>NC_089504.1:68890900-69539650 GCF_036850995.1 Saccopteryx leptura | reverse complement strand
TATTCATCCAGAATTATATGACTGTGGATGAAACCCAAGTCAATTCTTTCTACTTTTAGTTTAATTTTGCATTAGTATTTAGTGTTGCTATAATTTAGCAGAGCAGTTTCTCCTGTTGCTGTGCAAAAATATATTAATCTAGTGATTCTCTTCTGAAAAATCATTATTATGCAACACATGCTATAGTCGTATATTAAAAGTAGGATTTGTATTGATTAAAGTAAAACATATAATTTCATCTTAGCTTTATAAATAGGAAGCTATAGTGAAGCAAATAGCTCCTTATTTCCATATACTAATTTGTTTTTAATAATTTTTTTTCACTAATGATTTCATCTTTTTTAAAAGATATATTTGTCCCACTATAACATTATATCTCTGCATAATCTGCTTCCGGTACAAGACCTCCCATTTCAAATACGAAATTTAGACAAATAGAAGTTTAGCTTGCTGGTTGCTATAAATAGTGAAGGTAAGCTACCTCCCTGTAAGTTCTTTCACGGGTGGCCAATACTTAATTATAAAAACACAGCTCTGGAGAGGAAATCCTGATTAATGACGAAGGCTATGAAATTAAACTTCACCAAAGCCCTGGGTTATAAAATTGAAAACAAGTGGCCATAATTTTTGTGAAATCTGCCAACATGTTACTCTATTAGTATTTTGTTTGTGTGTTTTGCTCTGTCTGCATGATGAAAAGAGCATGAGTGGACACTGGCAAGATGGTGGCTGCACAGGCCTTGGTGGGCCCTTTCCTGACTCTGCCAGATGCTGATGTTTCTTTCACAGTTCTATCACTTTTCCTGTAATGGGTTCTTAAATTTATAGAATGTTCATTCTACAGCTTAGTCAACAGCAAATCTAAGCCCAACACAAACATTTACAATTGTCCCCACTGTGCCAGAATGTCCTAAAATTCCACATGATAAGATGAAGTGTCTAAGCAATTTGTGTAGCACAATTCCTGCAGAGTGCATAGAATGTAAAACCAATCTCTGGTGTGTCTGTGAGAAGCCTGTCAATTAAAAGAAATGAAAAAGAAAAAAAGCACATGAATGGAATATTTATATATCATCTTCACTTCTCTCAAAACAGGGTGATTTAGTGTGCTCTGTGTTTATTTTTCTAAAGTGAGCTATCCTTTCATGAGCTAGCTCAGTTTTAATTTTTTTATGATGTTTTAAAGTGTCACAAATCTTTCTTGTCCTTGAACTACCATTAATTTATAGCTTGTACCCTGCATTTTGCACTTTGCATAACTTGATTATTATAATTGTTTCCTGGTTGTTTGTGACACTCCATTCACTGTAAGTAATTAAGGACTGAGGTGTGGCTCACTTGTCTTGCTGTCCTTGATGATAAGTAACAAGAGATGTAGAGATATAAGCGGACTAGTAACATTTTTGATGCATCTTATCTCAACATTTCTCACTAATCAGAACTATGATCTCCTTTCCACACACTAAATTTTCTTCTTTATTTATTCTGTCTTATTTCAAGAACATACAAGAAATATTTGTCTTTAAGCTTTGTTCTTAAACAAAGAATATTAACAAATACTTTGTGTCTGAGCCTAATTGGCAGAAATAGGATACAAGTCTATTAGTATTTTGTTGTTGTTGTTAGGTGAGAGGAAGGGGGATAGTGAGACAGATTCCCACCTGAGCCCTGACCAAGATCAACTTGGCAACCACTATCTGGGGCCAATGCTCAATCAACCTAGCTATTTTAAGCAAGTGAGTCCTCGGACCAACCAAGCCAATGGCTGTGAGAGGGAAAGATGGAGCAAAAGGGGAGAGGGAAGGGAAGAAACCAAGTGGTTGCTTCTCTTGTGTTCCTTGATCAGGAATCAAACTGGAACATGCTCTATTCACTGAGCCTACCAGCTAGATCCAGTATTTTATTTCTAACGTAGTAAATGTAAACATCAAAACAATGGGCCATTTACCAAGTAGACTAATATTTGTCATTTATATTTATTTAAAAGTTTGTACTTGGATTAATAAGTGCTGATTGTTATAATTGTTTTTCAGGGATTCAAACAAGTCAAGGTAAACAAGAAGATTAGTGGGCAATTTTGTAAATGAGTGTTTTTATTAGTTTATTTATAATTCTTATTCATCATAAGCTTTCTACTTTCAGTTTTTTTCTGTCACTGTAGCAATTACATACCCTTTTACTGAATACAATAAACACTGTAAAAGAATGTTTTACAGAGGTTTTTTAAAGCTAGACTAAGCAATAGACTACTTTCAGTGCATCTTTTAGGTCCTGCTGGTATATTATTGGCTTTTAAGTACTCAAATAGAGCAATAAAATTTGCATTAAGGGGACCAACTGGACAAACTAAAAAAAAAAAGCTTCTGTAGGTCTAATTGGTATCCATTGCAGTATTTGAAGAATACGTGTATGTTCAAAAATGGCAGTGCATTACAGAATAGGAATATTATCTAGCAGAGATGTGCTGACAATCCTTCTAATAGTTTGGAATACCTTTCTCAACAATCTGAAGAGAAACTTTTTCTCATGGTATATTATTCCACCTTCCCTACAGGTTTAATTTGTCTTTGATTGAAAAAGAGCAAATAATAGCAAATAATGATGGTAATATTATTTTAAGTCCAGATGGCTACTATTTTTATGTTTACAATAAAAGAAATCAGAATGAGAGAAAATATTTAAGTTGTATTATTATCTTTTATTATTTTGTATTTGCTTTTAAATGCCATAGAAACTCAAAATTAAGTGCTGCAGGTTAAAATCAATGAAAAGCTTATTTGAATTTTGTGTTTTGCTAAACTGGTACAAGATCTCAAAACACTAATGCTGGATTGAATTCTAAAGGAAAATCATGTACATTCATGTATCAAAATTGACATTATTTGTGCCAAGGGAACTGCTACTGGTTTATTTTCCCAGTGAATAACTTTTTATATAGTTGGACATGGCTGTTGATTTTGGAAATCATGCCATGACTCTGAAGCAGGCCTAATTATTTATTCATTGTGAATCTATCTCACTTGTAACCCAAAATAAAAGAGCTGTTTAAGTAGACCAGGCTTTCTCAACCTGCACACTATTGACATTTAATACTAATCTGTGTTTTGTAGAATGTTTAGTAGCATGCCCTGGCTTCTATCTACTATGTGCAATAACAACCCACCAGTTCTGACAACAATAATTGCCTATAAACATTGCCATTGTCACATAGATGCTAAAATTATTATTTATTGAGAGCCACTGGAGTAAAGTAGATGTAACTCTAATAGAAATACTTTATTCTCAATATATGGAACATATCTGAAAATCAAACCTTAGATATGATAATAAATCATCTAAATTTTTATTTGGAATATCACTTTATTTTTATTTTTTATTGTGATTTCCTATATTTTTGTATTTATCCACTGAAAGCTACAAAGTGGATGAAAAGAAAACATTTGTAGTACATTAACATTTATGTTATACATATTAATTATATATAAATATCTATATATGTTAACATGTATATATGCATGTATATTAATTAATGTAACTTTCTATATATCAAATAAAATATCTATATCAACTAATCTATATATATTAACTAATATATATTATCAACAATATATATATATATAATCTTCCCTGAGAAGTATTAATTCACAATGATAATTAGACAACTTTCTAAATATTCACAGATTAAAATGTTTTGTTTAATTTAAAAGGTTGGAAAAATAAAATAAAATTCAGTTAAAGTTTTCTTTTGCCAAATAAAACTCAAATTATCTTAGACCTTTAAAAATAAAAACAAAAGTGTGCAAAAAAAACCTCATTAAAATTGACAATGTAAAATCTTTGCATGTAGTCAGAATGATCTGAAATAACAAAGTAATGCTTTAAATTCACTCTGAGTTGCTTCTAATTTCACAATCAGGAATCAAGTATTTGAATCAGGTAATTCAATTTACTAAGAATTGAATTATGTTATTGTAGGCCTAAATGTTTAATATGTTTTTTAATCATTCTTCTTATATAATTAACTCTTGGTGTATGGAATAAACCAAATACTTAATTTTAGGGTCTGAGTTATTTGCTCTTCTCTTACTGATTAACTATTTAAATTATCTCAGTTACTTAATCATATTTAAGATTTAGTGTCCAAAAGGAAAATATATATGACATGCCTTCCTATTTTCTTTATATCTTTATTACAAAGAAATTAAAATATAAGCACTAAAGAGTATTTTCTTTGCAGATAAATTCAGTTCATCCTGACATTTTCTATTTAGTAAAATGACATTCATAGTAGAAACCTACTTTTTTTTTCCACAAAAGGTAAAATATACTTGAAAAAGCTTAAACTTGCTGGATGATATTAAAGCATTGCTTTCTACTGAACTACAGTGTCTCTAGATTAGAAGATAGCTTTATAAATATTTACACAAGTCGATATAAAATGAAGAAAACAAAAATCTATTAATAGAACTCAATAATTAGTTATCTGTAGCAAACACATTCCTTTATACATAAACATGGGAGATTAACCTATGTAGACAAAATGTCTCTGAATCCCCAAAGCATGATTAAATGACTGAAACTATATAACTGGTGATTATAGTGATGAGAGCAGGAACACAGAACAAACAGTACTTTTATTTCTGAACCTTAAAATGTTTTTAAATGTTTCCTTCTGTTAGACAGAAATAATCTGCTACATTACCCAAACACTGTCTTTCCCTTTTAGAACAGCCAAATGTGAAATGTACTGCTTAATAAAGCAAACGCAAAGTTTTGTAGTATGTATTAAGATAGATTGCTTATGTGAAGTAGAAATGAATACCATGAATCAGAATAGGTCATTATATATTTCTTATTTTATAGTAATTTATGTTTTTAAAATTATTATTATTGTTTAGTTCCATAGTTTGCTACCTAAGTATAGGCCTCCTTGCAAAATTTGTTTTTGTGTAAGCCTTTACCATAGCAACAATGTGCACACATAATTTTGTCATTGTAAAAGTGAGATAGAGATTATTGATAAAGTTAACGTCATACTATTACTGACAAGGTTGGGTTCTTGTCTCCTGACATAATAGAATTTAGACCAGGGATACTGATAAAAGCAAAGGAAGATTTGTTGAGGCCCTCCAGAGTATCAAAACACTGAGATAAGGTCCCAGGTTCTGTGCACTGAATGTGGAGTTTAAGGGTTTTAATGACTTGAGGACACAGAAATTACTGGGGTTAACCATTCCAGGAGTAGGTTAACAGGCTTCTACTTTTCTTGGAACACAGACGTGAAGCATTCTGGAATTGTGCAGCACTTTTTACTGGATGCAGGAAGGGACTTTTCCAACCAGGTATAAAGATTGTCTCTGTTATTTGTGGCTTGGTTTTAGATATGAAAAACAAACTTAAAATAAGTCAGTTTAGTGCCTAGACAATTGCTTTGTAGCTAGCTGTTGCTAACTGCCATAGCTCTGGCAGGACTTGACTTGGAACAATTTGATCTGGTAGGGCTTGACTCAATGAAACAAGTTTTGGAAACATTTTATACTACCTGTGTCAATACTACTTAATAACCTCTTAAGAATGACATTTAGTAAAATAAATTTTTACATTTTATAAATAATGAGAAAAAATGCTTCAAAATAGATAACACCACTTGAAAGATAAATAGAAATACAACAAGAATCTAGAATATTTTAAAAGAATGTAAAGCATTTACAACTAATCCCCTCTTAACATTATTTTGGTTTTTTTTTTCAGTATTTGAGGCTCTGCAAAACCACATGTTCTTACCTTACAACTTGTATTCAGTTATGTAGAGTAAGAAAATGTTTTCTAAGATCTTAAACTTTTCGCCTTAATTCACTTATGAAATTAAGGCTGCAGACATAAAAAGATATAATTACTGTTCTCCAGAAGCTCATGGTATATTTGATGCTATATAATGCAACCTTGAGAGTTCCAAAAAAGATCATCTGGCATTGACAAAATGGAGGAAATAATTTAATTTAATATTATTATACCTATAAAAAACTTATAGTTTTTATTAATTTACAATAATATTTCAAATAAATGGGAAAATGTGTTTTGTCTCTTCTTTGGCATCCTAAATTAAATTTTTGGAAATTCAGGTATTATGCAAATGTCTACCAAATTTTTAAGTGAAGTTGCATCAGTAAAGGGTTATTTTTTGAGTAATAGCTTCTTTATTCTCTTCCCTTATACCCTTGATGACTTTAACCAGCAAAAGTAGGAGAGAATAACATTGTAACATGGAGGAGAACCTCCAGTTAGGAAATAAAGTAATAATTCATGTTTGAATGTGTCAGTGACAGATGACGTAAATTAATAAAATTAAACCTAATATTTTTAGAACTTTCTGTAAACATGGTTTTTCCCACAATCCCTTATGCAATTTTGATTATCACAAACCCAGTCAGTAACCCCAGAGTACACAGAATTCTATAACTAAAACAAACAAATAAACAAACAGGATACAGGCAGTCTCTGGGTTATGAACAAGATTTTCTGAAGTTGAAATTGTTTGTAAGTTGAAATAGGTACATTTACCTATTAAATGCAACTAGATGTCAGTCTTAACATAGTATTGATTTTTACCTTTTTGTGCATATGAATGCTCAAACATTTTCAAATGCAACCTTAAACAATTTTGGATAATGTAGAAATGATGGACTTGTTGGAGAGGACAGGACTGGTGTTAGAGAACCAGGGTTTGATTCTGCTGCTGACTCAGTTTCTTGAAGTAGGCATGAAGGGAGGTTTATACTGCTTTTCTTTTTCTCATCATAAATGCTCCTGTAGCAGCTCATGCCTTCTGTAACTGTATGATAAACTTGGTGAACCTCTCTGTATCAAGATCTTGCTCCTCTAACTTTGCCATTTCTATATCAGCTAACTATTGTATTAAAACTTTATCAGTTTTGGAGTTTCTAGGTCCCTGTTTTGTTCTCTAAATGCTGTCATCTGCTACCTTAGTTCTATAAGGTTTTAATTGGTTAGTTCTTTGCCATGGGAATTGAGAAACTCTATGATATAGTTTTTACTGATGTCCAACTACAGTTGATTACCAATATCCCATTCATGAATATGGATTTTATGGAAGTTGGATGATTGTAACTCAGGAACTTACTATACTCCCTTCCATCAATGGTACTACTTATTACACAGAAACTTCTCTGAGTGCCATTTAGAGTCTCCCTGTTCTTACTTTTGAGCAAATCCTAATGAGCTTAGTTATATAGTTTAACCCATATTACTACTTAAAAAGGGGCACCTCAGAGGGTGGCTAGGGGATTCTTATAGGTAGCCATTTGTCCCTGAGAAGGAAAAACTGGCAATTAGAAAAAACTCAAATAGGCATAGGAATTTCAAAGCATAGCAATGTAAAGCCCTTAATTATGTGGGCAAATAATTTTTTATTTTAATAGTCCTTTATATATCATAATACAATCCAGAGAAATAGTGTTACTGATAACATCATCAAAAATAAGATAAACTTGGGCCTGAACAGGTGGTTGCTCACTGGAAAGAGCGTCGGACTGGGATTTGGAGGACACAGGTTCGAGACCCCAAGGTCGTCAGCTTGAGTGCAGGTTCATCTGGTTTGAGCAAGGCTCACCAGCTTGAGCCCAAGGTCGCTGATCAAACAAGGGGTCACTCAGACTGCTATAGCCCTCCAATCATGGCACATATGAGAAATCAATCAATGAACAACTAAGCCATAATGAAGAATTGATGTTTCTCATCTCTCTCCCTACCTGTCTGTTTCTATCTGTCCCTCTCTCTGACTCTCTCTGTCTCCACCACAAAAAAAGATAAACCTGTACAGTATACCTATAAAAAAAGAAATTAATGGTGTGTGTGTGTGTGTGTGTGTGTGTGACAGAGAGAGAGAAGAGAGAGCTCTGGTCTACTCTATTTTTACTTAAAAATACTGAAAATTTAGGGGACCTGAAGATGGCAGTGGTGTAGGCAGATGCACAGACTCCCAGCTCTCACCACCAAACTGGAATACGAATCAACTCAGGAACAATTAGTGTGAAAAACCAAATCTGGACTAAAAGAACAGCTCTCAAAAACCAAGGAGCAAAGAAGAAGCCACAACAAACCTGGTAGGGAGCTCCTGAATCTCCCCTGCTTACAGGAGTGGAGGGGAGGGTGACGCTGAGAGCCCAGAGGGGCTCTCACTCCAGGGAAAGAGCAGAAAATACTGCTCACAGCCACTTGCCTGGTGATCAGGGAGCAAGGTGTGTTGAAAGGACTGGCTTATCTTCCAAGTGGAAAGGGGAGAGAGAGGGACAGATGGTGAGGAGCAGAGGAATGCAGGGGAATGACCTAAAAAAAGCTGACTCATCCAGTACTGGAGGTGGCCATAGCTGGGGGAGGGACAGATCCTTTCACAAAACACAACTGAATTACTTCCAGATCACAGATATCTAGACATCTCTCCATCTCCAATCAGTGCAACAAAACACAGCTGAAAACAAGAAGTGGGGAGGAGGGGCAGTAACTCAGGTCTCCTTGGAGATCTGAGATACACCTTCCCCTAATGAAGCTGAGAAAACACCCTGCCCCCACAGAGATTAGTTGGTAGAAGAGGCCTTCAGAGTCTCAGGTTACACCCATCACATTCCTGGATACAGTTTCAAGGATGCCCCCTACAGAGATCAGTAAACAAGACTATCACTTGTTAAGAAAACAAACAAATCAAGATTTCAAAGATGCCCAAAACCAAAAGTGGATTACAAATAATAGCTGATGCCAACCCAAGAAGACCTAGAAATAACACAATTGAAAATTGGAGGCAGACAACACCAAGCCTAGACTCAACCAGCTCTATAACCAGCTCTCAACCCAAGCACAGACATAATGAGAAAACAAAGAAGTGCAATCCAAATGAAACCACAAGAGAAACCTTTAGGAGTTGAACTGAGTGATATGGATATAACCAAACTTCTGGATGTGGAGTTCAAAATAATGATTATAATGATGCTTAGGGACCTTAGAACAACAATGGATGGTCATTACGAACACCTAAATAAAGAAATAACAAGTATAAAAAAGGATATAAAAATATTAAAAAAGAATCAGTCGGAGATGACAAACACAATATCAGAAATGAAGAACACAATGGAAGGAATTAAAAACAGGATGGATAGAGCTGAGGATCGACTCAGTGAATTGGAGGACAACTGGAATGAAGGCATGAAAGCAGAGAAGAAAAAATAAAAGAGACTCAAAAAGTCTGAGGAAATGCTTAGAGAGCTCTGTGACAACATGAAGAGAAATTACATCCACATTGTAGGGGTTCCTGAAGAAGAAGAGAAAGAACTAGGGATAGAGACTTTGTTCAATTATATCATAGCTGAAAACTTCCCTAAATTAATGCAGGAGAAACTCTCACAAGTTCAAAAAGCAGAGAGAACTCCATTAAAGAGAAACCCAAAGAAACCTACACCAAGACACATCATAATTAAAATACCAAAGCTAAGGGATAAAGAGAAAATATTAAAAGCTGCTAGAGAAAAAAAGGCTATCACCTACAAAGGAGCCCCCATAAGGATGACATCTGACTTCTCAACAGAAAAACTTGAGGCCAGAAGGGAATGGCAAGAAATATTCAAAGTAATGCAAAACGAGAACCTACAACCAAGACTACTTTATCCAGAAAGGCTATCATTTAAAATTAAAGGAGAAAAAAAAGCTTCCCAGACAAAAAAACTGAAGGAATTCATTACAACCAAACCAAGGCTGCAGGAAATGTTAAGAGGCATGGTGTAAACACATCAAAGTGGAAAAAGAACATAGAAAAAGAAGAATACAGCTTTAAAGAATAAAATGGCAATAAACAACTACATATCAATAATAACTTTAAATATAAATGGATTAAATGATCCAATTAAAAGATATAGGGTAGCTGTATGGATAAGAAAACAGGACCCATACATATGCTGTCTACAAGAGACACACCTTAAAACAAAAGATGCACATAGACTGAAGGTAAAAGGATGGAAAAAAATTTTCATGCAAATGGAAATGAAAAAAAAGCTGGGGTAGCAATACTTATATCAGACAAAATAGACTTTAAAACAAAGAATATAGTAAGAGATAAAGAAGTCCACTACATAATGATAAAGGGAGCAATCCAACAGGAAGATATAACTATTATAAATATCTATGCACCTAATATAGGAGCACCCAAATATATAAAGCAGACTTTGATGGATATAAAGAGCGAGATCAACAGCAATACTATAACAGTAGGGTATTTCAATACCCCACTCACATCACTAGATAGATCCTCAAGAAAGAAAATTAACAAAGAAACAGCAGACTTAAAGGACACACTAGATGATCTCCATTTAATAGATATCTTCAGAACCTTTCACCCTAAAGCAGCAGAATATACATTCTTTTCAAGTGCTCATGGTACATTCTCTAGAATAGACGACATGTTAGGGCACAAAAGTGGTCTCAACAAATTTAAGAAGATTGAAATCATATCAACCACTTTCTCTGATCACAATGGCATGAAACTAGAAATGAACCACAGCAGAAAAGATCAAAAATTCTCAAACACATGGAAACTAAATAGCAGGTTGTTAAATAATGAATGGATTAACAATGAGATCAAAGAAGAAATAAAAAAATTCCTAGAAACGAATGACAATGAGCATACAACAACTCAAAATTTATGGGGCACAGCAAAAGCAGTACTGAGAGGGAAGTTCATAGCACTACAGGCGCACTTTAAGAAACTCGAAAAAGCTCAAATAAACAATCCTGCTTCTGAAAGAACTAGAAAAAGAACAGCAAGTAAAGCCCAAATGTAGTAGAAGGAAGGAAATAATAAAGATCAGATCAGAAATAAATGGCATAGAGGCTAAAGAAACAATAAAGAGGTTCGATGAAACCAGGAGCTGGTTCTTTGAAAAGGTAAACAAGATTGATAAACCTTTAACTAGACTCACCAAGAAAAAATGAGAGAGGACTCAAATAAATAAAATTAGAAATGAGAGTGGAGAAATAACAACTGACACAGCAGAAATACAAAATATTGTAAGAAAATACTATGAAGAACTGTATGTCAAAAAGCTAGTCAACCTAGATGAAATGGACAAATTCCTTGAAACATAGAATCTTCCAAAAATCAATCTGAAAGAATCAGAAAACCTTAACAGTCCAATTACACCAAATGAGATTGAAACAGTTATCAAAAACTCCCAACAAAGAAAAGTCCTGGGCCTGATGGCTTCACAAGTAAATTCTACCAAATATTCAAAGAACTGACTCCTATCCTTCTCAAGCTATTTCAAAAAATTCAAGAGGAAGGAAGACTTCCAAGCTCCTTTTATGAGGTGAGTATAATTCTGATTCCAAAACCAGGCAAAGACAACACAAAGAAAGAAAATTATAGGCCAATATCCTTGATGAATATAGATGCTAAAATTCTCAACAAAATATTAGCAAACCGGATCCAGCAATATATGAAAAAATTATACACCATGATCAATTGAGATTTATTCTGGGGAGGCAAGGCTGGTACAATATTCGCAAATCAATCACTGTGATTCATCACAGAAACAAAAGGAAGGAGAAAAACCACATGATAATTTCAATAGATGCAGAAAAAGCATTTGATAAAATCCAGCACCCATTCATGATCAAAACTCTCAGCAAAGTGGAAATACAGGGAACATACCTCAACATGATAAAAGCCATCTATGACAAACCCACAGTAAACATCATCCTCAATGGGCAAAAATTAAAAGCAATCCCCTTAAGATCAGGAACAAGGCAGGGGTGCCCCCTTTCACCACTCTTATTCAACATAGTCCTGGAAGTTCTAGCCACAGCAATTAGACAAGAAGAAAAAAAAGGCATTCAAGTTGGAAAAGAAGAAGTAAAACTATCATTATTTGCAGATGATATGATATTGTATATAGAAAACCCTAAAGTCTAAGTCAAAAAACTACTGGACCTGATAAATGAATCCAGCAAAGTGGCAGGATATAAAATTAATACTCAGAAATCAGAGGCATTTTTATACACCAACAATGATCAGTCAGAAAGAGAAATTAAGGAAACAATCCCCTTCACAAGTACAACCAAAAAAATAAAGTATCTAGGAGTAAATTTAACCAAGGAGACTAAAGACTTGTCCTTGGAAAATTATAAAACACTGATAAAAGAAATCAAAGAAGATACAAACAAGTGGAAGCACATACCCTGCTCATGGTTAGGAAGAATAAACATTATTAAAATGTCTATATTGCCCAAAGCAATCTATAAATTCAATGCAATATCAGTTAAAATAACAATGACATACTTCAATGATATAGATCACATATTCCAAAATTTTATAAGGAACCAAAAGAGAACACGAATAGCCTCAGCAATCTTTAAAAAGAATAAAGTGGGAGGTATCACACTTCCTGATATCAAGTTATACTACAAAGCCATTGTACTCAAAACAGCCTGGTACTGGCATAAGAACAGGCATATAGCTCAGTGGAAGAGAACAGAGAACCCAGAAATAAACCCACAGCTCTATGGACAACTGATATTTGACAAAGGAGGTAAGGAAATACAATGGAGTAAAGACAGTCTCTTTAATAAATGGTGTTGGGAAAATTGGACATCTACCTGCAAAAAATTGAAACTAGATCACCAACTTACACCATTCACAAAAATAAACTCTAAATGGATAAAAGACTTAAACGTAAGCCGTGAAACCATAAGCATCTTAGAAGAAAACATAGGCAGTAAGCTCTCTGACATCTCTTGGAGCAATATATTTGCTGATTTATCTCCACGGGCAAGTGAAATAAAAGACAGGATAAACAAATGCAACAATATCAAATAAAAACCTTTTGCACAGCCAAAGAAAATAAGAACAGAATAAAAAGACAAACTACACAATGGGAGAACATATTTGACAAATACGTCGGATAAGGGGTTAATAACCAAAATTTATAAAGAACTTGTAAATCTCAACACCAGGAAGACAAACAATCCATTCAAAAAAGGGGCAAAAGAAATGAATAGCCACTTCTCCAAAGAGGACATACAGATAGCCAATAGGCATATGAAAAAATGCGCAACATCATTAATCATTAGAGAAATGCAAATTAAAACCACAATGAGATATTACCTCACACCTGTCAGAATGGCACTCATCAACAAAACAACACAGAATAAGTGCTAGCGATGATGTGGAGAAAAGGGAACTCTCCTGCACTGCTGGTGGGAATGCAGACTGGTGCAGCCTCCATGGAAAACAGTATGGAGATTCCTTAAAAAGTTGAAAATCGAACTGCCTTTTGACCCAGCTATCCCATTTTTAGGAATATACCCCAAGAACACAATGGACCTGCTCCAAAAGGAGAAATGCACCCCCATGTTTGTGGTAGCATTGTTCACAATAGCGAAGATCTGGAAACATCCCAAGTGTCTGTCAGAGGATGAGTGGATTAAAAAGTTTTGGTACTTATATACTGTGGAATACTACTCAGCCATAAGAAATGATGACATCGGATCATTTACAATAACATCGATGGACCTTGATAACATTATATGGAGTGAAATAAGTAAATCAGAAAAAAACTAAGATCTATATGAATCTACATAGATGCGACATAAAAATGAGACTCAGAGACATGGACAAGAATGTGATGGTAATGGGGGTGGGTGGGAGGAATGGGGCAGGAAGGAGAAAGAGGGGGTGGGGTGAAGGAAGGGGCACAAAGAAAACCAGTTAGAAGGTGATGGAAGACAATTTGACTTTGGGTGAGGGGTATGCAACATAACCAAATGTCAAAATAATCTGCAGATATTTTCTCAGAACATATGTATTTTGATTTATCAATGTCCCTGCATTAAATTTAATTAAAAAATTAATGATTTAACATATTTTAGAAAATAATTTTTAGAAATAAAACATTATTTATTTATTTATTTTTCTGAAGTGAGAAGCGGGGAGGCAGAGAGATAGACTCCCGCATGAGCTAGACCAGGATCCACCCAGCATGCACTCTAGGGGGTGATGCTCTACCCATCTGGGCCATTGCTTTATTGCAACCAGAGCCAATCCAGCACCTGAGGCAGAAGCCATGGAGCCGTCCTCAGTGCCCTAGCCCTCTTTGCTCCAATGGAGCCTCGGCTGCAGGAGAGGAAAAGATAGATAAAGAGAAAGGAGAGGGGTTGGGGTGGAGAAGCAGATGGGCGCTTCTGTGTACTTTGGTTGGGAATTGAACCTGGGACTTCTACACGCCGGGCCAACACTCTACCACTGAGCCAACCTGCCAGGGCCTGGAAAAAAAACTTTTTTTATAATTAACATGTAAAAAATTTTTTTCTAGGATAATTTCATGAAAAATGTGAGTTGCTGAATTACTTTAAAAATGGCATACTGAATAATATAAGCAGTAAACATATGGGTATGATTCCAATGGGTATGCAGCATTAGTTATAAATGACTTATTTATACCAATTTTATTGTATATCACATGCTATTTTCTATCAAAACAGAAACCCTCAACTATTTTGCTATATTAAGTTCTACAAGAAATAAATTAAAAATAAAATAGGTTACATGCTGTCCATAACATACTGATTTGTATCTTATGTAAGTGAATAGTGAGTAAATGATATTTATTTCATGAATGCATGATCTCTAAAAACTCCAGTATGGATGGTCTGCTGATAAAATATTTACTTCATTTTGTTTTAACAGTGCAATGGTTTTAATGAGCAATAATTATCATTATAATTTTCAGAATATACTTTCCATGTATATAAATGCCATTTGAAATTTCCTTCAAAATATTGTATAGTATATAAATATATTTTTAATTGAAAAAAATAAAACCAATTTACACAAAAATTCCTTTATGATATTTCAAAAATTATTACTCAGATGTGAATATGCCATTGTTGCTTTGGCAGCTGGTAGTTTTAATTGCAAATTATATCTTAATATTTTGTAATTGCAGAGGATCAATGCAGATTAGCATCTCTTACTTTTAGTTTATATATCTATTTCTATCACTTTATCTTTCATTACTGGCATCTAATTATTTTAGTGGGTGTGGCCAAAAGGTCATTTGATGATGGATGTGAGAATGTTCAAAAGGTCTTTTGATGATGGATGCAAGAATTTAAGATTTTTTCTGGTTTGTTTGTTTTTTTTTTCTCCAATCTATAGAATACCTATATTCTAGCGCTAACAGAATACTTGGATACACAATTGAGTTTTTAAGAACTAGCAAATATGTGGTGATGTTTAATAATGTAATTTAATGTAATTTTTTTATCTATTTTGGTGTCAATGCATTGGAAGAAAAACTTCACAAGAAACAAATCAATGTATGAAAGAAGCTTGATCATCTCAGTGATATGTTTTAGAATAATCAGAATTACTAAGGAGATCGTTTTTATCCAAAACATAATACGTGGACATGAAGAATATAAAGAGGGACAAATATAAGGTGACAAAGGATGATTTGACTTTGGGTGATGGGTACACAACATAACTGACTGTCCAAATGATGTAGATATGTTTGCCCAAAGTCTGTGTACTGTTGACCAATGTCACCCTGTTAAATTTAATTTTATAAATAAAAAAGAGAAAAAAATTTAAACAGTAAAATCTGTAATTTTCTCATGCTGCAGCTGTATATTTCCCCAGATTACTATTTCAAAACAAACTGTGTGGTAATTAGAGTAATTAAAAGAGACGTACGTAGTAGTATTCATAATAATAACTATCGTTTATTCAATATTCATGTGCCACTAACTTTGTTGTGCATTTCATTTAGGTTATTAAACTTAATCCTTACATGCATCTTTTAAAGGAGATATTATTATGATCCTTTTACAGATAAGGAAACTATTGCTCAATGAGTTTATTTAGTTTCAAGATATGGGTAAACTATGGTCTATTGCACTTGGAAGCTATTCCACTAAGCTTGGCTGCCTCACTCTTTGTGTTGTCTGACATCACTGACAGAAAACACAATAAATTTTATTTTTAAATACAGCACAATATCTTACAGTCATACTGTCTCAGGAATGGTACAAGTTGATAAAAATATTTAATTGAAAAGTCATTCTAAACATAAAAAACTTATTGACATTTTTATATATTAGTATGTATTGCAAAATTTGTTAAAGAAGTTGAATTAAGGTTTAATATTATAAGTAGGTATAATCTCATAAATTATATATACATATTAATATACAACAGTTTTATTAACAGAGAAAAAGAGTTTAATCATCATATACTATTATTGGAGAGCAAAGACCTGAAGTACTTGAGAGGACAGTGTTTATTTAGTTAGAAGCAGTTATCACGTTCTTATCAAATGTAAAATGAAGTAGAAAAAAACACTTTGTTTTATTAATGCCATTTGTGATTTTTTAATGTAAAATTAAAATTTATTTCAAAATAAATGTATTTCAAAATATTGGATTTCAGCTTATATATACTTCTTTGGCTTAGTTCTTCATCAATTAAACTAATCATAATGGAAAATGTATAGTTCTACATTTCAAAATCCTCTTCAAATCATAATTCATTTATAGTAAGTAATTCAGCAGCAGAAAACTACTCGCATTAGAATGAAGAAACCATTATGAGATATTACCTGTCATATAAAATTCTGTGAATGTTTACTGACTAGTACTAGATCTAAAATGTAGCTATGAGGACCCTCATAGTAAAGAGCAGGATATGAACTCTGGCTCTCGTGAGAAACTGCAAGTGGTACCAGCTCCACCAACACTCTGGGCTGTGTGCCCTAGTACCAGTTCTCACATATATTTGGTCTAGCTGACTTAGTATTGGTTCCCAGGTGTTTCTAGGTCAACCACCTAGAAGACTAACTTTTTGGGTATAGGCTTGCTAGCTCAGCTAGTGGACATCACCACACTGATGTAATGACTGATGTGATATTGGCCCTATGCCACTGTTGTTCCTAAGCCCTATATCTATCCTTGACAGCACTGCTAAGAGAGGAGACAGGAGAGGGGAGACATCAGAATTCAGGAGCCTTAAGACTTGAACACTGAGAAGACTGGGGGGAGCATCAGAAGCAGAAGTAACAGCAGCAGCAACAGGAGCATCAGAAGCAGCAGATATGAAGCAGCAATAAAGCATTAGAAAATGTACCACCTTGCCTTAGTCTCCTCATACTTTTCTTCACCTTCAGGATCCCTCACCTAAGTTATACCTGATGGAACAGGTGTGCTCCAATAGCAGCCAAGTTTGTAAGATGAACTTTGAGTGCTTTTTGTAGCTATAAAAACTGCTCACATTTATTTTATTGGAAGAGAGAAAAAAGAGGGAAGAAAAAGGGAATATATAAAACATGTACCTACAATTTATCATTATTTAACAAACTGAGCAAAACTTGGTAACTTAAATCAACAAACTCAAGTATAGCACATCCTCATACATTCTAACAGATTAGTAGCAATGATTGAAGTGATCAAATAGTATTCTGGTTTCTTGCAGCTTATAAAAAATACTCTTGTCTTTTTACCTTTGTTTATTCATAGTCAATTAAAAATTAAATCCACTTGATATATTATTTTAAGTCAATATTCTATGTTCTCTATCTATAGCCAAGACAACACAAAGAAGAGAAATAAACATTGAGCGAGAATCTGGTTTATGATACCTTATGGAAGGTAAAAGAAAAATGAACACAAATTAATAATTCTACAATTAAAAGCTTCAATATAATTTCACTTTAAACCTGGACTAGAATGATTGATTTCTTTGAACAAACAATGAAGTCAAAGTGATATTCTAAGACTTCTAAGGTTAACACACAAGAACTCTTGCAACTTCTGCCATGGCCCCTTGGATTCCTTTGGGAGCCTTGATACACCATGTATGAAGTCTGACTATCTAAAATGAATAAGACAGAAAGTTCACATGAAAGTCCTCCTGTTATTCCAGTCTAACAATCCTACATCAAAGCACCAGATGTAAGTGAAATTATCTTGTACACTCCAGATCAGTCATCTTCCAGGTGAACACCAATGAGTGACATGTTGATACACATTGGACAGAAAAATCTTTGAACTGAACATTGTCCAAATTCTTCACCCCAGATTTATGAGATAAAGTAAAATGGTATATGAAGTATACTGTGAATACCAAGGTTTTGGGATGATGTCAGAGTAATGATAGCTGGTAGCATGAGAGATACCCCTGACCTCTCAGCTTGAAATTTGAACAAATTGAACTATAATGCAGTGAAGGAAATCTAGCTGGTCTCAAGTATGCTTGAAAGATCTGCCTACCAAATGCACTAAAGGTGGGAAGAGTTGAAAAGGGGGGCAGAAGATACAATGCACACAATTGTGGTTGAGGAGCCTGGAGTGAATGTTTTGTTTTGTTTTGTTTTCTCTGCCTGGACTACAGAGAGTGGAAAATCTTAGACTGTCTGGGTTTTGTCTGCCAGGGCTATGAAGAGAAAAGTGCAGAGTGACTGGGCCTCCTTCTGCTAGCAGGAGCAGTGAGATTCAGGGGAAGAGGGGGATATACTAAACCAAAATGGTGACATAATGAGGAATCACAACCAGTGTTCTCATGGTTTTCCCACACCTGGCACAGAGAAAGAGAAAGCCAAAATGCAGCCCCCCAGCCTTACAGATCACACCTCCTTCACCTCATGGTTTTGGAGAGTGAAAGAAACAGACACCATAGCTAACTCTCCAGAGTCTTCACTACCCTGAAAAGCTAAGGTGCTCTGCATCTGGTCCCCTGGTGTACTGAGATATAGAAAAGAGTGCCTGGAGGCCTGAGATCTTCATTGCTAAATCTTTAAAGCCATAAAGCCTTCACAACACACCCCACCCACCATTGTAACTGCAGCACCACCAAAATCATTAAAACAGCAACATCTCAGTGGAGGTCAGGCCAGGAATTTTATAGAACTAAAACGTGTCAAGCAGTGATGCCTACTGGAAAAAAAAAACAGTAACCTTTCAAAAATTACTTTTATTTTTTTTCTTTTTTGCTTTTTTCACTTTTGAATTTTATTTTATGTTTATATTTTTAATTTTTATGCTCTGTGGGTGTATTTTTGTTTTGTTTTTTTTTTTGTTTTACACTCTTTGTTTACTGTGGTTTTTCTTTTTTAGTTGTAATTATTATTATTATTATTATATTTTGTATTTTTCTGAAGTGAAAAGCAGAGAGACAGACAAACTCCTGCATGTGCCCAACCAGATCCACCCAGCAAGCCTACCAGGGTGCAATGCTCTACCCAGCAGGAGCATTGCTCCATTGCAACCAAAGCCATTCTAGCACCTGAGGTGGTGGCCACAGAGCCATCTTCAGCACTATGGCCAACTTTGCTCCAATGGAGCTCTGGCTGTGGGTGGGGAAGAGAGAGATAGAGAGAAAGGAGAGGGGAAAGTTAGAGAATCAAATGGGCACTTCTCCTGTGTGCCCTGGCTTAGAATCAAACCCAGGACTTTCACATGCCGGGCTGATGCTCTACCACTGAGCCAACCAGCCAGGGCCTATTTGTCACTATTTTTAAAGTGTTTATATTTTTAGTGTATTTTTTTTAATTTTTAATTTTTTAGTTGTTCTTTGTTAGCATTCTTAATAATACCACACTCAAATGTCACCAAGAAAGAAGAAATTTAATACCATGTTTAGACAAGTAGTTCAAAATGAAAATGAAAGTCTCCAGAAAGCAATTTCAATCACATGGAAATCTTGCAAGTATATGATAGAGAATTTAAAATTGAAGTTTTGAAAATATTCAACAAGATGTGGTAAAACACTGATAGGCAATTTAATGGGCTTAAAAAACAAATCAGTGAACAAAATGAGTAATTCACCAAGGAGATTGAAACTTTATAAAAGAACCAGAAATGAAGAACTCAAAACATGAAGTGAAAAATGAGGTAGCAAGTTTAGGTAATAGAACAGGCCAGATACAGGAGAGAATCAGTGACATCAAAGACAGTCATCTAGATATACTATGGAGGGAAAAAGAGAGAGACTTATGAATTAAAAAGAAATTATTGAGCTCTACTAACATTGTCTGACTTCATCAGAAAGAACAATATAAGAATAATGGGTATATCAGAAGAAGAAGAGAGGGAGAAGAGGATGAAGAGCCTATTTAAACAAATAATTGATGAGAAATTTCCAAGCCTATGGAAAGAGTTTGATCCTCAAATGGAAAAAGCAAATAAGACACTGAGTTACCTCATTCCAAACAGACATTTTCCAAGGCACATTGTAATAAAATTGTCAAGAATCACTGACAAAGAAAGAATCCCTAAGGCAGCTAAGTAAAAAAAGAATATAATATATAAAAGAAGGCTCATTAGGTTATCATGAGAATTCTCACCAGAAATTCTACAAGCCAGAAGAGAGTGGACCCAAATATTTAAAGTACTGAAAGAGGAATTCCCAGCCAAGAACACTATATCCATCAAAGTTATCCTTCAAATATGAAGAAAAAAATAAAAACTTTTACAGACATACAGAAGCTGAGGGAATTTATCACCAGAAAATCCCCAGTGCAGGGAATACTCAAGGGGGTTCTTCAACCATATGCAAAGAACAAAACAAAACTACAAGTAAAAGCTCTAACAAGGTCACAATAAAAACAAGGATAATCCGTGACAACAATAACATGAAACCGGAGAGGATAAAGATCTGCAGTAGTAAAGGAGGTTGGAGTGCAGAAGCCCTCATAGACAAAGGGCTCTTGTATATATGAACATTTTTTTAAATAAACTAATGGTAACCATGCATTAAAAAGCCACTACTGAAACTCATAGCTTAAAAAAGAAATGGGAGAGAAGTACAGAATACCACCAAACAAAAACAACTGACAGAAACACAAAAGAAGAACCAAAGGACACACAGAGCTACCAGAAAACAAAACATAAAATGGCTATATAAAATCCTCAAGTGTCAATAATTACCCTAAATGTAAATGAACTAAACTCACCAATAAAGAGACACAGAGTAGTAGATTGGATCAAAAAGCAAAACCTGACAATATGCTGCTTTCAAAAGACACATCTAATCTGCAAATACAAAAGTAGACTCAAAGTGAAAGGCTGAAAAATGATTCTCCAAGCAAATAATACCCAAAGAAAAGCAAGTGTAGCCATACTCATATCTGACAACACTGACTTCAAGACAACAAAGGTAACCAGAGACAAAGATGGACATTTCATAATGATAAAGGTGATATTGAATCAAAAAAACATAACATTCTTAATATATGTCCACCAAACCAGGTAGCACCAAAATATATATGGCATCTAACTTATCTAAAAATAGAAACAGACAAAACAGAATTATACTTGGAAATTTCAGTACACCATCTTTATGCCTTTAGATAGATCATCCAAACAGAAAATCAATAAAGAAATATCAGCCTTAAATGTATACTAAACCAAGTGAATATAATGGACATTTACATGACTTTTTATCTCAGAACATAACATTATACATTCTTTTCCAGTGTGCACAGAACATTCTCAAGGATAGACCATATGTTGGGACACAAAATTAACATCAACAAATTCAGGGAGATTGAAATTATACCAAGCATATTTTCTTACTATAAGGCTTTGAAATTAAAGTTCAGCTGCAAAAAATAAAGAAACTCACAAAAATGTGAAATTAAATAACATACTTCTAAAAAATGGGTCAAAGAAGAAATAAAGTCAGAAATCAAAAGATATATACACAAAAACAAAAATGACAACACGGCATATCAAAATTTCTGAGATGCAGCAAAAGCAGTAATAAGAGAGAAGTTTTTTTATCATTAAAGGTTTACATCAAGAAACAGGAGAGACCCAAAGTAAACAACCTAACATCACATCTTAAAGAAAGAGAATAAGAAGAACAAATGCAACCCTCTAAAATCAGGAACAAGATAAGGCTGCCCACTCTCTTCACTCTTATTCTGGAAGTTTTAGCCAGAGCAAGTAGGCAAGAGAAATAAATAAAAGGCATTCATATCAGAAAATAAGATGTAAAGGTATCACTTTTTGCAGATGACATGATCCTGTATATATAAAACTCCAAAGACTCCACTGAAAAACTACTAGAAACAGTGAACCAAGAGAGTAAAGTCACAGGATACAAAATCAATATACAAAAGTCTATTGTTTTTCTATATGCCAATAATAAAACTTCAAAAAATAAACTAAAAAAATTCCTCTTACAATTGCAACAAATAATATAAATCTCTAGGAATAAATTTAACAAAAAATGGAAACAGCCTATATACTAAAAACTACAAAGCATTATTGAAAGAAACTGAAAAAAAAAAAAACAATAAAATGAGAATATATTCCATGATCATGAATTGGAAGGCTCAACATAGATGAAATGGCCACATTATCCAAAAAATATACAAATTTAATGCAATCCCCATCAAAATCCCAAGGTCCTTTTATAAAGAAATAAAAATAAAAACCCATCAGGTTTATATGGAATTATAAAAACCACAAATAGCCAAAGCAATCCTGATAAAAAAGAATAAAGCTAAAGGTATCACACTACCTGATTTCACATTACACTGCAGAGCCACAATAATCAAAATGACATGGCCTTGGTAGAAAAACAGACATACAGACCAATGGAACAAAATTACTGCCCCAAAATAAAAACACATATATATGGACAAATAATCTTCAGTAAAGGAGCCAAAACAAACGATGGAGAAAAGAAACACTCTTCAGGAAATGGTGCTGAGAAAATTGGAAAACCACATACCAAAGAACGAGACTGGACTGCAGTTAGTCCCCCTGCATAAGAATTAATCCAAAATGTATCAAAGACCTGTATATAAGATCTGAAACAGTAAATTACATAGAAAGAAACATAGGTGCTAAACTCTTGGACCTTGACCAAAGAGAATAATTTATGAATTTGACCCCAAAGGCAAAGGAAGTAAAGGCAAAAATAAATGAATGGGCTATGTCAAACTAAAAAGCTTCTGCAACAGCAAAGAAACTGACAACAACAACAAAATAGGCAGCCAACTAAATGGGAGATGATAATTGCAAACAGTAGCTCTGATAAAGCAGTTAATGTTCAAAATATGTAAAGAACTCACAGAGCCCAGCAATAAATAAACAAAAAATCCAGTTAAAAATTGGGGTGAGGGGCCCTGGCCAGTTGGCTCAGTGGTAGAGCATCGGCCTGGCATGCAGGAGTCCCGGGTTTGATTCCCAGCCAGGGCACACAGGAGAAGTGCCCATCTGCTTCTCCACCCTTCCCCCTCTCCTTCCTCTGTTTCTCTCTTCTCCTCCCACAGCCAAGGCTCCATTGGAGCAAAGATGGCCCAGGCACTGAGGATGGCTCCATGGCCTCTGCAATGGAGCAGCGCCCCAGATGGGCAGAGCATCGCCCCCTGGTGGGCATGCCGGGTGGGTCCCTGTCGGATGCATGTGGGAGTCTGTCTGACTGCCTTCCCGTTTCCAACTTCAGAAAATACAAAAAAAAAAAAAAAAAAAAAAAAAAGGGTGAGGGCCTGAAGAGACACTTCTGTCAAGACAAATGGCAGCTTTTCCAGTCTACCTGAATCATTACCAGCTAGAAGCAGCGGTCACTGGGACTTGGACATGAGCTGCAAAGTATAGAATAGTGACAACAATTCCAGTGCCATGCGGACTTTTCCTGGATGTGGACTTTTCCTGGACTCCTGCTCCCTGTGACAGCTCCTAACAGACTGAACTGTGGTTGGGTTGCATTTTTCAGGGATTTGGCATGGTGATGGGGCCAACTTGGACTTGGTGAACATGTTAAGGACACTACTCTTTTATGGATTCTTGCTGTTTTGGCCAAGAGTTTGCTTAAAGGCTTTTAATCACTGTAAAAAAAAAAAATAGAAGACTGAATAAAGATGGGGCACATATACACCATGGTATACTATTCAGCTAGAAGAAATGATGACATCGGATCACTTACAGCAGAATGATGGAATCTTGATAACATTATGCAGAGTGAAATAAGCGAATCAGAAAAAAAACAAGAACTGCAGGATTCCATATATTGGCGGGACAGAAAAGCAAGACTAAGAGACATGGACAGGAGTGTGGTGATTACGGGGGGTGAGGGGAGGGAAGGAGGGAGAAGGGGAGGGGTACAAAGAAAACTGGATAGAGGATGACGGAGGACGATCTCTCTTTGTGTGATGGGTATGTCCAACTAAATGACAAAATAACCTGGAAATGTTTTCTTTGAATATATGTACCCTGATTTATTGATGTCACCCCATTAAAATAAAATTTTATTTATAGAAAAAAATAGAAGACAAATGGCCAAAAGATAAATGAAAAGATACTCATCTTCAATACCTACTAGAAAAATGCAAATCAGGTCTACAATGACATACCACCTAAAACTTGTTAGATTGGCTATTATTGACAAGATAGGTAATATCTAGGGTTGGAGAGGCGGTGGAGAAAAAAAAACCTTCATTTACTGCTGGTGGGAATGTAAACTGGTATACCATAATGGAAGAAATTATAGTGGTTCCTCAAAAAATTAAGAATAGAACTACCATATGACCCAGCAATGCTTCTACCGGGTATTTACCCACAAAACATTGGTACATAAATACACATGCACCCTCATGTTCATGGAAGCATTATTCACAGTGGTCAAGATATGGAAACAACCAAATTATTCTTTGATAGAGGATCAGATGAAGAAGAGGTTATATATATGCAGTGGAATACTACTGAGCCATAAGAAATGATGACATAGTGCCTTTTATGACAACATGATTGGACCTTGAGAACATTATACTGAGTGAAATAAAATCAGGAAAAGCTAAGAGCTATATATATGATCTCACATAGGTGGGACATATAACTGAGACACAAGGACATACATAAAAGTAAAGTGCTTAACAGGTGGTTGGGGATGTGTGGGAAGAGTTGTGATGAAGGGTATAAAGAGGGACAAATATACAGTGATGGGAAATTATTTGACTTTGGTGATAGGTATACAATATAATCAACAGTTCAAATGCTATAGAAATGTTTATCTGAAACCTATGTACTTTTATTGATCAACCTCATTGTGTTAAATTTAACTTTCTAAATAAAATATTTTAAATAATAATACTAAGGTTTTAAATATTAAAATAATATTAAAACAAAAGGATTGTAAAAGGTTGAGTTTGGAGGATGCAATGCATCTATTTTTGAAAAAAGAAGGAAATTTTCAGCTCTGGCTGGTTGGCTCAGTGGTAGAACATCAGCCTGGCATGCAAATGTCCCCAGTCCAATTCCTGGTCAGGGCACACAGGAGAAATGACCACCTGCTTCTCTACTCCCCCCCTTCCTTCTCTTTCTCTCTTTCTCTCTCACTCTCTCTTTCTCTCTTCTCCTCTTGCAATCATGGTTCTCCTGGTTCAAGGGCATCACCCTAGACACTGAGGATGGCCCTGAGGCCATCTATCTGCGTAAGGCAGGGGTCCCCAAACTTTTTACACAGGGGGCCAGTTCACTGTCCCTCAGACCATTGGAGGGCTGTAGTATAAAAAAATCTATGAACAAATTCCTATGCACACTGCACATCTTATTTTAAAGTAAAAAAACAAAAAGGGAACAAATACAATATTTAAAATAAAGAACAAGTAAATTTAAATCAACAAACTGACCAGTATTTCAATGGGAACTATGCTCCTCTCACTGACCACCAATGAAAGAGGTGCCCCTTCCGGAAGTGCAGCGGGGGCTGTATAAATGGCCTCAGGGGGCCTCATGAGGCCCGTGGGCCGTAGTTTGGAGACCCCTGGCGTAAGGCATTATAAAAATAGCTCGGGGAAGAGCATCGGCCACTAGTGCCTTGCAAGGAGGATCTCGGTCAGGGAGCATTCAGGGGTCTGTCTTTCTGCCTTCCCTCCTCTCATTAAAATAAATAAATAAATACATACATACATAAATAAGAAGACACTAAATTATCTTTATGCTTTACACCAAAATGAAGTTGGAGACTTTGATTCCTTGTCTTCTTGTTCCTCTTGCTTTCTTGTAACTCTTACAAGAACCTAGTCACAAAATGTACTAATTAATATTACATTTATTTTTTTCTTCTTTCACATCTTCTTTCACTTCTATAAACAATCATTACTACCACTTTCAAATAAGCTGCTTTCTCCACTTCCGCTCTATATGTGTGGAATAATAAAGTGAAGTTTCAACTTTTTAAAAACACATTTCTCTAAAATATTTTGTTCTCATCTATTTTTTATTACTACTTCTTTCAAAAAGTAGTTTAAATTTACTAACTCCATTTTTCTTGTCATTTTTCTATTACTTGTTCACCTAGAATCTATTCCTCAACACACCATTCCAGTGTATATAACAAAATTACTGCCTTGAAAGATCACTAGCAACCTCCAGCTATCACACGCAAAAGTTTTCTTAGTCTGGCTGGCATTTTTGTAACATCTGTCCTACTGTGAAACTATGCTTTCTTGGGTACCATGAATTATATTTTCAACTGCTATCTTTATCTTGTCATTCTCTTTACTTGTTCCTCCTTTGTTACCAACTCCCTAAATATAAATATGACCAAAGTTCACTCTTTCAATTATTCTATCATTTATGAACTGTCTCCCTAAGTAAAATCATTAATTTTTTTGTTTTATTGAGAATTAATTGACATGTAACATTATATTAGTGTCAAGTATACAAAATAATGATTTAATATCTGTATATATTGTGAAATGATTGCCACAATAAATCTAGTTAATATTCATCACCACACATAGTTATAATTGTGTGTGTGAGAACTTTCAATATGTACTCTCTAAACAACTTTCAAATATACACTATAGCATAGTCATCATGCTGTACATTGCATCTCTTATTTATTATAATCTTGGAAGTTTATACATTTTGACCACTGATTTATTCTTAATCATGGTTCAGCTACTTCTTCATTCAAATAACCACCACAAATATCATCAGCCTTTTTCATTTTCCTCAATACAAGACTTAAGTTCTTAACTAACTTCTGATCAGTACATATATATAAAACAAAACCTATTTTACCCCCTCTGAAAACTTTTTTGTGTACTCCCAAGTTATATTAAAAGTATACTCATCCTTGGTTGAAAAGAGATTATTTAGCTGATTTCAACCTTAACAAACTCTCAAACTTAATCAATTTCTAAATCCTGTCTACTCTTCCTCTCCAAGGTCTCTCCCTTATGTCTCCTATTCTTCATTGCCACTCTACTATTCAGAAAACCCATGACTGGCCAAACATGAATTGGTCATCAATGTCTTTGAAAATGCCAAATAAAACAAGCCCTTCAGTTTGTAATAAATTTGACTTTTGTGGCATCTGAAACCTCAGATCATTTACTATTTATTATAAGTCAGTTATGGTCTTCAGATTGGTCCCCTACATTTCCAGCCTAATTGGTCTCCCTCTGTCTCCAATTTCTTTGCTTTTCATCCACTCTAAGAATTGTTAGGGTAATATGTCTATAATGCAAATCTGTTTGTACTGAATTATTTTAGATTTTTAATTGATCCTTATTGTATATAAGATATAACTACCATCATATTGTAAAACAGTCTTACTTTTCTACACAGGGTCCTGGGACTCATCAGCTAATTTGCTCTTTGTATAGCTATGTTCTAACTATGCCAGACTCCTTAGCTCTTCTTACAACAGTCAAAGCACATATTTCCATATCTGCATATAAGTAGTCTGCTATTTCCTCTAAGCCTGTTTCACCTGGGCATTTTTACTCATTTTTCGAATATCAGGACAAAGTGTTTAGAAAGCTATTCTAGTTTCTCCTGTGAGAATCAGGTACGCCTTCTTCTTAGCTCCCATAGCTCTTTGGATACATGAGTATTTTTCTGTCTAAACTTGATATTATAATTGTTTATATCTATAACTTTATGTCAGCTGTGGGTTATTTGACAATAGAAACTATTTTACTCATCTTTTTATTCTAACAGCTTAGAATACTGCTTGATATCTACTGGAAGTTTTAATAGGAGATAAAAATAGGATACAAGATTCACAACTTAGTTAAAGTCAGAAATTCAGAACACTTTATGATAGTATTGGTAGTTATGTCATATCTACAGTAAGAATTAGTTATTGTAATGCTGGTGATTGAGGCTAGACAGATTGTCAATGATTTTGGGCAGATGGTAGAGGAACTGAGGAGCCAGAAAGTGTAGGGCCTTACCTGTTTATTGGAGGCTCACAAAGATAGGTGAGCAAATAAACAAAAAAGGAAAAGAGCTAGTAAAGGAAAACCTGCTTTTTGAAGTGAAGGGCAAGGGAGCAGGAAATCCGCACCTCATGGTGGTAGGAGAGCAATCAGGTAGAATCACCACTAAGGGCAAGCACCCGTAGCCTTACTTAGATGATCCACACGTGGCTCTGCCACATGGCTCATGCACTAATCAGGCAAAGTGCTTGCATCTGGTAAACCCAGGCGCAAGCCTAACACAGCTGTTTACCCTACAGTTATATATTGATTTATAAAATTTACTGTATATTATTTTAAGTCAATATTGTATTTTAGTTATTGAAAATTTCTTGTTTTTCATTTACTTTATTACATCTTTAATGTTTTTTTTTTTATTTTTCACTTTACATTGTTATTTATATACACTTGTCATGTTTTTCTGTGAACATAATGTTTTGGTGGCAAGGATTAGCTTACAAGTACCACGTCAAAGTTCTATAGAGTGCTTTGCCCATCTAAATTCTCGATAAGGGGTACTTTATCATATTACAGAAAGATACAACATTTTATACAATTATTATCATGTTTATTGTTATTATTAAATATGTATACACTCCAAATAAATATTTCTCTACCTAAAACTTCACTGGAATCACTGAGAAACTAAAGAGCAATTTCAAGTAAAGACTTAGAAGAACATTTTAAAAATTAATTATAAAATAATCCCACTTATATGTAGGAACTTAATGTATTTTCCAAGGCCAGTATTACTGAAAAAATGGGAGTACATACATAATAATCACAAGAAAAAATATACAATGTTCACTATTTTTTCCAATTTAAGTGTTATATTAGTTCTAGATTCAAATGTGACATGATATGGAACTTAACATTTTGAATGTTATTTTTTTTCTTCAAATCCATTTTCTTTCTGTAAAAATAACAAACATCAGCATACAATTGCCTCCTTGAATTAATATTTCTGAAGGATGTATGCTTGTCATATCTAAGCTCCTTCTGCAGGATGATGGCCACAAGAAGAGGAAAAACATTGCAACCCCAGATTAAATGATCAGTTTGTATAGTGACTCTGATTTGATCATGTTGCTTCTCTAGATAGACTAATTGTCCTGATTTATGGTTATCACCTGTACTTCATGTTGGTATGCTTTTTGTTCTAATTAATGGATAATTTTCAACTGCTGAAACTTTAATTTTGCTTCTGATTTCAGTGAGTGGAAGAAAAGAACTGTTAGTGAATGGAAGCCCCACTGTTGTGACCTTTACAAGGCACCAGTTGGTCAAAAGAAAACTCAGATTCTTCCAAGTGAGCCTTTCCCAAAATGAGATATTTTAAGTTGCTTATATTGGAAAAAAGCACTCTAACAGAATATTCCTTTTAGAGCTCTAATTTCATATAATTTTTAGTTAAGTGATCATACACATATAGATCCCTATGTCCAGAGGATATGATAATGTAGACCCCAATGTTATGGTTTAGTCATTTCATTTGTAGGAAGGAAAAGGAACAAAAAAATAATAGATGAAGCATGAATCAATGAGTTTTTAAAAATATTTCATTGAAAGATAATGAATAATAATTCAGGAACAAAGTGAATATGGAAGTATTTAGATCTTGATTATTAGGAAATTCTCAGTATGCTGTTGTACTTGAAAACATGGGACTCAGTAGAAGACATCTAGTCAGAACAAAAATGTTGCACTTGGTTGTATTTTAGGTTGATAAAAATGCAAGAACCAGAACTAAACTTTATATTGCTAGCATAATAATCACACTCAAAATATACAGTTATGGGTTTTTTTAAAGTACAAATTAGATTTTATTCAACTGAATGAAGTATCTTGCAGCCTTTTTAACAGATAATAAAAGCAAGTTGGAATAGGAGATATTAGAAAAATCTCATAGTAGCAAATAGAAAGCCTTCCTAAAAATAAGTTTTGGAATAAAAAGTATACACATACCAATGAAATATCAAATTTTTATCATTTGTTTTTTATTTTTTGATAAGTCAATAGAAGAAATGTTAAGTTAACTAAGTTAGATTACAAATAATCATTCATATTGTGAAACTTGGTTAAGGTGATTTGTTCCTCTTTTTGGCTTCATGACATATCAAATTTTTCTTTTCAATCCATTACTTTGTAGTCTTCTTAGGAGCAAATATATATATTAATTGACATTAACTTCACATACTATTATAGACCTTTATTATCAAAATGATTAGTATAACAGGATTTTTAAAGAAAATACTATATTTCACTTGATTTGTGTGATCTTATGTTATATTATTTTGCAGATGAGGGAAGAAAGGCAGTAAAAAACATTAAAAAAGTTGCAGATGATAGTGAAATCGACATATAAAACCATGCTGTCTGTCACTATACAATTAATACTCAAGAAACTCAAACGAAAGGATAGAAGCACATACACTTTAATGTAATATTTATTTTACTACATAAGAACTGAGTTAAATTCTGCTCAAGCAGTTTATATGATTATAAACACTTAATCTAACAATTACTTTCAACTTTGCAGTATTCTGTATGCTAGAGTGTGTATGTATGCATGTATCTATCTATGTCTCTCTATCATCTATTTATCTATCTATCTATCTATCTATCTATCTATCTATCTATCTATCTATCTATCTATCTGTCATCTGCTGTTTATCTACCTAACCGTCCACCATCTATGAATCAATCTGTAAGATATAGCATCAGTCACTTAAAGCAAAAACAACATATAGCTTCTTAGCCCATTTTTAAATTACCTGTTGGATAAAATGTCTCTGTAACTAGGAAAGTTTAAAATGCATGCAAAACCTGTAGAAGCAGGTATCTTTTTATTTTAATATCACCTTATAGGCTACATAATTATTTTTTAAAATTCTTCTTTCAGCTAAGTATATTTAACTTTATGAAAATAATCCTACATTGTACAAGGTTTCCAATTCACTGAGGATCAGAGAACACATAGCTAGCATCTGGCATTTATGAACCACTATTTCCTACAGTCTAAGGCAGTTTACCCTCAGGAAGCCCTGTGAAGCAGCTCAAGAGGATTAAAGCCTTCCTTATGCAAGCTTCCACAAAAGGATTCTACTTATCCTGTCATCCAAGTGAGTTCTTTCTCCCACTTGTGTAAAGTTTACTTTAGTAGACCACATTTCCTCATTTTAGCAAAGTATACTTTTGTGACATTTATGTTAACTACTGTCTCAAGTTTTTAAACACAGCCTCGCCCTATTTCCTGAGAACTCATAGATCTGGCACTCTTGTTAAAGATGTGATATACAGATTTGTGTGTTTGTTTACTATTTAGCCCATTCTTTCTTTTTCTCCACAGGGTTCATTTATTATATACTTGTATTTACTTAATAACTTAAGAAAAAAAATTGGCCCTGACTAGCTGACTCAGCAGTAAGGTGTCAGCATGGAATATGAAAGTTCTAGGTTCAATTTCTGGTCAGGGTACACAGGAGAAGCAACCATCTGCTTCTCCACCCCTTTTCCCCTTCTCTCTCTCTCTCTTCCACTCCCACAGTCATGGCTTGAAGTGTTCCAGCAAAGTTGGCCTCGAGGGCTAAGGATGATTCCATGGCCTCGCCTCTGGTGCTAAAGTAGTTCAGTTGCCCAGCAATGGAGCTGCAGCCCAGATGGGCAGAGCATTGCCTGGTAGGTGATTTACCTGGTGGATCCCAGACAGGGCACATGAGGGAGTCTATCTTTGCCTCCTCGCATCTCACTTAATAATAAAAAAAAATTAAAAATATATTTATTGGTTTTATATAGAGAGAGGAAGAGAGAGAGAAACCTCAATTTGCTGTTCCCTATTTATGCATTCATTGGTTGATTCTTGTAGGTGTCCTGACTAGGGATGAACTCACAAGCTTGGCATGTCAGAAGGATGCTCTAACCAACTGAGCTATCCGGTCAGGGCTCTTAGTAACTGTTTGAACCCTGCTGTGATATGTGTTAGGATGCACAGATTAATAAAACAACCTAAACTCAATGAGTTTATGACCTTATAACAAAGTAGGAGATTTTAGAAGGCAGGGATTATTTCTTTTTTTTTTTTTTTAATTCTTATGTCTTTCTGTTTCCTTTATTACCAAACAAAAGGACAGGCATATTGGAAGACATACATCTGTTGATTAGAGAGGGTTCCTCTCAAAGTTTCATTTGTGTTGTCAGAAGAAAGTTTGTTGACCTGCTCCAAGAAAGTATTCTTCTTCGTTTGTCAGAAACGTATGTGTGCCTAGCCACTTTAACCCTTATAAATACATGGTATGTACATCTATTTTATTGTAAACACTTCTTGGTGTATAATATACATATAATAAAGTGCACAAATGTTAAGCATGCAGTTTTATAAATCTTCACAAAGCAAACACCCTGGTCCAGATAACAAAGTTTAGCAGCACTTCAGAATCCTCTCTCTTGCTGCTTTCCATTTGCTACCCCATTCCAAAGGTAACCACTGTTTAGACTTTTATCTAGAATAGGCAATAATCTATTAATTATCTAATAATTTTATATTAATTATCTATTCTATCACCTTATATCTGACTAAAGAGTCAGAGAGACCCTTGAAAAATGTAAATCAGATCAGTACATATTTGTTGGGTTGAACCACTGACATGCTATGCAGAATGCATAGTGTTAGACAAGTTCAAACGTAGGAGTATACAAGTTTAAAAATAATTCATATACAGACACCTTAAAAGATAAGAATGATAGAGGATTAAATTTGGGCTCAGACTAAAATTGGTAGAATACAGTATTACAACATTCAGGAGGAAAAATATAAGAAGGACAAAAAAATACTGCTCACAAAAACTAGGGAATATTTCAAAGTGAATATGAAGTGATAAAATATCCCCTAGTTTTTCTGAGCAGTATAGTTAAATATAAGATTTATAAAATTTAAAAAATGGTCATTTTAACAATGAAAACAAAATAAAAACATAAAATAATCCAATGTAAAATAAATATCTAGTTCCTCAAATACAAAACTTTGCAGAACATTTGCATGAACATTAATTAAAATTTCCTGAAATTTATTAATTCTATATATACATATATACTACCTCAAGTTCCTTATGTTCACCTAAAACACTAGAATATCTTCTGTAATTACTAGGTGTTCAGTAATATTTTTTTTTATTTTTAGTTTTCAGTGCTTCCAAAAAGAGTTGGATTTGACTTATAATCAAGTGGTAAATATCTTTGATTAGTCAGATAAAATAAAAGCAAACCATTCTTATTCCTTTTGAGAAAGAGAAAATCAGTTACTGAAAATGGTAATGAAGAGCTACAGAGCTGTAACTACTAAAATTTAAAAATAACATACTTTGGAATAGCATTAATCATCTTCCTATAACTACCCCAGAGTCACAGTCACAGGTCTCAGTCTGGTCCGGAGTTTTGCTGACCTCAACAGAGCAGAGCCACTAGCAGCTGGGCAGGCACAGCCTTGCAGCCTGGAGTATAGGGCTATGTAAAGCCAGTAGCCATGGCCACCATCACAGCCACTTGGCCCATGCAAGTTCTCATTTGATTTGGGCAGATGGTAATGAAACAACAAAGCCAAGAACTGGTGGGCCATTATCTTTAATCCTAGCTTGCACCTGGCAGGCAAGTAAAAACACACACTGGGCTCCAAACCCACTCATTCAGTGCTCACAAAGCTACTGATTTATCCGAGTTTCCTAAAATCAAAGGTTTCTAGCTCACCAGCCTTATTCACCTCTGTTCCCCATCTTCTTCTTTCTACACAAACTCTGCACAAACTGGCTTCTCCCTCAGCACTCCACCATCTTGGCTGCTCCTCCTGGCCTCTATCATGTGGCCTTTCTCTGCTCTCCTCTCTGCTCTCCTCCTAGAACATAATCTCTTTTCTCCCAGAACAATGTGATTTTTCTTCCTTTTAAAACCTTTTGGCATGAAAGCTCCCCCCCCCCCCAACACACATTAATATAATCACACCCATCCCAAGCAGGAAGGGCAACTAATATCACCACCTGGGAGATGGGCTTCCACGTGGGCAGCACCATCTTTAACAAAGTGAGCATAATCTATTTTATCTGCCCAACAGACTACCAGCAGCCAAGAGGGTGGTTCTGTTGAATCTCTCATGAGGGAGAAGCGCCAATCAAATTCACAGGCTATTAGGGGGAATAGTGCCTGCCTCAGAGCCAGACAACTGAGTCACTGTCACTCCCTCCATCTATCCAAACCTCTACCCTCTAGCCAAGGCTGCTGACACCACAGCATGGCCTAATCTCCTCAGGGCAGGGTAAATTTTTTTCCCCCAGGCTGATGCCACATGGATGGGAGTGCTCTGTCCAAGAATGATGGCAGTTGCAGTGTGGGAGAATGAGTCAGCACAGGGATTTTGGTAGTTGTCCACCTGTATCTATCCCCAGAGCCATAAAATACAGACTCTCCTCTTGCAACTGTAGTCTGCTCAGCCCTCCCTCCACTAAAGCCCACAGTAAGTGGCTATGAATGAGATTTTTGTGCCGGCCCTTTAAGAGGATGTCTGAATCTCTGCAGACACCTATTTCTTTCTGGCAGACAGCCCGGCTGCTTTTCATAGCCAAGTGCTATGTGGGCTCCTCTTCCCGGCTCTGGTGCTCTGGACTGGGGATCATGGCTTGGGAGTAAGGCCCTTTCCTTCTCAGGGAATTTCCCCCACAGCTCCAAAATTTTACCCCTGGCTTGTAGGAGTGAGGCCAGCCCTTTTTGCATCTCCACTCTTCCCACCATTCCTGATGTGGTTTCTTCCATGAATCATTGGTTGTATGACTCCTCTTCATTTAGTCTTGAGTTGGTTTTTCAGGATTATTATTGTTAAATTTAGTTATAATTCCAGTTGTTCCTGAAAGGAGATGAGTGTATCATCCACCTATGCCATTTTGGATCTCCTCTTTTCTTTCAGATGCTCTGTTTGGGTGCTTAATGTTTTCTTTCCTCTAAATCAGTGGTAGTCAACCTGGTCCCTACCGCCCACTAGTGGGCATTCCAGCTTTCATGATGGGCGGTAGTGGAGCAACCAAAGTATAAATAAAAAGATAGATTTAACTATAGTAAGTTATTTTATAAAGATTTATCTGCCAAACTTAGCGAAAATCTGACATAAAGTACTTGGTAAGTAATTATTATTATATGCTTTAACTTGCTATAACTCTGCTTTATAAATTTTATAAAGTAAAGTTACTTCCCTACTTTATAAATCACCATTACTGTGGAACCGGTGGGTGGTTAGAAAATTTTACTACTAACAGAGATACAAAAGTGGGTTGTAGGTATGAAAAGGTTGACTACCTCTGCTCTAAATTGATGATTTGTTTCTCTGCTTTATCTAAACTAACTTGCTGTGGATTCCTACTAGTGTATACTTAATTTCAGATACTGTATTCTTTATTCTGATTGGTTCTTTTTTTGTGGTTTCTTTGTCCTTTTTAATGCTTATTATTTCTTTATTTAAGTTCTCACTGAGATCATCCATCCCTCCCCTAAGGTCCATGAGCATCTTTATAACCATTGTTTTAAACTCTGCATCTGGTATTTTGGTTGTTTCCATTTCATTTAATTATTTTTCTAGGATTTCTCTGGTTCTTTTATTTGAGGCATATTTCTTTGTTTCCCCATTCTGTCTCTGTATAATGGGAAGATCTTCTATGACCCTCAAACTTGTTATGATATCTTCATGATGAATGTGTCTTATTGGGCTCTGTAGCATAATCTTCATAATCATCTAGATTACCTGAGTTCTGTGCTCCAGGAATTTCTTGTGGGTTATATACACACTCCTGTTGTAGTTGAGTCTTAAATGCAGTTGGCCCTTTCATGGGTGGAGCTAACCCTTCAGGTAGGCTGACTAGAAGGGTAAACTGTCATCAACATGTATGAGACACTGTACAGCAGCTGTCACTACCCCCCATGTGGAGTTGATCCAGCAGGATCTGGTGCCCCAGAATTCCCCTTTGGATATGTTGCTTGTATAGCTGGTTGGGATAAGCTCTGGTGTGGTCTGAAGCCCAACATTTGTTGTTAGTTCTGGGTCCACCTGTGTGGGGTTCAAGTATGAGTTGGTGTCAGATGTTGTGTATTACCAACCTTAGGCTACCTGTCTGAAGATACCATGCTATTCACTGCTTGTGACTGTACTTACTGGGGCTTGTTATATGTTTGGAGGGGTCAATCTGTATATAAGGGTCAGATTCCTCTAGCTTAGATTGTGAGAAGGTCTGTAAAAGGACCCAGGCTCCCTGAGGCCTACTTCTACCTGTCAGCTACTCCATCTCCCTGTGTGGTTGTCTGGTCTTTCTCCAGAGCCTTCCAAAGAAAGACTATCAGTGGGCACAGGTTGGCCATGCCCAACTGACCCTTCCACGGCTTGAAAACTTGATAGGGGGTGACCACCAGGGTCAGGAGGACAGGATTAATGGGTCCCGTACCTGAGTCGTGTGGGCAGACATTTAATGAGGGAAAAGGGGTCCTACTCCAGATCTAAGCCACTCAGTCTCTGCCAGTCTTCCGCTCTAGTTCCCCCAGAAGGGGTGGGCCATAAATTCATGTTGGGTGCAGCCAGCTGTTCCCTCTGCAGGAGCATTTTCAGCCAGGCAGATACAATGGTCTCAATGGAACAGATCAAAAGAGTCTCCCATTGCGGGTAGTGCTGGCCCATCCTGCAGGAGGGAGCTAAGCACTTCATCTTGGTACCAGACAATAGCCTCCAAGGGATACACACATTGACCATCTGACTTCTAAACCGCTCTCCCTTTCCCACTGTGGAACTGAGCCCGGTGGGGCAGGGAATTCAGGAGTTGGCAGGGCTAACCCAGTCTTCCACTGGGGATGGTACCCACAAACCTATATAAGGGGGGGACTTCTTCCTTTTCCCAAGGTAGTCAAGCTGAGCTCACTAGGGATAATGGAGTTGCCTCCCTTTATGATACAGCCCAACCCCCCATCTCCTGCCCATCTTGTTCTCAGACAAAAGATTCCTCAGAGACATGCTCCAAAAGTCCTGGCTCTGTGGGCTCTCTGAATTCCCCACGTGGCTGAACTTAGCAGGATAGGGCAGGGCAAGTGAGTTAACAGTTGGGGAGAGGGGTAGACTCAAGGTGGAGGAGACCAACCCTTTCTGCAAAGCCATACAATATAGTCACTGAGTTTCCACCACAAGCCTCCCCAGAAAAAGAGTGCCCCAACAAACACTGCTAGGTATAGCCAACAGACCCCTCCACAGAACTGAGCCTGGCAGACTGGACCCACCGGCAGTCAGATACTGAGACATGCACTCCCAGGTTGGTGCTGAAAGAATAGGAGCGTTTTCCCTGGGAAGGTGGTATCTGGATCTCCCAGGTAGCCTGAATCCCCACTGATCTTTACCTCCATATTGCAATGTGGGATCCTCTTCTCATTTCTGTTGCTCTGGATTAGGGATCTCTGTGTAGGGTTGAGACCCCACACTCCCAGATGGGGTTGCCACTGCTATATCCCTCCAGCTTCTCAGCCTCCACACCTGTGTACAGGGAACAGCCCTCCCCAAATCCCTACCCTTCCCACTACTTTTTTTGTGGCTTCTGTAAATCCTAGGTGATATCTCAGCTCAGCTAGCTTTCAGTTAGTTATTCAGGTTGACTGATTGAAAATTTAGCTATAAATCCAGTCTGGGCCCAGAGAGTTTGAATTTAGCTTCCATCTACTCTGCAGCCATCTTGAAACCTCCTAAAGAGGAAGAAATTGATACAACTGATATACAGAGAGTTTAAATAACATGCTTAAGATGAATAGCTATCGAATGATAAAGAAAAGATTAGAATCACAGTAGTGTGGTTGAAATACCTGATTTTAACCACTCATTTAGTACTGCCCTAAAAAACCCCAGCACTTCTGAAATGCCTGATGTAGAACAAATAATCCAAACTAGGAAAAACTAAGAAATTCATACATTATGGTCTAATATTTAAATACACATAAAAATAATTTATAGTGATGTATATACTGTTGAGGAAAAAGGTTTTAATATACATTTACTGAATATTTAAAGAGTAAATTCCTGCTCACCTGTTCGGTCTTACAATAGCATTTTAGTCAATAGCCAGCTAAAAAAATAACTATACCAGGTAGAAGAGTCTTCCTTTCAGTTGAATTGAGTATCAAAGAGAAATATAACTGAGGCCGTGGAGAATAATTCATCTGCTATTTTTAGGAGTGAACCAATTCAGCAAGTTAACATCTGATTTTCAAAATGCTTTTAGTCAAATATTTTTTGAATAAAAATGTGCCCAACAATGATAGGATCTGGGTGCTGGAAAGTGATAACATTTCACATATTTTAAGTGTCATGGTGATTAGTGCAGCAAAATGTATTGAATCATGTTAGATTGCTTAGAGGCTTAGTTTTTAATTATTCTTGCTGTTTGAGAGAATACTTAATTTCTTATTTTAATTAATTTTAATGAGGTGACATTGATAAATCAGGGCACATATGTTCAGAGAAAACATTTCCAGGTTATTTTGACATTTGGTTATGTTGCATACCCCTCAGCCAAAGTCAAATTGTCTTCCGTCACCTTCTAACTGTTTTTCTTTGTGCCCATCCCCTCCCCCACCTCTTTCCTCTCCCTCCCCCCTCCCCCGTGTAAACACCACACTCTTGTCCATGTCTCTGAGTCTCATTTTTATGTCCCATCTATGTATGGAATCATATAGTTCTTAGTTTTTTCTGATTTACTTACTTAACTCAGTATAATGTTACCAAGGTCCATCCATGTTGTTGTAAATGATCTGATGGCATCATTTCTTATGGCTGAGTAGTATTCCATCGTTATATGTACCAAAGCTTTTTAATCCACTCGTCCACTGACAGACACTTGGGCTGTTTCCAGACTTTTGCTATTGTGAACAATGCTGCCATAAACATGGGGGTGCATTTCTCCTTTTGAAACAGTGCTATGGTGTTCTTGGAGTATATTCCTAAAAGTGAGATAGCTGGGTCAAAAGGCAGTTCGATTTTTATTTTTTTGAGGAATATCCATACTGTTTTCCACAGTGGCTGTACCAGTCTGCATTCCCACCAGCAGTGCAGGAGGGTTCCCTTTTCTCCATATCCTCGCCAGCACTTATTCTGTGTTGTTTTGTTGATAAGCGCCATTCTGACTGGTGTGAGGTGATACCTCATTGTGGTTTTAATTTGCATTTCTCTAATGATTAGTGATGTTGAGCATTTCTTCATATGCCTATTGGCCATCTGTATGTCCTCTTTGGAGAAGTGTCTATTCATTTCTTTTACCCATTTTTTGATAGGATTGTTTTTTCTTTTTGGTGTTGAGTTATACAAGTTCTTTATAAATTTTGATTATTAACCCCTTATCAGATGTATTGTCGAATATGTTCTCCAATTGTGTAGTTTGTCTTTTTATACTGTTCTTATTGTCTTTAGCTTCGCAAAAGCTTTTTAGTTTGATATAGTTCCATTTGTTAATCTTGTCTTTTATTTCACTTGCCTGTGGAGACAAATCAGCAACTATATTGCTGCGAGAGATGTCGGAGAGCTTATTGCCTATGTTTTCTTCTAAGATGCTTATGGTTTCACGGCTTATATTTAAGTCTTTGTCCATTTTGAGTTTATTTTTGTGAATGGTGTAAGTTGGTGGTCCAGTTTCATTTTTTTGCAGGTAGATGTCCAATTATCCCAACACCATTTGTTAAAGAGGCTGTCTTTACTCCATTGTATGCTCTTACCTCCTTTGTAAAATATCAGTTGTCCATAAAAGTGTGTGTTTATTTCTGGGCTCTCAGTTCTGTTCCATTGATCTATATGCCTGTTCTTCTGCCAGTACTAGGCTGATTTGAGTACAATGGCCTTGTAGTATAACTTGATATCGGGAAGTGTGATACCTCTGTTTTGTTCTTCCTTTTCAAGATTGCTGAGGTTATTCGTTTTCTTTTTTGGTTCCGTATAAATTTTTGGAATATGTGTTTTATATCTTTGAAGTATGACATTGGTATTTTAATTGGTATTGCATTTCATTTATAAACTGCTTTGGGTAATATAGACATTTTAATGATGTTTATTCTTTCTAACTATGAGCATAGTATATGCTTCCACTTGTTTGTATCTTCCTTGATTTCTTTTATCAATGTTATATAATTTTCCAAGTACAAGTCTTTAATTATCTTGGTTAAACGTACTCCTAGGTACTTTATATTTTTGGTTGCAATAGTGAAGGGGATTGTTTCCTTAATTTCGTTTTTTGACTGATCATTGTTGGTGTGTAAAAATGCCTCTGATTTCTGAATATTTATTTTATATCCTGCCACCTTGCTGAATTTATTTATCAGGTCCAGTAGTTTTTTGACTGAGAGTTTAACGCTTTCTATATACACTGCCATATCATCTGCAAATAATGATAATTTTACTTAGCCTTTTCCAATTTGGATGCTTTTATTTCTTTTTCTTTTCTGACTGCTGTGGCTAGGACTTCCAGGACCATGTTAAATAAGAGTGGTGAAAGGGGGCACCCCTGCCTTGTTCCTGATCTTAGGGGTATTGCTTTTAATTTTTGCCCATTGAGTATGATGTTGGCTGTGGGTTTCTCATAGATGGCTTTAATCATGTTGAGGTATGTTCCCTGTATTCCCACTTTGCTGAGAGTTTTGATCATGAATGGGTGCTGGATTTTATCAAATGCTTTTTCTGCATCTATTGAAATTAGCATGTGGTTGTTCTCCTTCCTTTTGTTTATGTGATGAATCACAGTGATTGATTTGCGAATATTGTACCATCCTTGCTTCCCCAGAATAAATCTCAGTTGATCAAGGTGTATGATTTTTTTCATATATTGCTGGATCCGGTTTGCTAATATTTTGTTGAGAATTTTAGCATCTATATTCATCAAGGATATTGGCCTATAATTTTCTTTCTTTGTGTTGTCTTTGCCTGGTTTTGGAATCAGAATTATGCTTGTCATAGAGGGGAAGAGAGAGACAGAGAGGAAGGAGAGGGGGAGGGGTGGAGAAGCAGATGGGCGCTTCTCCTGTGTGCCCTGGCCGGGAATCGAACCCGGGACTTCTGCATGCCAGGCCGACGCTCTACCACTGAGCCAACCGGCCAGGGCTTGTATGTTTTTCTATAAGTGTTTATTCTTAATCTATTAGGCAGAAAAATCAGCAGAACAATATATTATTTTTTACCTATATATCATCGTAAAGATTTCTCTATTAATGAATATGTTTTTTACTGAAATTCTTATTAGTTCGCTTTATTTTTTTAAATTTTAAACCAGGGCTGTTTTCTTTTATGTGCATTTTTGCTCTTGACTTGCTCTGATAAGTAGGGAAAAAAATATGTTTTGTTCCTTTGTTATTGGTTGTTTATTTTTCTTGTACTGTTGTCTGTCCTCACTAGTCCATCTCATTATGACCTGGTGTTGTCCTCGAATTTCACCTTTATATCAGAAACCATGCTATTTACTTGATGAAGTTCTGTGTTGCCTGCATATTTTGGCTTCCAAAGCAAATCAATCCACTATTGAATGCTTTGTAATTTTCTCCTGTACCACTTCAACTGGAAAGCACGAATATTTTATGTTTAACTTGTTAATTATCAATAAATCATTTAACTTGTTGAATATAACTTTGATAATCTCAGTGATGACTTAAATGAGTGCTTCAAATCTTCCCACCAAATGGCAGAGAAGAGTAACTGTTTTCAATGGAAATCCGGGATCTCAGACTGAAGAACTTGTCACTCAGAGCATTATGTTTCTTTCAAATCTCCTGTCTTTTTTTTGTGACAGAGACAGAGAGAGACAGAGAGAGGGACAGACAGAGACAGACAGGCAGGAAGGGAGAGAGATGAGAAGCATCAACTCTTTTTTGTGGCACCTTAGTTGTTCATTGATTGCTTTCTCATAGGTACCTTGACCAGGGGCTACAACAGACCAAGTGACCCCCTTGCACAAACCAGCGACCCCTCACTCAAGCTGGTGAGCCTTGCTCAAGCTAGATGAGCCCACACTCAAGCTGGTGACCTCAGGGTTTTGAACCTGGGTCCCCCGCATCCCAGTGTGATGCTCTATCCACTGAGCCTCCGCCTGGTCAGGCTCATTAGTGAAGGGTTTTTTTTTTCCAATGGCCTTCCCCAAAACCACGCACTAGAGTTTGAGATCAATCTCTCCCCCAAATTATCAGTTCCTGGAGCTCTCCTGAACTAAGCAAATATGAAACTGATAAGCAGCATTCATGTAAAATAGTATCTAGGTCATGTGCTTATAGCAATATTTCTAAAAAAGATTTTGAGTGCCACAGAGGAAAGTTCTTGCTGGAGGGAAGGATAGATAGGTGGCTTTCAGATAATGTCTTGGCTTCTGAGCACATTATGGGATATTCCAACAGTGCCTGGCAGTGACCTTCTCTCTCCCCAAACACCTCTGACTGTTATCTCCGAATCCAGTTACTGCCTTCCCCACCTTCCCCTTTTGGCACAGACTTCTGTAAGGTTCATGTTTACCACCACCACACACACTCTTTAATTGAGTTATCTCACCAGAAATAAAACAAATGAAACAACAGCAACCAATAAAACAAACAAAGAATAAAAACCACAATATATTACCTTCTTATTCCTTGTAAACCTCTAAGACACAGATCCTGACAACAGTTCATAAAAAAAAAATGTAAGCACCCTCAATTCATAAAGAATATATGAAGATAACAGGAAAAGTCATTTAAAAAAGTGTATCATTAAGGAATGGGGAAGAGGATCCTCCAACTATAGGACTGGAGAAACCCAGGTTATAAACTCCTTAAAAGATCACTCCTCATTATCTTCCAGTTTTAGTTTTCCTCAAGCCAGTGCAGACTTCAAGAGGTGACATGCTAACAACCTAGCTTACAAAACAAATTTTCTTTAAGATCAATGCCAGGTTTGTGTTAAACCATCACTTTGCTGTTTTCCAAGGCTGGCAAGTTAGAGTCTCTGCAAATTATGTGTTTGGCAGTTTAACGAGGTTGTCATGCTCATCAATTGTTAGAGACGGAGAATAGGTAATGACAAGGAAGAAAGTTCAAGGTGATGTCTTTGCTAAGCACTGGAATACTAATAACTGGAAATAGACATAAATATATCATCCCCTATATAAACATAAATGATTTCACTGCATTATTACTTTCTTATTGTCAACAGCTTCTGTGTCCTGACTGTTGTCCCTCTTGCTGGTTTTATGTGCCAATTATTTTCTGTTCGTAAGTCAAAACCTAGGAAATCAGCCGTCTGGTGATCACCTTTTAATAAAAGCAACTGCTAAACTCAACATTCCTTTTTCTGTTATTAAAGTCACTTGCTGTACAAGGATAACATGGAACAGATTAATTTTCCTCAAGAAGATAAGAGATTCAAGGGGAGGGGAAGTAATCCTTCCCAACCTCATACAGTGTTGGCTTTTATTTTTTCAGATTGTCTGAATAAAAGAGATATCAAAGTGGGGGGAAAAGGCCACATAGGAGGCAGTCAGGGCCAACATGTAGTGGCATGCTGCATTCAGACAACATTACTTTCAGTAGGGTTACGTGCCAAAATCACATCTTTACACACCACTTGTTTCGATGCTACTTAAATTTTACCCAGGATGTTTAGGAGACTAGAAAAAAGAGATAATGAAAGGGAAAAAAACTAACAAAACCATATCCATTCAGATATTTAATGTCTTAAACTTTGAGATAATGATGCAGTCCATGGTAAAAACATAGACAGTGAAGAAGACAATATATTAAGCAAGGAAACAAATTCACACCCGAGAATAACACTACAAAATGAATACTATATTTGGGTTTAAGACACATTGAAAACACAAATATAAATTTTTATTATATTACTTTTAAAGATGTATTTCAGATTCAAGTAAATAGATAAATCAACTTCAATCAGTAGATCTGTTTTTAGAATATATATTTGTCTTTCTAAAATATATTTATTTTGGCCTGACCTGTAGTGGCGCAGTGGATAAAGCGTCAACCTGAAAATGCTGAGGTTGCCGGTTCGAAACCCTGGGCTTGCCTGGTCAAGGCACATATGAGAGTTGATGCTTCCAGCTCCTCCTCCCCTTCTCTCTCTCTGGCTCTCCCTCTCCTCTCTAAAATGAATAAATAAAAAAAATTAAAATATTTATTTTGAAATAGCTATTTGAAAAGTATGATAAAATAGTGGTTCTCAAATGCTGCTGTGTAGAAAAATGTTTACCAGTGCACTCTGAAAAAGCTCATGAACAACATAGTGAGATGTTCTGAAAGATTAATTGCTCAATTTTAAGAGATGATCTTTATTGTTTGACAGTATCTCCTATTATTTTTTTTTGGTAACAAATACTCTGTTATACAATCAATATATTTTATATTTTAAAATAAGAACTATATGTATATTTTATATGTTTTCTTTAATATTTCTTGATAATTATGATAAAGATTATGAATTATATACTCATTTTTTTTAACTTTGTGATGTAAAAAATCTGGCATCCACTTCTAGAAAGCCAGTACAAATCTACCTCTAAGTTATGATTCTCATTTTGTTGAAATGATGAAGACAGAGATCAAAGGGAGGAGAGGTAAAGAAATGGCTATCCTACTCCGTGACTGATGTGCCCCTTTACAAGCAATCTAAGAATGTGAAATGGATCATGGAGAAAATCAACGTTTACTCACATGGAAGCACAAGGCTAAATCATTTTCGGTAGTTTATGTCAATTTGACCATAGTGAGATTATTGATAGAATAGTTTCTTAGAGTAATCCATTTCAGTAGATGACTGGAAACACCCAATCAGTAGGTATACTTTTAAAAAAATTTTTTTTAAGTGAGAAGTGGGGAGGCAGAGAGAAAGACTCCCACATGTGTCCTGATTGGGGATCCACCCTCAAGCCCTATACCAGCATGCTCTGCCCATTGGGCCCCATGGGCAACTGAGCTATTTTAGCACCTGGAGTGAGGCCATGGAGCCATCCTTAGCACCTGGGGCCAACTTGCTCCAACTGAGCCATGGCTGCGGGAGGGGAAGAGAGAGATAGAGAGAAGGGCAAGGGGAGGGGTGAAGAACAGATGGTGGCATCTTCTTTGTACCCTGACTGGGAATCAAACCCAGGTTTTCCACAAGCCAGGCCAACACTCTACCACTGAGCCAACCAGCTAAGGCCAGTAGGTATACTTTTATTAGAATACAATAATATATACTAGTGAGGTATTAAATTGCACAAGAACATAATATATATATCAAATATATACACATGTAACTGTACATTTGTTTAGATGCTAAACATATTTCTGTTAATAATGAGTCTCAAAGTTAAGTAACTTTTGAAAAGTAATGAATTTTATTATTTGAAGGTACCCAGACTCTAACACAGGGTTTTTAGGCAACTTTCCTGATTCTTTTTCTATTGTGGCACACTGTAGGTTATGTTATTCCTGGTTTATGTAGTATCTGTTAAACTTGATTTGTTGGTTATATAGATATTATGCTTAAAGCATTTAAATTTTCTAGCTTTCACATAACATAACCAGTCATTCACAAAGACAGAATTACATTTTTGGTCTGCAAAACAGCTTAGGGATAAATTACTCTGAACTTTTACCATCACAATAATAATTTTCCACCTCTTCCAACCCCACCAATATAGCTAACTACAATAGCTGCCAGAGCTTAAGCTTGGAAGACTGAAGAATTCTAAAATCCAAACAAGTGAAAAAGAAGTTATCTATTCATGTGAAGTCTTATATCTTTCCCTCCCACATTTTGTGGGCCATTAGGGCTGCAAGAAGCAAGGGAGTATACCCAGACATTAATGCTCATAAAAGATGGGAAAAGTCCTGTACTTCAACTCACCCATGTGAGGAATGTAGATAGTCTATGTGGTCTGGCAGGATGTCAGTCAGCTCAAGCAGCAAAGTGTTTTCTTTAAACTGTTCTGTCAGTTAACTCCCAAGAAGTTGTGAATTTGCATCTGTCTCCTTTTGATCCCAGGAAGGGATGGTAAATGTAATCAGGATACCTGGGCGTCTAGGCCTTCAAGTAACATTTTTTTTTTTTAGTAAATAATGACCAGCTGACTCTTCCAAATAACTCTTTCAAATAACATGCATAGCTTTTCCTTTACTTGTTTTTATTTAATTTATTTAAGAGCATAATATGTACAGATGTTCATTAATTGCCTTTTTAAAAAATTTTTCTGAAGTGAGAAGTGGGGGGAGAGGGGGGCAGCAGACAGACAGACTCCCTCATGTGCCTGACTGGCATCCACCCAGCATGCCCACCAGGGGGTGATGCTCAGGCCATCCAGGGCATTGCTCTGCTGCAACTGGAGCCATTCTAGAACCTGAGGCAGAGGCCATGGAGCCATCCTCAGTGCCTGGGCCAACTTTGCTCCCATTGAGACTTGGCTGCAGAAGGGAAAAGGAGAGATAGAGAGAAAGAAGAAGGGGAAGGGGGGAGAAGCAGATGGGCGTTTCTTCTGTGTGGCCTGGCCGGGAATCGAACCTGGGACTTCCACACGCAGGCTGATGCTCTACCGCTGAGCAAACCAACCAGTGCTCATTAATTTCTCTTGATCTGTTTGCTTTGTTAAACTTCAATCGATGGTAATTAGGTTTATAAAGGAACAACAAAAAAAAAGAGACCCATTCCATTTTAGACAGTTATTTTTCCTTTGAACTATGCTTACTGAATAATGGTGTTTATTGATTATTTTAACAGAATATTTTAATAATTGGCCACATTGTTGTGACTGAAGTTTTAACAGATTACAAGACACCTTTATAATAATAATTTCTACAGTTAATGATAGCTTTCAATCAAATTACTAACTCTTCAGATTAAAATATTTAGCCAGTAGAAAGAAAATATATGTGATACATTTATCACAAATATTATAAAGAAAAGATGAAGTAAAAATATGTAAATAAATTTATTTTTAAAATTTTTAAAAATATTTTATTTATTGATTTTAGAGAAAGGAGAGAGAGAGAGAGAAGGGTGAAGGAGTGGGAAGCATCAACTTGTAGTAGTTGCTTCTCAGATATGCCTTGACCAGGCAATCCCAGGGTTTTGAACAGGCAACCTCAGCATTCTAGATCAACACTCTATCCACTGTACCACCACATTTCAGACTGTAAATAAACTTAAAAACTAAAGCCTTATAACTAAGTTTGCCTCTGTGTCATTTATACAAATATGTGGTAAAATATATTTCTAATTATTTTTAAATTTATCACTTTTAGGACTAAGTATGAGATTATTTTTTATTAATAGAAACTCACCAGAATGCTTGTAATAAGACAATTTGTGTTATAATCTTTTAAATTTAGCACTAGCAACAATTCTAGCAATTTGTGAAAATAAATAAGTATTCTGTAATTTCCTGTCTTGATGCACAAATGATACCAAAATGAGCCTTTTGATTTATTTCCTAATTTCCAAAAGCAACATATTTAAATGTGAATTAAATATTTTAGAATGTCTGCTTTGAAACATTCTAAGCCTAAAAATAGAAAAAAACTATTTATCTTTTTGTAGATTACAGAAGATAAAGTCTTTTTATCATTTTAAATGAAAAAAATTATTGTGATGAAAAATTGCTTTCATAGGATTGCTTGAAATAAAATATCTTTGTAAGACTGAGAAGCTATGAGGAGGCATATAACTGTCAAATGTAAGTGAATCTTAGCAGTATTCATTGTTTCTCTGATAACATATTTATCCTGGAAGAATTTGAAAAGAAAATATTATTTCAAAAATATTGTTTTTAACAGAAATAAACATAGTTTATTTTATATTCCAATGCAAGAGATGTATTCAGACATTCTTGTGACAGTTTTGCATATCTTATATCAATTTTGCTTTTTGAGTAAACACATTATTTTACTCCTGTGTGTGATTATTTATTCTGAAAATTATTGAGAAGATTCTGTATTTTTAGAAATACTGGCAGAAATAAATGTTCTCTACACCTTCATTTTGTTTTTAAACAAAATACCTTCGAGTCACTGAAGTTCAACTGAATTGGTACATAGGCCCTACTGAGTTTAGGTATTTTTCATTTTTTTTTTAATTTCCTTTTAATGGTACTCAATTAACCAGTACAAGGTTGGAGAATCTAGGACACTCAACTAGCTTGGCCTGGCTTGTTTGTTGAGTGCCTGTTGTATATGTTCCCACAGTTGAAATTTGTTGATACCATCCTGTGATATTGCTCAAAACATTCCTCTGTAAATTGTTACTTAATCATAGAAGAATGGTACTTTTAATTATAATTTTCAACCTGATTGATTTGTAAATGGAGTATATTTCCATCAGGCATATCGCCTCTATTTTTGAAGCTATGCTTTTTGACTATTTGTTCTATAGGTAGTTTTTATTTATTGATCATATATTCAGCACCTTTATTAGCTATTATCTTTTATCTTATAGGTAGAATTTATCTGTATGTTGCAGTATTCCTAGATCAATGGTGCCCTCGATTGTTTATAGCAAGGTGTTAGTGCTAATGTGTGTGTTGGGGAGGGAAATAAAAGAAGAAAAAAGAGACAGAGAGAGAGAGAGAGAGAGAGAGAGAGAGAGACAATGAGGCATTTACACATTTTGTTTTGTTTTGTTTTTCTTTTTTTTTTTTTTGAAAGTGAGAAGAGCAGAGAGGGGGAGATAGTGAGGCAGACTGTGGCTTGTGCCCCGACCATTGAGACACTCAGCCAGGGTTCTATTGGATTACGTTTTGGTGAGCTATCCTGATACTTTTTCTTCACATGTCTGAATTGAGTAGTAACTATTTAATTTTCCTTTTCTTCTGTTATAAGTATTTAAGGCTCAAATTTACTGTGGGGGTTCTTCTTTTACCACATACTACACATTTTGATACCAAGAAATTTCTTGGCCCCAGCTGGTTTGCTCAATGGATAGAGTATTGACCCAGCATGCAGAAATCCTGGGTTCAACCACCAGTCTGGGCACACATGAGAAATAACCATCTGCTTCTCTTCCCCCATTCCTCTTCTCTCTATCTCTTCCCCTTTCACAGCCAGTGACTTGATTAGTTTTAGCATTGGCCCTGGCCATTGAAGGTAGCACTGTTGGTCTGAACTCATCATCCCCAGGTGCGAAAAATAGTTCGGTTAATTTGAGCATTGGCCCCAGACAGGTTGTCAGGTTGATCCCAGTCAGGGCACATGTGGGAGTCTGTCTATTTCCCCTTTTTCTCACTTAAAAAGAGACAGAGAGAGAAATAGCTTATTCAATTCAAAATATCTTTTAAATACATTTAAAACTCATAAGAATTTTTCAAGTGGTTATTTTCAAGATATAGAGATATTTTCTATTTGTTTATCTTTCAAAATAGATTTTTAGTTAAGTGTTATCACACTGTGGTTGTCAAAAATCTTAAGTTTATTTAGACTTTTTTTATGGAGTAACATTTATCCAGTTTTTATATGTTAAACATGATTTTGACGTGATAAGTTTCTTCTCTAGTTTTGTATACAGAATTCTACATAGTCCATATGTCCCCAAATAAAGCTTGTTATTATATTTTTAAACCTTCCATAACTTAAATATTTTTATTGTCTATTTGACCAACAAATATTAGAAAGAAGTGTGTTTATATTTCTCACTATTAGGGCAAATTTCCCAATTCTCACACTATCCTAGCCACCAGTAACATAAAGCATAGTATGTAGGTATCAAAGTTTTTTTACTTTATGCATACACATTTAGAACTACTGTACCCTCTTAGTTAATTTAATCTTTTATTTTAATATACTTTCTAAATTGAAAAGTCATTTAATCTTAAAGTTTATTTTGTCTAATATTAATATAGTTAACAAAATGTTTTTAGGTATATATTTGACTGTCTTATGTTTTAATACCCCTTCATATCAGCCTTTGTCTGTGCTTATGGTATATATACATCTGTTAAATAAAATATCTATTTTGTCTAGGGGTTCATGTTTGTTTAATCTTTCCCTGTGGACTACTTAAGGGTTGTTTTCTTTTATTGGTAGATGTCTTTTCTTCAGAAATGATTTGTGTTTCTTTATTCCAGAAGCCAGTGGGCACTATAGACATAGGTCCCTTCAGTCTGTTGAAGAGTGTCAAGTTTACCATACAAGTTGTAGATTACCCTTCACATACAAATTAAATTTCCTTCCATGTATTCTTAGTAATACCAATAATAAAATTTATCCTCAAATAACCCTTCTTTTTGTGTGCATGTCATATCACTGCTTGCAGCTCCAATTTCTCTTTCTGGATATGGAGGTTTATTTTTATGGCATTGGCAATTTGATAACAGTCTGTAAACCCAGCATTGCAACAAAGGTATACATTATATGCAGTTTTTAATTGATCCCAATGAAAGGAACCTTCAGAATTTCTAGCATGCCATTCTCCTCAGAGGTCAATTTCCATGTGGTCAACATTCATTAACTATTTTTGAATAATTTCTCTTAACTAAGCAACTTAATAGGCAGTAAGTATATGTTGGAAGATGAAATGGGCACAATCTTTTCTTCCTGCAGCTTACAGTCTAATGAGAATGATGAAAATTAGCAGGGCAACAAATAAATGAACGATTAAATGGAATATTAAGAATTTAAATACTTAAAGATTCTGAACAGGATGCTAAAAGTGTATGGTGAAAAAGATGATACTTGATGATTCTCTAGAATTACATTCAAAATTTATAGCTGTTTTTAAATTTTGAACTAGTATTTGAGTCACTATTTTTAATAAACTTCTGCAGTGTTGTGTATTGGTACATAACTTCATATCATTGTTCCAATTTTTATATTATCATCACTAAATAAGTCTGTCTTCCTATGGTTAACAAAGATTTTATTACTTGTTTACAATTAAGTCTATAATCAATGTCAGTAAATATTTTCAATGGCATTAATGCATATATTTCATTGTCTGTCTATCTCTGTGTATGTGTGTCTCTTTAGCATTTTTAGAATCTTTTACCATTTACCTTCTCTGTGATTCTATTCCTCCTATGTAAAATAATAATAGACATAGTTTATTCATATTGGATCATTTGAGTATTAAATGAGTTAATATTTAGCAAAGTACTTAAAATAACAGCAGACACAAAATAAACAATATCTAACTATAGAAAATATCATTGTTAATCCACCTACATTAGTAATTTAAATTGTTTTAAAAATATCTTGCTCTTTGTAAATCATCTATCAATATTTTCCAACTTATTAAGAAATAGTCTTTAATCTAGATAATGGAATTTACTAACAATTATGCTTATTTGGATTTGTTACAACTATATTGTGGTTATTGTATGAAATCATGTAAAATAATATTTGTTTTCTATTATTTCCACATCGAAACAAGTGGTATTTATCTTGCTTTATCTTGTTAGTATCAGCAACTCCTCCCCCATAGTGATCAATTCATTAGATTCATTTTTCACAGCAGTTACACAGGCTGTAAAGGTTGTCTCACCCTCTCAAATGTATCCCTGACAAATCCTGATGATTTAATGTACTGTGGCAATTTTTATTCTTCCCATCAAATATCATTAAAAAATTCCTAATCATAGTCTCCTTTGGTTTGGATGGCTGTTGCAGGCATATTTGTAACAACCCTTAGTCTCTCTTTCATCTGCTCTGGTCTTGTTGCTTTTAGTTCTTCCACATTAAACATACTTTTTATGGTATCTTATATTCATTTTTAGTTCAACACAAATTATTTCCAATTATCTGTCAATTATTACTCTTAACACTGTCAGATAATTAAAATTTGTAGTTCTTTCTATCTGATGAAATGTTAAAAATAAGCTAAAACAAAATGAAATGACTAATAGAATATTTATAAAGGGCAATAATGAATGAATTAATAATAATGCAGCTGATAATGCCATTGGACTATAAGTGTATCTTCATGGACACATGACTATAATCATTTGTGTCCAATATCTAAACTGTCAGTGATGACTTTAACAGTCATATACATTATCTTCAAAATTCTTATAAAGTTCATTTCTGTTTCACTGTTTTAGATGGACAGTTTTGAGTTATAAAAATGATTTAGAAGAACATTAATGTTAATTAAAATTGGCCAAGTTCCTATAAAAATTTAGGTTTTAACTCTTACAAAGACATACTGGGAAGTGTTATAGACTTTTAAGGTTTCAGTTAAGGCACAGCTTATTTTCAGATAGTTCAATACATTTTTTATTTGACCAGTTTACAAACTCTCCATTTTCAGTACTTCAGACACACATTAGAATTACACCTATTTTGAATATTAGTTTAACATGACACCTTAAAAATTGTGTCCGTCCATTTCTTTTAATGCCTTCACATATGGTTTTAAGAACTCTGGTGCTTGATGCACCACTTTGATTTTTGGCTCTTCTTTTTATGCTATCAATTCCTTAGTGACAAAAAGTAGATTACCTGTGTTTGGTCTGATCTAACTTCTTACCAATCAAGAACAGTGGGTACTATCAATTGTGCTAATAGAATTTATATTTATTGAATTCCTTGTTCATCTCAGAAGCTGTGGAAGTTAAAATTATTCCTTATTGCTATAGTATTCAATAGAAAACAGGAAAAAAGACTAAAACTGCTACTAACTAATCACATTACTATTATTTTGTGTGACAAAAACTAATCAGTATTTAATTTAAAAAATATATGAATCAAAATGTTATTCAAGACTAACTTTCAAGATTGGTCCCCAAAGGGATATTGCCTCCCAGAATAGTCTTGTAATGTTGGAGATACAGAAGAAAGTGAAGGCACCATTCACAATAATAGGAACCATTATTGACATTGATGTCCTGGATTTATAAAATCCTATCAATGTAGGAAAAAAAATCAGTTAACTGAACTAATTAAGAGCTTAAAAAATAATAAGTAAATAGCTACAAATACCTTTAGAGTATTAACAAATGCCATGGGCAAGATTATGGTTTAAATGATTAGTACAATTGAATTCCTCTTTATGCTGAATGAACAAATCTATTAAGAGAAATGAAGATAAGAGTTAGTTTATAATTTCAGAAGGGAAAACATTTAAATTGGATCCATTTAGAAGGAAAAAAGATAAACAATGTACTAAAAAGGCAATAGTAATTATGAAGACATTTAAGGATTAATAAAATATACTATAATATTATATGTCTCAGGATAACCAAATCAGACTTAATTTAGACCTTGAATATCATAATTAGCAAAAATTTCCACCAATAAGCAAAATACTGTGAAACAAAATGTTTTCTTAGTTTGTTTGTTTTTAATTCCTGGAGAAGAAATGTGAAGTCTTGCTGAAGACCATTCAAGAAATAAATTGTCAGATCCAGATGGTTATTCAATAGTGTTGCGTAAGGGAAAAAAACAGACACTGGAATTCATTTACTTTTATCAGTCTTATAATCAGTTTTTGTTTTAAGAGCTTCCTCTGTTTTCCATGAAGGAGACCCGAGGGCTTTTATTCAGAAGCTATTTGGGAATCATTTTGTTTATCTTTGACAAAACAAACTGCTACTTGAGTTTGAGGATCTGTGATTCTAGCTCTGACTTTGAAATAGACAATGGACAACAATCTGCCCATTTCATAAGAATTTTATTTCATTGCTGGTTGTTCTAATAATATATGTAGATCATAAATCCTTGTACACAAATAATTTTAAGTGTTCCATTTCTGAGAGAATGTCTTGCAAAGCAGGACCACCAGACTATTTGCAGCAAAATCATGTGGAATGGTTGACAAAATGCAGATTACCACTTCCCCCTCCTACCCATGGACCTCTGAGTAACTATTTCTGGCTGACATGCTGGTCACATTTTGATAAGCACTGAGACATACTAATATTTGACATCCAGCTCTCTGGGCACTTGCCAGGATTTTCCAGGTACTCCAACTGCCCGATTGACCACTTGTTGCTTGTGTGTGTGTGTGTAATCTTCTCCAAGTGAGAGAAGGGAAGATAGAGAGTCAGACTGTCCAATGCGCACCCGGACAGGAATACACCAGGCCAATGCAATGCTCTGCCCATCTGGGGCCATGTTCACAACCAAGCAATTTTTAGTACCTGAGGCAGCGGCTTCATGGAGCCATCCTCAGCACCCTGGGCAATGTGCTAGATCCAATTGAGCCATGGCTGCAGGAGGAAAAGAGAGAGAGAAGGGTGAGGGGGAGGGGTTGAGAAGCAGGTGGTAGCCTCTCCTGTGTGCCCTGGGAATCGAATCCAGGACATCCACATGCCAGGATGATGCTCTACCACAGCCAACAGGCCAGTGCCTGTCTATATTTTTTTATATTAAATGAAAATAATCTATATTGTCTATTCACTAACACTTTGAGTAGTACTAGCATTCATGTATGTCCTCATGCCTCCTGATCATCCAGAGTATGATCGTACAAAAATTTTTATTTTAAAAATGTGTAAGGCAACATTAAAAAAAGGTGAATGTATGTTCTTCTTATTTCCATAAAGTGGTTATCAAGCAAACATGATTTTAAATTAATAAAACTGTAACTGGAACTCATTTCATTTTTTGAAAAAAACAAAAACAAAACTCACTCCCAGGGGTCAGCGAGCATGAAAAAAACTCACTCCTCAAAGGACTAAAAATTTTCCACTATAATGTGGCAACTGTTTTAAAATTGTATGCAGCTCAAACAGACTGAATAGAAACTTTAATGAATACTGTATATTTATGTCTCATTTGTTAATACATTGAGCATGTATGACTTTTACATAACCCATTTTAAGACTTTCATCCATTACTAGAGTTGGATATTTATCTTTTTGAGTCAGAATATCATTTTCTAGAGCTTTCTCTTTCCGAATAATTCTTCCTCCTGTGCCCCTTCCATTCCTCTGCTTCATCCACCTGTTGCCCTCCTTCTCCCCTCCCCACAAAGCCCTTATCTTTTTTACTACTTAATATAAACAAATATGTATGCACACATGAAGAGAAGAAAAACACTTTCATAACTTCAACATGTATAAGAAATTAAGGATGAAAGCTGACAATCAAGTATAAAATGTTTTCAATTTTAACATACAATTTTCTATACAAAATCTGATGAGGAAAACTTTTTTGTGCTCACACAGCTCTAATATGGTCTAGTTTCAGGGAGCTAAAGGTTACTAGTTCAGAAAAACTTTCTGGATAGACAGTTTCTCATTAATATACAACAAAGGTAGAAAGTACTTGTTCACTGATTTTTAATCAGTTTATGACATGGACTGCAAGGCTCCTTTGAAAGAAGATTCTGCTTGACTAATAATACATTAGCAGTAATCCAGTGATCTGTCCATGCATTCAGGATACAATTTATTTTTCTACTGATCATTTCTTTTCCCAGTAAAATGAATTATTTAACTTTTGATGGAACTAACAAAAGAGCTTTGTGGATGAAAGTGTCAGACCATGTAGGGTTCAATTTAGTTTGAATGCTTAAATTAGCAACCCTTAGATTAGTATTAAAATGGGGAAAGAGTTAATCTGATTGCATGTCTGAGCATATATGTCAAATCTGGTTTCTTATAAGCATTGAATTCTAGTGTAGTTCATAAATGTAGTTAATATATGAGAAGATAAGCAATTCTTAAAGGATAATCTATCAAAAGTAGACTCTTCTTACTTTATCCTTTAGAGAAAAGATTCTTAGATTTGTGTATCATAATTATGCTTTAACAGCAATTGTCAAGCTCATAGATGGTAATCTCTGTCAATATAATAATTTCTGAATATATTAATGTTTAGGACTCACATTTTCTAAATTTAAAATTTTTTAATCCTAAACACAAGCTGTGTAAGGGACTCTACAGATAATTTATAGCTTTTCTTCTCTTTAGCTTCACAGATTGTCATTTCTCACTTATGTATGTAAATGTTTCTATACATATACATAGATATAGTTTACTTAAAATACATTATTAGTTAACATAATCTACAGTAATGTAATTAAAAGTTCTTTCACTCAAAAGCATAATATAGTATTTGTAAAAGATTAATTTCTACAACAAAGTTTCTAAAACTTTGTATTACCCAACTCCAGCTACCATTCTGATAACAATGTTAATTAATTTTACAATTTTTTTTCTCTTTTTCCAAATGAGAAGAGAGGAGATAGAGAGACAGACTCCTGCATGTTTTCCCACCGAGATCTACCTGGCAACCCCCATCAGGGGCCAATGCTCTGCCCATCTGGGGTCATGCAACCGCAACCGAGCTATTTTTAGTGCCTGAGGCAGAGGTTCCATGGAACCATCCTCAGTGCCCTAGCACTGGAACCAATTGAGCTATGGCTGTGGGAGGGAAAAAGAGAGGGTAGGGGATGAGAACCAGATGGTCACCTCTCCTATGTACCCTGACTGAGAATCGATCCCAGAGCATCTGCTTGCCAGCCGATGCTGTACTACAAAGCCAACCAGCCAGGGCCTAATTTTGCAATTTAAAATTTGCTTTTAACATATAAAGTATGGATTTAATCAGCTATTATAACTGTTAATCAAAACCATTAGAAGAGAATGCTAAGTATCTATCTATTGATTTATCTATCAAGGTATCTATCTACCTATTTAACAGTTCTGTGAAACATTTATTATATCATTCAATAAATGAGAAAAAAATCAAATTCAGGATTTAGTGATCATTGACTGTGAAAGAGGAAAAAGAGAGATGTACAGTATGTATAATACCCGTGTTTTTAACTAAACAAATTGAATGGTGACATTATTTATTAATATAAGCAAAATTGGATTAGGAGATTTTTAGAGTTGGCATTATTATTCTGATTGACCTAATTTTGATCTGCTATCAGAAGAAAGATAAATAAGTGCATACTTGTTTCTACCAATTTGGGCTAAATTTCTATTTAAAATTATCTTATTGAGATGATATAACTTTTCTACTTATATAAAATTATAAATGTTTTTACTAAGTATTTATTATAAAATTAAATTTATTAACCTACCTAATAATTTTATATATAGTTATTTGTAATGGATGCATTTCTATTTTTTATTCAGCACAATTATCTAATTCTGTTTAAAAATAGATATTTTTTATGACAATGCTGAGTTTTGTACAGAGATGGAGAGAGAAGTGAACTCATGATATGAATCCACTCCAACATTTCATTTTATTTCTGAGCTTTTAATTATCATAAAATTGTTAGTGAAAATATCTACATGCATATAAAAACATTAATTTCCATTTTTAATATTTTAATATTTGCATATCTCCAAATGAAATAGGTATTGCTATATGTGAGTTAAAATACAAAGTAATGTAGCCCTGGCCAGTTTGCTCAGTGAAAGAGTGTCAACCTGGTGTGTAAATGTCCCTGGTTTAATCCCTGGTCAGAACACACACAGGAGAAGCACTCATCTGCTTTCCACCCTGCCCTCTCTCACTTGTTTCTCTCTCTCTCTCTCTCTCTCTTTCACTTCTCCTCCCCTCCTGCAGCCATGGCTGGATTAGAGCGAGTTGGCCCCAGGAGCTAAGGATGGCTCCAAGGCCTCCACCTCAGTCCCCCCCCCAAAAAAAATGTCTCTGGTTGCAACGAAGCGAGGGCCCCAGATGAGTAGAGCATTGCCCCCTAGTGGGCTCGCCGGGTGAATATAGGTCGGGTACATGCAGGAGTCTGTCTCTGCCTCCTCTCCACTCAGTAAATTAAAAATAATAATAATAATAATAATAATAATAATAATAATAAATACAAAATAATGTTTCAATAAACATAAATAAAGGAAAAAGCAAATTTAATTGTTGCTTTGGTCAAACCAGATGAGGCTAATTTATCAGTATGGTAAGAACTTCAGAGGAAATAAAGATAACTACAACTCTCAAGCACTCTACAGACTGTGGATTAAACATGTATGCACAAATTATGAAATAAGGTAGAGTAAGATGAGCATCGTGCAAGTGGTTTTAAATGACTTGGAGCAATCCACCACCCGAAGATGCATTTATACAATCTAAAAAAGGACAAATATTCATTAGATATGTGTAGTCTAGTCATTTGGGGGCATTTTACTTTGTCTTTTAGAAATTATACTTTGTATGGTGCATACTATCTTTATATAAAGGATTTATTGATGTGGTGATTGAAAATGCTTTTTAGCCTTTTCATGCTGGTACTATTCAGATATTTCAACAAAGGAAGAAAACACTATTGCTCTATATAGATTGCAATAATAAGGTGTACCATAGAAAAACTAGGCTTTCATATTCTTGTTGATTGTTTCCACCATACGTTATTGCTTATTTATAGTGTGGAATGTTTTAAGGAGAAGCCTATTGCTGTTTTAGCAGTAATCTGTTGCAAATAAAATGATCATGGTTGCATGCCTTGGGGAAATGCAGTTGCAGTTTTCCAATTTGACTTTTTCTTTTTCCACTACACAGAGAGTTGAATGTCACTTTTATAGTACCTAGGTAGTAGATTTGTTATGATTCTCTATATAGAGGTTTCAGTAATAATATATGTAAATACAAGAACTGCGATCTTGCCTTCCCAGGCTCTTAACATATTTTATAACTGTACCTTAAGATATAGTTATCCCAGTGCTGGGATTCAGCCAGTTCACACGGGTTCAACAGAACTGATACCTGATTTTTTGTTGAGTTCAGCGAACTCATTGTTAAAATGGCACTTGCAATCAAGGTTCTCTCTAAGGAGGGTGCCTGGGAAGCTGCCCAATGTGGAAATCACAAATTTACATTTCTTACCTTTTTTTCTTAACATTCATCTGTATAATAGCATATTCTAAATGCCTGTAATAATATTCATTCCATCCATAGGTGGAAAAAATTACATGTGAAGATATCAATCAAGAAGGAATATGGAAATATATTGACAGTTTTATTATTTTTAGTCAGGTATTATTTAATATATTTTCATTAATATTTTAAAACTCTTATAATCTAATTTTCTATATACCTTTCATTGTTCTTATTTAAGTATTTAATGCATGAAATTATAAACTACCTTTCAGTATATCTTTTTTTATACTTAAAATGGTCATTAGGAAAGAGAAATAGTTAAATTATTTGAATCCCACCACTGTATATATTTATTTACATTTACTTAGTTGATAAAAACACTAAAATCTCCTGATTTCCAGAGTCATCTTCCTCTTCTTAATTTCTCTCCTTTCCTTCCTTCCTGTTCTTTCCTTCTTTTGTCTTTTTCTTCCTGCTTTCCCCTCTCTTCTTTCTTTAGATAATTAAAATGTAAATCATATCTCTATTCTTCTCTGAACCCTGTTTTATGCTTGGTATTATGTGCAACAACCTAGATGAAAAGTGACAAGTTGGATATGGTTTGTTTTCATAATGCATGCAGTGCTGGAAAGACAAATGTAAATAAGTCCGTATATATGTAGTCTATACAGGTGAAATAAGTCATAAGTATTCCACATTGTCTAATGATAATATAGTTTAGTAGAAGTATAAATGGAAGTCATTATTTGTCCATAGAAATTAAAATTGCTTTCATTGAAGCATTAAAAATATACAACTTGAAAAACATCTTTGGAAATAATTCTTTTTTAGTTTTGAATTATAGTTGTCCTACAATATTATATTAGTTTCAGGTGTACAACATAGTGATTAGACATTTATATAACTGATGAAGTGATCGCCACAATAAATCTAGTACCTGTTTGACACTATACAGAATTATTGCAATATTATTGACTATACTCCATCTGCTATGCTCTACATCACCATGACTATTGTTAACTAGCAATTTATACATCTTAATCCCTTCCCTTTTTTACCCATTCCCCAACCCCCCCTCTTGTCTGGTAACCATCAAAATATTCTCTGTATCTGTGAGTCTGTTTCTGTTTTGTTAATTTATTTTGTTCTTTACATTCCAAATACAAGTGAAATTATGTTTCACTTAGTTCACTTAGCATAATCCCCTGTAGGTTCATTCTTGTTGTTGAGAATAATAAAATTTCATTTTTATAGGTGAATAATATTCCATTTATATATATCCCTTTTTCTTTATTTCCTTATCTAATCATCTGTTGATGGAAGCCTAGGTTTCTCTCACATCTTGGCTATTGTAAATAATGGTGCAATGAACATAGGGATGCATACGCCTTTTTTTTTAATGGGAGAAGGGGAGATACAGAGACAGATTCCTGCATGCACCCTGGGATCCACCCGGCAACCCCCATCTGAGACCAGTGCTTGAATCAATGCTGTCCTCAGAGCCCAGGGCTGACACTTGAACCAGTTGAGCCCCTGGCAGTGTGAGAAGGGAAGAGAGAGAACAGAGAGAAGTAGGACAAGGAGGAGAAGAGAAGCAGATGTCACTTCTCATGTGGACGGGAGATCAAACTAGGACATTGGGCTGATGCTTTATCCACTGAGCCACTGGCCAGTGCCTCATATGCCTTTTTGAATTAGTGTTTTGGGTTTGAAAAGCATGAGGTGAAACAATACAAACTACATCATTTTACAAAATATACAAATTATTTAATTTATTCAAAGGCTAGATTTTAAAACATTACTTTTTGGCTCCTGACAGTATTTTTGGAGAATTAGTTTTAACTATTACTTATATAAAATTGGGTATTAATTAGAAAATAATGTGTGTAGAAGTTGAAAGGGACAAGTTTCTCTTGATTTTTTATGAAATATCTGAGTAGCCTCCCACTGTAATATCTAGCATACATTTTTTATTTCACTTAGACCAGGGGTCTCAAACTCGCGGCCCAAGGGCCGCATGCCGCATGAGGCCTGCCGAACAATTTTGTGCAGCCCGCAGACTAATCCACGAAGTTCAAAATATTTTGGATAAAATTAAGTAAGCCTAGGGGCCTACTTGTATTTTTCATTTCTCTAGCATCCTAGCTAGATATTAGCTTAGTTAACAGCAGTTGTGATGCGAACTACAGTTTCTGGTCGTTTTGTGACACTGAGTAAACTGCATGTACGATTGTGCTTGTTGTACTGATTTTTTTTTGTTTTCAACTGCAGTGAGAAAAGTGTTGTGTAACAGTTGCCTTTTGTAGACCTAGTGCGGCCCACCGAAGGGCTGTGATCTTGCTCTGCAGCCCACATGCTGAGTTGAGTTTGAGACCCCTGACTTAGACCTTACATATTTCAACCAATGGCTGTAGGTGGCAATTCAGCATCAATAGTAATCCCAAATTTCAGGTGCAGTTAATAAGGAAACTTTATTGACTGCAAACACTCAATTGTGCCTATTAAAACAGCACAGCTGTGAGGCGGCCCTAGGGCCAGGCCTCCCTCTGACTAGCCAGCTCTGTTCTGCTCCTTAATGGCCTGGTCTGCTCTGCTCTGCTTCTGTCTTCTCTGCTTCTCTCTGCTCCACACCAGTCTGCTTTGTGCTGTGCTAGATTACTCCACTATGTTGTAGTCTACTCCATCTTGTGCCAGTCCGCTGTGGCCTGTGCTGGTCTGCTCTGCTGTTTTCTAGTGAGACATCTTTGACGTTACAGCTCAGCCAGGAAGACAAAATCTTCCATCGCTGCTGGAAAGGAAAAATGTGCTCTCAGGGACAGAGGAGAACTGGCTTATATGGAAAGAATTCTTCATTTCTGGTCCCTGATTGGTCTGCCCTAAAGCAAATTATTACTCCAAATCCTCAAAGTTTGATTAGTCTAAAAGGCACTGTCCTGATTGGTCAGAAGAGAGCCACTCTGATTGGTTGGAACTGTGCATGCAGTTCCTGTTGGATGGGGAAAACCTTGTCCTTTGGTTGAAATATGATTACAGGAACTCCTTTATAAGAGCTGGCTTAAATTGCAGAAACATAGTGCTGGCAGGCAGTTCAGTGCAAAGGTAGGTAGTTCAGTGCAGGCTTCTCCCTGAAACGTAGTTTGCATGAGAGGCCCCTGTGTAGAAATGGTCAAAAAGGCTCTGAGTTTTGGTTGTTTGCTTGTTTGATTTTAAGTTTTTCTTAATATTACTTAATTTATTATTAAATGTTTCCATTGATTTGAGGGAAAGAGGAAAAGTGGAGGTGGGGAAGAGGAGAGAGAGAAGAATCAACTCCTTCCACTTAGTTGCCCCATTTAGTTGTGCACTCATGAGTTGCTTCTCATATCTGCCCTGCCTGGAGATTGAACCCACAATCTTAGAGCACTGGCAAGATGCTCTATCCACAAAATTTGAGCCCAGTTAGCCACCAGGAGCCTTTCTTAGTAAGTGTCTTCTTTCTCAGGTTCACACATACAGGAAAGTGGTTTAATATATTAGTTTTTGGCTTTTCCTTTTTAAAGTAAGCAGCTGTTATTTCTTTTGAGAAAGTTATGTGGCGATTCTTTAGTAACAACACTGGACTCTGAATAATTACCTGCATAAAATGTTATTTTCCTATGAAACTACACATGCATTCTTTACAATTCTTAGTTACTAAAAGTCACTATATAAACTTGACACATAACGATAGCTAAGTAATGAATCCCAGCATGGGAGACAGTAGAACTTTCCAAACGAGGCTGAATTTATTCCAACAGAAAGGAGGGAAAATTTTATAAGTTTGCGTTATTACAAAATTTTTAATTTTCTACACATAATGTATGTATACAGGAGGATATGAGCAAGGTAAAGCACTGAAAAACACTTTTTTTATTATGCACTTGAACACCTGAAGCCCAAGAAGTGTCTGTTTTTTGTTGTTTGTTTTTTATTAATTTTAATGGGATGATATTGATAAATCAGGGTACATATGTTCAGAGAAAACATCTCCAGGTCATATTGACATTTCATTATGTTGCATACCCATTACCCAAAGTCAAATTGTCTTCTGTCACCTTCTATCTGGTTTTCTTTATGCCCCCTCCCATCCCTCAACTCCCTCCCTCTTCTCCCCCCCCCCATAACCACCATACTCTTGTCCATGTCTCTGAGTCTCTTTTTTATGTCCCACCTATATATGGGATCATATAGTTCTTAGTTTTTTCTGATTTACTTATTTCACTCAGTATAATGTTATCAAGGTCCATCCATGTTGTCGTAAATGATCCTATGTCATCATTTCTTATGGCTGAGTAGTATTCCATAGTATATATGTACCATGTCTTCTTTATCCAGTCACCTATTGAAGGGCGTTTTGGTTGTTTCCATGCCTTGGCCACTGTGAACAATGCTGCAATGAACATGGGTCTGCATGTGTCATTACATAGCAATGTTTTTGAGTTTGGGGGGTATATACCCAGTAGAGGGATTGCTGGGTCATATGGTAGCTCTATTTTTAATTTTTTGAGGAACCACCATACTTTCTTCCATAATGATTGTACTACTTTACATTCCTCCCAACAGTGGATGAGAGTTCCTTTTTCTCCACAGCCTCTCCAACACTTGCTATTTATTACCTGTCTTGTTGATAATAGCTAATCTAACAGGCGTGAGGTGGTATCTCATTGTAGTTTTGATTTGCATTTCTCTAGTAGCTAATGAAGATGAGCATCTTTTCATATATCTGTTGGCCATTTGTATTTCTTCCTAGAAGTGTCTGTTCATGTTCTCTTCCCATTTTTTTCTATTGGATTTTTTATTTGTTGTTGTTTTATGAGTTCTTTGTATATTTTGGATATTAGGCCCTTATCTGAGCTGTTGTTTGAAAATATCATCTCCCATTTAGTTGACTGTCTGTCTGTTTTGTTGTCAGTTTCTCTTGCTGTACAAAAGCTTCTTAGTCTGATGTAGTCCCATTCATTTATCTTTGCCTTCACTTCCCTTGCCTTTGGAGTCAAATTCATAAAGTGTTCTTTATAGCCAAGGTCCATGAGTTTAGTACTATGTTTTCTTCTATGTAATTTATTGTTTCAGCTCTTATATTTAGGTCTTTGATCCATTTTGAATTAATTTTAATACAAGGGGACAAACTGTAGTTGAGTTTTATTCTTTTGCATGTGGCTTTCCAGTTTTCCCAGCACCATTTTTTGAAGGGCTTTCTTTTCTCCATTGTGTGTTGTTGGCTCTGTTATTGAAAATTATTTGACCATATATATGGTTTTATTTCTGGCCTTTCTATTCTTTTCCATTGGTCTGAGTGTCTATTTTCCTGCCAATACCATGCTGTTTTGCTTGTCGTGGCTCTATAATGTAATTTGAAGTCAGGTATTATAATGCCCCCAGCTTACTCAACGTAGTGCTGGAAGTTCTAGCCAGAGAGATCTGACAAGAAAAAGAAATAAAAGGCATTCATATTGGAAAAGAAGAAGTAAAGTTTTCACTTTTTGCAGATGATATGATCCTATACATCGAAAACCCCAAAGACTCCACAAAAAGACTACTAGAAACCAATAAACCAATATAGTAAGGTCGCAGGATACAAAATTAATATACAAAAGTCCATTGCCTTCCTATATGCCAACAATGAAACATCAGAAAACAAATTAAAAAAAATAATAATCCCCTTCATGGTTGCAACAAAAAAAGTAAAATACCTAGGAATAAACATAACAAAGAATGTAAAGGACCTATATAATGAAAACTACAAAGCATTGTTAAGGGAATTCGAAAAAGATACAATGAAATGGAAAAATATTCCTTATTCCTGAATAGGAAGAATAAATATAGTCAAAATGACTATATTACCCAAAGCGATATACAAATTTAATGCAATTCCCATCAAAATTCCTATGTAATTTTTTAAAGAAATGGAACAAAAAATCATCAGATTTATATGGAACTATATAAAAACCCTGAATAGCCAAAGCAATACTAAGGAAAAAGAAAGAAATGTCTGTTTTTTAAAGATCCAGAAAAAATGTTCATTTCTTAGATGGCATACATAAATGATCATATAGGTGTAATTATCAGTTTCAGAAAGCATATTTATGTAATGAATTTACACATTCACCTTGGTTTCTCTTTTTCCTGCATCCCACATCCCAATCACTATCCACATCTCGAGTTTGAGAAATACTGTCAATTAAGCTGTATTCAAGATCTCACTGTTCTCATCATTTCTATTAATCATCCTGTCATCCTCTCCTGCTTGGACAATGAAATAACTATTTAACCCGTATTCTTGCTCACACCTTTGCTTATATATACTATTTTTGACTTTCTACAATCTGTTCTCCACAGAGACAAGATGATACTTTTTTTTTTTTTTTTTCTGAAGCTGGAAACGGGGAGAGACAGTCAGACAGACTCCCGCATGCGCCGGACCGGGATCCACCCAGCACGCCCACCAGGGGCGAGGCTCTGCCCACCAGGGGGCGATGCTCTGCCCCTCTGGGGAGTCGCTCTGCCACGACCAGAGCAACTCTAGCGCCTGGGGCAGAGGCCAAGGAGCCATCCCCAGCGCCTGGGCCATCCTTGCTCCAATGGAGCCTTGGCTGTGGGAGGGGAAGAGAGAGACAGAGAAGAAGGAGGGGGGGTGGGGGTGGAGAAGCAAATGGGCGCCTCTCCTATGTGCCCTGGCCGGGAATCGAACCCGGGTCCCCTGCACGCCAGGCCGATGCTCTACCGCTGAGCCAACCAGCCAGGGCAAGATGATACTTTTAACATATCAGTTAAACCATGTCACTCCTCTAGTTGGTACCCTCCAATGGCTTCCATTCCGACAAATTCAAATATCTTAGGTCCTTATGCGCAGGTATTTCTATAACCCCCCTTCTATTATTTGCCCTTCGATAAGATATGAATTACATGAAATTTTTTGAAGGGAAAATATATTGTTAGCTCATAACAAGTAGGTCAAACAAAGGGCAAATACTCATCAATTAATTTAAGATGAAATATTTTAAAATAAACATTTGAGAACATTTTCTTTTCACTGTCTTGCCTTGGATATTCTAATTTGGTTGGATGGTTCTTTCCTTTTTATAATGCTGAAGTTACCATCATTAAATAAAAAAGATGGCAGCACCCATAACATATAGAGGAATTGTGATCTTGTAAAAAGTATTGCTGGAATGCTTCTGAAAGCAAATTTGGCAAGGTTCAAAAAGAAATTAGGCATGAAAGTCAAAAGATTCCACTTACCTGGATTTAATATACAAGGGCAATCAGGTCCCATCCTCTCATCAGGTCAGGGAGAAATGTCTCACTATATTATGTTGCACTGCCCAATTAAGTGCTTTATGGAGGGTTTGTGGATTTGCCTGATTCTGAAACATACTGTTCAACCAAACCACTATCGAAAAGAAGACGACAACCTATTGGTTTGTTGTAGTGTGGAAACCTATGGTCCTAGGTCAGTGTTTGCTCTAATTATCTTTCATGGTATGTTATTAGAAGAAAAAGTTCTGCTGATAAAAAGACAAGGATAAAATTATAAGCAACACAACCTTGGTTATTTATTTTCTAGAGAGCAAAATTTTAAATCCCAGAAATTTTATTTCAATTTTTGTTACAATGTTGTTTATCTCATTTTATTTTTTGACATAATATAATCAGAACATTAAATGTTTTATTCATTTACTTAGACAAATTATTTTTCAAGCACTTATAGTATGTCAGGCTCTCTGTTAGGTGTTTAGGATTCAACATTATTAACTATTTAACACATTTGCCATAGATTGAGTGTACTGTACACACCAGACATAGTGCTAAATTCTTGGCATAATTTTTGCATTTAGTTGACTTTTTAAATTTTTTTTATAATAGACTTAATTGTTTTAGAGACTATTTGAGTTTACAGAAAAAATGATAGGAAAGTGCAGAATATCTCTAAATACTGTCTGCCCCTACCTAGCCTTTGTCACTACTAACTTCCCTCACCAGAGTGGTACATTTATTACAATTGATAAGCCTACATTGACACATCATTACCAACCAATGTCCGTAGTATATATTAAGAGCTGTATTTTCTAAGGGTTTTTGACAAATATATAATGATATGTATCCACCATTAAATTGTCGCACAGAATAGAGTCACTGCCGTTAAAGTCCTCTATGTTCTACCTACTCATTCCTCTCTCCACACTTATCCCTGGCAGCCACTGATCTGATCTTTTAACTTTCTCCATAGCTTTATCTTTTCAGGAATGTCATATAGCTGTAATAATATATTAAGTAGCCTTTCGGGTACTCTTCTTGCACTTAGTAATTTGCATTCTTTTTTTTTTTTTTTTAGTGAGAGGAAGAGAGGCAGAGAGACAGACTACTGCATGAGCCCCAACCAGGATTTACCCAGAAAGTTCACTAAGGGGCGATGCTCTGGCCATCTGGGGCCATTGTTCCATTGCTCAGTAGCCGAGCCATTTTTATTTTTTTTTTAGCTTCTGAGGTAAAGGCCACAGAGCCATTCGAGACCAACTCACTCAAACCAGTTGAGCCATGGCTGAGAGAGAAGAGAGAGAGAGAGAGAAAAGGGGTAGAGGTGGAGAAACAGATGGTTACTGGTTACTTTTCCTGTGTGCCCTGACCGGAAATCAAAGCCAGTACGCTCACAGTCAGGGCCAAAGCTCTGTCATTGAGTAAACAAGCCAGTGCATAATTTGTATTTAAGATTACTCTAGATCTTCCCATGGCTTTGTAGCTCTTTTTTTTATTGCTAAGTGATATTTCCTTGTATGAATATACCACAGTTTATTCAGTCGCCTACTGAAGGACACTTACTCTTAGTTGTGCCAAACGTAAATAAAACTGTTTTAAATCTGTGTGCAGGTTTTTACGTGAACATAAGTTTTTAGATCATTTGTGTAAATACCCAAAAGGTCAGTTACTGGATCATGTGATAATAATTTGTTTAGTTTTATAAAATACTGCTAAACTGTCTTTCAGTGACTGTACATTTGCATTCCCACCAACAATGAATGAGAATTCTTGTTGTTTCTTGTTCTAGCCAACATTGGGCATTGTTAGTGTTTTGCATTTCCACTATTCTACTATATGTGCAGTGGTATCTCATTGCTTTAATTTGTATTCCCTTATGACATGTGATGCTGAGCACCTTTTTATGTCCTATTTTCAATGTGTATATCTTTGGTTGCAATGTCTGTTCATGAGTTTACCCATTTTTTTTATCAGGTTGTTCTTATTCCTATTGTTGATTTTTAAATGTTCTTTGTATATTTTGGTTAGTAGCCTGTTATCAGATATGCCTTTTGCAAATATTTTTTCTCCCTGTCTATGGCTTGTCTTCTTATTCTCTCAATCATACAGTTTTTATAACAATGGTGTGAGGTGGGCACTATGATCTCCATGTAAAAATAAGGAAAATTAGTCCGAGTGGTTTAAAATAATTGTAATTTCTATTTCAGAGAGCCATAAGCAGATATTTTGGATAACTAGAATATACATGTAGGCTTCAGTTTAAAAATAATAGTTAGCTATTTGTGATAAATTGTCATTCTTAATACATTGCGCACATATCCTCCATATAAAGCAAAATGTAGGAAATCATTTAAGGGTTTTTTAAAAGTCATTTCTATGACCAATTTTTTATCTTAGGCTTTAATATAGGAATGCCATTAGTGTTTTCTAAAGAGAGTAAGTCATTTATTACAGACTTGGCAAACAAGCTTGATGTGTATATGTGTGTGATATATATTTGTGTGTATGTAGATTTCAGTTGACAATGTCTTGCTTTTGATTATGCCAGGTTTTAGCCAGTCTCATAATCAGATTATTTTAAGCTGCTGAGGATGAAAAATAATTAGACAACCAAGTTTGGGAATGGAAAACTTTGCTATAAATACTATTTATTATTTTTTTTCTTTTTCTTACAGAGACAGAGAGTCAGAGAAAAGGATAGATAGGGACAGGCTGACAGGAATGGAGAGAGATGAGAAGCATCAATCATTAGTTTTTCTTTGCGACACCCTAGTTGTTCATTGATTGCTTTCTCATATGTGCCTTGACCGCGGAGCTACAGCAGACAGAGTAACCCTTTGCTTGAGCCAGCGACCTTGGGTCCAAGCTGGTGAGCTTTGCTCAAACCAGATGAGCCCGCGCTCAAGCTGGTGACCTCGAGGTCTCAAACCTGGGTCCTCCGCATCCCAGTCCGACGCTCTATCCACTGCACCACTGCGTGGTCAGGCTATTTATTATCTTTAATAAAAGAATCTTGTACAATTAATTTGGAATGCTCAGATGCTGTTTTTGGTTAATTCTATGTTCTTAATAGTGTTTATAATAGATCAATAATTCCCAGTTAAATATGGTGTTATTATGAATTGCCTATGTTTAATATATGTGTGTATGTGTAAATATATATGCATATATTATTTGCATGTATATATTTGACCATAAGTATATAGACATAAATTTACATTTTCCATATTAAAATCATTACTTAACTCAAGGATTAAAAATTTTTGAAGAGTATCAAACATGTTACTATTTTTAAATTATACATGCCGCATATTAGTATTTCTATAAATTCTTACTCTTTCTGGAGATATTAAGGGATAATAGGGTTATTAGAAATCTTTCAGTGCTGTTACCTGCCTGGTTACATGATACTGCTAATAAGCTTTATAATGGAGCCTGGGTTTGGATCAAAAGTGCATTCTTTTGTAAGAATGAATTATCAGTACCTAGTCCATTATTTTCAGCTAAGTCTTTGATCTAAGACAGGGGCCTTACAAGATTTCAGTTTTGTAACCCTAAACTTCTTTTCATCATGTTCTAAGTGAGGTCTATAATATCTTAGCAGCATCAAAGCAAAAATAAAAAGTTCACATATAATAAAAATTACCAAAACCACCATTTAAATACATCTTTTATTGGAAATAATAATAGATTTTAAGACTTCTGTAAAGGAGTTAGAAAAGAAGTCTAATTTGTCTTTATCACTTCAGATGCCATGTGTTCTCATTAATAGTTCAACAAAGTTAAGTCCCTTTTGGGGAAGAAGCCTGTAAATATATTAGAATAAAATGTTGATAATGGTCCAAAGCACTAGTTTTCAGTTCTGGTCTTGGTTTCTGTAAGCAAACCATTTTAAAACTTTTATTTGTATTGCCTCTTTCTAACATTAATTTATGTCACAGCATCTGACTGTTTTCTCATGCTGTTCAGTGTAGTTTCTAACTATAAGACAATGTAAGTAGCCTACTAGAAAATCGATTTATGAAGGAAAGTTCAGGCCAGTGACAATTTTTGTTTATGTTCTTCTCAAGTAATACCACTGTGTTTTCTTTTGTCTATTGGGGAAAATTTAATTTTCTAAAAGAACCATGTAATTTACTAGTTACAGCTTTCTTTTTTTCTTATCGGGAGGCACAAAAGGAGAATGAAAAACTTTAAGCTAAGACATGACTTTGATTGTCTTCATATTGAATGTTTCCTCATTAAGGAGAAATTGTGGCTAGGAATTCAACTAAGCAAATATTTATTGAACACCTTATAAGTGGTAAATCTTTTCTGCTCAGAAACATATAAAGTGTTATGAACTGAATTCATATGTCGGAACACTCCCCGTCAATGTGATAGTATTGGGGGGGGGGGTTCTTTGTAGAGGTAAAGGTGAAGCTGTCATGAATGGGATTACTGTCCTAATAAGAATCACAGGAGAGTTTGCTTCCTTTTTTTCTGCTGGACACCTTGTGAGAATACATGAGAAATTAGTAGTCTGCAACAGAAGAGGTTTCTCTCCAGAACACTACCTTTCTGGTACTTTATCTTAGGTGTCCAAGACTCCAGAACAGTGAAAGATATATTTCTGCTGTTTGTAAACTACACACTTGATAGCAACCTCACCTAAAACAAAAAGTAAAAGACCTTGCATTTAACCCTAGGGAATTAAGAATCTGTCTCCTTCCAACTAGGCAATAAAGGAGATAGAGAGAGTCTATTGAGATTATAGTGATCAACTTTCCCAGAGTATGATATTAGTATTTCTAAATACATTCTCCAACTACAAACTATCTAACTTTCATTTCATGGGAGATATAGGGGTTTATTCCACAGTCAGAGATAGGGTTCTCAAATCTAAAAGAAAATTATCATTGCAAATATTCATGCAAATAATCAGTATCAGAGGTTTATCTTAGGAAATTGTCTGGGGGGAGGTTGCTGTGAGAGTGGGTAAGGTCAAAGAACTCGGCAGTTGGAAGTATGGGGAGAGAACAAAGGACATCAGCCCCACCAGCAGACAGTATGAGAAGGAAACACTGGTAATAGGCTAGTTCATTTGTAAGGAGTTGTATATAATTTAGCTTTTACTTAGACTCAGTTCTCTTATCTATAGAATGGGAATAACACCTAGTAACAGTTTTTTGAAAATGAACTACTTATGTGACCTCCTAATTTTTTCTCATAAATATATGTATCAATTATACACAGAAAATCTATTGATATGGATGAATATATAATAATTTAGAAATAAAACATTTAGAATTACATATACATATATCACAAATATATGTGCAATATATATGTCATCATTGCTATATAAAAAACATCTGGCTACAGAATATATAAAACAGTTATAATTTTTAGATATATTATTTATTGTATATAATAGATTATAAATATATAACATTATTGTCAGTTAATTACATAGATATTTTCATTAATTCATCCTAATAAAGATTGTGATATTATATAATATGGTAGACTGTATTTTATAAAATATGATGTACTAAAACTTAAAATATTGTTATATCATTATATTTCTTATATTTTTATATCACAGATTGCCCAGTATTGTTCACAATTTACAAAGGAAGCTGAAATTGTAAAAGTTTTAGATAGCATTTGTGTATCTATTCAACTGATGTGCCTTAAAGTCAAGACACATGTGTAGTTCATCTCATTTTAGTTCCAGGTAGAGGTCAAAGTTTAGAAATAAGTCTCATGTTAAGGAATTACTGATTTAACATATTTTTTATTTTCTAACAATATAAGAAAAATACCTTTAACATTCTACATGCATAACAGCCATTTTTAGAAAAGTTTTTCTTCATTCTCTACATTTAAAATTACTATTTGTCCTTCAAGACCAATCTTAACTTGGGTTCAAAAAAAAGTTTATTTGCTTTTATCCAAAAGGTAAGGCAATATAATTACCTTATCAAAATCACCAGGATAAATAAATATTCATTGAAATGCATTTTAACACATTTTTTATTAAAATTTGGACATAATAGAAAGAGATAAATAACACATAAAACCACCACACACAGATAAACCACTATTATTTGTCATTTCTTTTATTCCAAACTTTTTCTCACAAAATTGTGTTTGGGGGAGTATTTTGAAAAATGGTTGTAATTATCCATTTTTATCTTGCTTCTTTACATTTATTTAGTGAACATTTTCAATGTGATTATAATTTTTTAAACATGTTTTTATAATTTAGATTTTAAAAGTTTTCACTAACATAAATAGTACTCTGATAAACCTCATCTTTTTTAGCAATAAGATTATATTCAGACTCAGTTCTTAGAATAGCTAGATTAAATACATTAACTTATTTCAAAAATGAACAAATCATTCAAACAAGTAACAAAAATGTAAAGTAACAGAGAATAAGAACATAGGAAGTAGTGTGGCTGTGTTCAAATAGGATCACATGCTCTTCCTAAAAAAGTTAATAAAATTCAAAGTTTTGAAAGAAAAAAAGCCTTAATATAAACATTACAGTATAAACAAATTGCAATGACCAGAAAACCATATACAGGTAGATTTAGGCCTTAATTTATATTGCTATTTAAGATATTTTTTTGCCCTGGCTGTGTAGCTCAGTTGGTTAGAACATCATACCTATATGCTCAGGTTGAGATTTAGATTCCCAAGTCAGTATGCATACAAAAGTCAACCAATATAATGCATAAATAAGGGGAACAGCAAATTAGTGTTTCTTTCCCTTCATCTCTCTCTCTCTCTCTCTCTAAAAAGCAATAAACAAAAAAGAAGATAGTTTAATTATTTTTAATGAGCTTTTCAGGGGGATTATATAAAATAATTTTCTGTTTTTCATGTATTTATTCTATCAACAAATATTTATTGAGCACCTAATATTTTCAAGACTGAGGATTCACTCACTGCTGTACAACACAGACATGGCATCTTCCATCTCCTAGTGAGGAAGAAGGACTCAGTCATGAGAACTAACTATAAAACATATATAACAACTACAAAAAGCGACATGTTATTGTATCACAAGCAAACAAAGGATGGTAGAAAGGGTTGATGTATACTTGAGACATACCAGTGTGTTCTCCTGTCTACTTACCTCTCACAACTGTGAGTTTGATTTTAGAGGCAGATTCTAGGAATGTATGTATGAATCAGGTTTCCACATAGAGTGACACAGAGGACTGCTTTTGAACATCTTCGCTGCTATCCTTCTAATACTATGGCTGAAAAAATTTGTCACTGTAATACTTTACATTTCTTGAGTTTTTGGTTGAATATATTGCATTTATTGTATGTTATTAAAATGTTTTGACAGCAACAATGAGTATTTATGATAAAAACTATTATTTTTTGAAAGAAATATAATACAGTTTGTGTTACCCTGGATGAAGCAGAATCAAGCAAGCTTACAAGTGTTTTAACATTAACTTCTAGAACTTCATCAAGACAACATAGTGACATATGGATGATTTAGCCAATAAAACACTAGGTATAGGAGTTTGTTCTTTAAACCTAGGTGAATATACAAATTCTCATTGTGCTGAGCCAAAAAGGTAAAATGGGCCTGATTTGGTTCCCCGTCCTCCCATCCTCCCATGTGTTTTTTCCCCTGTGGGAAGCATGGACTGAGGGGCTACCACATTTCTAAATCTTGATTGCATATGCTCTAAGCACATTCATTTTACTTAAAACATTATGAAATCAAATTAAATACATAAATTATAAAATTAAGTGCAAATTATTTAACTATTTAAACCAAAGTCTTCATCTTAAATCTGGAATGTTATGCTTTGACAGAAATGCACTTAGGATAATCAAGTAAATACATTTGTAATTGTGTGCTAACATGGGAATGTACTACATTGCTCTACTTCAACATGGTATTTCATTAATGATTACAAAATGAATCTAATATGAGAATTTCAGAGATGATGATAGATGATGTGAGAAACATTTTAGTTCTCTAATGATATGATTTAGTCTCACTAAAACTAAGGTGTATATGCGTTTTGCTTATATTTTCCTCTTTTTTTAAAATATGGACTATTAATTCTTTCTCTTTATGATTTCTGCCTAAAACTCTTTTTTATTTTAAAATTATATAATTAATTACCTAACTTTCCTTTCCAAACATTTGTAGATAAATGAGTGCATTGAACTTAAACAGTTTATAATCACTGTTTCCATTGAGATTTTTCTCTAAATTTTTCTATTTTACAGATAGAATGTACAGTTTTTAAACCTCAAAATGAAATATGTAGTGTGGGAAGAAATTTTTTATGTTCTAGAAGTACTTTTGGTAATATAATATAATATAATAATAATATAATATAATATAATATAATATAATATAATATAATATAATATAATATAATATAAATATGCAATATTGGACTTTGCAATATATTCTGATAATATGTAAAATGAGTCAGAATGTAAGAAATGAGAAGTCTTCTGAAAATTTATTGACATATGGCTATCTGGTATATAATTACAATTTCATTGTTTATAGGCCCTTGTCTTGTTATTTACTCTCAAATTGTTACCCAATTCCCCTGGCTCATGCTTGGGACTTGGGATATTCAGACCTTCTCAGCGAGGCCCCCTGCTTGGTAGGTCTCTCCTAGTGATATCTGCTTCCTTTGTGAACCTGTATTGTTTGTTTTTGTTTTTTTTCTGTTAGTTTTCATTGGTGTTACCTAAACTTTGCTGACTTGTTAGCTATCTTGAGCAATACCTCCCTAAGGGATTTCACATTTCTATTTCCCACTTACAGCTTATTTGAGAGTTTGAGCTATTTGTTTAGTTAGTTTAAATTTTTATTTAAAAAGTATAGAAATAGACAAAAGTACAAAATGCAATATAGTGAACATACCTTTAGATTTGGAGTTTAGTTTATACATAAACATAAAATGGACCACGTTAGTCAATTCAAATAATATTGGATTTAAATCCTAACTTTTACTACTAGGCAAGTCTCCACACTGCCCAAAAGTTGGTAGGTCTAGGTGCTTTCTAAATTTTTTTTTGCCTTTAAATATCTATATTTCAATGTTTCATCGAATAATTACCTTCTATAAGAGATTTGTACATAGATTCAAATAAGTCAAATAGATATTATTTTCATAATAAATATGTAGATATTTTAAATATATATCTTATATATTAAAAATCAATATATATTCCTTGGCAAGTGGGATACAAGGGATTTAAAATCTAGGGTATGCCTAAGTTACAAAAACTAATAGGAAATGTTCTATATCAATGGTAGTCAACCTGGTCCCTACCACCCACTAGTAGGCATTCCAGCTTTCACGATGGGTGGTAATGGAGCAACCAAAGTATAAATAAACTATAGTATAGATTTAACTATAGTAAGCTGTTTTATAAAGATTTATTCTGCCAAACTTAGCGAAAATCTGACATAAAGTACTTGGTAAGTAATTATTATTACATGCTTTAACTTGCTGTAATCTGCTTTATAAATTTTATAAAGTTACTTCCCTACTTTATAAATCACCATTACTGTGGAACCGATGGATGGTTAGAAAATTTTACTACTAACAGAGATACAAAAGTGAACAGTAGGTATAAAAAGCTTGACTACCCCTATTCTATATAAAGCAAAGACTAAGGGGCTGCTCTCACAATGAAGGTAAACAAGATATGAAACCTTTGCTCAGAGAGTTTCTACAAGGAAACTTACCTTAACACTAAGTGAAGGGAAAGATACATGTCCAACTGAGTATTTATAACCATAAGCCAAATTTTAATTTTGGCCCACATTCACATTACAGCTATATGAAAAAATAATATAAAGTAGTCTCCTATAGGCAGTATGCATATCAAACTGGCAAAAGTAAGCTTAAGTGTTCTAGGGAGAATTGCCTATTTAACCCAGACTTTAATAAGGAAGCAAAATCAAACACTGTGGATCTCAATAAACAAAAAAATAATACCCACATCTAGACCCATAAGCAATTCAAAAATAAAAAGATATCTAAATGATAGCCCAAGGAAACAAGCAATTTTCATTTTAGTGACTGATATTCTATTTAAATGATCTTTCAACACTTTCCAACAATAGAAACTGGAAGACAGTAGAATAATATCTTACTGTGCTGAGCAAAATAGACACACACATGTGCACAAACACAGAAGGTTGTCAACCTAGAAATCTGTGCCCTATTAGGACCCACTGAAATTTTCAAAAACAGAGGCAAAATAAACACAAACAAAAATTAAGCTTACCACCAATAAACCCTCTGTAAATATAATTTTAAATATGTAACTTAAGTAGAATGCATTTGACCCTAGATGGAAGAGCTAACATGTAAAGCATCTTGGTAAGTAAAGATAATTCTAAACACTATTTCTAAATATCAATAAACAGAAACTATATTCTAAACTAACACAAAGCAGCAATAATAATGTCTCCTTTATGGAGAAGAAAACACTATATAGATAAAATGCTGTGTAAAATGTGCATGTTGTCTTGATGGGAAGTGGTTGGTATTATAATACCATTTTCTTTATATTGTTTAGGAAAAGATAAAGACATGAGTATTAAAATAACAAAGATAACATTGAAAGATTAGACATAGAGAATATAGTTTTCAAATATACAGAGGGGGAAATAAAAAAATGAAAAGGAAAGAATATATCAATCAAAAGAAGAAAAGAGGGGGCAGGGAATCCAGATGGGTCTGATTCTAAAGTTTATGGTGGTGTAGCTTCTCCTAGAGTTACCCAAAACCCTAGAATTTATTATGACTTACATTCTTGAGCTAAAATACTGAAAAGTTAATAAGAAATGTTTTGATTATTTGATATTTGATTCAAGCAAATAAAAAATATGTATGTGGAAAACTGAAATTTTCTATAATGCCAAAAATAAAATTAATGCCTATTTAGCATTCTCAAACTGAAAAAAAAAAAGAGACAGAGAGTTTAATGTGAATTAGGTGTTCTCAAATTTTATATTGTCTTATATCTAGAACACTTCTCAGAAGTAAGTATTAATCTCATTTTACAGGTGGGAAAACTGAAGTTCAATAAAGTAACATCCAAGGTTCCACAGTAGATAGTCAAGATTCCAACCCTTCACAGAAAGCTATTCTCATTATTTCACAGCTGTAATACAAGATAGAGACATTTGGTTTAACTGGTTTGTAAATCTTTATTCAGACAAAATAATTTGAAATTTATCATTCTGAGAGTAGAAAATCTAAGCATAGAGGCAGGGATTGTACAAACCTCCGGAACAAGTATGCTTGATATTTGATTTCTGCTGTATTAAATCCACAAACGCAGCAGCCCAGACCAAGCAAAAGCCTTGTTGTTCCAGATTCCCTCTTTTTCTCCCAGCAGCAGCCATCCTCAGCACTTAAAACCTCCCCCTTCTTACATAAGGTGAATCCAAAATGTCAAAAAGAGTACACACTTTCTGCTATACCAAGAGGATCTATATAATTATTTTTATCAATACAAGTAATTATAAATATCACCTTTGTATATCTTGAATAAAATGAAATGCAATTATTTAGGAAAAAAATCCTTGAGGGACTAACATTTTGAAAACCCATACATTTGCAATACATAAACTTCTTGTTAAAATTAACAATTTGGGCAGAATTGTAAAGTAGACAGAAAACTAGTATTTATTGTATTTGAAAACTTGTAATATGGGTTTTGGGATAAGCAGCTTTATATTTTACTGAAAGGGACTGTTATCCAAGAACAATCATTTATAGCTTCTGATTTGGCAGGGATCTGATGATTTCATGCTAGACAAAGGAAGGGGGTCTTTTCAAGATTTTTAATTCAAAAAAATAGATATTTTTAGTTTTATTCTTTTAATTTTGGATGTTTTTAAAAAGGATAAGATTAATTTTATAAGGCAAGAATGCAAAGAAATGATCAGCTATCACATCCATCAACCACAGTTGCCTAGAGTACCTTTTGCTTCAAAATATTTTTGAAGAAAAATATTTTCTTATATTCAACCTGCTCATTCTAGAATATCTCTATTGTAACAGGTACAGATGAAAAAGTTGTTTTCCTAATAGTTCTGGAATTACAAATTCAATTTGACTTTAGTGATGTTCTTTTTTAAATGAAACTCTACAAAGCCTAGATAGAGCTTTCAACGTGACTGGTTTTGATGAAGTATAAGTCTATGATTTTATGTGTTGCACATTGCCATCAAGATACCATTAGAGCCTGACCTGGTGGTGGTGCAGTGGATAGAGCAGTGGACTAGGACTCAGAACACACAGGGTTGAAAACCCAAGGTTGCCAGCTTGAACGTGTGGTCACTGGCTTAAGCATGGGATCATAGAGATGTCCCCAGGGTTGCTGGCTTAGCCCAAAGGTCACTGTCTTAAAGGCTAAGAACACTGGCTTGAGCCCAAGGTACTGGCTTGAAGAAGGGGTCACTCGCTCTATTGTAGCGCCCCAGTGAAAGCATATGAAAGTAATCAATGAACAACTAAGGAACCGCAACAAAGAATAGATGCTTCTCATGTCTCTTCCTTCCTGTCCGTCTGTCCCTGTCTGTCCCTCTTTCTGTCTCTTTCTCTGTCACTGTCACAAAAAATAATTAGAATCTTCCTTGAATAATTTTCTCATATAAAAATCTCCAGAATTCTAGACTATGTGGTCTGAAGAAGGCCTGCCTCAAAATTACCTGATGAATTAGTTTAAATTTGCAAATTTTTAAACCTCCTTCATAACCTACCAATTCAAATCTCTCATGCATGGGATCCCACATTTTAACAAGCTTCTCTATAATTCTTATTGATACAGAAATTTGAGAATCATCATTGTAAGGATTTGAACAAATTGAAAATAGGTTCTTCTAGGAAAACAATAATGAACTTTGAAGTATCAAAGTCTCAGATTTTGTCTTAGAATAGCAATTTTCAACTCTTTTCATCTCATGATACTTATAAACTAATTCATAAAATTCTGCAGCACAACAAATAATATGTTTTGCTGATCTACCAAAAAATAGGTATACTTTTGATTCATTCACACCAGATAACTATTGTTGTGTTGGCTGTTGTCATTTCTTTTTCTATTTGACAATCTAAGCTGAAAGAGATCAGTGCCTTTGACTAATCAGGTATTGCATGTTTTTAAAGTTCTTGCAGCACACTGGTTGAAAATCACTGTGCTAGAGCAAATTCCAGTATGCTCCTCCAGCATACTGTTCATGTGAGCCAAAGTGCATCGTTTATGCTATCTGAGCCCCAGTTATCTCATGTGTAAAATGGGGATAATAATACCTGTCATCTTGCAAGGTTGTGTCTAGGATTCAGGAAATAAATCCTACATATAGATAATGCCTTGAGTTGTTTAAAATGTGCTGCTTATTATTTACCCCTTTGTGTGGTTTCTTTAGAACCCCTGCTTATCTCAATAGTAATATAATCTATTCTTTTTACACTTATATAGCCCCTTCTCATTTCCAGTTGTGAAGCTGCTCAGTTCATGGGGTTAAAAAATCCCTTTCCCATGTTTGCCTGCCCGTCATCTCATTTGAAGAAAGGTTTATGGAAACTTAATGGTCTTTTTTTCCTTCTTTTGAAAAAAAAACACTAGGAAGGATTTGAGCCTATCCTGTCACTTAGACAACTAATTACACCATTACATGCTGCAATTACAATTAACGATTTTCAGCTGATAAAAGGCATGTTCACTGCATTCTCATTACCTGATGTTTTCTTGCCAACACTCAGGAGTACCATGATTTTGATGAAACAAAAACAACTCAAGGGGCTATATTTGCTCAGTAACATCAACAGAATAGTTCAGGGATACCATTGCAATTCCCTTCAGCTCCATTGCATTTTTCCACCAAACTATTTAAAGCTATAGTGCTTATTATTACCTTACAGAACATGTTGGCAGCCAAAATCATTAGTAATTGCTGCTGATCCAGCATTATCTATGTGAAACACAGCATCTTGTTATGAACATAGAGGTTTTCTTTTGGCAATAAGCCAATGGGTTTGGTCCTAAGTTAACTCAGATCAGGCCAGTCAATTCAAATCAATTAGTGCCAGCAGTGCCTGGCATATAATGTGCTTGCCCTAAATATTCATTATTTACTACCGCCTCTTAGCAGTAGCAGAATTAGACAGATGGCCCAGGGCCAAAGGACATACCCTTAAGATTTTCTTCTTGCTCCTTTTTTGACTTATTGCTGACTTGGATCACTCCCAGTTCACCAGCCCCCTAAATGTCATCAAGACCAATGACTATTCTGATGCTTGGTCCATTTTAACCATCCCGTTCAAGTAATTAATTGCCTAATTCTTAAATAAGAATTTTTTAGTAGTTAGAAGCTTGATCCCTCCTGAGGACATACTTGTGTGTGAGTATGTTTAATATTTTTAAAAGTTCTTCTTCATTGTATCAATTATGACAAGTTATAACTCTGCTTCATGTAACAGAACACCTGATCTAAACTGTCTCAAGTGAAACAGTGATTTATTGCTTCAACTAAATGAAAAGTGCAAAGGCTTCAGGCATGGAAGAATATAGAGATTAAAACCAATGTCATTGGTCCTTTGTTCCTCTCTTGTGGTCTCAGTTCTGCCTCATTGCTTACAGACAGGCTTTCTACCCAAAATCCATAAAATAGCTCCACTTGCCCAAGAATCTCATATGAGCTTGGCTTCAAAAACTACAGGAAATAGTTACAGCCACAGTTTAAGGATTTCTAGAAAAATTCATATCACAGTTTATTGGATATATTTAGGTAACATGCACCTCAGTACATTATTCTGGGGTGCTATGAAAAAAAAAATGGGATGCTATGATTTATTTTAACAAACACCAAATAATTGCCTTTACACCAAGGTTTGGTTATCCCTACTCATACCACAAGAACTGAGAGTGTTGGGACAGATCTGTAAGAAGAAATCAAGGTTCAATTACCAAGAGAAAAAGAAACAAATAACAAATAAATGTCTTTGTCCTTAGTCAAACAAGTTACCTTCTTCTCATTAAGCCATAATGTAGTCCTCACATTCTGCAGAACAAAGCCTATTTCTCTTTCCTCTGAAACTTATTGATTCTTAAAGAAACAATGATGTTTTTATCCAAACTGTAATAAATTGAGTATGAGTATGAATGTATTAGAGTCCTTCAAGTTTTAATATCCAGAAGTTTAGTATATAGAACAATGGATCTAATCCCTAAAATCATATCAGAATTACTGACAGAGCACTGAAAAGGTAAACATGCCTGTTCATAAACCATATGTGATCTGTCACCCTGGGGTTTGGGAGGCTGCTGCACAACTACATGTGTTTTTGAAAAGCCTTACAATAATTCTCCTGCACAATTATATTTATAGAACACTGATTTCTGTAGAATAAGACAAGCAAAAAGATTTTGTCTAATACTAAATGTCATATTTTAGAGGGACTAGACAAACAGAGCCTACTCAAAGGGAAATAAACAGGGAGAAATTATGCCTTTTGAGAAATAGATATAACTGACCACAAGGATAAGAACAGACAAAAGCTAGAAGGGAAACAAAAGTAGAGTATCCCATGATTTGTTTCAGAAAATGTTTGGTATTCATCCATCTATCTATCCATTTTTTCAAAAAATATTGAATAAATAAAAATCATATACCAGGCACTGAGCTGGCTGCTGGTATTGAAATGATGAGTAAAAACAACCATAGCGTCTGCTTTCATGGACCTGAAAGGCCCCAAACAAAGTGGTTTCTTAGTGAGGAGGCAGAGAGACAGACTTCCACATTCACCCCAACTGGAATCTACCCAACCAGCCCCCTACGAGGTGATGCTCCCTGTCCATCTGGGGCATTTTTTTATTACTCAGCAATGGAACTATTTTTAGTGCCTGAGGCAAGGCCATGGAGTCATCGTTAGCACACAGGGCCAAGTAGCTCAAACCATTGGAGCCATAGCTGCAGGAGGGAAAGAGAGAGAGAGAGAGGTAAGAGAGAGAGAGGGAGGGGTAAAGAAGCAGATGACTGCTTCTCTTGTGTGCCCTAACAGGAATCAAACCCAGGACGTTCACATGCCAGGCAATGCATTACCGCTGAGCCAACCAGCCATGGCTCAGAGTGGTTTCATAGTCAGACAATTATTAACTTATAAAACTTTGTGTAGATGTAGGAAATGATTTGAGTTTAAATGGTTAAATGGCTTAGAGACATCACTAAGTATCTAATCTTTCTGTCTCTCTCTTCTGATACCTTTGGTGTTGGCTCCATCCTCATCCTGGTTACACTTTGTCTACTGTACTTTCAGAGACTATATCAAAACTCAAATGTCCAGGGTAAAAATGAGGATTGTCTCTTATTTTGTCTCTATGACAGAAGACAGATTTTCCTGAAGTCTCCATCAGACTTGTTACATGTCATTGGCCAGATTGAAAGTACATAGCTATTCTTGCATCCATCAGTGGGAAACAGAAAAGGAATTATTATGATTGGCCTAGACTATTTTTAGATTATATGGATGTTGAGAATAAACCAAAAGGTCTGCTACAGACATTAATCAATAAATTGCCCAGATAGATTTAAAAAATTACAAATGTGAAAGTGTCCTATACCTTGTTATAAAGCCACTACTAGGAAAATGTGATGCCTAGAAAGATTTTTCAGAGGAAGATAAGTAGAGATTAAGAAAACGAATAGTGTTTCTTTGAGTAGGAAGCAAACAGAGAAGTGTTTCAGGCAGAGTGAAGAACACATGAGAAATGTACTGTGGCTGGACAATGAAGAGTCCTAGAACAATGGAGAATCACAGAAATATCACTTCTTCTATAAATGGGTCAAAAATAAATAAGGGGAGAAAAATGAGATATTTTCCAGGTGAAAGATGATAATACTTGGGTAGTGATGATAAAAATGTAGAGCAATGGACTGATATATATTTAGAAGGCACACCTGACTCAAAATGGATTGCATATGATTTGGTGGAGTATTTCAGAGACCAAGGAACTAGATTCTGTGACAATGCCTTCTGGTTTTGGGGCCTGCTGAAATACCTATTGTCAAGGGAACTGGTTCATGTTGAAACTGCAGAGTAAGAAGTAATAGAGTGTCATAAAAGAAATAGCAATGCAGCTGACAGGTTACAGAAACACTGCACCCATGTTTCTTAAGTCTACAGGTGGCTCCAAAGCCTGGAGACTGTCTTCCTTTCTGTGAAAGCATAGCCAAGCAGCTCATCACTGTCTCCAGAATTCAATGACTCTGAGTGAATACTCTCTCTTGGTCCAAATGAAAATATTAAGTGCAAAGCACAAGACCTTGTAACAAAGTTTAGGAACACCCAGTGAAAGCAAATGGATTACCCTGAGGCACCATAGACCATAGCAAAAAAAAAAAAAAAAAGCTTCTTAGTAGGGCATATGCTATTTCATCATTGGACAAAATCTTCCATTAGCAAATTGCTAGAAGACACATTACAACACATAGTAGGCCCTCAGTGTAATTGAAAAGCATAAATCCCTCAAATAAATCATAATAATTTTTGTCCCTTGTTTTCTATTGATGATCTAATAACTTTAATCCAATTTACTTGGCTATAGATGCCATTCTTAATTAAATAAAGATAAATGATTTTTTGTTTTATTTCTTTAAAACATGAGATTGAGATTTTAATGATGATTGCATTTAATTTGTGTATTGTTTTGGATAATATGGCCATTTTAACTAGTTCATTCTTCCAATCCATAGACCTGGAATATTTTCTCATTTCATTGTGTCTTTTCAATTTCTTTCAATAATGTTTTGTAGTTTTCAGTATATAGGTCCTTCACATTCTTTGTTAAGTTTATTTCTAGGTATTTTATTTATTTTTGTAGCTCTTGTAAGAGAAATTATTTTTTGAGTTCATTTTCTGGTTTCATTGTTGGTATATAGTAAAGCAATAGACATTTGTATATTGATTTTGTATTCTGTGACTTCATTGTATTGGTTTATTGTTTCTAACAGTTTTTGGTGAAGTCTTTGGGGTTTTCTATATACAAGATCAAGTCATCTACAAAAAGTGGTACCTTTACTTCTTCTTTCCTGATATAGATCTTTTATTTCTTTCCCTTGCCTGATAGTTCTAGCTAAAACTTCCAGAACTATGTTGAATAAGAGTGGAGAGATGGGCAACCTTGCCTTGTTTGTGATTTTAAAGAAAAAGCCTTCATTTTTTTCACCATTTAGTGTGATATTAACTGATGGTTTGTCATATACGGTCTTTATTATGTTGACGTCCTTTATTTTTATACCCATTTTATTGAGTGTTTTAAACATAAATGTATGTTGGATAGGTTGTGGAGAAAAAGGAACCCTCATTCACTGCTGTTGATATATGTAAATTAGTATAGCCATTATGGAAGAAAGTATGGCAGTTCCTCAAAAGGCTAAATCTAGAACTACCATATGGCCCAGGAATCCCTCTACTATATATCTATTCTCAAAACTCAAAAACAATACGTAAAGACCCATGCAACCCCATGTTCATCACAGCATTGTCTACAGTTGCCAAGGCATGGAAACAACTCAGCTGTCCTTTGATGGAAGATTGGATCAAGAAGATGTGATACATACAGACACTGGAATACTACTCAGCCATAAGAAATGATGACATAGTGACATTTATGACAACATGGATGGACCTTGAGAACATTATACCGAGTGAAATAAGTAAATCAGAAAAAACTAAGAAGTCTATGATTTCACACATAGATGAGATATAAAACTCATGGACATAGATAAAAGTGAAGTGGTTACCAAGGGAAGGGGACAGAGTGGAACAGAGTAAAGGCAAGTATATGGTTAACAGAGAGTGATTGGCTGGGTGATGGGTATACCACACAATCATCAGTTCAAATGCTATAGAGATGTTTACCTGAAACCTATTTACTCATTGATCAATGTCACCCCATTAAATTTAATTTTATAAATAAATAACTAGTTAAATCAAACCATATTTCTGGTAGCTCACTAGACATACCTACTTTGTTATCCTAGTGTTGCCTAAAAATAACCTGTCTCAAAATAAACTTTTAGAGCCTAAAAAGAAAAAAAAGATAGATGAATACTGTTTTTAGTTAGTCTAATCCATTATTTCAAAAAATAGTAAGAATCTGTTCTCTTGTTCAAACGCTATTGTATCATTCACTCAATATATTGCTGCACATCAAATGCTATCTAATCCATCCATCTGTTTCACATTTCCTCATTTTATCTTAAATCTCCTCTTTTCATCCTACAGCTTTACACAGTCTTGCCTCTTAACTTGTTATCCGACAATATACCTAACATTCAAAATAGAGCAAGTGCTCAACATAAAAGTAACTTGTAATCCCCACTCTGGGGAAAGTACAGTGGGAACTGGTGCTTAGAGTTCCCATTAACACAGTGGGAAGTTATACACTTAACTCTACACACACATAAATCCACTCTCAAATCAAATATAGTGATTTTGAGCTTTTAGAACTGACTCCATCTTAGATTATATCTTTGGAATAGATAGAAACTACTGCTGTGAAAGATATTTAATTATGTGCTCATATTTTGGTGGTTGTATTATGAAACACAAATTTTATTTGGGAAAGATGATTAAGAATATATTTCCTTTCTCCTATGGTAAAACAATGTTTGAGTTTTAATAATTAGCAAATTGGCTGTTCAAATAGTCATAACACAAACACTTTTATTTGATGTAATAAATGATCACTGTTAATATATTATTACTATTGTTCTCATCCTCTAATTGCTTAAGCCATCTAATTGCAGATAATTCTAGCATTGAAATTAAAATTACCAATGATCCCCTTCCCATCTCATTTTTCACAAAAAGATAAAAGGTATATTACGGTTAATTAACGAGCTTGACAATTTTTCAAAAAAAAAAATGAGTGTCTTTTCTCTATACTGGAGCCATATTGAATTCTAGAATTTTTGTCCTCTTTTTCTTTTCTTTTTTATTCTGTCAAACCCTAATATTCAGAACTCTCAGAGATCCATTTGTAAGCAGTTTAGGACTTCAAAAGCAGCAAGGAAATTTTGTACCTGGGGCTATTCTTACATTTGCTCAGCAAGTTTTTATTGAGCAACTACATGTCAACTATGGTTTTGGGTGCTAAGGATAGAGAAATGAATAAAACAGAAAAAGAGAATATGAACAATGTCAAGAATATGTAGCTCTGATATGTAAACATAGAGAAACTTTATTTTTATTAAATAATAGATTATATTAACAACATCGAGAAAAGGAACAAAAGAAACTAACATTTATAAGACAAGATGGTGATGGAGTAGGCAGACGTACCAACTCCGACCTCCCAGAACCAAAGTGGATTACAAACTAATTTTAAGAACTATCATCTGGAAAAACCAATTTTGGACTAAACTAAGAGAACTCTTCAACCAAGAAACACTGAAGAAGCCACACCAAGACTGGTAGAAAAAGCGGAATCGCAGAGAGGGCTGCCCAGCTCCCTGGAGCGAACGGCAACCGAGAGAGACGTGCGTGGTGGGAAGTTAGTTTAGCAGAGAGGGGAGGGTCCTGAGCCCCAGGAACAAAGCCCCAGCCTGCATCCCCAGAGCCTAGAAGAGGAGTATGGACAGTATTTAGGTGGAAACAAGTCAGAATACTGTTTGTGAGAAAGAGACTGATTTCTCAGACCCAGGATTCTTCTTAAAGGGACCACACAGAAAACCTCTCTCACAACCACTCACACGGGGCTCCTGGGAATGGGGAGAGAAGAGAGGACTGGAGTAGCAGGAAGAGAGTGTAATCTAGGAGGCACAGGGAGAAACATTTTGGGAGACAGCTACCATAACCCATGGGACGAGTCACTCCCAAATCTGAAGTGAATATTTCCCCTGGAAACAGCAATACCAGCAAAGGGAAGCAGGACACCAGCCAAACAAGCTCTCCTGTGGCACTCAAAGCAGAGTCGCTTAGAAGGATGGAGCTTTCAGGACTACAGTAGGGAGTCTTAGGGTTTGAGCTGCAGCACCCCCACCCACACGGCTGAGGGCTCGCTGGAGGGCAGGAGGTGGCAGGACGGGGAAGTGCGGTTCTGTCGGCAAGGGCGGAAGCTGGCTGGCCACAACTGAGGCCCAGGTGTGAGCTCAGTTGTGCCCGACTGGGGAGGAGGGGCTTTACAAAAGTGGTCAAGCCCAGCTGCAGGCTGCCTGTAATCCAGCCTGCGGGGAAAAGGGCGGGAACCCTGGAAGGGGTGGAGACCAGCCCTTGAGCAAGGGCGCAGAAGCACAGCCTTGTCCCACCCATGGAACCAAAGCTTGAGGCCTGACTTGGGAACCGGCTACTCCCACGGGGGTGGAGCCAAAAGCCCAGAACAGGCGGAGACCCTCTACTGAGCGTGGGCACACAGTCCCGCCCAACCTGTGGAGCCAAGGCTTGCAGCCATCCCACGAGTGGGCTCCTCCTGCAAGGACGAGGTGGAAGTCTGGAAACAGGCGGAGACTGGCAGCTGTGCAAAGGTGCTACCACTGACCTCAGGGCTGAGCATAACACCACCCATGGGGGCAGGGTGAAGGCCAAGGACACCAAGGCTTGTACACCCGAGCACGTTATCACAGCCACTCCATGAAGGAAAAGCGGAAACCTCAGCAACAGCCCCAGTGGGAAAGCAACAGCAACGCCCATACCCAAACACCCTATGCAGCAATAGCAAAGGGGGTGGCAGGTCTGCAGACAAACCATACCTAGGGAATAGAGGCCATAACCAGAGGATTCCAGTGTCCAAGACCTTCTTTTACACGAAGAAGATGATAAGGCAGAGAAATGCAACACAAATGAATAAAGAGAAATCCCCTGGATGAGTCAGATATAACCAAATTACCAGATGCAGCATTTAAAATAACGATTACTAGGATGCTCAAAGATATTAGAACAACAATATAGGTCATTACGAACACCTACATAAAGAGATAGCAGATATAAAAACGGACATTGAAATAATAAAAAAGAATCAGTCAGAAATGACAAATACAATATCAGAAATGAAGACTACAATGAAAGAATTAAAAGCAGGATGGATAAAACTGAGAATCAAATCAGCGAATTAGAGGACACGATAAATAAAGGCACAGAAGCAGAGCAGAAAAAAGAAAAGAGACTCAAAAAGTCTGAGGAAACTCTAAGAGAGCTCTGTGACAACATGAAGAGAAATAACATCTGCATCATAGGGGTTCCTGAAGAAGAAGAGAAAGAACAAGGGATAGAGACTTTGTTCAAGCATATCATAGCTGAAAACTTCCCTCAATTAAGGCAGAAAAACATCTCACATGTTCAGGAAGCACAGAGAACTCCATTAAAGAGAAATCCAAAGAAATCAACACCAAGACACAATATAATTAAAATACCAAAGCTAAGTGATAAAGAGAAAATATTAAAAGCTGCTAGAGAAAAAAAGGCTATCACCTACAAAGGAGCCCCCATAAGGATGACTTCTGACTTCTCAACAGAAACACTTGAGGCCAGAAAGGAATGGCAAGAAATATTCAAAGTAATGCAGAACAAGAGCCTACAACCAAGACTACTCTATCCAGCAAGGCTATTGTTTAAAATTGAAGGAGAAATAAAAAGCTTTCCAGACAATAAAAAGCTCAAGGAATTCACTACAACCAAACCAAGGCTGCAAGAAATACTAAGGGGCCTGTTGTAAACAGATCAAAGGAGAAAAAGAATATAGCAAAAGAGGAATACAGTTTTAAAGGAAAAAAAGGAAAAAATAGCAATAAACAATTACATATCAATAATAACCTTAAATGTAAATGGATTAAATGATCTGATCAAAAGACATAGGGTAGCAGCGTGGATAAGAAAACAGGACCCATACATATGCTGTCTACAAAAGACACACCAAAAAAAAAAAAAAAGATGCACATAGACTGATGGAAATAAATATTACACATAAATGGAAATGGAAAAAAAAGCTGGGGTAACAATACTTATATCAGACAAAATGGACTTTAAAACAAAGACTATAGTAAGAGATAAAGAAGGTCACTACATAATGATAAAGGGAGCGATGCTACAGGAAGATATAAGCGTTATAAATATCTATGCACCTAATATAGGAGCAACTAAATATATAAAGCAGACTTTGATGAATTTAAAAGGCGAGATCAACAGCAATACTATAATAGTAGGGGATTTCAATACCCCACTAACATCACTAGATAGATCCTCAAGAAAGAAAATTAACAAAGAAACAGCAGACTTAAAGGACATACTAAATAAACTCGATTTAATAAATATCTTGAGAACCTTTCATCCTAAAGCAGCAGAATATACATTCTTTTCAAGAGCTCATGCTACATTCTCTAGAATAGACTACATGTTAGGGCATAAAAGCAGTCTCAACAAATTTAAGAAGATTGAAATCATATCAAGCACTTTCTCTTATCACAATGGCATAAAACTAGAAATCAACCACAACAGAAAAACTGAAAAATACTCAAACACTTGGAGACTAAATAGCAGGTTGTTAAATAATGAATGGGTAAACAATGAGATCAGAGAAGAAATTAAAAAATTCCTAGAAGCGAATGATAATGAGCATACATCAACTCAAAATTTATTGGACACAGCAAAAGCAGTCTTGAGAGGGAAGATCATAGCATTACAGGCATACCTCAAGAAGCTAGAAAAAGCTCAAATAAACAACTTGACCCTACATGTAAAATAACTAGAAAAAGAACAGCAAGTAAAGCCCAGAACTAGTAGAAGGAAGGAAATAATAAAGATCAGAGCAGAAATAAATGACATAGAGGCTAAAGAAACAATACAGAGGATCAATGAAACCAGGAGCTGGTTTTTTGAAAAGGTAAACAGATCGATGAATCTTTAACCAGACTCACCAAGAAAATGGAGAGAGGACTCAAATAAATAAAATTAGAAATGAGAGTGGAGAAATAACAACTGACACAACAGAAATACAAAATATTGTAAGAAAATACTATGAAGAATTGTACGCCAAAAACTAGACAACCTCGATGAAATGGACAAATTCCTTGAAACATATAATCTTCCAACAAAACTTAATCTGGAAGAATCAGAAAACCTAAACAGACCAATTACAACAAATGAGATTGAAACAGTTATCAAAAAGCTCCGCCCCAAAAAAAGGCCTGGGCCTGATGGCTTCACAAGTGAATTCTACCAAATATTCAAAGAAGAACTAACTCTTATGCTTCTCAAGCTATTTCAAAAAATTCAAGAGGAAGGAAGACTTCCAAGCTCCTTTTATGAGGGGAGCAGAATTCTGATTCCAAAACCAGGCAAAGACAACACAAAGAAAGAAAATTATAGGCCAATACCCCTGATGAATTTAGATGCTTAAATCCTCAACAAAATATTAGCAAACTGGATCCAGCAGTATATGAAAAAATCATACACCAGGATCAAGTGGAATTTATTCTTGGGAGGCAAGGCTGGTACAGTATTCACAAATCAATCAATGTGATTCATCACATAAACAAAAAGAAGGAGAAAAACCACATGATAATTTTCATAGATGCATAAAAAGCTTTTGATAAAATCCAGCACCCATTCATGACCAAAACTCTCAGCAAAGTGGGAATACAGGGAACATACCTCAACATGATAAAGGCCATCTATGACAAACCCACAGCCAACATCATACTCAATGGGCAAAAATTAAAAGCAATCCTCTTAAGATCAGGAACAAGGCAAGGGTGCCCTCTTTCACCACTCTTATTCAACAGAGTTCTGGAAGTCCTAGCCACAGCAATCTGACAAGAAAAAAAATAAAAGGCATCCAAATTGGAAAAGAAGAAGTAAAACTATCATTATTTGCAGATGATATGATATTGTATATAGAAAATCCTAGAGTCACAGTCAAAAAACTACTAGACCTGATAAATGAATTCAGCAAGGTGGAAGGATATAAAATTAATACTCAGAAATAAGAGGCATTTTTATACATTAACTTTTAGAAAGAACTTTTAGAAAGAGAAATTAAGGAATCAATCCCCTTTACCATTGCAACCAAAAAAATAAAGTACCTAGGAATAAATTTAACTAGGGACATTAAATATTTTTACACGGAAAATTATAAAACATTGATAAAAGAAATCAGGAAAGATATAAACAAGTAGAAGCATATACCATGCTCATGGTTAGAAAGAATAAACATCATTAAAATGTCTATATTACTCAAAGCAATTTATAAATTCAATGCAATACTGATTAATATACCAATGACTTACTTCAAAGATATAGAACACATATTCCAAAAATTTATATGGAACCAAAAGAGAACTCAAATAGCCCCAGCAATCCTGAAAAGGAAGAATAATGTGAGAGGTATCACACTTCCAGATATCAAGTTATATTATAAGGCCATTGTACTCAAAACAGACTGGTACTGGCATAAGTACAGGCATATAGATCAATGGAACAGAACTGAGAACCCAGAAATAAACCCACAACTCTATGGACAACTGATATTTGACAAAGGAGGTAAGAGCATACATTGGAGTAAAGACAGCCTCTTCAACAAATGGTGTTGTGAAAATTAGAAAGCTACCTGCAAAAAAATGAAACTAGACCACCAACTTATACCATTCACAAAAATCAACTCAATATGGATAAAAGACTTAAATGTAAGCCATGAAAACTTCAGCATCTTAGAAGAAAACAGAGGCAGTAAGCTCTCTGACATTTCTCGCAGCAATATATTTGCCGATTTGTCTCCACAGGCAAGTGAAATAAAAGACTGGATAAACAAATGGGACTTTATCAAACTAAAAAGCTTTTGCACAGCTAAAGACAATAAGAACAGGATAAAAAGACAAACTACACAATGGGAGAATATATTTGACAATGTGTCTGATAAGGAGTTAATAACCAAAATTTATAAAGAACTTGTAAAACTTAATACCAGGAAAACAAAAAATCCAATCCAAAAATGGGAAAAAGAAATGAATAGACACTTCTCCAAAGAGGACATACAGATGGCCAATAGGCATATGAAAAAATGCATGGCCTTTAAGGTACCAAGAGGCAGAAAAAGTCCAATAGAGATCAGGTGAATTACCAGCTTTTAGGATATGCCCTTAAAGGTTGCAACGCCCCAAATAAGTCTCATAGGAAACCATCTGGGTCCTGCTTCAATAGTGAAAAGGAAGGTCATTGAGCTAAAGCCTGCCAGGCTTACATGCTTTGCTGTGAGGAAAAGGGACACTGGAAGGTAGGCTTCACCCTTGCTCCTCTAAGGGAGGGTTTAGTCTCTTCCAGCCCTGCTCCAGCCACCTATGACCTAACCTTGCCCAGAATGCTGGGGTTTGCCACTGAAGGCTGAAGGTGCCCAGGGCCGTCAGCTCTATCTACGACACTGTGGATGAGCCTAGGGTATTTATTCCAAGTAGTAGGTAAACTGATCTCATTTGCACAAGAGCCACTTAACTATGTCTTGCCTGAATAGTCAGGTTTTTTATTCTGCCCTCAAAGATCTCTGTTGTGGGTGTTGATAGTCCTATTTTCTGCTGCTTTGTTCAATATATAGTGTTTCCTTTATTCCTCCTACCTCAGTGCCCCACTCATATTTCAGGCTGGGAACTACTCCTAATTTAGAGCTCTCTCTCTCTCCCTTTTGCCAACTTCTATTGTGCATTTACCTTTGCCACCCAGCTTAGTGTATCCCAAGGTTCTCTTTACCATGCCACAGTTGCAGAGCTCCAGGGAAAAGCACCCTGGTCTCATCTCTCTAGGCAGAGGAGAACAAAGTCTCCATCTCCACATATGCTGCACATGGCTTTTCCAGTCTACCTGAATCATTACCAGCTAGAAGCAACGGTCATTGGGACTTAGACATGAGCTGCAAAGTATAGAATTGTGACAACAATTCCAGTGCCATGCGGATTTTTCCTGGATGTGGACTTTTCCTGGACTCCTGCTCCTTGTGATAGCTCCTAACAGACTGAACTGGGGTTGAGTTGCATTCGCAGGGATTTGGAATGGTATTGGTGCCAACTTGGACTTGGTGAACATGTTAAGGACACTACTCTTTCACTACTCTTTTGTGGATTCTTGTTGTATTGGTCAAGAGTTTGCTTAAAGGCTTTAATCACAGTAAAAAAAAAAAAAATACATATATATATATATTTTGACCGGATAAAGAAGATGTGGCACATATACACTATGATATAATACTCAGCCATAAGAAATGATGACATCAGATCATCAACAAAATGGTGGGATCTTGATAACATTATACGGAGTGAAATAAGTAAATCAGAAAAAAACAAGAACTGCATGATTTCATACATTGGTGGGACATAAAAACAAGACTAAGAGACTAAGAGACATGGACAAAAGTGTGGTGGTTATGGGGGGAGGGAAGGAGAAAGAGGGGGAGAGGGAGGGGGAGGGGCACAAAGAAAACTAGATAGAAGGTGACGGAGGACAATCTGACTTTGGGTGATGCGTATGCAACATAGTTGAATGACAAGATAACCTGGACATGTTTTCTTTGAATATATGTACCCTGATTTATTGATGTCACCCCATTAAAATTAATAAAAATTTATGTATAAAAAAAGAAACTAACATTTATTGGTTAGCTATTATTTATCAGAGATTATTCATATTAGATGTTTTTATGTACATTAATATACAGAGTGATTTCAGTATAATCAGTCTAGGTTTCTAATACATTTATATGCAGATTTCAACACATCTTAATTTGATAAGCAACATCATTTTGTTATGCTCTAGATATTTTTGCCACACACTTGAAGCTGCTTTTGTTAAGGTAAATGTATTACTGGCTGGTAATATCTAGCATTCTTTAAAAAAGTAAAAATAAAATAAAATATTAAGATCTAATTAAACTCTGTGTCATAAAGGTTCAAATTGAGATGATGTATTTTTTTCTTCAGAGACAGAAAAAAGGGAAAAGGTAACAACCATGTACACTACTGGTTCTGATGCAATGATGTATTTATAACTGATAGTTTGTGTGGTGCATGTTGTATGTACAAAATGTATATTTATGCTAATGATTTCCATTGAGAAAACAATACAAATTATTCTCAGGGAAAAGGGACTTCTTAAATTTTAAGCAGAGAGTCTTACACAAAAATGTGTCTATGATCTGTATAAGAGATTCCTTCCTGTTCTAAATTCATTGAGCCTTACCCTCTAACTATACAAAAGAAAAGAAAAAAAGAAAGAAAAGAAAACACAAAAAACTACAAACTTCAGGAACCATTTATAATAACTATTATAACTATTATTACTATTTAGAAAAAAAAACAAGTTCATATAAAACAGATTGTGCTTTGGAAGTTGGGCAGAAATCTCTATTAAGAAAGGGTCATATACTTGTCAATTTTGATGGTTTTAAATAAATTATATCTTCCTTAACCTTTTTGAACTTTACTTTTACATTCTATAGGCAGTAGCAATGAAGCAATTAATATATGTGTTATTTTGAAATAATGCATATTTGGGAGTACTATGAAGGGGTTCAGAACATGTTACCCAAAATATGATGTTTTGACGTATTGAATATTTTAAGTTGAAATCACCTGAAAATTTGCAGATACAGCAAGGTTTCTATAACCACCCTTTCTAATTAAAAGTAGATCATAGATCATAAAATTTTCATAAGGAAGATGCCCTCCCTGTGTGAGGAACAGACCATTCTAATCACCAGAAACTGGGAGTGAACCTCTACAAATAAACCTCCTAAAATAACCCTTCTCTTCCATTAGTTTCCCCATGTATTTCCTAGTCACTGTTCCATAATTTATGGCCCCACCTCAAGCTCTTTTATCTTATCATATCCTCAGGAATTTATTATACTTTTGTGTCTTTGTTTTTTTAAATAGGCATTACAATTTTGGGGCCTTCCACCTTCTTTGGGTCTTCATTTTCCTTTGAAGACTCCCATATGCACATAAAAATGTTAAAATGTGCACCAGTTTTTCCTGTTACTGTTTTATGTCAGTTTAATTTTTAGGTCCAGCCACAGAACCTAGGAGGACAAAAGAAATTTTTTTTCCATCCAAATATATTTTGTTGAAGTCTTTGGTAACTCTTTACAATGTATGGAAAAAAAGTTCCAACTTCTCAGCAAAATCTAATATGATATTGCAGTGGTCCCCAACCTTTTTTGGGCCATGGACCAGTTTAAGGTCAGAAAATATTTTTACAGCCCGACCTTTAGGGTGGGACGGATAAATGTATCACATGACCGAGACAAGCGTCAAGAGTGAGTGTTAGAAGGATGTAACAGAGGAAATCTGGTCGTTTTTAAAAAATAAAACATCGTTCAGACTTAAATATAAATAAAATGGAAATAATGTTAAGTTATTTATTCTTTCTCTGCAGACAGGTACCAAATGGCCCACGGATCGGTACCGGTCTGTGGCCTGGGGGTTGGGAACCACTGTGATATTGGATCTCTTTACACAATGACCATAATTATTTTTTTAATTCTCAATATTTTTTTATTAATTGAATTTATTGGGATGACATTCATTCACAAAACCATACAGATTTCAAGTGTAAAGCTTAATGAAACCATCATGTAGCTCTCTGGTAGAGACTTGCTTCCTATAACCATAACCTTTCTATTTTCATTCCCCCCTCCCCCACCTTGTTTCAAACTGGTTATATTTCCAGAGGCCTCCTTCTGTTCCTGGGCTCTTTTTTTTCTCTCCATGAAATGTTTTCCTTCCTTTAGGTTTAAAAATTCTGTCTCATTCCTCAACCTCTTTCTCAAAATCACTTTTTCTGGGATGTCATCCACAAACTTCTTTACTCCCATAGTCTCACATTTATATCTTCATCTATATCTATATTTGTACAACTGTCTCATTTATAGTTTAGTAGACATCATTTTGAGCATCTGGTGAAATCCTTGAGGCCAGGGTTTACACCCTACACAGTGGTTGGAGAGATCTGATAATAACAAGAGGTATGTCAATGCAAAAAATGAAATAAGCCAACATTTTTATCAAAACGTTAATTTATTCCTAATATATATATTTTTAGAATGATTGACTTGTCATATTTTGAAACATTCACTTTACTGTTATAACAAATTCTATTATAAACTGTAGTCTTTGTATCATTTTGATGATACACTTGGAGAGGATTAGTGTCAGCATTGAACTGTTATTGAGGTATAACTTATTTTTTCCAATTACTAACAGTTTTCAGTAATTAAAAGTTTATTTTAACTGCCCAGCAATTGGCTGAATCTGGCATTGATTTTGTGGTAAATGAGGCTCTGTTTCCCCCCCCCCCCTTTCTTATTGTAGAACAATGTTCCTGCTAATTTTAAATTATAATATTTATGCATTGCTGTATCTAGTGTCATCAACACATACAGATGATGCACTTAGAATATACAGATGAAAACTTGCCCCTTTGGCCTGACCTGTGGTGGCGCAGTGGATAAAGCATTGACCTGGAAATGCTGAGGTCGCCGGTTCGAAACCCTGGGCTTGCCTGGTCAAGGCACATATGGGAATTGATGCTTCCAGCTCCTCCCCCCGTCTCTCTCTCCTCTCTCTCTGTCTCTCTCTCTCTCCTCTCTAAAATGAATAAATAAAAATTTTAAAAAACCAAAAAACAAAAACAACTTAAAAAAAAACAAAACTTGCCCCTTTGGCTATATTACCTGGCATTGTCTGTGTCTGCACTGGCATAGGGACAAGACTGAACCTACATGGTTTGCATTTAATTTCATAATAAAAGTCTAAATGTCCTGAATCTTACAGACTATTTTTTAAAAATAGAAAAGAAAAAAAATCCACAGAATTTTAAATAAGGAATGCTGCATTAAGAACTCAGTCAAGGGGCTGACCAGGCGGTGGCACTGTGGATAGTGTCGAACTGGGACGCGGAGGACCCAGAGTCAAAACCCTGAGGTTGCCAGCTTGAGTATGGGCTCATCTGGTTTGAGCAAGGCTCACCAGCTTGAGCCCAAGGTCGCTGGTTGAGCAAAGGGTTGATTGGTCTGCTGAAGCCCCCCCCCAAGTCAATGCATATATGAAAAAGTAATCAATGAACAACTAAGGTGCCACAACAGAGAATTGATGCCTCTCATCTCTCTCCCTTCCTGCCAGTCTGTCCATATCTGTCCCTCTCTCTGTCTCTCTCTGTCACCAAAAAAAAAAAAAAAAGAAAGATGTCATCATTTCTTATGGTTGAGTAGTATTCCATAGTGTATATGTGTCACATCTTCTTTATCCAGTCTTCTATTGAAGGGCTTTTTGATTGTTTCCATGTCTTGGCCACTGTGAACAGTGCTGCAATGAACATGGGGCTACATGTGTCTTTACGTATCAGATCATTTACAGCAAAATGGTGGGATCTTGATAACATTATACGGAGTGAAATAAATAAATCAGAAAAAAACAAGAACTACATGATTCCATACATTGGTGGAACATAAAAACGAGACTAAGAGACATGGACAAGAGTGTGTTAGTTACCAGGGGTGAGGGGAGGGAGGACATGGGAGGGAGGGAGGGAGAGAGTTAGGGGGAGGGGGAGGGGCACAGAGAACTAGATAGAGGGTGGCGGAGGACAATCTGACTTTGGGCGAGGGGTATGCAACATAATTTAATGACAAAATAACCTAGACATGTTTTCTTTGAATATATGTACCCTGATTTATTAATGTCATCCCATTACCATTAATAAAAATTTATTATAAAAAAAAAAAAAACCTCCACTCTAAAAAAAACACACAAAAAAAAGAAAGAAAAAGAAAAAGAAAGAAAAAAAAGAAAAGAAAGGAAAAAAAAAGAAAAAGAACTCAGCCAAGGAAAACTTCTATTTTGCTTTTAATCCAAATGAATTACTTAACATTGCAAAGAATCACTTGTGTAGTGTTGGTCAAAAAGTTTATAAATATGATGTATATGTTTGCGCACTTATAGTTTACATTGGATGTGGAGGACAGGCTGTAGGCAGGCAGGGTCATTATAGCCTAAGTTTTAAGACTAAGCCTTTCCCACCCTTTTAATACTAAGATCTTTTCAACATCCTTCTACTACTAAGATCTTCTAAAAACTAAGCTTTTCCTCGCACCCTTGACTGTTGCATGATGTGGGGTGGTGCCCTCTTATGAGGAATTTCATTTATGCCTCAAATAAGTGGCTTTGTATCAGAGACTTCCATATTTGTATATTGGCTTAAAGGCTTTAATTTCTACACTTTAAAATTAAAATAAGGCAGACCAGGGGCTCTCTCACTTGGTTCCTGCCATCAGCATTGCAGAGGAGAGGCAGCCAAGATGGTGGAGTGCTGAAGGAGAAGCCATATGTGCAAAGAGAAGGAGATGGAAAACAGAGGTTAATAAGGCTGGTGAAGTAGAAACCTTTGATTATAGAAAAACTCGGATGAGTTTACTGTCTGTAAAGCCAGTAGCCACAGCCACCATTACAGCCGCCTGGCCCATTCAGGATCAAATTTGATTCAGAAAGATGGTAATGAAACAACCAAGCCAAGAACTGGTGGGCCATTACCTTTAATCCTAGCTTGCACCCGGCAGGCAAGAAATACACACAGTGGGAAAACACTTCCCTTTCCATTCAGGGCTCTCAAAGCCACTGACTTATCCGAGTTTCCTAGAATCAAAGGTTTCTAGCTCACCAGCCTTATTCACCTCTGTTCCCCATCTACTTCTCTGCACAAACTCTGCACTAACTGGCTTCTCCTTCAGCACTCCACCATCTTGGCTGCTTCTCCTCTTCCACATGGCCTTTCTCTGCTCTCCTTCAGTATGGGCTCCTCTGCCCCATTTTATACTATAGAATTCAAAACCTTTAATCCAATATACAAACCGGGAAGTCTCTGATACAAAGTCACTTATCTGAGGTATAATGAAATTCCTCATAAGAGTGCACCACCCCCTATCATTCAACAGTCAAGGGTGTGGGGAAAAGCTTAATCTTAAAACTAAGCCTTAGGCTATAAGGACCCTACCTGCTTACAGCCTGTCCCCCACACCCAATGCAAACTATAAGAGAGCAAACATATACATCATATTTGCAAACTTATTTGACCAACACTGTCTGACCAAATTAAATATGAACCTTCACGGGCCAGGTGCCTCTAAAAGTGTCCGTGACTACTGGCATTACATGGAGCTTCTCTACATGCAATAGATACATGCCTAATAAAACTGTTAAGATTGTCCTATGACTGAGGTCATTCTTCAGCTGCATCTTGCTACTGTAGCAGGAAGCAACCCACTGGAGGATAGACACTCAGATAACTTTATTAGAGGAAAAGAGAATTTATTAAAAATAGACGAGCTAGTAGCTCCAAAGACATGTCCTACCCAAAGTTGATTTTCTTACAGGTTATATACCTTTTACAGAATACAGGTTTTCATGCAAGGGGCTCATGATCCCTTTGTCCAGAAGTAGAGTCATTCTCATGACTCCAGGATAGAAGGGTGAGTTTAGGTGGGGTCAGAGAATAACCATTGGAATTTTTAAATTAAGGTATGTAAACATTGTTTCTTAAAAGCTTTTAAGAAAAGAAAAGGGGAAGGGTTTTTCAGATAAGTTCTATCTTCTTTGTTCTGTGTAGCAAGTGGCCCCAGACACCCACTCAGAGAACTATAGAAAGTAGTTAATCCATAACTGGTTGACTCAGCTACCCCTGCAGGCTCCTTGACCTTGCATTCTTCTTGTTTCTTCCTCCTCAGGGAGGAGGGGTAGGGATCCTGACTTCCCCTTCCTTACTACATGTTACTTTTTATGGATTTGTAGAATTTTATATCTGGGAGAAAAATCTGAGATTTTAATCTATCCAGAATTTATTCTTTTTGAATGAATGAGGTGACTTGTCGAAGACCACATAACTAACTAAGAATTAGCAGAACTGGGAATTAAACCCTTGCCTATGTGATTACAAATGCTCCATTCTTAATTTTTTTTTAGCAGGCATTTATTGCTTTGAAATGATGGCAGCGTCATCTCTGCTTTTCACTAAAAATAAGGAAAATGAAAAGGATCATGTACTCTGTACCTGTGAAGCCAATATCCACAGCCACCATCACAGCTGCCTGGCTCATGCAGGATCACATTGGATTTAGACAGATGGTAACGAAACAATAGAGCCACGAACTAGTGGGCCATTACCTTTCATCCTAGCTTGCACCCGGCAGGCAAGTAAAAACACACACTGGGCTCAAAAACCCACTCATTCAGCGCTCACAAAGCTACTGACTTATCCGAGTTTCCTAGAATCAAAGGTTTCTAGCTCACTAGCCTCATTCTCCTTTGTTCCCCATCTCCTTTACAAACTCTGCACTAACTGGCTTCTCTTTCAGCACTTTGCCATCTTGGCTGCCTCTCCTCCACATGGCCTTACTCTGCTCTCTAACCTGCTCTCTGCTCTCTAATGCTAATCTCAGGAACCAAGAGAGCAAGCTCCTGGTCTGCCCCACTTTATAGTGTAAAAATCAAAACCTTTAATCCAATATACAAAATAGGGAAGTCTCTAATACAAAGTCACTTATCTGAGGCATGATGGGATTCCTCCTGAGCATGCACCACCCCACATCAAAAAGGGTGGGAAAGGCTTAGTCCCAAAACCAAGCCCCAGGCTACAAGAATCCTGCCTGCCCACAGCCCACCCCCAAAACACATTAATACAATCATGCCCATCACAAAGCAATCACCTGGGCAACGGGCTTCCATGTGGGCAGCGCCATCTTTAACAAAGTGAGCATAATATATTTTATTTTCCCAACAGTACCTATTTCTAATTCTGTATTTTACTCTAGTTAATAATTAGTTTCTAATTATTCAGCTTTAATTACTTATTTTTAATCCACAAATATTTATTGAACACTTTTTGTATATAAGTACACAAGTGTGAGAAAAAGTAGGTTTATATTATAGTTGTATGTTATTATATCTTAGTAAGTTTGTTTCTTATCTCTTTTGAATAAATTAGTGTGCTCATTATTCACATATTTTTAAATGTAATTAGTGGTTGCTTCCTTCTCTTCAACATATCTTTTCCCCTCTAACCTCCTGTTGGTCAAATAAGTTTTTAAATATGATATATGTTTGCTCGCTTATAGTTTGCGTGGGTGTGGGGGACAGACTGTAAGCAGGCCAGGTCTTTGTATCCTGAGGCTTAGTTTTAAGACTAAGCTTTTACCCACACCCTTGACTGTTGCATGATGTGGGTAGTACACTCTCATGAGGAATCCCATTATGCCTCAGATAAGTGACTTTGTATCAGAGACTTCCTTGTTTGTATATTGGATTAAAGGTTTTGATTTTTACACTATAAAATGGGAATAGAGGCCCTGGCTGGTTGGCTCAGTGGTAGAGGGTCGGCCTGGCGTGTGGGGGACCCGGGTTCGATTCCCGGCCAGGGCACATAGGAGAAGCGCCCATTTGCTTCTCCACCCCCCCCTCCTTCCTCTCTGTCTCTCTCTTCCCCTCCCGCAGCCAAGGCTCCATTGGAGCAAAGATGGCCCAGGCGCTGGGGATGGCTCCTTGGCCGCTGCCCCAGGCGCTAGAGTGGCTCTGGTCGCAACAGAGCGACGCCCTGGAGGGGCAGAGCATCGCCCCCTGGTGGACGTGCCGGGTGGATCCCGGTTGGGCGCATGCGGGAGTCTGTCTGACTGTCTCTCCCCGTTTCCAGCTTCAGAAAAATACAAAAAAAAAAAAAGGGAATAGACCGGGGGCTCTCTCTCTAGGTTCCTGAGATTAGCATTAGAGAGGAGAGCAGAGAAAGGCCACGTGGAGGAGGCCAGGAGAAGCAGCCAAGATGGTGGAGTGCTGAAGGAGAAGCCAGTTTGTGCAGTTTGTGCAGGGAGAAGGAGATGGGAAACAGAGGTGAATAAGGCTGGTGTGCTAGAAACCTTTGATTCTAGGAAACTCGGATAAGTCAGTGGCTTTGGGAACCCTGAATGGAAGGGGAAGTGTTTTCCTACTGTGTGTATTTCTTGCCCACTGGGTGCAAGCTAGGATTAAAGCAAATGGCCCACCAGTTCTTGGCTCCGTTGTTTTATTACTGTCTGTCTGGTTCAGATGCGAACCTGCATGGGCCAGGCAACTGTGATGGTGGCCGTGGCTACTGGCTTTACACCTCTCCTGGAAACCTACCTTCTCCCAAGGTCTCCTGCAGTCTCTACTGAAAGAATTAGGTGGGGTTTAATTTTTTAACAACTCTATAACAATTTAACTGTTACTTGTTAAAATAGATTTTGTCTTTCAATTCACTGTCACCTCACCCTCCAACCCCATCTTACTGAGAAGAGCTGAATAAGCTGTGAATTTTTACTGTTGCAAAATAGTACTTACTTTTTAGAGAAAAACTGCCAAACATTTAAATTGATTTCATTTATCTCTAGCTCTTTCATCACAGCAGCAAATAATAAATTATTAACATCAATAGCAAATAAGTTGAATACAAATAAATCAGACAGAGGAATAGACAAAAAGTATGCAACCAGCCATGGCATTTCTCTTGTGAGGCAAATTTAATTTTTCCTAAACTGTGGAAAGCTCTGCATCTCACAGTATTCTCCAGTTATCCTGAAATTAATATTAAATTAATAGATATTATTGACAATTTTACATCATTTCATTTGTTTCTTCCATCGATTCTTCCATCTCCTCCCACCCAGCATTAATATAGTTATGATTTTCCAGAGAGAATAATGGATTTTCAGTAAGAGTGTCAGAACTTACGTCCATATGAACATTTACTAAATAATTAGTTTTGGGCAAGTTATTTCATTTTACTTTTCAAAATCTATATTATAAGAGAGTGGACCTTGGTTCAGCAACCTTGGTACTTGAGTTCTAGCTAAGAAAGAATTCAGATCCAAAACTCAAACACAAGCAAAAATATATTTAGAAAGTCACGGAGGTAGAAGAAGTTAGCCAGCTAGAGGGAAGGAGAAGGAACAGGCTCAGGTGTCCTCCAGAAGAGAGTGCACTGGGGAAAGCAGGGATTGGGATAAGGTGTGAGTGTTCCAGAGAGAAAGAGAGAGAGAGAGAGAGGGAAAACAAAACAAACACACTCTGGGGCTTTAATCCTTATGGGTCCTAAGGGCTCTTAAGGGTGGGATTTTATGGGAGCTCTCAGAGAGTTTCTCAACAAGATATTCACCAGCTTTCTAAGTGTGTCCTTTCAGGGTCATAGTCTGCACTGATGAGTCAATGCTAGGGTACAGGGTCGATAGTCATCTGTTGGGCAAATGAGTTTGTATAACTTGTATTTTTTTTTTTTAGTTTGCTCACTTTTAGTGTTAAAAAATGGCACTGGGCAGCACCAGGTATGTGATCTGTAAAATTGCAAATCACCTTCCTGCTTGGAAAGGTCCATTGTCTTGCTAATGTTTGCTGGAGGAGGTTTTCTGCCAGAAAGTATTGAAAAGAGAAGGGAGGAAGCCATGCTTTTGAAGAGTTTGTGCAAAGAGTAGGGAGAAGATATGCAGGTGGGGAACCAGAGGTGAGGGGCTTTGGGAGCCCTACTGAGACTGGTGAGGCCTTTGATTTTAGGAAAAAACAGAGAAGATTCTCCTGGTAGTGGAAACAGAGAATGTGTCAGTCGTTTTGCGAACCCTGTGTGTTTGCTCATTGGCCGGTGTGAGACTTTAATGAAGGAATGGCCCACCATTTTTTGGCTCCACTGTTTCTTTACTGTCTGCCTGAATCCAATGGGAACCTGCAAGTGAATGGCAGCAACAGCTACGGCTACTGGCCATACATCATTACAGCTGGTTCTAATGTCACCTATGGTGTCCCCCACCTGGACTGGCTGCTTTTCTGGGCCTGAAGCTGAAATACAACTGAGGCCTAGATGGCATCTCTAGTTTGACCAAAACTCTGTCTCTGTGGTCAGCAGACCCAAGGCTTTGTTCCTAATATTGCTTGATGCAGGCCATCACTTCATCGTCCTGAGGGCCTAATGCTTAAGTGAGTGGTCATGCAAGGGCTTGTATAGGAGTCCTAGGAGGCTGTTCTCTGGCCCCTTGTTCCTCCTTTAAGAGGATCTACCACATGACTAGCAACATGCTAAGGGAGGAAAGGTCAAGGGAGAGTCCAAATTGCATGATGAATGGTATGAGAGATCCAGAGGTTTAAACCACATTACCAGGATATAATAGGGGAGGAAAGAGCACCATGGTGAGGGCCCTCCCTGCAATTGTCTGTTGCTAAGCACCCAGAACTTTCCACCTTGTGTCCTTCCATACCTGGCCTATTGTTCCTACTGCATTATGTCTAACTGCTTACTACAATCTCTACAATAGAAACTATAGTGCCTACCTCAAAGAATTTGGTTCAGTTTCAAATTAAATTTCAAATACAAAGCATTTAAGAACTGTTTAAGAGTTTGCCTAACCAGGCAGTGGCGCAGTGGATAGATCATCGGTCTCAGATGCAGAGGACCCAGGTTTGAAACTCCGAGGTCACTGGCTAGAGCACAGGCTTATCCAGGGGCTCACCAGTTTGAGTGCGGAATCACTGGCTTGAGTTTTAGATCATAGACATGCCCCATCATCACTAGCTTGAGCCCAAAGGTCACTGGCTTGAAGCCCAAGGTTGCTGGCTTGAGCAAGGGATCACTGGCTTGGATGGAGCCCCCTGGTCAAGGCATGTATGAAAATGCAATCAATGAACAACTAAGGTGCCACAACAAAGAATTGATGTGTCTTGTCTCTTTCCCTTCCTGTCTGTCTGTCCCTGTCCATTTCTCTCTCTCTTTCCCTCTCTCTCTCTCTTGAGCTAAAAACAAACTAAAAGAAAATTTGGTTTTCATTAATGATTTAAATGCATAAATCCATGGGAAAATTATAAGAAAAATCCCTTTTTTATTTTTTCTTTCCCTTCCTCTCTTCTCACCTTTCTGCCTTCCTTCTTTCTCTCAGTCTTTTTCTTGCTCTTTTCAATTTCTTATTTAATTTTTAATTAAACAGTTGTAAGTGCAAATACAGGTTTCATATTTTAAGCTATTTAAGATAAATTCTTCCCCAGTAGTTCTGAAGTATGAGTTTGCATGTATGTGAATGGCTTTCCTTTATGAAAGTTGACAAAACCCTGTGACTTGTTAGGCACTGTGCTAGGTGCTAGGAAACAGGAGTATATGGAGTCAGATGGAGCCTTAGCTTTTAGTCTGCTTTGCAAGTTTCAGTATAAAAATAGCCATTGCTATTTGCACCACACCCACACTGTAGCCCTGCACTGATACATGCAGGTATTTTCTTTGTTAAATGGAAGGGATTTTGCTTCACGAAAAATGCATGTATCCTCACTAGCTGGAAGGAGGGTGGTGAGGGGCAGTAGATACATAATGAATATTTTCTCATTTTTCACTTTTTTATATTAGAGAGAAGAAGTGGATAAGCTGGTCGTTGACAAACAGAGTCCTATTGGAACACCTTATTCATTCACTGACCTTTTGTTTGTGGCTACTATTGTGATACAAAGGTAGAACTGATTATTTGAGACAAAACTTTATATGGGCCACAAAGCTGAACATTTTACTGTCTATCCCTTTAAAGAAACTGCTTTTTGATCCCTATTCTAGAGAAAAAGTCTCTCCACCAGTTTTTACCAGAGTGCTGGCTCTTTAAACATTTATAATTGCCCTGTTCTTGCTATAATTAACTGTCCTTTACTATTTCTTAAAATAGAAACTACCGTCCCTGTTGCATTTAAAGAAACTTCCCAAGTGGCTTTGATGTTCTTTGTCTCTCTTAGTTACTGTTACCTATACCATTTGTACAAAATGAAAGAATTTCCTGCAGTCACACAAAATGGTGACTACTCACAGACTCAGAACCTTATTTTTTAAAATTTCTCATATTATTTCCTGTTAGTTCCTTCCCTAATAGTTAATTTATGAATTTATTTATTTGCTTGTTTGTTCATTTTACATAAGAGCCCTATTTGCTCAGAAAGTGGCCTCACTAATTCAGAGGAGGTAGTGTGGTAGTGGAGGCTAACTAGGAAGTCAGAACTTTCTGAAATTAAAAAAACTAAGCCCTGGATGGTAAGCTAAGTGGTAAGCATTGGCTGGCATGTGGAAGTCTCAGGTTCAAATCCCAGTCAGGGAACACAGGAGAAATGCTCATCTGTTTCTCCACCCCTCCCCCTCTCCTTTCTCTTTATATCTCTCTTCCTCTCCAACAGCCATGGCTTAGTTGGAACAAATTGACCCTGGACACTGAGGATGGCTCCATGGCCTCACCTCAGGCACTAAAAATAGCTTGGTTGCCAAGTAACGGAGAAACAGCCCTATATGGACAGAGCATCACCTTGTAGGGTGGCTTGCCAAGTGGATCCCAGTTGTGGTGCATGTGAGAGTCTGTCACTCTTCCTCCCTGCTTCTCACTTAAGAAAAAAAAACAACAGCAGAGCCCTGGCAGGATAACTTAGAGTGATATTCTGATATGCCATGGTTGCAGGTTTGATCCCCAGTCAGGGCACATAAAATAACCAATGTATGCATAAATAAGTGCAACAGTCAATTCATTTCTCTGTGTGTATGCATCTCTAAAAAAATTAATAAAAAGTATAAAATAATAATAATAAGTAAAAAACATCAGAAACTTTGTGACTGCCATTTGGTTCTACAATGTCATAGCCTATTGCTGGCCACTGACAGCATTCGACAGGCTAAAGACAGCTCTGGGTATCACATTTCAGCAGAGCCTGGGACCCTGGACAGAAGGCTTTTTTTTTTTATTTTAGCGGGGTGACATTAAGAAATCAGGGTGCATATGTTCAAAGAAAACATCTCTAGGTTATCTTGTCATTCAATTATGTTGCATACCCCTCACCCAAAGTCAGATTTCCTCTGTCACCTTCTATCTGGTTTTCTTTGTGCTCCTCCCCTCCCTGCTCTTCCTCCCTCTCCTCCTCCCCCCCATAACCACCGCACTCTTGTCTATGTCTCTTAGTCTTGTTTTTATGCCCCACCTATGTATGGAATCATGCAGTTCTTATTTTTTTCTGATTTACTTATTCCAATCCAACTAAATGGGAGATGATATTTTCAAACAACACTCAGATAAGGGCCTAATGTCCAAAATATACAAAGAATTCACAAAACTCAACAACAAACAAACAATCCAATAAAAAAAATGGAAAGAGGACATGAACAGACACTTCTCCCAGAAAGAAATACAAATGGCCAAAAGATATATGAAAAGATGCTCATCTTTATTAGTTATTAGAAAAATTCAAATAAAAAAAACTACAATGAGATACCACCTCACACCTGTTAAGTTAGCTATTATCAACAAGACAGGTAATAGCAAGTGTTGGAGAGGCTGTGGAGAAAAAGGAACCCTCATCCACTGTTGGTAGGAATGTAAAGTAGTACAACCATTATGGAAGAAAGTATGCTTGTTCCTCAAAAAACTAAAAATAGAACTACCATATGACCCAGCAATCCCTCTACTGGGTATATACCCCCAAACTCAAAAACACTGGTACATAAAGACACATGTAGCCCCATGTTCATTGCAGCATTGTTCACAGTGGCCAAGACATGGAAACAACCAAAAAGCCCTTCAATAGATGACTGGATAAAGAAGATGTGGTACATATATACGATGGAATACTACTCACCCATAAGAAATGATGACATCAGATCATTTACAACAACATGGATGGACCTTGATAACATTAAACAGAGTGAAATAAGCAGGCTCTTGATCTAACTTGGATCAGTTAACTACAGCATATGTTGCTGCTTCCCTTTCCACTTCCATAATTTCTGTAGCACTGTATGTCCTTTCTAGAACCCCACTGTCACTCAGCTAGTCATTTGAAAGGAAATGTAGAGTAGAAATGTTACTGGGGAAAGATTGGGCAAAGGCAAGTCAAAGACTACTACACTATATCTAGCTGAGTGACTTAAAATAATTTGTCTTTTCTAGGCCTACATGCCATCATTTTTAATTTAAGAGCCATTTAATAATAGTGGAGCCTAACCAGGTGGTGGCACAGTAGATAGAGGGTTGGACTGAGATGCAGAGGACCCAGATTCGAAAAATTGAGGTTTCCGGTTTGAGCGTGGGCTCATCTGGCTTGAGCATGGGCTCACTAGCTTGAGCGAGGGGTCACTGGCTTGAGCATGGGATCACAGACATGACCTCATGGTCACTGGCTTGAGCCCAAAGTCACTGGCCTGAGCAAGGGGTCACTTGCTCTGCTGTAGCCCCCCTAGTCAAGGCACATATGAAAAGCAATCAATGAACAACTAAGGAGCTACAATGAAGAATTGATGCTTCTCATCTCTCTCTCTCTTCCTGTATAGTCTGTCCTTCTCTCTGTCTCTGTCATAAATAAATAAATAAATAAATAAATAAATAAATAAATAACGATTTTTTTTTTTGCAGGGTAGATGGTATTAATGAGTAGGCAATAGACAAACATTTATTGTTTTTTCTTTACATTTCTGTAATATTGTGCTGACCAAATTTTAGAGAAAAGGAAACTTAATAAGTAACGCAAGGTTTGTTACTAATAGCTAATATAAATCCCAGCTCCTCCTGACTGAAATTCCTACTTTTTCTTCAATAATTTATCTAGTTTATCTGTAACAACTGAGTAAAACAACATGATCAGAATCCTGAGAAATGAGAAGGCTGGAATACCCTCATGTCTGATTCTGTTGGCTAGTATTGGCTCAATCCCACTGAAACATGTTTGAGATAGTAGGTAAACAGGGCTTTTTAACTCTAGGTTAGGTCTTAGTAAACTAAACTGTGACATTTACAAAACAGTTACAGTAGTTAAAAATACCAGTTAATAGAATATAGAGTAATAGAAATGGTCAACCAGCAGAGAAGAGAGTAGTAGTAGAGTTTAAATATATATATTTAAAATGTATTGTAAACTAATGGTAATCTGTAATACAATGAACTAAGATTTGCTTTTTCCATTACTAGCAATAAGTATTTCCATTTTCTATATATCCATAGTTAGATAAGGCTACAACTTACCATGTTTTGTTGAGCTGATATCATTGGTGGATATCTGTCTGGTTTGCTCTAATGATTAATGTTTTTTATAAAATTATATTTTCAGATATGCAATTCTGTAGTTTCAGGTACACTAAACTAATTCATTATTTGCCTTGGTTTTAAACTTTCACTTACACGTTATTATTTTGCTGTTCTCCTAATATTTTAGTTTATTTTTCCAATTTATAACTGAGAAAAAAATTGTGAATGGTTGTAAGAAGCACTGTTTCTTGAATATGATACTTTGTAATACACTGTTTTTATAACACACTTGTCAACTTACTATGCAGTGCTCTTCAAAATTCAGTGTACATGAGTTTCTAATTAAGTAAATCTGGGATATGACACAGGAATTTGAATTTCTAACAAGCTTCCAGTTGGCAGCAGGTGGGTCATTAGACCACACTGGAGTAACCTTTGATCGATTACTATGTCATTACATTCTAGAGTATGGCAAAGTGCTGGTATTTAGTAAGAAATTAATTGAATGGACAATTGAAAGTGCTAACAGAAATGGGGAAATGTGAGGTACTTATTCATTTACCCAGTGATTCATTGCTTCAGCACTCAGTGAGTGGCTGTCATGTACAGGGCATTATCTATCATTTATCTATTATCTATCTATCTATCTATCATCTATTTATCATCTATCCATCCATCTATTTATCTATCTATGTAGATAAGATGAGATAAGATACATGGATATAGGTTGACCTTTTGACCCTTACACAACCTGGGGATTAGAGGCACCAAACTCCTCACAGTCAAAAATTCACGTTTAACTTTTGACTCCCTGAAAACTTTACTAATAGCCCACTGTTGGCTGGATGTCTTACTGATAACATGAATAGTCAATTAACACATATTTTATATGTTGTATGCATTATATACTCTATTTTTTTTTTAATTCAGTGAGAGGTGGAAAGGCAGAGAGACAGATTCCCTCATGCAGCCCGACCAGGATCCACCTCGCCAGCCCACTAGGGGATAATACTTTGTGACATTGCTCCATTGCTTAGCAACTGAGCCCTTTTTAGTGCCTGAGGCAGAGGCCATGGAGCTATCCTCAGCGCCCAGGGCCAATTCACTCCAATTGAGCCATGGCTGCAAGAGGAGAAGAGAGAGCAAGAAAAGCTAGAGGTAAGAGGTGGAGAAGCAGATGGGTACTTCTTCTGTGTGCCCTGACCAGGGAATCAAATCCAGAACATCCACACACCAGGCTGACACTATCACTGAGCCAACTGGCCAGGGTCTATATACTCTATTTTTTTTTATAAATAAATTTTTATTTTAATGGGGTGACATCAATAAATCAGGGTACATATATTCAAAGAAAACATGTCCAGATTATCTTATCACTCAATTCTGTTGCATACACATCACCCAAAGAGAGATTGTCCTCCGTCACCTTCTATCTAGTTTTCTTTGTACCCCTCCCCCTCCCCCTCTCCCTCCTTCCCTCCCCCTGCCCCCCCATAACCACCACACTCTTGTCCATGTCTCTTAGTCTCATTTTTATGTCCCACCAATGTATGGAATCATGCATTTCTTGTTTTTTTCTGATTTACTTATTTCACTTCGTATAATGTTATCAAGATCCCACCATTTTGTTGTAAGTGATCCGATGTCATCATTTCTTATGGCTGAATAGTATACTATAGTGTATATGTGCCACATCTTCTTTATCTAGTCTTCTATTTTTTTTTTACAGTGATTAAAGCCTTTAAACAAACTCTTGGCCAATACAGCAAGAATCCATAAAAGAGTAGTCACCTTAACATGTTCACCAAGTCCAAGTTGGCCCCAACATCATGCCAAATCCCTGAAAAATGCAACCCAACCCCAGTTCAGTCTGTTAGGAGCTGTCACAAGGAGCAGGAGTCCAGGAAAAGTCCACATCCAGGAAAAGTCCGCATGGGACTGGAATTGTTGTCACAATTCTATACTTTGCAGCTCACGTCCAAGTCCCAGTGACCGCTGCTTCTAGCTGGTAATGATTCAGGTAGACTGGAAAAGCCATCTGCTGCATGTGTGGATATGGAGCTTCTGTTCTTCTCTGCCTAGAGAGATGAGACCAGGTTGCTTTTCCCTGGAGCTCTGTGACTGTGGCTTGGTAAAGAGAACTTTGGAATACACTAAGCTGGGTATATGCTCTATTTTTATAATGCAATAAAGTAAGCTAGAAAAAAAGAAAATGCTGTTAAAATAACAAGAAAGAAAATAAATTTACAATACTGTATTGTATTTATTAATACTGTAAATTTATGTCATCTGTTGACAAGATTTTTAAAAGTCCACATAAATAAACCTGTACATTTCAAACATATGTTGTTACATGTATTCTATCTATATTTATATATATTTATCAAGGAGAAGGTAGGGAGAAAGGAGAGAAGGGTGAAGGAGAGAGGGGTGATCAGATAGGTAGACCTATATGGACATTATAACTAGTAAAAGACATTTTCTAAATACCCCATACTTTCAAAGAGCATGGAGTCTAATGAGGTGTAGGGAAAGTAAAATTAAATTTCAAGATTGTATTTAGGTGTTATTAAAATAATAAGTGCACAGAGTGGTGACAATTAAAAATACAAAAATCATGTCTTGACTCATATAATTATTACATAAATGCATTTTGTGAAAGTTGGTAGTGTGAAACGCAATGTGTATTCAAATAATAGAAGTTGCTTCCTCCTTTATAGAGACATCAAGGTCTCCCCAGCAGCATTCAGTATGTTAATAGTCCAGGATAGCAATCTGGGTATCTCCGTCTGAGTTTTCACAGGAAGAGACATATGTTGTCCTATCTGTGGCATGAAATCTGCAGGGTCTGGGGTTATATGCTGATGAAATTCCACCTGGGCTTGTAGAATCTTTCCTCTTCCAGCTGTAATAGTTATTAAATAATTGGTGGAGCTGCCAGAAGCCATCAAGACCCCTGTCCTGAGATGCCCGAGCAGATCTAGTCTCTTTACCAAGCATGTTGATACATATTGTGGTCAGGTTATCCTTAAAAATTGCCTTGTTGTGTCCTTGTTATTTGAACACTATAAACATTTTATCAGTTCTTAAATGGACAGTATAAATTGTTTTCTGGGATCCTAGTAAGCTCCAATCTTGACATGACAGTGGACTTTGATAATACAAGGTTCATGGAATGTATAGCATATCCGAAATTCAGTGATAAATTACTTGGAGTTTTGTTTGACACATACTTTAGTACATTTTTCTTCTTTTAAGGTATAGTGGTGTTTTATTTGTGCAGTATGTACATTATATAAAAGAATGAGAAGTAAAGAAAATAACTTTAATCTTCTGTATTAACTAAGGGCTCACATAGACTGTATGCATAGAGATATATTCAGTGTGATATTGTCTACACAATGTGTCCGGTTCTAAAATTACCACTTGATTTCATGGTATATGTATCTTTGTGTGAGAAATTATGAAATCGAAAAATGAACTAATTTATCTCGCAGTCAGTACCTTGAATTTTGAATGTAATGAATGCTAAACAGAATGAGAGTTGAATATAGCAGACCTAATGGTCTATTTGAAAACCATCAACCCTTTTTGTCCCCTATCCTGTAAATAATCACATTAAATAGCTCTTTGTTCCTGAATACTTTCCATGTAGAGTTTGTATTTTGAGACACATTTTGGGGGCTGAAAGATTTTAAAAGCCTTTACTAGGAATATGTTGTAAAAATAAAACCAACCGAAGTTAAGGAAATGGTAAGGGCCTGCTCAGAGCCCCACGAGCAGCGCAGCAGTCTCTCATTAACCCTGGGAGCCTGCTCAGAGCTGTCCGCCAGGGGGCAGCCAGGAAAAGCCACCTGGTCCACCCAACGCCACTTCAAACTTTAAATGTGTTTAAACATATATAATGTTCCAAAAACAGATAGCACTTTATAGTCTTCTTTTTCAAGGAATTTAAAACTGTCTTAAGAAAGGGCAATTCCTGTTGGGATTTATGATTGTTACTCACGGGCGTTATTGCTCATTCTGCGTTCCCACCGCGCAGCCACACCGCATCCACGGGAAAGCAGCCGCAGGCAGGCTCTGTGCTTCAAGTTGTTTTGATAATCATTTATCGCAGAGTCTGACTCCATTGTTCTGCATGTATTACACAGAACTTCTCTGGATCATCAAACATATTTATTGATAGGAGAAAATTGTGTCTTTATGAGTGTTTCTATAATGAAATAGGATGAGGGATGTGGAAAGTCACTGGCGGTTTCGCTCAAGAGGCCCTCTTCAGGAAGAGATAAATGGGGATGTTTTTATGAATGCGAAATAAAACTCTAAAAATAGATGAGATGTTCTTCGTACATTCACTGTTCGATAATATATGATCATATTGTCCTTTGAGAGTGAAGAGGGCACTGCAGATTCTTTCTTGTTGCCAGCAGTGTTCTTGGTTGGAAGATACCAGCATTGTACACCTCTTACTTCTGTCGTCATAGCCGGGACAGTGACTGCGCTCACAGATATTAAAGCTTTCTCTGTGGTTGTTAATAGGGTACTGATTACTGATTTAGTGAAAGGTTCTTTATCTTCCCCCTACACCCCGACCCCTGCCCTCCACAAGAGGAACTAGGTCTTAAGTTTATGACAAGATAACACCCCATCTCTGGAGCCCTGGCTTGCAATAAAGGCTATTACTTTGTTGGCCATGTACCATATCATTTTGCTGCCTGCTAATGTCTTGCTCCTTCTTTTATTTTCTCTCTTTTAATTTGCATTTAGAAAAGCTACCAACCTCACTTGGCAAAGCTAACTGCTGATATAGTTAATGACAAAGCACCATGTCATCACTTGAATCTTAAAAATTAGAAGGAAACAAAGCAATAACATATATATATATATATATATATATATATATATATATATATATATATATATATAAATTTTCTAAAGCCAGAACCTATTTAATTTTGTCAAAATTGTGAAAAAATAATTATCCCAGTATGGGCTCGGTCATAGTCTTCAAATTTATGTTGAAAGATTAAACTTGAAAACTATAGGCGGTGGGAAGGAGTCAACTGAATGAGAATAAAGACTATAAAAACAGAAATATAGACACTTGGAGCACTCTGCCATAAGAGAAAGCTTAATATTTTATTTTCCTTAGTTTGAACTTGGAAGACATCATCTCAGATAGATACACTCTTATAAAAATGTTGGTATGGAAATCAAACCTCCCAGTATACTAGCTAAAGATAAATATGGTTATCAAACTATCTTAATTAAGGACCTGCCCAGTGTAAAATAATACATTAATTAATAGATAAAAGAGTGATAGGATATAGTTCTTGCCTTGAAGGGGCTTATAGTGTAATTGAATGTAGCTATTCATATTCTTTAATTCATATTCTTTCTAAAATATGTACACCATCTTCTACAATTATGTCATTAATGCTCTGCTAGTATAAACATGTCTATTTATTCACTAGTTTTTGCTACCGAAGAAACACCACACTAAGTAGGAAATCAGAAATTCCAAAGTAAGAGTTTATAGCTCCCAGGCAATTGGGATTTTCCCTTTTGGTGACTTAAAAGCCAAGGGAAATCATACAGGGTTAATGATGCTAACTGCATGTTTGGAAAGCATACTATCTCTTTACCTCCCTTTCCATGTATATAATGATTCAGGTAGGATCAGTCAAAATCAGTGACTGCCAATTTGATATAAAAGTCTTCAAGGCTAAAAATTATTTTAGTTCAGTCACCTTCTATGTTGTTTGAAACATTCTTTCTAAACTTCTGTCTCCTTGAGAATTTTGTTGTATATTTTATTTCCTTTTCTATCATAAATGTCTAGTTCTCAAAATGTCTGAACTTCAACATTTTTAAGTTTCTCTCACCTTGTAGTAAAAACCTCAAAATACTTCCTTGGCCCTACATATCTCTACAGGGGTTGTTTTACATTTTACAGTCAAGCATCTTGAAAAAGTTCTTTTGCTCAGAGTTTGTACCTTGTCACTTTTTGCACATTCAATTTACTATAATCTGAAATTTACCTCCCCAGTCCCTTCTTCTAACCACTGACCTCTACATTGGTAAAGCCAACACACACTTCATTCTCTTTCTAATGATGCATTTCAATTCTGAAAGTATTCTTTGTGTCCAGCATACTACTCTTTCTTGTTTTTTGTTTGTTTGTCTTTCCACTTCTTTAGTTGAAAGAGTATTTATGTACCTTCATTTCCCTTTAGGAGTTTCTTTTTTTTCTCTTTGTCCCTTAAATGGCAGTGTTTCCCAGGGTCCTCCCCAGCCCTCTTCATTTTTATTTTTTTCCTGAACATTCACTGTGTGTGATTCCATTTACATTCATGGTTTTAAGTAAAACTGGAAAGTTATGACTTTCAAATCTTTATCTCCCACCTAAAATTCTCTCCTGAGTTTCAAAGTGTATAGTCAATACCTACTTGATAGTTATACTTGACCATCCAATGGAAATCCCATAGAAATCATATCCCTAAAATAATTACATCTTCATCTTCTTTCACTTTTTCTATTTCCTTTCTTAAGCAGCACAGTTAATAAAGATTAGGGTGTTTTTCTTTTTTTTTTTTTTTTTTTTTTTTTGCCCCACGCTTCACATCAAGGTCAGCTGATTTTACCTTACTAATTAACATCTCTCCCACCTAATTACTCTTCTGAAGTCACTGCCTCTACCTGCATCATGTTCTCACCTGAATTACTTGGCAAAGCTAATTGCTGATGAAGCTAATAATAAAACACCATAGCTATACAGTCACCATAAATCAGGGTTAGAGTGTAGTTTCTAATAGCTTGAGTAATCTCCTGATTTTTCTAACTTTCAGTTTGGGGTTGGGGTGATGATGAAGAGAGATGATACTTATTAAAAGTGTAGGACAGTGCCTGTCACAAATAAGGTATAAAATAATAGCTTTTCTTTTTATTAAGACACCTTTTGCTCTGCTTCCAGTATTGCCTTTCTAATCTGTTCTGCAACCTTAACATAGAACTGAATTTTTAAAACAGCTAAAGTTGTGAAACTCTTTTCTAATATTTTTGAAAATATGTCAACATTTTACCAAATCTTAGAAGGTGATCTCTTTATCTAAATCTCTTAGCATAACTGTAATTCACCTCACCCCTCAAATGCTGTGCTCTGGCTTTAAAGAAATACCTGTTGTATCTCCAATGTGTCATGTTTATTTGCCTCCATTTATCTTTGTACAGGTCTCTCAGATTACCAAAAATATATATATTTAAATTTTTCCCCGTTGATTTAAATTTTTATATGTTTTTAATGATTTCTTCTCTTTCTTTTTTAATTTGAGAGCACTCTTTCCTTAAACTAAATATCTACTTAATCTTCAGGATCAAATTCATACCCCTTTCCTAAACTTTCCCTATCATTCTGTTAGCCTGTGCCCAGCACTCTTCTGTTTATTTCCATAAAACCCTGTATATACTTCATCATTATACTGTACACACTTTATTTTAATCATCTGTATTGTAATATACCTTCCCCACTGGACTTATACACTCTTTGGTCAGTACACTATGGTCTTATCACTCTACCCTCAATAGTATGTTTTTAATTAATGAAGGCAATCTGAATTAATTTTCAGACAAACTGGCTAAGAGGAGTCTAAATCGCCTTTCCATTGAGAAGTTTATCCATTCTGGTTCTTCTTTTACTGAAGATAAAGTCAGAAATTGTGATATTTCTAGCTAAACTTTATCCTCTAAGTAAGTTTGGAAAATAAAAATGACAAAACCGGCTGATAAAGTGTTATATTATTTAAGATTAAGCTCAGCCTCACATGAAAAGCAAAATAAGATTATAAATGGTTCAAGCAAAACAAATTTCTTTCTTTCTTTCTTACACCAAAGATATCCTATAAAATCAGTCTCAGGTTCCTTACTTTGTTACCATCTTTCACATGCCGCCTCATCATCCAAGAGGACTATTCAAGTTCTAGTCATTATATCCTCATACCCCCCAGTAAGAAGAAAGGTACTAAGAAGGGTCTTCTCCCTCCATTTAAGGCCATTTTTGGTTGCATCTTTTGAGTAAAATTTATTCTTTGATCCTACATAGTTGCAAGAAAGGCTTGAGCATGTAGTAGTTTCCTAGCTGGGTAGTAATGTGCCCTGATAAATATGAGGTTCTTATTGCTGAGTTTCTTTTGTTGGTATATTTGAATCCAGTAGTTCATTTATAGGCTAGTGAACAGAGAAACCCATGGAGATAGTGTCACAGCTGAGCAGGAACAGTTGTATGGGGGAGTTGCCTGCAATTAAGCACCTCTTTCAGCACCTCTACAACTTGTCTGGAAGGGTGTTTGTGGTCTTAACTAGGAAAATAAATAGGTGGCCAAGAATAACAATAGCCATCCTAAATTTTCTCTCTGGTTTCTTACCTGCTGAGGAGTTTACATACCAATAGTGTCAGCATATATCCTCAACAAGCGTTGGCATATCTTTAAACTTGATCAGCCTAGTAGATAGAATCAGAAGTTATTATATGGTAAATAAAAATAAGTCTTTTTAGGGATCTACTTGGTTCTACTGGGAATCTTAAAAGGGAAGTAGACTTTTAAAATTGAACAACAATATATATGTATAAAATGAGATACAATTCTAGATAAGCTGTCTGGTTTGCAGCTTATTTTGAATTAGATAGGATCACAAAAATTTCTAGACACAGAAACAGGTAGAGGGAGCCTTCTCCATAAGATTTAGCAAATAAAAACAAAGGTCACAGATTACACAGTTTCATATAATTTTTAGACAGTCTTTTTTTTTTCTTTCTCTTTTTTTTTTGTGTATGTATGTCCCATGCAATTTCGGATGTATGTTTAATTTAAAAAATTATTTTTCTGAAATTAAAAGTTAATTGGATATCCTGTATCCTGTATGTTATATGACAACCCTATTCTCCTCTGAGGCCAGCAATTTTTTTTGTTGTTAAGGCATAGGTTATCATCCTATCAGTATGGAGAAACCATGAAAGTTCAGAAGGTGAAGATTGTGTTCTGTAAAATTAAGATATATAATACATTATAGAAACATTTTAATTTCTGACTGATAATAAACTTAGATAAAATATATTTATTAAAAAAAAGTGAAGTATTCTTAAATACTTGGCTAAATTAAGGGATGGTTATAGGAAAAGGTAGTGGTTATAAACACAATATACCATTAAGAGAGGACTAGTTTTGAAGTTTGAGTTAGTCATTTGAACCTGAGTAAACTTCTTTAAATGTAAGCCTTAGTTTCTTAATTTTTAAAATGAAGTGCCATTTCATAAAAATTTTGTTTTTGTTTTTTTTACAGAGACAGAGAGTCAGAGAGAGGGACAGAGAGACAGGAAGGGAGAGAAATGAGAAGCATCAATTCTTCATTGTGGCACCTTAGTTGTTCATTGATTGCTTTATCATATGTGCCTTGACCTGTGGGCTAGAGCAGACTGAGTGACCCCTTGCTCAAGCCAGTGACCTTAAGCTTAAACTGGTGAGCCTTGCTCAAACCAAATGAGCCCTCACTCAAGCTGGCAATCTTGTGGTCTCTAACCTGGGTCCTCTGTATCCCAGTCCAATGCTCTACCCACTGCACCACCATCTAGTCAGGCTCATAAGATTTTTGCAAGGATTAAATGAGATAATATTTGTGAAGAGCCTGGCATATAGTTCATAATAAGTAGTAACCATATACATATAACAAAATAATCTCTAGAAGAATTTTGACTTCTAATTATAGAAAACTAAGGTAGGGGTGTGCATCCAATTAGAAAACAGATAGCACACAGTAGGTTCAAGAAAGGCAATTTAATACAATGAATTAACAACTAGATTGAAGGACTACATCCTGGGCTAATGACTCCTGGGTGTTCCCTAGTGCATGTCCTCAACCCCACAGCACCAGCTCTCCTGGATTTTGCTGCAGATTGGAGCAAGCCTCTAGCTCCTACATATCCGCCCACATACACACAACCTCTGGTGAGAAAGCTTAACACCATATGTGCTTTAAAGGATAAATGCTTAAGCAAATTATGTTCTTTCTCACATTGTAGGGTACATTCAGGGCTGAGAACAATAAATTGATAAGTGCTACAGCAGATATCTCTAATAAATACAGAGATAATCTAGAAATCATAATATAAAATTGTGTGCAAATGCTGTTCCACAGAACTTTCAGTTCTAATTTTTTTTAATGTGAAAAATTGGCTTATATAGGTGTAAGGTAACTTTAGTTCATTTAAATACGAATATCCATTAATATCATGATAGCTATGCATATGCTGAAAAATAATTTAATAAATTACAAAATAGCACATCAAAGAGATGCTATGGTCTATTGAATCAAAAATCCAGTTTCTAAAAACTGCCTAAACATAATTTACCTATCCAATGTCAGTTTAAACTTTAAACAGTAGGCCATAACGGCTTTTTAAAATCTCATGTAAATAATGACCTATTTAATATGTTTTGCTAAGAAATATATTTTAAAGTCTATTATATTACTTTAATTCATTGTAAAAGAGGGCTCATTTTTCTCCCATTACCTAAAAATGTTTCCAGAGAAAATAATAAAAGAAAAATTACTATGCTGAACATTATGCCAGGGGAAAACTAAGAATCCTTAAAAATATAAAATTAGTTGAACTGCTAAAAATTACTACTTTATGGCAAAGCTACATGGTATTAGAGTTACTCACACAGGTATCAGGTCAACTTTGTTTTACAAAGATCTACAACCAGCCACTTTGAATCACAAACAACCACAACCTCTCATTCCTCTAATTTATATTCATTTAAATAATAATGAATATACATATTCTCTAATAATAATACATTTTATGCATATTGATCCTTTACAACATGCCATACTGTGCTGAGTACTGCATATTTTCATCACATTCTTTTATTTGTAGCAATAAGGTATTGTTTAAGAGAATCAACTCAGAAGCAGAAATGCTGGATTTGAATAATTATATAGCCATTGCAAGACTTCCTATTGAATTTAGGCGTGTTTCTTATTATCAGTTCAAAGTAGAAATTTATAATTCTCAAAGATCTGAAATTTGGTGCCCATATTTCCAATCTATGAACTGTGGTTAGCACAGAAGAGTATAAGGAAACAATATAATAGTTGGAACAGACCAAAAACTTAGTGGGACCCAAATAACTGTGATTTCAGCATTGTAGCTAACAATAGAAAAACAAGAAGTTAATGAAAGATATGATTTATACTTTCTGGGCTTGAATAGAAGAGAAGAACTTAGAAATTCCTGCTGTAAACATTATGAACTAACTCACAATAAAGACAACCATGGGTCAAAAATAGATGACATTCCTAGTTCATTATCTGAGTTCAGCAAAGGAAATACAAGAAAAAAAATGCTATAGACCAATATTGCTCATGAATATAGATGCAGTAACCCTCAAGAAAACAATGGCAAATTGAATCTAAAAAGTTGTTGAAAAAATTATATACCACAACCAAGTGGAATTTATTCCATGTATGCAAGGCTGGTTGAACATTTGAAAATTTGTTAATGTAATCCATTGCATCAACAGACAACAACAAAAAAATAATATGGTTATTTCAGTAGATACAGAAAAGTGATTGAGCCTGACTAGGCAGTGGTGCATTGGATAGAGTGCCAGATTGGGATGTGGAAGACCCAGGTTCAAAACCCCAAGGTCGCCGGCTTGAGCATGAGCTCATATGGTTTGAGCAAGGCTCACCAGCTTGAGCCCAAGGTCACTCAGTCTGCTGTAGCCCCCAAGTCAGGCACATATGAGAAAGCAATCAGTGAACAAGTAAGGTGCTGCAACAAAGAATTCATGCTTCTCATCTCTCTCCCTTTCTGTCTGTCTGTCCCTATCTGTCCCTCTCTCTAACTCTATCTCTGTCACAAAAAAAAGTGATTGACAAAATCCAACACCCATTCATGATGAAAAACTCTCAGTAAACTATGAGAAAGAAATATTTCTCAAACTGATCAAGGCTATCTACAGAAACCTACAGCTAACATTATACTAAATAATAAGAAACTTAAAGATTATCCATTAAGATCAGGTAAAAGTCAAGGATGACTGTTCTCACTACTATTTTTAGCATCATACTGAAATTTCTTACTAGAGCAATATGGTAAGAAATGAGAGCTAAATGTATACAGGTTGGGAAGTAAGACATCAAAATTGAGTTTGTTGTCAAATGACATAATATTTTATGCAGAAAATCAGAAAAAGTCAAAAACAACAAAAACTCCTAGAGCTAATTGAATACAGAAAAGTTGTAGGATATAAGTTAATCATTACATATGAACAATTTAAATTTGAATTAAAAGCACAATACCAGTTATATAAATAAGTACTACCAAAATAAAATTCTTAGGTATAAATCTAACAAAATATGTACAAGATCTATTAATATGTGAAAGAAACCGCAAAACTATGATGAATGAAATATAGACATCCCACATTTGATTGTGATTTATCTTATTTGTGCTTTGCAGATTTTGTGCTTTTTACAAAGTGAAGGTTTGTGGCAACTCTACATAAAGCATGTCAAGCCACACCATTTTTGCAACAGTATTTTCTCACTTTCTGTCTCCCTGTCACATTTTGGTAATTCTCACAGTATTTTAAACTGTTCCATTAGGGTGATCTGTGGTCAGCAATCTTTGATGTTACTAGGGCAAAATCCTTCACCAGCAAAGAAGGATTATGTCTACTGCAGGCTCAAATGATTGTTATCATTTTTAGCAATAAATTATTTTTTGAATTAAGGTATATACATTTTTTAAACATAATGCTATTGCACACTTAATAGATTGCAGGATAGTGTAAGCATTATTTTTACATGCACTGAGAAACCAAAAAATTTGTGGGACTCACTTTAATTCTAGAATAAAACCCACAATATCTCCTAGGTATGCATGCCTATAACTGGAGAGATATTCCAAGTTTTCAAATAGGGTGATTTAATATTGTCAAGATGTCAGTTCTTCCCAGCTTGATTTATAGATTATAGATTTAATGTAATCCCAAACAAAATGCTGGACAATTATTTTATAAATATAAAGAAAAACTGATTCTAAAGTTTATATGACGGAACAAAAACCCCAGAATAGTCAACATAATATTGAAGAAAAAAGTTGGAAGACCAATGTTACTCAACTACAACTATAAATTGCAATAATCAAGACAGTGTGGCATTGGGGAAATAATAGTCACATATAGCCACATAAATATAGTCAACTGACTTTGACAAAAGAGTAAAGTCAGTGCAGTGGGGCAAAGACAGACTTTTCAACAAAAGATGCTAAAAAAACTAGACATTCAATGTAAATAAATGAATCTAGACACAGACATTATTATGCCCTTCACAAAAATTAACTTAAAATGATCATAGACATTAACATTAAATGAAAAACATTCAAACTCCTAGATGTTAACACAGGATAAAATTTAAATGACCCTGAATATAGTGATGACATTTTAGATAAAACACCAAAGATAAAATCCATGAAATAAATAATTGACAAGCTGGAATTAATTAATATTTAAAAACTTTTACTCTGTAAAAGAAAGTTTGTCAACTGAATGAAAAGATAAACTGCAGACTGGCAAAAATATCTGTAAAAGATATCTGATAAAGAACAATTATTCAAAATATATAAATAACTTTAAAAATACAATAATAAAAAAAATCTGATTAAAAAAATGGACCTAAAACCTTAACAAATACCTTACCAAGGGAGACAAATAGGTGACAGATAAGCATATGAAAAAATGCTACATATCATATGTCATCAGATAAATGAAATTAAAACAAGAATGAAATATCATTACACACCTATTACAGTGGCCAATAACTAGAAAACTGAACACCAAATGCTGGCTAGGATATGAGTTAACAAGAACTCTGATACATTGCTGGTGGGGATTCAAAGTAGCACAGCTACTCTGGAAAGTAATTCGGCGATTCCTTACAAAACTAAGCATACTCTTACCATATATTCCAGCAATCACACCTTAGTATTTACTCAAAGGAGTTGAAGACTTACATCCATATAAGAACCAGAACATTCATGTTTATAACAGCATTAGTCATAATTGCCAAAATTTGGAAGCAGCCAAGATGTGTTTCAGTAGGTGAATGAATAAATAAACTGAAATGTTTGTACAAAATAATATTATTTAGTACTAAAAAATGTGCTATCAAGCAATGCGAAAACACAGAACCTTAAATACATATTACTAAGTGAAAAAAAGCCAATGTAAAAAGGCTCAATACTTATAATCCCAAATACATGACATTCTGGAAAGACAAAATTATGACACAATGAAAAATGAGTAGTTTCAAGGGCTGTGAAGGGAAGATGAATAGGACTTTTTTAGGGCAGTGAAAATACTCTGTATAATAATATAATGATGGATATTTGTACACTATCCATTTGTCCAAAACCACAGAATGCAAGCACCAACAGTGAAGATAATGGCCATTGGGTGATTACAATGTGTGGATGTAGGTTCATCCTTGGTAAAAAATGTAACATTCTGGTGAGTGATGTTGATAATGGGGAAGCTATAAATTTGTAGGACAGGAGTTATATGTAAAATCTTTGTGCTTTCCTCTCAATTTTGCTCTGACCCTAAAACTTCTCTATAACAACGATATCTTTCTAAATCAAAGTGAGAAAAAAGATAAGAAAGGATTCTGACCCATCTACCACATACAGGAATAATGATGGTAAAGGCAGTGATCATTTGAATTCTGGCCAATTTCTTCTCAAGGTAGGGAGATAGTTAAAATACTAACGATTTAATAACTAAAATTTATGCTAGAATTTGGTTATCACTAACTAATTACATGTATTGGCTATGTATGGTCTACTTATAAAAATGTTACTGGTGCCTGACCTGTGGTGGCGCAGAGGACCTGGAACGCTGAGGTCACTGGTTTGAAACCCTGCACTTGTCTGGTTAAGGCACATATGGAAGTTGATGCTTCCTGCTTCTCCCCCCCCCCCTCAGTCTTTCTCCTCTCTAAAATGAGTAAATAAAAAAAATTTTTTTAAAGTGTTACTGGTATTACTTAAATCATTTATATTTGAATGATTTACTTAAGGCTTTTAAAGTTATTTAATATTATTAAATCAGATACATATAATCCGCAGCCTTGCTGTTCAAAGTGTAGAACAGGGGCCAGCCGCTGGGCTCCCTTTGAGAGCTTGTTAGAAAGGTAAACCTGAGGACCCAACCCAAATTTACTAAATCAGAATCTGCATTTTAACAATAACAACAATTGCTTTTATATGTAAAGTTTGAGAATTGGTGTTCTATAGATGTCTGATTTTTAAACAATAATCAGACATTAAAAGACCCAAGAAAAATATCTCTCAGTTTTGCTTTTTTTAAAAGGTATATTTAAACAAAATGTTTTGTGAAAAAAAATGAAGTGCTCAAAATGTAATCACACAGTAGCAGCGTATCCGTGACAGTGTGTCTTACTTCAGCATGAATCAGAGTAGTCCACGCAGTCACTACCCTTGAAGAATAATTTGTCTTTTTGTTCCCTTGGCTTTCAAATTTGTTTTCCTCATCTTTCTATTTTTTGTAGCTAATCTAGTGAAAATTTATGATGATTACTGTTTTAGGATAATTGGCTAAAGCAGATCATGGGTTATTTTCCTCTGCATCTTCACCCTTTAGGTGGAGGGGAAGGAAGAAAAACAGAAACGGAAATTATGGGTGAGGAAAAACCACTTTTTTAATTTTGCTGTTGACTTGCCCTTTGAATTTGAACATTCACACTTCCACTCTGGCCTCAGTAAGACAACAGGTGCAACTGCAGAGGGCTTCGATTGCAGTTGCAGACAGACACATCTGCCGCTGGTTATAAGTCTCTATCTGAAAGTGGCTAGCAGCTACCAGATTTGTGTCCTGGTGTGGCAGTGCAGAGGGTTTCTTTGAGCAGGGAGGGTATTTCCAGGCTGTGTGTGTGTGTGTGTGTGTGTGTGTGTGTGCGCGCGCGTGTGTGTGTGTGTGTGTGTGCGTGTGAAATTAAGTATCCTTCTCCAAGTGGAGAGAAGGGGGAAAGAATCTTAAATAAATATTTTCAAATATGTTACATATTATTATATGCTTATTTAGATATATTTACATTATATTTATTAAATTTACCAAAATAACATAAATTATGCTCCCCAAATTGAAAGTTTAATATATATATATATTTTTTTCTTTCTGCTGTTGAAAATACCTGATATATTTAATTTATGTGAAGGTATTTAATGTTTGTCCATTCTTACATATATAAAATTATTAAGGCAGATACTCTTTGGCCAATTAAATGTGTGTGTGTGTGTGTTTAAAATGGCATAGTTTTAATACCTAAATAAAGCATAAAGGTATTTTGAAGTGTAAGAGAGAACAAGAGTTAATATTCTATATGACTTCTAATGACTATAGTAACATTAATATTCTTAAATAATTCTGCTTTATTCAATTGCATATGTATGTATCAGAAACTGAATATGTGTATGTGTTAATGAGTGTACAACTGAGATGCACACAATGTGTTTGTGTGTATGCGTAATCTGAAACTATGATGACTTAATGTACTATAAATAATATTACATAGCAAAAGGCTATATGTGCCTATTTCTAGAGATATATACAAATTAGGTTAGACTAAATATTCTCTTTTTTTCTTGTGACAGAGACAGAGAAAGACAGAGAGAGGGACCGAAAGGGACAGACAGACAGTAAGGGAGAAAGATGAGAAGCATCAGTTCTTCGAAGCAGTACCTTAGTTGTTCATTGATAGCTTTCTCATATGTGCTTTGACCGGGGAGCTACAGCAGAATGAATGACCTTTGCTCAAGCCAGCAACCTTGGGCTCAAGCTGGTGAGCCTTGCTCAAACCAGATGAGCCCATGCTCAAGCTGGCGAACTCAGGCCTTCAAGTCTGGGTCTTCTGCATCCCAGTCCGACACTCCATCCACTGTGCTACCACCTGATTTTTCTACCCAGGGCATATTCTCTTACAATTTTAGAGCAATATTTCCAATTAAAGGTAATGTATTGGTGTACACAAAGATATTCAGCATTATCAGTAGTCAACTAATTACAAATCAAAACAGTTAGATACCATTTATTTTCCTATAAAATTTACAAAGATTATAGCAGTCAACATAAATACTCAATTTACTTATAGTGAATTGTATGGCATATATAGCAAACACTCTAAATATGTAGTTTGTGTTTTGATCTACATTTTTTTCTTTTGTCATTTATCTATCATAAACAGATATAGCTATCTTTATGTACAAAGATGTTTACTGAAGCATTTTGATATTAGTGATAATTTGGAGACAACCTAGTCAACAGTAGAAATTATGGCTCATCATGTAGTCATTTTAAAAGGTGCTTTGCTAAAACAGTTAAAAACAGGAAAATGCTAACAATATGCTGTAAAATGAAAAAAAGAATACAAAGGTTAAAGTATAATAGAATCCTAATTTTGAAATTACACATTCAGTCAGTATCTTTTGAGTGCCTGCTTTTTGTTTGCTTTGGCAAGCACTGTCTGGATATTTGAATATATTAATGAGCAGAATAGAAGCTTCTGGTCTTGACAGGACTATAAACAAAAGGTTCAAAAATTTCATAGTAAAATTGTGATAATAAGATTATAACTAATTTGAATTTTCTTATTTGTACCTTTCTTTATTTTCCAACCACCTATACTGATAATAATTTTATGGTAACAAAAATGCAGATTCTTAAAAATTCTAAAGATTCAGTAAAATAATTATGCTACTTGACATGTTGCTTAAAGTAGTACTCTACTTACAAATCTTAGAAAGAATCATGAGCTTTAGTCCTTTTCACATATTCGATCAATCACTCTGCACCTTAAACTTGAGGCAACACTTATCAAACATTTTTTACTTTCCCCCCTCTATTGCAAAGGAACATACTGTTCTCACTAATTTGTTCTAAATAAATAAATAAATAAAGTAAAAAAAAAAATACAAAGTTTCAATTAATATGCAAATATGAATCTTATGTCTTGGAATTGATTTCCCAGGCCCAATTTCACATTAAAATGCTAAGTGATTGTTCATCTATTGAATGTAGCACCTTGATAGTGGAAATCTAGTTTGAATTTTCTTTTAATATAACTCATTTACCTGAGACAGTAGGATCTATCTGTTATTTTGTCATTTAACCAAATCATTTTTACGTGTGCATATGACAGTTTTTTAAATCATCCTGTTTAATGACTGCATAATACTGTAGTTGTTCAAGTGCTAAGTAGATAATTATCATTTGCATCATGGCTGTTATTGTATTGAAATAACCCACATTATTAAACCTCTTGAAGGCTTCTAACCTATCTCTACTGGGTTACACACTGTTGATTGTCAGGTTTGGGTACTTCTTCCCTTGGCCTCTCTATGTCTGTTGTCCCAAGCACATTATAGAGACCAGACTACTAACATGAATGAGTGGAGAAGGCTGGGAAGAAGGGGCCCAAGAAGCATTTAGAGAATATGAACCATTAGTACAAGGGATAGCCAGTATTCAGCTTCGACTATTAGTTTTTACCAATCAGGCGTAGTAACCTAATTTTTCTGACTTTTACATAAATTAAGAATCTACTTCTTAAATATAAAAATTTCCAATTAAAAAAAAATTTTGAGTTAACTAAATACAACACATTAGCCACCTGGATTTGATTTTTCACAGAAAAGTTCAAGTTTATGAAACTTGCACATTGTCCCCTGTGATATCCCTCTGGACACAGGCTGCCTTGTTTAGGGTCTGTTTTAAAGAGAAATTTCTCTCTCTGTGTAAAGAAACTGCCTCAGTCTGTATGTTGCCTGGTTTATTGATGTTCAATCAGATGATGCTATATTAGGTTTATCACTTTAAACATGTGCTTGCTTTTAAAATTATTGGGCTTTTTAAAACTTGTGTTTGATCATAAATCAATGTAGGTTCATAAATGTCATGGATAGTTAATAAAAAAGTACAGGGAAATTTAGTATATGTGCACAAATCACATGTCCAACTTCCTTGCATTTTAAGCAATGCATACACTTAGTTCTTCAGTTTAATATTTAAGATTTTGGAAATGCATAATCTTTTATTCGGAATGCTAGTTGTGATTACTATGTCCCAGTATCTCAAAAGTAGATTGGGAAAATAAAGAATGAGAACAAAAGGAAGCTATTTTTTTCAAAACCAAGAATAAACAAAATCCAAGTCCCAGTGACTATAAATTTGAGGCAGTAAGTCATGGAAGGCAGTAATTCTTGGAATGTAATGTTTAGAACCACCTATCATGGTATCAAGCAAACTCTTTTGCCTCTAACAAATATAATATTCTTTAAAAAGCTCCGGGCAAGAAACCATAGAGCCAATTAATACTGTCAGCTCATGTGCCACAGCTGTCACCAGAGGACAGGGATAAAATTCTGAGTAAGTGCAAAGGGAAAAACATAGAAATGAAAAGAAGTCCATGTTGCTAACAGAGTAAAGCAGTGTTTGCTGATCTCAATAGCCTCAAAGAGAGCATTTGGTTTTCGTACATGTCTACTTTCTATTTGTTGAATACTCATGTGGATTAAAGTGGTGTCCACATTAGTTTTCTGCCAGGGATGCCCCTGGCAAAGGCAGTACTGAGAGAGGTAATGCTTGGATTGAGAAGCCACCCAGCTTTAAGAATGGAAAAAGTGTCCCCTACTGGACAGCCTTGATTCAAAGATTTTATTACAACATTTAAATAAAAGTTTAATGAAGAAGAAGCATAGCTGAGATTAAATACCATGTTCCAGTTGCTTTCCAATTGAATATATTACCAATTTTACCCAGGTTTGTATTTTAAATGATTGTTTATTTTAATGTAATAACAATAATTAATCCTTTGTGAGCACCATCCAGAAAACATATTGTGTACCTCACATGAGTTGATTGACTTAATCCTTATGTCAATCTGTGAGGTAGCTACTCTTATGACATCTATTTTTCAGATATAGAAATATAGATTAACCTGAGCTTTTAACCTGATCAGTCTGATTCTGAGTCTCATACTAGTTAGTTGTTATGCTTGGTAGGCTGTAGAGTCTGATTCTAATCCATATTTAAACAAGATCTCTTGCTCTTTAAAATATCAACTCTTCCCACTGTGCCAAGCTGCCTGTTATACAAGTAAGCGATCTTCAGGCTGCAACTGATGACTAAAAATCCAGAAATTTTTTTCTCTTTAAGACTTGAAGGGTATTTTTTACACTGAGAGTATATATTTACCCTGTTTTAACCACAATCTGTAGAGCATACTGCAGGAAATATTCTCAGTGTAGCAAAAAGCTCATGACACTGTCTTTTGATGTTTCTTAATGTTTCTTAGAGCAATACTGACTGACCAACCATTTTGTTCTCAATGGCTCCCCACCTGCCACTGGAGGGGAGGAAATATAAAATTCCCTCCACTGTTCTAGGTTCTTGGCTGAGATTCCCCTGTAATAAAAGACAGATTAACAGGAAAAAACCAGAAGTTAAATCACATGTTATCTCTTACTTCCATGGGAGACAGTCAGGGAAACAGACTAACTCCTCAAAATGGCCCAAGCCATCACCTTCAGTACTGTTTGCAGCTCAAGACACAAGATGTTATGGTATAAGGAGCCAATTATGTAAAGTTCATGGACAAAGCACAGTGTGAGGGAGGGAAATATTGCCCCCTCCCTCTCCAGGTTCTTATGCCTGGTCAAATAATTAAAATGGCATAAAGCAGTTTAACAGAAGAAAATCACATTTATTACATATACACAGGTAATGAACATAAAGTGAAGAATCCCAAAGACAGTAAGGCAAAATGAGGCATATATGTCTTTTCGGACTAAGGAGAAGGTATGGATTGGGGAGTTCAGAGAGGAGTAATACAATTCACAAGGCGATGAAATGAGTTAACGTTTAATAAACAAATGTTCACTGGGACATCTTGAGGCAGTGGGAATAGAGAAATAGAGAAGACTTTGATCAAAGGGACCTTGTTTGGTTCTTTCATGTCTGTCATGACTAATTTATATTAAACTATAGTTATCTATAATAATGGCTCCAACCCAGAACAAGCTTTCTATAGCAAAATTTTTTAAGTAGTTAAAAGGAGAGTAAAAAGGCATTCTAGTCCTTAATAATAGCCAGTTTATAATAATCAATACTCCAATGAGCCTTATTTGGGGTGGCATCTATACTCTCCTTCAACAGTAAACAAGGGTAGTTATGCAGATTTAGTCTTTGCCTTCTCCTTTGAGGACAATTTCTAGAAAATTAGAGCCCTCCTCCTCTTCCTGGTACAAAGAGATAGACTTACAAATGGAGATTGGCATTACACTGGTCCCTTGTCCATCCCTGGGGGGGCGGGGTAGGTTCCGGAACCCCCTCCCCACACCCTACCCCCACGATAGGCAAAAACCCGCAAGTAGTGACCTTATATTTATTATTTATATATATATATTTTAAGGCTTTATAAATCCTCTCCACATTCTTATAAACCTTTCCCACAGTTATTAACCTTTCCTACACTTATTTTGCTTATTTTACTGCAAAAATAATTAAAATAATAAATATATAAAAATACTTAAATGCTGCAAAATCCCGTGATATAGCAAAAAATCCACGATACAAAATTAGATATATACAATTTTAAATCTGTGATACAGTGAGACTGTAAAAAGTGAACCGTAATATGATGAGGGATGGCTGTATAAATGTAAGTCATTTACAAACGGGTAACTTCTACTTGGTTGGTTTTTAGAGCTCTACTGTAGCTGTTGTTTCCTAAAAATGATCAGCCTAAAGTAATCCTTATGCCAAAGAAGCATGTTTTGGAGTGACCAGTTTTGTTCCCCTTTACATTTGCTTGGTCACCCTTGCAGCTCTCCTGGGACAGACCTTTAGGGTCTATTAGAAAAGATCCCTCAAAACAGTCACCAATATCATTCTCTCACTAATCATCTATTGTATTTACTGTATAATAGGTTTAAGAGTTTGACACAACCTCTGGGGTTAAACATTTTCTTCCTAAACATTTCAAATTATCTTTCCAGTCTATTCATACAGACTGGAGCTTGGGGGCAGGGGAGACATATTCACTTTTGTGCTTTTGTTTTTTAAGGGATATTTAACTGTGGTCAGAATTCAAACTATTAAACCCAGCTCACCATAGCCGCATGACCTTGAGCTAGTTTCCTCATTTGTAGAATTCAGGGTATTAAAAGCTAAACCCAACCCAATATATTTCAAAAGCTAATTGCCTTTAGTATGTTATGAACAGGGCAACATCCCACCCAGCAACTGGAAGGCTACCCCTAGGATTTATACAAGTAGAAGGTGTTTACAGGGAGAAGGGTTGAGCAAGGGACTATTATGAAAATAACGGATTATTTTTGGGAAGGGTTTTTATCATGCAAATTGCTTCCTGTTATGGGGGACAGAGAGGGTTCAGGTGAAAGATTATTTTACAAGTGTTTGACCAGAATATTCTGGACTGGTTGGTTAAGATTATGTTTCTGGGAGAGGTTGAAACTGCAATTAGCTCAGGTGTTAAATCTGGGTTTGTCATCATGGGCGTTTAGCAGGAGTGATGCCATTTTGGGCCTGGGTTTCCTCTTCAACAGGTATCATTTCTCTTTCTGAAATTAGTTTTGAGAAGAAATTTAGCTAAATTCATACAGCATAGTATACATAATATGAACTAAAATATTTAAAATATATGATTTTCTCTATATCAACATAGAAAATGTCCAAACTTTTATTGTATCCATTCAATCAGAGGAGAAGGTATAAGTAAGTTACATAGAATCCATTGGTGGTAAATGAGGGAAGTGGGAGAAAGCAAAGGGGGATAGTCTCTGGTATTAAATAGTAGAAGGGAGAAAGACATACTTCTTTTACATTGTTGGAAATAGGATAATTAGCAATTAACATTTACAGCACATAGAGATAGTATTTGAGCAACAAGATAACATTAAGGGTTTCCTGGTCTCACGCTCTGGTGGGAGACTGGGCTGTGAGGGAATGGGGATTACTCTGACAGTTCAAAGGTATGTTATCTTAGAGGCCACAAGACAATAGATAGGCTTATTAGGATAAAGATGAACATTTGTCAAGAAAGATACCTGCTTACGACATAACTATCTGCCATGATTTGCTTTTAGTTAGGAAGTTTTCATTTCAGACCATCCTATGTGGTTACTTTGGGTCTCCGAGTTTGTAAGGCCACCATGCAGGCCTTCATGAGCTGGTCAGGGTTAGTATGTGGTATCTTTTTCATCCACATCTTTAGAGAGTTTATTATTCAGATTAAAGACCCCTAAATAAGAACAGAAATGCCCAACAATCACCATAGATTCCCGTGTAATTGAATTACTTGTGATTTGTTCAATTTCTGGTTTAAATCACTAAAATGCTACTCTTCTAATCTTCACCTTCACAGAGCTTTAATGTGCATGCATAAATAATCCATTCTATTCAGTCTGTATAAAGAGTGTTATCAGTCATGTGCTTTGCACTGGGGATTTTCATTTGAGGGTAAATTCATCTGAATTATGCTGCTGAATATGGCAGAAACACATCATTTTTATAGCAGTGCTGAGGAGTCAGATTTCTCCACCAAAATGAGCTTTCCAGATAGTTTCATCTGCCTTAACCATTTTAGAATACTTTTCTCAAAAGTATAGCCTGCAGGCCTGTGCTTGAGGAATACTCAGACATTATCTATTTATGCTTGTGCTTGATAATCAATTGCTGTCTTGGCCTTAAGAAATCTTTTTGCCTGACTCAATCTATAGTTTTAATAAGGACTTCAGTTGTTTATCTGATGTCGGACAACCTTTATATTAGAGACTTGTGTTACTGTCCCCCCAGGTGGTAAGTTTCATAAATATATAATCCTTTCAGCAGGCTATAATTCAGAAGTATTAGAGCATTCCCCTCACCCAAATTTTCGTGATGAGAGACTCTTTTGCTCAACATATAGGTTCATAGCTATTTTTCTAAAATTAACAGACATTATTAGAAGCATAATTTCTCAAATACTGGGAGATCTCCATACTAGCCATATGATACAACACTTTGGTAAGGGATGATGCAGGGATGGGCAAGGGTTCAAGGAACAAATCACCAGATTTTATTCTAACGTATAATAAGCTTTAAAGAAATTGCTATAGCAATAAGACTAAACTAATTATAATGAGACAGAACCAGATAATGATAATGTGCTTTGATTTTAGAATGAAAATCAGGAAATAGCTTTAGGGTCTGTTTTTAATGACATCTCCATTGATAAAGGATGTAAAATTTTCCAAGTCTATTAGTTAGTCATTTAATAGTAAATTTGAATATGTGTAATGACACCCACCATTTATTATTGTTATCTACATAGCAAATGGCAAATTGGAGATTTATATGAAATTAGGTTACCTTTAAATTTATTCCAGTTCACATGGAAAGACCTCTTTTAAAAGATTCTCATAGAGCTGTTTTAAATGGTCTTCTATAGTACCAAGAGGCAATAATATAATAACAGATTCCTTTTTAGCATAAGAGTTATTTCAATAGATAGCTGGGCCATTGTAGTGCAAAACAGTCACACAGCAGCTTAGTTCTGCACTTTGGCCTTCTCTTAAAAAGGAATCTCATTCTGACAAGTTCTATTATGGTGGGGAATCTTTCTAATGCAGTTTAATATTGCACCTAATCCAAGGAGGTTTAATTACCAGAAGCATGAATCTCATTAATAATAATAACTAACATTTGTAAGGACTTTGAAATTTACAAAGGATTCTCACATATAGTTCCTCCCCTTGTATTATCACTCTAACATCCTAATTGTTCTCCCTAGCTCCCGTCTCAACTCCTTCTGGTTTGTTCTCTATATTGATAGTCAGAAACACAAATTTCATCATCTACTTTGCATTATTACACATCTGCAGTGATTCCATATTGCCTACATGGTAAAGTCTAAATATTAGCAAAACATATGAGGTGGAAAACATTGGTTGTGGGGAATCAGACACACATACACAAGTAAGCTACCATTTTATTTAAAAAGTAAAAAGTGATAATATAGGGAGAAGATATGCTGCAGATCTTTGCTAGGTATTTCTCCTACCTTATTTATGTATTTATTTTATGTAAAGAATTTGTGGTTTCAGATGACATAAGACAGTATAGCTTTTAGGGACTGGACAGATCTAGGAACATTTTTTATATTGCCCATGTATAGTAAGCATTTTCTCCATTCATAGCATACTGGCTTTATTCATAATAGGCACTTGACAATCATATTCTAAAATTTGCTTTATTTCAATGAGGAAAGTATTGTATTATAATTACATTGTCAAATTCATAATTGCTGCAAAGTCTTGGAATGATATTATGGTAAGATTACACTGTATAAGTTATATGAAAATGTTGAGCAGAGGGGAATGAAATATTTTGTTTGATGAAACTAAAATGCTATGCAAGTTTCATTCAAATAGATTTTAAAAAAAAGAACAACAATCTGAATTTATTAGTGTAAATTTTACAGTTGAAAATAAGCTCTGGCCTGGTAGATTTTACCTAAGTAATATCAGGGCAACTTCTTGTTAAAATAAGATTGTGAAATTTATAAGAAAGTAGTTACAATCTATTTCTCCTCATTATTTTTTTTGGTTTTGTTTTTCAGTTTCTTTTGGAATCTACAGTTTTCTGTGAATTATAAATATTTATTATTTGCCAAATGTTCTCCTAGGCTGTATTCATTTGTTATATACTGAAGAACTCTAGGACATCTGATTAAAGCCCAGAAATGTAAATATTTTTTCCATGGAAATGACTTCGTTTATTACCTTGTCAAACGTATGCTTTTGAAAATTTGTGCCTGACCAGGCGGTGGCGCAGTGGATAGAGTGTCGGACTGGGATGCAGAGGACCCAGGTTCAAGACTCCGAGGTCGCCAGCTTGAATGCGGGTTCATCTGGTTTGAGCAAAAGCTCACTCACCAGCTTGGACCCAAGGTTGCTGGTTCGAGCAAGGGGTTACTCAGTCTGCTGAAGGCCCCTGGTCAAGGCACATATGAGAGGGCAATCAGTGAACAACTAAGGTGTCGCAAAAAAAACAACAAAAAACTGATTGATGCTTCTCATCTCTCTCCGTTCCTGTCTGTCCCTGTCTATCCCTCTCTCTGACTCTCTCTCTGTCCCTGTAAAAATAAAAAAAAATAAAAAAAAGAAAATTTGTCACTCATACTTATAGACATGATTTAAATTTCTAAATATAATAAGCTTTGTAAAAAAAGGAAATATGTATTGATAAGATAAAGCATAGTAATAATACGGTTGTAGGCAGGACCAGTGTAAAAATTTACAGTTCAAAGAACATTTTATAGAACATAATGAATTTCCATAGGTTTTTTTAGAGTTATGATTTATTTTACTAAATGCTAGAACATCTTTCTTTAACAAAAACATTTATTCTAAAAAATATAAATGCATTTATAGTAAGAACTAAAATTTCTCTGATCTCCCTTATTCTCTCTCTCTCTCTCTCTCTATATATATATATATATATATAGATAGATAGATAGATAGATAGATAGATAGATACATCATGTAGATTATAAAAGACAAACATATACTTCACAAATTCTAAATATACCCTTGCTTAAATTGAATCTTAATAGACTTTGATAAATAAAATTTGATTTTAAGGTTGTTCCTATTATATTTTAATAAATTAAAAGAAATACATTTAAATTTGGCTAATGGATTCTGTATTTTTGTGGTGCGTGATGTCACTAAAATAGTATTGAATTCACTGGAGGCATATAGGTTGTTTCATCTGGGCCTCATACTTTCAGTTGAGGATGTGTTACTAAGATGGTGGTGCATATTTACATTCATCAAAGGGTATATAGTTCTTTCACTTCATGCTAAAGATAGAAAAGCTGGGGGCTAACTCTCAAATATTGCACTTTTATGTTTCCCAGTTAAAAAAAAATGCCATTGTAGAGACTGAGCTGTATGGCTCTAGAACAGGAGACATTTTTCTTTCACATGCTCTACTAAAGCAAAGCCCTCTCTTCACAGGGCCAAATCCTGGTCTGTTGGGCCCAATAAACTCTGTTGGCCTCATTCTGATGACTCCATGCGACCCCACTACAACACAAAGTTCTGTTGCTCGAGCACCAAGTAGTTGGCAGCTATACTTGGAATACCTGGGAACATTTGCTGAGTGGCCTCATACCCAGCACTGGGGCCAAGTTTGAACTGTATCAAGCTGGTGAACACCACTCACCCATACCTGGTGACTCACTGTAAACCTACCTTATACAACTAAAGTAAAGCAAGAGGTTCTTTCAGTGACTGTATCTAACAGGGAACTGGCATGCAGAGACATGTGGAAGCAGATCTCAAGGACCTTGGTACTTTTGTAGACCTGTTCCTGGACCCAGTACTAGTAAAAGCCATCACTGGTGTGCAGCTTGGTCTTTTCATGTGTACCAAGGAGCAGCGGAGATAACCACAAACTACAGATTGCTTGAAGCTCCAGACAAGGTGCTGATGGCCAGTCATAGGCAGCATCTTACTACATTTGCTTACACCACAGTCCCTCCCAAGGGGCCAAGAACCACAAAGCCAGTGGCCAAATTTAAACAACATCAGAGCAAGATGCAATAAGCTTCACAAGTGACATAATCAAAGGGAGATCTCAGCAGGCAGAAAACCTTGCTGAGGTGAATTCAGTTCTATATAGTCAGCACTGCACAGTATCTCTCATGTGGTGGTCAGGGTTGAGCCTCACAGACAGCCTGAGGATTGATCCCACATATGAATAGGCCAATAGTAACCAAGATTCAATTGCAACAGGCCAATAGTAACCAAGATTCAATTCACAGTAGGGACAGCCCCAGAGCCCCCAGCTCCGATGATCAAGGAGACAACACCATTGAATTCCACAGGAAACCCAATAGAAAAGACCACCCCAAGAAGACTGGGAGTCATAGCATATTTATCTAATAAATAAAAACAAACACAAAGATGCAGGCAAAATGGGGAGACAAAGAAACAGACCCCAAATGAAAGAACAGAAGAATTTTCCAGAAAAAGCTAAATAAAATAGAGGCAAGCAATTATCAGATGCAGAGTTCAAAGTGATGATTATAAGGATGCTCAACAGCATGAAAAAGAACACAGAAATCATAAGAAAAGGACAAGTCTGAAAAAAATACAAAATCTGAAATCAAGAATACACTGGAAAGAATAAACAGTATGTTGAATGAAGCAAAGGATCAAATCAGTGGTTTGATCTACCTAAGCTACCTGGCTAAAACCCTATTCTTATTTATTTGTTTATTTATTTTTGAGAGGAGGGGAGCCTGAGAGACAGACTCCTGCATGCACCCCTATAAGGATTGGCAAGCCTCCTAAGGGGCAATGCTCTGTCCATCTGGGCCATTACTCGGCAACCCAACTGAGCTATTTTTAGCACGTGAGTCTCCATGGAGCCATCCTCAGTACCCAGGGCCAACTCGCTCAAACCAATTGAGTCATGGCTACAGAAAAGAGAAGAGAGAGAGAGAAGGGGGAGGGGAGGAGTGGAGATGCAGATGGACACTTCTCCTTTGTGCCTTAACTAAGAGTCAAACTAGGGACATCCACATTCCAGGCCAACACTCTATGATTGAGGCAAACAGCCACGGCCCCATTTTTATTCTAATATATTTTGTAACACAAGTTAATCTTCCAAAACATAGCAGTCAAGTGGAGGACCTTTTGAAAATAATTTTCTTCAGAATGACAAAGTTATCATTCAAATTATTTAGAACTTTATAAGAGCTTGGTAATTCTTTCACATAGAGAGAGAGTAGATAAAGAGATAATAAATCAGTAATTATTGACAGGCATTATTTGTCTTTATTTTGAAAAGAAAGGGGAAAAACAGAGAAAAAGCAGTTTTTATCTCAATGAGAGAACATTTCAAAGATTATCTGGAGAACACTAAGATAGAGTAACATGGGAGAAACCATATGTCAAGAAAGACTCCATCCTAGCAAAGAATTTTTATGTGTATGTTTTTGTAATAATGAGAAAACCATAAGAACACATTATCTATAAAGAAAAGGAAAAAGTCTTATGTAATTAATATACACTGCTCACAAAAATTAGAGGATATTTAAAAATGAATAGGAAGCTATAAAATATCCTCTAATTTTGGTGAACAGTATATATATTATGATATTTAATTCCTATAAGAATATTTTGAGGCAGTAATTATAATCTTCAGTTTAGATATAAATAAGTAGAATAACATAATCTTACAAAGGATGAAATTACAGTTGTTTAGAGTGCATTTTTGGCTATTGTTTTGCATTGCACTTAACCACTTTTTAGATGTTTTTAATAACCATTGGTTTAAATGTAGAAATTTAATATATTAGTGAGGTCAGTGATTGTGATCATATTCAACACTTCTAAAACAAGTTTCTTTATATTAAAAAGGGCAAAAATTTAAGAAGAAAAAACCAGTATTAATTGTATCATTAACTTTATTACAGACCATTTTCAGATTGAACTATTAACACATGTAATAATGTAGTTTTTTCCCAAAAGTCTAACTTCCACAATTATTGATAATAAAAGCAAAGGTTATAGAAGGAAGTGAGCAATGTTATCTAGTTTTGTGAAAAAAAATGTTACATGTCAATTTTTTAAAAAAAATATATAATCTGTTTAAGGGTCTGATGAAAATAATAGACTATATCTCCCAGAAGAAAATGCACATGTGTATATATATATATGTACTAATCTGCCAATTCTCAATCAAAGCCACTTGTGTGTATGTAGCGGTATAAAATATAAAGCAATTCACATATTTATAATGACCAAAGATTTTATAATTATTTGTTTCCTACAATCCTCATAACCACCCCAAGGACTCCAAATTTTCTTTAACCTGATCTTATAATGATTTATTTCCTACAATCCTCATAACCACCCCCAAAACTCCAAGTTTTCTTTAACCTCAGCTATTTTCTTTCCTAGCACCTTTTACCATCCAATATACTGCATAACGTATGGTGACTGGATATGTTGTATTAAAAATAAAGATTTGAATTTTGAACTTATTTAGAATTGCTGATCTAAATATCTCTAACTTTATCCTTTTATTTATTTTATTTTATTTTATTTTATTTTAGTGGGAGAGAGAAAGTGAGAGAGAGAGAGAAAGGAACAGACAGGAACAGACAGATAGGAAGAGAGAGAGATAAGATGCATTAATTATTCGTTGCAGTACCTTAGTTGTTCAGTGACTGCTTTCTCATATGTGAACCCGTGACTCCTTGCTCAAGCCAGCAACCCTGGGCTCAAGGCAGCAACCTCGGACTTCAAGCTAGTGACCATTTAACCTTTGGGCTTAAGCCAGCGACCATGGGGTCCTTTCTATGATCTCACGCTTAAGGCAGCAACCCCATGCTCAAGCTGGTGAGCCTGCCCTCAAGCCAGTGACCTCGGGGTTTCAAACCTGGGTCCTCTTTGTCCCAGGCTGATGCTCTATCCACTGCACCACCACCTGGTCAGGCCTTAACTTTATCTTTTTAAAAATAATAGATCATCCATAATTAAGTTTTAGGATGATATAGTGAACCTGTGATGTTATAATAACCATATACTATTATTATATGACTCCACATACAGTTACCAGATTACAGTTAACTGTAGAGTGTAGAGGTCAAGGCCAGCATTCTCTGGAGGACTATTACCTATAAAGTTAAGAATTACCTTGGACTAAGAGTTTTTTTAAGGGTAAATTGATTTCTTTTTTACAACTTCATAATGAAAAAAATTTTATCAAAAGTAATTATACTTCAAATATTATTATAGAAAGTAAATTATTAAATTCTGGATTATATATATACAAAATTGCATCTTTTTCTTCAGTGTATTTACCCTTGGTGATACCCATGTTTTGTTTTTGTTTGCTTTGTTGATAGGCTCTTATTGCTTATTTCATTTTGTTTTCCAACATTGTGCCCTTGTTTTATATTTTTGAGCCATTCCTCCATTAAAATATCTAGGTTTTATTAGTAGTGGGTAGATGGCTTTAGCTACACCATGAACTAGAAAAAAGCCACCCAAAGAACCAAATGTATCATAAAGTGGAAAAAAATAGTTTGTAACATCACTAGCTGATATATCTTTATCACAGCTACTATTTGGAAGACAGACTGAGAAAATGTGAAAGATAGCTAGATTTTGTGAGAAAGGAAAAACGTTCTTACCCTAAGGGACTATTTATTAAATTTTAGTACAAAGGGAATTTTTTTTTATATAGCTAAGTTATCAACCAGTGAATAAAGAGATGATGAACAGTTTTGCTATAATTGTTATAGACTACTAACTGTGTCTTGTGAGATTCAGCATGAGGATAAGAAGGAAAGAAAGAACAGTAAAAGTGGGTTTCTCATACAGTTGATGTTCTTTGTAGGAGAGGGCCTCTTCGTTGTCAGATAGAAGGAAACAGGCATATGTCAAAACTATGTCCATCACTCCTCCCTCTGCAATGACACAGATCCTATTATACAGTTCTCACACTGAAACAACTGATTCCCTTCATATGCATATATGCCAGACTAGAACATTTATTCTTCATAATAAGCCTAATCTTAAATAGGGGCTGACTGGCAGACAGTGAAAGAATGAATAAAGAATGAATTAATGAATGAATGAATGGTGACCTATAAGTGGTATCTTCAGAGGAAGAGAGTTCATTATGATTATGTCTTTTCACTGTTCAGAAAAGAAACATACTGGAGTATTAGTTATAACTTACAATGGAATTGCAGGGAGATCCATATAATAAGAGAGAAAGAAATTTAAATACCTTTAGGATAAAGTTGGGAGAACCAGTTCATGTTAAAAAGTTTCAGAAGGGAAGACTATACATATTTAGGGAAAGGGCTATATCTAAACCTGGCCCAGAAAGGCGAGGCTGTTGTGGTCAGCCTCAGGGAAGTCCAGGAGGACACTGAGCTTCATGGTTCAGGGCACAGACTTCTTCTTTGAAATGTAATCAGTGGAAATTCTAGGTCAGACATTTACTAAAAGAGTGAGTGGCCTTGTATAAATGTGTTCTAAGACTCAGTCTTCCTGTCCACTAAATGGACATCACATGAGTTCCTGCTTTATGACATTGGCATGAGGCACAATGAGTTAATACAAGGGTGCCATTCAACATTGTGCCTGGCACTCAGGAACATGTCCAATGATAGAATTCTAATGCTAATTATATTAATATATATGTTTTTACTGTATGGAGGTGTAGAGACTAAATAATACTCATAAACCTCACCACCAAATGATGATATACAGTGTTCCCTGCTGGTGGGCAGCATTTATTATGAATATGTAGCAATGCATATCTCCTGGTAATAGAAGAATATCATTCTCATTTTTTAGTTCAAAGGTCCAAGAATTTTGAAGAGCTAAATGTTGGGTAAAGGGGCACTTTGGATACAAATATACTGATGCTCAAAAAAGTCATTTGCCAAGTGTTACACAACTTGATAGAATGAAGCCAAAATAAAAACACACGTTCACTTCTGCATAACTCTCTTTTTTTATAAGCCACTGCAAGAGAGACAGAGCCATTGGAATATAGAATAGTGATGAGGAGCCTTAAAAGTACATTTATCAATAATGTTAAAAAAAAGAAAAATATACTAAGAAAAATTAAAATAAGGTATAAATTTATATAGCTTGTAAAAAATGTTGTCTTTTTAAAAACATAGATGTTGTAAAAGTTTTGGGAAGGACTTAATAAAAAAGAAAAAGGTCTATATTAGTTGCCTCTAAAATTTTTTTTACAACTTTCCATATTTTTAGCCATAAACATTTTATTAGTTTTTAATAACATCATTAAAAAATGACCACCTTAAACAAAATATAGTACTCAAGATTTAGAAGGGCAAGAAACCACATTTGAAGTTGGTATTTTGAGGGGAGGCAATAGCTTCTAATTATAATGAATTCAGGGTAGAAAATATAATAAAATGATAGTATTCCTCTCTTCTTTCTTCTTTTTCCTTTTATATCCTTCCCACCCTATTTGTTCTTACTTTTTTCCTACCACACAGAATAGTGAAGGTAATGTACTATATAAGGAATTGTGTCTAAGAGGATGAAGGAGAGATTTTATCCAGCACTTCACTCCAGTGTCTACATAAAGGAAGGAAAGGCATTTGTAAATTCATAATCGCTCCAGTCATATTCTTGCATGTCTGTGCCATGGTGGAATCAGGGGCCTTAGTTGCGAGGCTCTTGGTATTGAGGGAGTGATGGGGACAATGGGAATACCAGTCTTAAAAGCCAAGTGGCATCTCAAGTCCTGAACATGTGGCAGAAATCCATTTTATCTCCCCTCCCCTTCCCTATTGCTTATCATACCATAGACTACTCAGCTACTGAATCAGCAGTCAGAAAATGACTACTTCAAAACAAGCTCTAACCCTTACTAAATCCATGACCCTGGGCACATTATTTAATCTCTTCAAGTCTCAATGATTTCATTTTTACTTAGATAAAGGTTAGACTAAAAAATGCCTAGGTTCATTTTAATTAAATTTTAATTTTACCTCAAAAACCCGTAACTTGACTTTCTACTTTTGCTTCAAATCCTCACTTCTTATAAGTGGTTGGAGATGTGATTGACTTTAAGGAGCAATGCTTGGACTGGCCTTAAGGCAGGAGGAGGTTCAGGGATAATCATGGGATAAGATTGATTATAGGGACTAGAAATAAGAAGTAAGTGGAGAAATAGGTATCTCCATTAAAATGAATGAATGAATGAACGAACGAATGAATGAATGAATAAAATAAGAAAGTAAAAGAAAGAAAGAGATAGAGAGAAAGAAAGAAAGAAAGAAGAAAGAAAGAAAAAAGAAAGAAATAAAGAAAAAGAAAGAAAGAGAAAAATAGAAAGAAAAAAGAAAGGAAGGAAGGAAAGAAAGTAAAGTAAGGAAGGGAGGGAGGGAAGAAAGAAAGAAAGAAAAGAAAGAAAGAAAGAGAAAAAAAGAAAGAAAGAAAGAGAGAGAGATAAAAAAGAAAGATAAAGATCTACTTGCTAGTGAAAGCTTTTTGTCATTTTTACTACCTTCATTAAAAATATGAGATTTTTCAGAGCCAGGATGTGTCCTTAGTGCAGATGCTTTTGCTTGTATAGTGGTATTTATAGTAGTTAAACCAGTTTTTGTAAAATTGTCCATTATTTGATCTTTGATTAACAATTCTCAAAGAGTGGTCAGTAAAACAGTAAGAGCAATTAAAAGTGTAATACCCAAAATAAATTTGAAAAGAACTGAAAATGACTCAGTAAAGTAAAAAATGTCATAATGTTGGTTTTTAAAAAATAATTTAATAGACTTAGTTCTGGGGAGAATTTTCAGAGGTTCAAAGATGTTAATGTCTCTCTTTCATTCCCAGAAAATGTTCTGGTGTCTCGGGTTTCCAAAAGTTATTTGACTTCTTTCCCACCAGTTATCTCATAGAAATAATATTTTGTGAAACATATTTTGAAAAACTGTATAAAAAGTGCTATTTCAAGTTAGAAAAGTTGAGAGTTCATGGAGAAATTTACCTGTGAAATTGATAAAGGTGATAAGGAGTTCTTTGTACAGACTTCAGGTTTGAAGTGGAATCAGTTGAAGTCCCAGCTCAGACATTTACTAAAAGAGTGAGTGGCCTGTATAATGTGTTCTGCTCAAGACTCATTCTCCCTGTCCTGTGAGTGGACATCATATGAGTTCCTAATTTATGACATTATTTAACCCCTGAGCCAATGTGGTCTGGATTCCCACCATTAACTATTAAACAATATTGACAAAATCACTTAGGCTATCTGTGCCTCAGTTTCCCATTTGTAAAACAAAGATACTAGAATTAGCCCACATGCTTATGTGAATATTGGATGAATTAAAAATTTTCAAGCATATAGAAATATGCTAGTACATAGTATGTGCTATATAATTGTTATATTAAATAATATATATTCTGAGAATTGTAGGAAATGAGAATTTCCAAACTGAAAAGGAATGTAGATATCTTCAAATGCAAAGGATTTTTTTATGATTGAACTTTACCATAGAAACCAGAGTCTTTGGAAATGTGTTCTTAGAGAAATATATGCTGTAGAAAATACATGTGGTTAAAAGGAAATGTATTTCCTGAAACCAAGTAATCAATTTGAGTATTTTACCTCTTGCGTGTGGTCACTCATTTACAGAAATCCATGACCTGTGTGTCACTTTTTAAAACTTTTCTGCTAGGCTGCACATGCATCTAAACAAGTTATACACCTAACTTCCTGCGATTTTCTAAACACGCTACTTCTTCAGATCGCCATATCTTTTAAAATTTGATTCTTCTGTCTCTGGAATGATTCGCATAAAACAATAAATATCTATACTTTAACACATTTTCTGGTGAACAAAGATTCAGGAGCAGCTTCCTTGGGTGGCTCTGGCTCACAATCTCTAATAAAGTTTTTCTCAAGATGTTGACTATGCTGCAAGCATTTGAAGGCTTGACCAAGGCTGGAGAATCCACATCTGAAGTGTCTTACTCACAGGATGGGCAATTTAGTGTTGGCTGTTGGTGAGAGGCCTCAGTTCCTTGTCATGTGCACCTAGGTTAGTGTCTTTGTGATTTAGCAGTTAACCCCCAATCCCCAACCTCAGAAGAAAGGATCCAAGAAAGAACAAAGCAAATGCACAATGTCATCCATAACCTAATTTTGGAAATGACACACCATTATCATGACTACATTCTATTGGTTAGAAATAGAGTTCAGTCCACTCTTGAGGATGGGGATATTAAGCTCTATCTTTGAAGGGGAGAGTATCAAAGAATTTGTGGAGATATTTTAAAACCACCATTTCTTTATATTATTTGCATATAAATTCAGAGAGAAATGAAAGCATTATGTATAAAGAGATAATTTACAGGAAAATCATATCCATTAGCATTGAATGTAGGAGAACAGGACTGTTAATGTATACTGGTTGACATAGAAAAACATATATATGCCAATTAAAAAAAAACTTCTCTAAGATTGGTTAGACTATCTTAACCAAATTCTTCCAATTTATAATTTGAATTAAATATTGCTATTATACCTTGAATATTTAACTTGCAATGTTTCTATACTAAGATCTTAAAGGGTACCAGATTGCTATAGGCAATGTTGCTATCTACTTACATAAACAAGTACATTTTAGAATGGGTTCAGGTATAATTACTGGTATAGTGAGCTATATTGGATAAATTGTTTCTATTCTGGTAAGCAGACATAGAAAATTTGGGATGTATTTAATTTATGATGACAAAAGAAATTATATCACAACATCAAAATAAGCTTTTATAGAATCTAATTTCTAAGAAAATCAAATGAGACATTGTTTAGAAATCTTCTAAGCTCTAACTCAAGCATTAGTGTTTCAAAGACCACTGGGAATTTCTCTACTACAGCTACCTTGACATAAGTCAATTCATCTCTATTCCTACTAATTATTTACTTTCTTCTCAGTCCTGAAGCATTCTCTTTCTCTGATCCTTCCAGTTTTTTTTATAGCAGAATAGTCATACCAAAACAATGGATCCCAATTTCATTAATGATTAAGTTTGTATACTGACTTGTATGGTTTGTGAACCTCATATATTCTGAAAGACTTTTTAAATTGAGTGTAGAATGTGTTTTCTATTTTTTAGATTGAAATATTTAGAATGAATTTAAGCTAATTCATTGTCTAATTCATGTACATTATACCATTAGGAAATTTAGATACCAGTTTGAAAATATTAATTAGCACACACAATGCAGTCTTTAATATTTAACCACATCATAGACTACACTATGTCAGCTTTTTGTTACTAAAAGAAAAGTAGCAATCATTCAATTATTGGACATTATGTGAGTCTTAGAATATTTGAGTCTATCACAAATGATTTATCAGGTGATGATGATTGTTTAAAAATGTCTGTATATTAATAGCAATGATATCTCTAGCTAATTGACTAGTGATATATTTGCTCTTAATATTATAACATATTGAAATTAAGTAATAGTAAAGACAATATAAAAGAAAGTTTTATCTAGTGTATGATTGATTTTTAATATTTGAGAATGAAAACAGAACAATACAGCATGACATAAATTCAGTAAAATTGTCTTAAAGATTTTATACATTTCTTCCATTAAAAAAATTAAGATGATTTTTGTTGCATTTATGTTAACTTTTTTTTTTAATTTTAATAATTTTATTTTTTTAATGGGGTGACATTAATAAATCAGGATACATATATTCAAAGATAACAAGTCCAGTTTATCTTGTCGTTCAATTATGTTGCATACCCATCACCCAAAGTCATATTGTCCTTTGTCACCTTCTATCTTGTTTTCTTTGTGCCCCTCCCCCTCCCCCTTTCCCTCTCTCATTCCCCCCTAACCACCACACTCTTATCAATGTCTCTTAGTTTCACTTTTATGTCCCACCTACGTATGGAATAATGCAGTTCCTGGTTTTTTCTGATTTACTTATTTTGCTTCGTATCATGCTATCAAGATCTCACCATTTTGCTGTAGATGTTCCCATGTCATCATTTCTTATGGCTGAGTAGTATTCCATAGTGTATATGTGCCACATCTTCTTTATCCAGTCATCTATTGATGGGCTTTTTGGTTGTTTCCATATCCTGGCCACTGTGAACAATGCTGCAATAAACATGGGGCTGCATGTGTCTTTATGTATCAATGTTTCTGAGTTTTTGGGATATATACCCAGTAGAGGGATTGCTGGGTCATAAGGTAGTTCTATTTTCAGTTTTTTGAGGAACCACCATACTTTCTTCCATAATGGTTGTACTACTTTACATTCCCACCAACAGTGTATGAGGGTTCCTTTTTCTCCACAGCCTCTCCAACATTTGCTATTACCTGTCTTGCTAATAATAGCTAATCGAACAGGTGTGAGGTGGTATCTCATTGCCGTTTTGATTTGCATTTCTCTAATAGCTAAAGAAGATGAGCATCTTTTCATATATCTGTTGGCCATTTGTACTTCCTCCTGGGAGAAGTGTCTGTTCATATCCTCTTCCCATTTTTTTATTGGATTGTTTGTTTGTTTGTTGTTGAGTTTTATGAGTTCTTTGTATATTTTGGATATTAGGTCCTTATCTGAGCTGTTGTTTGAAAATATCATTTCCCATTTAGTTGGCTTTCTGTTTATTTTATTATCAGTTTCTCTTGCTGAGCAAAAACTTCTTAGTCTGATGTAGTCCCATTCATTAATTTTTGCCTTCACTTCTCTTGCCTGTGGAGTCAAATTCATAAAATGCTCTTTAAAACCCAGGTCCATGAGTTGAGTACCTATGTCTTCTTCTATGTACTTAATTGTTTCAGGTCTTATGTTTAGATCTTTGATCCATTTTGAGTTAATTTTTGTACAGGGGGAGAGACTGTAGTCCAGTTTCATTCTTTTGCATGTGGCTTTCCAGTTTTCCCAGCACCATTTATTGAAGAGGCTTTCTTTTCTCCATTGTGTGTTGTTGGCCCCTTTATCAAAAATTATTTGACTATATATATGTGGTTTTATTTCTGGACTTTCTGTTCTGTTCCATTGGTTTGAGTGTCTATTTTTCTGCCAATACCATGCTGTTTTGATTGTCGTGGCCCTATAATAGAGTTTGAAGTCAGGTATTGTAATGCCCCCAGCTTCATTCCTTTTCTTTAGGATTGCTTTGGCTATTCAGGGTTTTTTATAGTTCCATATAAATCTGATGATTTTTTGCTCTATTTCTTTAAAAAATGTCATTGGAAGTTTGATGGGAATTGCATTAAATTTGTATATTGCTTTGGGTAATATAGCTATCTTGATTATATTTATTCTTCCTAGCCAAGAACAAGGTATATTCTTCCATCTCATTATATCTTTTTCGATTTTCCTTAACAATGGTTTATAGTTTTCATTATATAAGTCCTTTACATTCTTTGGTATGTTTATTCCTAAGTATTTTATTTTTTTTGTTGCAATCGTGAAGGGGATTATTCTTTTGAGTTCGTTCTCAATTGTTTCATTGTTGGCATATAGAAAGGCTATTGATTTCTGTATGTTAATTTTGTATCCTGCGACCTTACTGTATTGGCTTATTGTTTCTAGTAGTCTTTTTGTGGATTCTTTGGGGTTTTCGATGTATAGGATCATATCATCTGCAAAAAGTGATACCTTTACTTCTTCTTTTCCGATATGGATGCCTTTTATTTCTTTGTCTTGTCTGATTGCTCTGGCTAGAACCTCTAGTACCACATTAAATAAGAGTGGAGAGAGTGGACAACCCTGTCTTGTTCCTGATTTAAGGTAGAAAGTCCTCAGTTTTATGCCATTTAATATGATGTTGGCTGATGGTTTATCATATATGGCCTTTATCATGTTGAGATATTTTCCGTCTATACCCATTTTGTTGAGAGTCTTAAACATAAAATTGTGTTGTATTTTATCGAAAGCCTTTTCTGCGTCTATTGATAAGATCATGTGGTTTTTGTTCTTTGTTTTGTTGATATGGTGTATTACGTTAACCGTTTTACGTATGTTGAACCATCCTTGAGATTCTGGAATGAATCCCACTTGATCATGATGTATTATTTTTTTAATATGTTCTTGTATTCGATTTGCTAGTATTTTGTTTAGTATTTTAGCATCTGTATTCATTAGAGATATTGGTCTGTAGTTTTCTTTTTTTGTGCTATCCTTGCCTGGTTTTGGTATGAGGGTTATGTTGGCCTCATAAAATGTGTTTGGAAGTATTGCTTCTTCTTCAATTTTTTGGAAGACTTTCAATAGAATAGGAACCAAGTCTTCTTTGAATGTTTGATAAAATTCGCTGGTATAGCCATCAGGGCCTGGACTTTTATTTTTGGGGAGGTTTTTAATGTTTTTTTCTATTTCTTCTCTACTAATAGGTCTGTTTAGGCTTTCTGCTTCTTCTTGACTCAGTCTAGGAAGGTTGTATTGTTCTAGGAATTTATCCATTTCTTCTAGGTTGTTGAATTTAGTGGCATAAAGTTTTTCATAGTATTCTACAATAATTCTTTGTATATCTACAGTGTCTGTGGTGATTTCTCCTCTTTCATTTTGGATTTTGTTTATATGAGTTCTTTCTCTTTTTTCCTTGGTAAGTCTTGCCAAGGGTTTGTCAATTTTGTTGATCTTTTCAAAGAACCAGCTCCTTGTTCTATTAATTTTTTCTATAGTTTTTTTGTTCTCTAATTCATTTATTTCTGCTCTCATTTTTATTATCTCCCTTCTTCGGCTGGTTTTGGGTTTTCTTTGTTCTTCTTTTTCTAGTTTCTCAAGGTGGGAAGTTAAGTGGTTCACTTGGGCTCTCTCTTGTTTGTTCATATATGCCTGAAGTGATATGAACTTCCCTCTTATCACTGCTTTTGCTGCATCCCATAGATTCTGATATGTCGTATTGTCATTTTCATTAGTCTGTATATATCTTTTGATCTCTGCACTTATTTCTTCTTTGATCCATTCATTTTTTAAAAGTATGTTGTTTAGTTTCCACATTTTTGTGGGATTTTTTTCCTCTTTTTTGCAGTTGAATTCTAGTTTCAAGGCTTTATGATCAGAAAATATGCTTGGTACAACTTCAATTTTTCTGAATTTGCTGATGTTTTTGTGGCCCAACATATGGTCAATTCTTGAGAATGATCCATGTGCACTGGAGAAAAATGTATACTCAGTCACTTTGGGATGAAATGTCCTGTAGATGTCTATCATATCCAGGTGCTTTAGTGTTTTGTTTAAGGCCACTATGTCTTTGTTGATTTTCTGTTTGGATGACCGATCTAGAGCCGTCAGCGGTGTATTGAGGTCTCCAAGTATGATTGTATTTTTGTCAGTTTTTGTTTTAAGATCAATAAGTAGCTGTCTTATATATTTTGGTGCTCCTTGGTTTGGTGCATATATATTAAGAATTGTTATGTCTTCTTGATTCAGTGTCCCCTTAGCCATTATGAAATGGCCATTTTTGTCTCTGAGTACTTTTCCTGTCTTGTAGTCAGCATTATCCGATATGAGTATTGCTACACCTGCTTTTTTTTGGATGTTATTTGCTTGGAGTATTGTTTTCCAGCCTTTCACTTTGAATTTGTTTTTATCCTTGTTACTTAGATGAGTATCCTGTAGGCAGCATACAGTTGGATCTTCTTTCTTAATCCATTCTGCTACTCTGTGCCTTTTTATTGGTGAGTTTAATCCGTTTACATTTAGTGTAATTATTGACACTTGTGAGTTCCCTATTGCCATTTTATAGATTGCTTTCTGTTACTTTTGTGTCTTGTTTGATCCTTCTCTTTCGTTTTTCTATCTTTTGTTTTTATTTGGTTGTATTCCATACATCTTTCCTCTGTTGCTATCTCTTTTATCTCATGTGCTTCTGTGGTGGTTTTTTCAATGGTGGTTACCTTTGAGTAATGAAAAGGGTCCCTACTGTGTTCATTGTAGCGAACTATTTTGTGAGTACTTTTGCACTCCATCGTCCTTTGCTACTGTTAATCTCCATCTTCTCACCCTCTTTCTTTTTGTTTTTTGTCACAGTTTAAATTTGGTTTTATTGTGTTCTTCTTGGAGCTTTTACTTGTGGCTCTGATTTTTTTTGTTCTTTGTATCTGATTGGAGAACCCCCTTTAGTAATTCCTGGAGTGGGGGTTTTCTTTTGATAAATTCCCTCATCTTTTCTGTATCTGTGAATGTTTTTATTTCTCCTTCATATTTGAAGGATAGCTTTGATGGGTATAGTATTCGTGGCTGAAAGTTCTTCTCTTTCAGGACTTTAAATATTGGGGTCCACTCTCTTCTAGCTTGTAGAGTTTCTGCTGAGAAATCTGATGATAATCTAATAGGCCTTCCTTTATATGTTGTATTCTTCTTTTCCCTGGCTGCCTTGAGAATTTTTTCTTTGCTGTTGGTTTGTGTCAATTTCATTATGATATGCCTTGGAGTAGGTTTGTTGGGGTTAAGAAAACTCGGAGTTCTGTTTGCTTCTTGAACTTGAGGCTTTAGTTCTTTCCACTCATTTATGTTAACTTTTTATTATAATTTCCAAATATATGTTTTCTTTTTGAAAGGGTTTTGTTCATTTAAATCTGGCAATATGTTTCCTTTTATTCTCTCTCTCTTAAATGTAGGACAAGTGATACTGATTTGTAGCAATTAAAACAAGTCATCTGAGTTCTGATTCCTTGCTCAGCCCATTGAAAATAGTATGCTTCTTAGGAAGTTAATCAGCAATATGACAACATTCAGTACATAGTGTTACATAGTGATATTTCAGAATGTTTAATAACATTAGATAGCTTCTTAAAGTAATTATGGCTACTATTCACAAATATAATACTAGCATTTATCTCTCACTCTATTTTTCTGTCTTGAATCTAAAATGCCATGAATTATAAGACAAATTATTTTATAGAACTCTACAAAAGGAAGATTATAGCTAAATTACTCCTTTGGCTATGCACCTTGATTTTAGAGATTTTAAAATTTGAAAAACAACATATGGTAAACACACATAGCAGTAATTGTTCCTATTGGAAGAATTATGAAGTGGTTTTTATGAATGAGAGAACACACTGAACACAGGGCTGGTGGGTGTAGAACTAGTACGTCTTTCTGGAGATCACTTTGGTAATACCAATCCAAAGCTGTAAAACCATTTATGTCTTTTGATTCTGTAATTCCTTTTAACCAAATAAATAAAGACATGTAAACAATTAGAAGTTCCTTCTATGCGTTAGGCTCTGTTCTAAGCACCTGTTATATATTAACAAAGGGAGCAAAAATCCTTGCACTTGTGAAACTAACATGCTAAGGAAATATAGAATATGATTAATATATTGCAGTAAGAATTTGAGGTATGATTCTAATTCGTAAATTCTGTAGAAACTTTGTAAATACCCCATAGTAAGTGATTAGCATAATATATTGAGCCAAATGAGTTTTTATTTCTATTTGGGTTTTATTTTATAAATTTTAACCAGATTTGAGTATTAAAAATGTAAATAACTCACAGAGTCATGTTTCTAATTTACAAACTAATCTGTGTCCTGTTTTTATTCTGTTTGTGTTAATCTTTACTTATCTTCAAAATAGAGTCTTTACTAGATTCTGAGCTTTGAGTCCAAGACTGGATACATGCGTATGATTCTGTTGAATAAGTAACTGACTCAGTTGTTTTCAAAGTGAGGTGTTTAGAGCCACTGCATCAACCTGCTCTGGAAATTGTCAGAAATGCTAATTTGGGGACTCTATTCTTTGCCTAGTGAATGGGAAGCACTGGGGGAAGAACCCTAATATTTATGCATAACCAAATCCTTCAGCCATTCTGATGCACTCTGGAGTACAAGAAGCACTGTGTAACTCATACTCAGCTGTAAGGAAGCAAACAAATGTTTGTTGGGCAGCTACCAGGAATCGGTTACCATGGTGGGCTCTCTTATGTTACCGCAACTATGTTACCTCATTTAAATTCTAAAAGTGTATATGACTCTGTCATTAGCAGAATTCCTCTCCTGACTAGATCTATGACCTTGGGCAAGTTATTTAATTGCTCTGTTTCTCAGTTAATTTCTCTATAAAATAAATATAATAGAAGTGCTTACCACTTAAGGTTGTTAAGATTAATTTAAATTATCGAATGCTTGAAAAATCCTATAACATTCATAATTGTTACATGTGTTTGTGATCGTTTTTATTATGGTTGGTAACAATTATTGCATCCTCAAAACATTCATTAATTGGCCAGATGCAATACAGCTAAAATTTGATACTAAGTTTGATACAGCCTGAATTTGTTCCTAGATTTGGATGAAGATACACATACATTTTTTTAAGCAGAGAGAAGAAAAATGGAAGTTTTTAACATGAATAACTTTCAATTACTTAAGAATATACAAGCAAGTTATGTCATAGCAGGAGAGAGGGGCAGGTATAGAATGAGGTGGGATTGGGAATACTTCACTTTAGTGGCTAATATAATGGGTAGGTACCTGTGGTGAAATGATAATGATAAAATATAAGCAATGCACAAGGTTAGTTGTGTGGTAGCATAAAAAATTCAAATTGGGAGCGAAATTTCAGTATATTATCTTTCTTTTCCAAAGTTTTGAAGCTTGGGAATATTTTATGTGACATGATCTAATTGAGGTGGAGGGGTCTGTGATTAGAGTAGAAGAGAGATTAAACAGAGATAGAGAAATCATGGGGTACTTCTCCTACATGATCTATGACTATCTCATCCTAGAGATAAAGAAACTACCTTAGAAAGCTTTAAAAACTTTATTGATATTGCTAAAATGAAGATTCGATTCATATTTCTGTGACAGGGCCCGAGATCCTACATTTCTAATAAGTCCAGAATTATCAATGAGAATCTATAGTTTAACAAATATTCCACGTGATTTGTATTGACATTTAGTTTGAGAGGTACTGCTGTAGATCTTATTTTGGTTTCTGAGTAGATAATTGGCAAAAAAAAAAAAGTAGTAAAAGGACAGGAATAGGAATACGGGGTACTTTCCAGGAGTTTATTAAAGTAACCAACAATGCCGAGTAAGTAGACCCAAATTTGCTATATAGTTTCCAACGAGGGAGGGATAATGATCTCATAGTCATGATGATAGTCACAGAACTGAAGCTTCTAAGCTTATCTGAGCTCCTGAAACAGTTGTAGTGACATGAAAATGAATGTCACTATAGTAACCAATTAATTTTTTTTTTTTTCATTTTTTCTGAAGCTGGAAACAGGGAGAGACAGTCAGACAGACTCCCGCATGCGCCCGACCGGGATCCACCCGGCACGCCCACCATGGGGCGACGCTCTGCCCACCAGGGGGCAATGCTCTGCCCATCCTGGGCGTCGCCATGTTGCGACCAGAGCCACTCTAGCGCCTGGGGCAGAGGCCACAGAGCCATCCCCAGCGCCCGGGCCATCTTTGCTCCAATGGAGCCTTGGCTGCGGGAGGGGAAGAGAGAGACAGAGAGGAAAGCGCGGCGGAGGGGTGGAGAAGCAAATGGGCGCTTCTCCTGTGTGCCCTGGCCGGAATCGAACCCGGGTCCTCCGCACGCTAGGCCGACGCTCTACCGCTGAGCCAACCGGCCAGGGCGTAACCAATTAATTTACATAAAGGTGAAACTAGTCCTGTAAACTAGCACACATTTTTATAGCTTTCCCAATATAACCATCTCCAGAAACTAAAAGATTATTATATTATGCTCGGAGATACAATTTGCAATTGTAATTTTTTTCTCCAATGTATAAGTAATTATAACATGACAACTTTTCTGATGAGCATTACTATTTTTTAAAGCTTTACCAATTACTTGCATGTCAGTTTAGGAAAATGATGGCAATGTCACTTATAAAAGAGTTTGAGATATCTCTTTGCTATATACCTATTTATAGATTGAAGTTATTGTTATACACATATCACAAAGCGGGAAGCATTTATACAAAATTTCAAAGCTTTGAATAAATTGAAAAGTCATTTTTCAGGAGAGTGATGTGTTTAGCATCAAAATACAAAATATAAGTAAGTATATATACATTTTAGATTAAGATTTAAATCCCCAGGCCCAAAATGGATTGCTTAATGTTACTATATCTATTGGACTCTCGAAATATCTGTAATAATTACTTTCATTTTATACCTTTTTAATGAAGATAAACTTTTTTTAGAAGTTTTAACATTTTGGTGTTTTGTAAGCACAATTTCAAAATAGATGTTCAGTTACAAAGATGTCAAAGGCGCACAGCCAAAAGGTTAAAACACTAATTTCAGTCTATACTGTTATTATTATATTTTTTCTTTTTATTAAGTGAGAGGTCGGGAAGCAGAGACAAACTTCTACCTGCGCCCTGACCAGGATCCACCTAGCAAGCCCCCTACCAATCAATGCTCTGCCCCTCTGGGCCCCTACTCCATTGCTCAGCAACCAAGCTATTTTAGTGCCTAAGGCAGGCCATAGAGCCATCCTCAGTGCCCAGGGATAACTTTTCTCCAACCATTCTAGCCATGGCTGTGGGAGGGGAAGAGATACAGAGAGAGATAAAGGGGAGAGGGAGAGAGGAGCAGATGGTCACTTCTTCTCTATGTCTTGACCAGGAATCAAACCTGGTACTTCTACACGCCAAGCCAATGATCTACCACTGAGGCAACTGGCCAGGGCCTCAGCCTATACTGTTATTGCCAACTCTTTTTTCTAATCTGTATTTTGTTATGTATCAGTTTTCATATAATTTTCAATTATATAATGATGTTCTCACAAAAGTCCTAGGATGTTAATAGTTTGTCTTAGTGTTCATTAAAAATCCTCAGTAGATTTAGTGGATTTCAGATTATGAAAGTCAGTGATTGTTATTTGTTGTTACTTTTATTTCCCCTAAAAAAATAAAGCATGTTTATACTAAGTAGAAAAATTAATAAATACAGATAAATTTAAGTACCCAAAGAATATCTTATATAACTTTTCTAGCACTGTAAAAATGTATCCAAATGATTTAAGAGATCAAATTAAACTGATTGGGTGATGTAAGGTACAATTTTTTTGAATAACAGTTTTAGTGGGTGTGATTCACATGCCAGAAAAATTTCCTTTTTTGTAGAACCTTTTGAAGTGTAAATTCAGTCTATTCAGTATATTCATCATTGTATGAGCATCGCTATGTAATACTAGAATGTTTTTATCCAAACTGTACACAGTAGCAGTCATTCCTGTTCCTCCCACCCCTCAGTTTCTAAAAACCACTAACTACTTTGTGTCTCTATAGTTTATTTCTTGTTCACATTCAAGAGATAATCCATTTAACTTGAGATGACCCTCCCTGTTGTCCAGGAAGCAGTCTCTTCCCATCTTATTATTCTACATAGTAATTTAAGGGAACACCGTGGGGTGGGGAGAGAGGTGGGTAGCCCCTTGTGATATAAAATTGCTGCAGGAGCTCCAGGCATTAAATCTGCATTCTAGCCAGAAATTAATGGGAAAAAGGGACAAAAATGGCTATACTCCCTACATTCAATGACACTTTTTAGATTTGCTCACTCCACTTCCACAAATGTGCCTTTCCCAAAATTTAATTTTATGGCACCTAGACTAAGGATCACAGCCTTATTCCAAGTGGCCATGTGCCTAGCTAAAATACATGGTTCTCTTTCTGAAAAAAAAAAAAAAAAGGTAAGATGGATATTAGAGGATAACTGTAAGTGTCTGCTATAGTGTTAAACCCATTTTAACGTATTTAAAGCTTGTTAATCTAGAGTTTGGAATTCCTAAAGAGCAAGTCTTGGAAAACATTATAGACTATTAGGAAAGAATGTCTGGCAATAAAACATAAAAACATTAAGTATAATATCAGTAACCAGGATATAAAATCTGTGACAGCAAACCATATTTGTCTTGATTATTACTCTAAACTCACATTTTAATATACTAGTGGCTGATATATAGTTGTTTATTAAATATTCTTTGAATAAATGAGTTAATTACTGTACTAACATTATATAGCATATTATAGTTACACAACAGATTCACACAGATTACCTAATCATAAAATAAGTTGATAGTCCCAAAACCCACTGCTGCATTTCCCTCCAACTTTCTCAGGGTTTAAGATCTGCTTTGAAAGAAACAATCTAGGTATTGAATGATACATGGAGAAAGTTTGGGTATTAATGAACTTAGGTAAAATCTAGCACATACAGATGCTAGGGTAGTTTTCTCTTTAAAGGCCTATCCAGCAATTATTTCTTTATTGATACATTTAGGTATTCATTAGTTACTTATTGGGAGTTAACGATATTCCAGGTTTCACTGAAGCAGTTGTCTTTTTCCAAACATGTTGGCTAGAATTATAAGACTTTGCTTCTGAGATGATGCACTTGACAGTCTTGAAATAATAGCTCAGTTTAAAACAAAAACAAAAGAAAATATTTTTATCTTTATAAATGGATATAAGGTTATCTATCTGGTTCTCCAAAAAAAGGAAACAAAAAAAATCATTTTTAATAACTTATACCAAAACTGTGCATATTACATAAAATTTAAGTATTCTGCAAAATCTTATGTATTCTAAATTTATTGGCATAAAACTCTAGAAATTGGCATGTCTGATAAATAATGCATAGTTTCAATTTAGCATTTAATAAACTGGGCACTGTGGGGTTCTAACTATCTAAAATTAATCATAATATATTGGAGTTTTAAGACCAAAAGGATTTTAACTTATTTACTATTCATGTAGATTATTAAAAGAAGTTAAGGGTGTAATCAAAGAAATCACCATCTAAAATGGTGATGCAAAGAATTTCTCCAAATACCATGTCATAGCCAATAAATCCATTCATTAATGGTATTAATTAACCTATAAGAATATTAATTCAAGTACAACTCTTCAAGTAATTTATAGCTAATACAAACATTATTTTGAAGCCTTCCTTCTTTAACATGGTAGGTTTAGGATATTAGAATTCCAAAATTACCAATATTTTCTTTTAAGGTTTGGTTACTTGGCTTAGCATAAATGCTTTCTGAATGCTTATTCAAGCAAAAATAAATTATACAGATGAGAGAAGTATATAAATCTGATAAAATTCATTGAGCGAGAATCTTACTGTATGCAATAAAATTTCCAAAAAGGCCTCAAGGATAAAAGTCTAACCCAGTGACAATGTCATTGACAGTTTAGTAACATGCCACAAATCTCTCCCCTGTAAATAGTTATTTTATCAATATGTTGAAATGAACTTTTTTCCTCTTTAAGTATATGCCAGTACTCAGTATTCTTACCTGAGTCAGGTCACATGTTAATTCTAACATTAAGCTTTTTCACTTTCGTTCCAAATCTAACTTCATGCACCACTGATAAAAAAACAACAAGGAAGGTCACTATAATGTATTAATTATTTTAAGTATAAGTATCCAAATCATGCTAGATCATTGGGAAGGGGTTCCTCTTCAACATATATTAGTAGAGAGTAGAGCTTATGAAAGCATCTTACTTCTTGCTCTGTCAGGGGAAGGGAAAGAAGAAATTATAAAAGAATAAATGAGGGAGGTCTACAAGGTTATTCCAGGTGCAGTGGGGTTTGTAAAGGCACTGGTCAGTAGAGACCTCTGTGAAATGCTAATAAACAGTATCTACCAACTTGAGGACAAGGAGACCTGGAGCAATGCCCAGTAACTAGAGTGGAGCTCGGTGGATTGAGAATCAGAGACTCAGTACAGTCAAATTTCTGCCACCAATTAATTTAGTGACTTTGACCAGGAAAATCTGTGCATTCATTATTAAAGATTTCACTACACACCTAATCTTTAATTTGTAGAATAAGAACAATAAATATTAATATGAACATTTAAAACTCAGTAATAATGACATTTTGTTTTTCTTTAACATTTCATCAGAAACATATTAGAAAAATTTTACTTCACTCCTCAAATGGTTCTTTTTAGTGTGAATCAGTTTCACATATATGATCTCTACTCAACAGTTAAATATTCCTTTGTCAGATAAATTATGTTATATAATGGCTTCTCATTTACACTAGAAAACAGTTGAAACAATTTAATGCACAGATATCTGAGAAGAGCATATCCTCCAAACAACATCATTCATTAAGGCGTTGATATAATGGATGCAATCTATTACAGTTACTCTTCTATTAACCTCTATTGCAATGTATTACAGGTAAAACAATTTCCTATATACTAGTCATTCATGAGTTTTCTAGGTTCATAAATACTACTGACTTCTTTATTTTGTGACAGAGACAGAGAGAAGGACAGATAGGGAAAGACAAAAAGGAAGAGAGATGAGAAACATCAATTCTTCATTGCCATACCTTACTTGTTCATTGACTGTTTTCTCATATGTGCCTTGACAGGAGGGCAGGAGGGTGGGGAGGCAGAGTGAGTGACCCATTGTTCAAGTCAGCAACTTTTGGCTCAAGCCAGTAACCATGAGCCTCAAGCCAGCAAACTTTATGCTCAAGCCAGCAACCATGGAGTCATGTCTATGATCCCATGCTCATGGCTGAGACCCTGAACTCAAGCTGGTGAGCCCACCACTCAAGCCAGTTGAGCCAGCGATTGTGGGGATTTGAACCTGGGTCCTCTGTGTCCCAGTCTGATGCTCTATCCACTGTGCCACCACCTGATCAGGCAACTAATTTTTAAAACATTTTTTAAATTTTTATTAATTTTTAATTTATTGTGTTTACATGGATTCAAGTGTCCCACTGAATAAAACTCCATCACCCACACCTGTATCCCTTTTTATACCCCCCTTTACCTGCCTCCCCCTAACTCCCTCCTCCCTTCCCATTAGGATTTGCTGTTCTATTATCTATATCTCTGTGTTATTATGTATATATAGTTTCACTAATCCCTTTACCTTCTCTGATCCCATCCTCTCATCCCCCTTCCCTCTGACTGCTGTCCCTCTGGTCCCTGTGACCCCGCCTCTATCTCTATTCCATTCCTCAGTTCACTTTGTTCATTAGATTCCACATATATGTGAGATCCTATGATATTTTTCCTTCTCTACCTGGCTTATTTCACTTAGCATAATAATCTCCAGGTTCATGCATGCTGTCACAAAAGGTAAGATTTCTTTTTTTCACAGCTGCATAGTAATTCATTGTGTATATGTACCACAAGTTTTTAATCCATTCGTCCACTAACGGATACTTGGGCTGTTTCCACATCTAGGCTATTGTAAACAATGCTGCAATAAACATGAATGCACATATCTTCTTTTGAATCACTGATTTGGTATTCTTAGGATATATTTATTCCTTAAAGTGGAATAGCTGCTCAAAAGGCAGTTCTGAGGAAACCCCATACAGTTCTCCACAGTGGCTGCAAAGTCTGCATTCCCATCTTTAGTGCAGAAGGGTTCCCTTTTCTCCACATCCTCACCAGCACTTACTGTGTGTTGTTTTGTTAATGAGCACCATTCTGACTGGTGTGAGGTGGTATCTCATTGTGGTTTTAATTTGCATTTTTCTGATGATTTGTGACGTTGAACATTTTCTCATATGCCTATTGGCCATTTGTAATTCTCTTTGGAGAAGTATCTATTCACTTCTTTGGCCCATTATTTAATTGGATTATTTACCTTCCTGGTGTTGAGTTTTAGAAGTTCTTTATAAATTTTGGTTATTAACTCCTTATCAGACATATTGTCAAATATGTTCTCCCATTGTGTGGGTTGTCTTTTTATTTTGTTCATGGTGTCTTTTGCTGTGAAAAATCTTTTTAGTTTGATATAGTCCTATTTGATCATCCTGTCCTTTATTTCACTTGCCCAGGGAGATAAATCAGCCAAAAATATTGTTACAAGAGATATCAGATAATTTACTGCCTATGTTTTCTTCTAAGATGCTTATGGTTTCATGACTTACATTTAAGTCTTTTATCCATTTTGAGTTTATTTTTGTGAATGGTGTAAGTTGGTGGTCTAGTTTCATTTTTTGCATGTAACTGTTCAATTTTCCCAACACCATTTATTAAAGAGACTGTCTTTATTCCATTGTATGCTCTTACCTCCTTTGTCACATATCAACTGACCATAAAGGCCTGGGATTATTTCTGGGTTCTCTGTTCTGTTCCATTGATCTGTATGCCTGTTCTTATGCCAGTACCAAGCTGTTAGAAGTACAATGGCCTTGCAGTATAACTTGATATCAGGAAGTGTGATACCCCCCACTTTATTCATCATTTTCAAGATTGCTGAGGCTATTCGTGTTCTTTTTTGGTTCCACATAAATTTTTGGAATATTTTTTCTATATCTTTGAAGTATGCCATTGGTATTTTAATAGAAATTGCATTGAATTTATGGATTGCTTTGGGTAATATAGACATTATAATGATGTTTATTCTTTCGATCAATGAACATAGTATATGCTTCCACTTGTCTGTATCTTCCTTGATTCCTTAATCAATGTTTTATAATTTTCTGAGTACAAGTCCTTTACCTCCTTGGTTAAATTTACTCCTAGGTACATTATTTTTTGTTTTTGTTGCAATAGTGAATGGGATTGTTTCCTTAATTTCTCTTTCAGGCAGTTTATTGTTGGTGTATAAAACTGCCACTGAATTCTGAATATTAATTTTATATCCTGCCACCTTGTCGAATTCATTTATCAGGTCTAGTAGTCTTTTGACTGATATTTTAGGGTTTTCTATGTACAGTATCATGTCATCAGCAAATAATGAAAGTCATAATTCTTCTTTTCCAATTTGGATGCCTTTTTTTTCTTCTTCTTATCTGATTGCAGTAGCTAGGACTTCCAGAACTATGTTGAATAAGAGTGGTGAAAGGGGGCACTCCTGCCTTTTCCTGATCTTAAGGTGATAGCTTTTAATTTTTGCCCATTGAGTATGATGTTGGCCAAGGGTTTGTCATAGATGGCCTTTATAGTATTGAGGTATGTTCCCTGCATTCTCACTTTACTGAGAGTTTTGATCATAAATGGGTGCTGAATTTTATCAAGGCTTTTTCTGCATCTATTGATATTATCATGTGATTTTAATCCTTCCTTTTTTATGTGATGAATCACATTGATTGATTTGCAAATATTGTATCAGTCTTGCCTCCCCAGAATAAATCACACTTGATCATGATGTATGATTTTTTTTATGTATTGCTGGATCTGATTTGCTAATATTTTGTTGAGAATTTCAGCATCTAAATTCTTCAGGGATATTGGCCTATAGTTTTCTTTCTTTGTAGTGTCTTTACTTGGTTTTGGAATGAGGATTATGCTTGCCTAATAAAAGGAGCTTGGAAGTCTTCCCTCCTCTTGAATTTTTTGAAGTAACTTGAGAAGGATAGGTGTTAGTTCTTTGAACATTTGGTAAAATTTGCCTGTGAAATCATCTGGTTCAGGACATTTTTGCTGTGAGTTTTTTTTATCACTCTTTCGATTTCATTTGTTGTAATCAGTCTGTTTAGGTTTTCTGATTCTTCCAGATTAAGTTTTGAAAATTACATGTTTCGCCTGACCTGTGGTGGCACAGTGGATAAAGCGTCGACCTGGAAATGCTGAGGTCGCCGGTTCGAAACCCTGGGTTTGCCTGGTCAAGGCACATATGGGAGTTGATGCTTCCTGCTCCTCCTCCTTCTCTCTCTCTGTTTCTCTCTCTCTCTCTCCTCTCTAAAAATGAATAAATAAAATAAAAAAATGTGTTTAAAAAAAAAGAAAATTACATGTTTCTAGGAATTTATCCATTTCACCTAGGTTGTCCAATTTTTGGCGTACAGACTTTTATAGTACTTTCTTACAATCCTTTGTATTTCTGAGGTGTCAGTTGTTACTTCTCCTTTATTTATTTGAGTACTCTCTCTTTTTTTCTTGATGAGTCTGGTTAAATGTTTATCAATCTTGTTTACCTTTTCAAAGAACAAGCTCTTGTTCTCATTGATCTTTTGTATTGTCTTTTTAGCCTCTATGTCATTTATTTTCACTCTGATCTTTATTATTTCTTTCATCTGGGCTTTATCTGTTGTTGGTTTTTTAGTTCTTTTTGTTGCAGGGTTAAGTTGTTTATTTGAGCTTTTTCTTGCTTCTTAAGGTATGCCTGAAATGCTATGAATTTCCCTCTCAGAGCTGTTTTTGCTGTGTCCCACAAATTTTGAGTTGTTGTATGTTCATTTTCATTTGTTTCAAAACTATTTTAATTCCTTCCTTGATTTCATTGTTAACCTATTCATTATTTAATAGCATGCTATTTAACCTCCAAGTGTTTGGATGTTTTTCCATTTTTCTATTATAGTTGATTTGTAGTTTCATGCCATTGTGATCAGAGAAGATGCTTTATATGATTTCAATCTTCTTAAATTTATTGAGACTTGTTTTGAGTCCTAACATGTGGTCTATTCTAGAGAATGTATCATAAGTATTTGAAAAGAATGTTTATTCTGCTGCTTTGGGGTGAAAACTTTTGAAGATATCTATTAAATCCAGTTGATCTAGTGTGTCATTTAAGGCTGCTGTTTCTTTGTTAAATTTCTTTCTTGAGGAGCTATCTAGTGATGTTAGTGGGGTATTAAAATCCCCTACTATTATACTGTTGCTGTTGATCTTCCCCTTAATGTCCATCAAAATCTGCTTTATATACTTAGGTGCTCCTATATTAGGCACACAGATATTTACAATGGTTATATTCTCTTTTTGGATTGCTCCATTTATCATTATGTAGTGACCTTCTTTATCCCTTACTATCACCTTTGTTTTAAAGTCTATTTTGTCAGATATCAGTATTGCTATCCCAGCGTTTTTTTTCATTTCCATTTGCATGAAATATTTTTTTTCTTCCCTTTACTTTCAGTCTATGTGTATCTTTTGTTTTGTGGTGGGTCTCTTGTAGACAGCATATGTACAAGTCCTGTTTTCTTATCCATGCAGCTATTCTATGGCTCTTGATTGGAGCATCTAATCCATTTACATTTAAGGTTATTATTGATATGTAGTTGTTTATTGCCATTTTATTCTTTAAATCTACAATCTTCCTTTTCCCGATCTTTTTTTTTTCCTTTGATCTTTTCACAGCAGGCCCTTTAGCATTTTTTGCAGTACTGGTTTGCTTGTAATGAATTCCATCAGTTTTTTGTTGTTTCTTTTTGTCTGGGAAGCTTTTTATTTATTCCTCCATTTGAAATGATAGCCTTGCTGTATAAAGAAGTCTTGGTTGTAGGTTCTTGCTTTGCATCACTTTGAATATTTGTTGCCAATCCCTTCTGGCCTCAAGTGTTTCTGTTGAAAAGTCAGATGTCATCTTTATGGGGGCTCCTATGTAGGTAATTAACTGCTTTTCTCTTGCAGTTTTTAGTTTTTTTCTTTGTCTCTTAACTTTGACACTTTAATTATGATGTGTCTTTCTGTAGGCCTCTTTGAGTTCCTCATTAATGGAACTCTCTGTGCTTCTTGAATTTGTGTGACTTTTTCCTTCATCATTTAGGGAAATTTTCAGCTATGATTTCTTCAAAGAGGTTCTCTATTCCTCGTTCGTTCTCTTCTCCTTCAGAAACCCCTATTATGTGGATGTTCTTTCTCTTCATGTTGTCACAGAGCTCTCTTAGAGTTTCTTCAGACTTTTTGAGCCTCTTTTTTTTTGCTGCTCTGCATCCATCCTTTCATTTATCTTGTTCTCTAAATTGCTAATTTGATCCTCGCTTCATCCAGCGTGCTATTAATTTTTTCTAGTGCAGTCTTTATTTCTGATAATATATTTTTCATTTTTGACTGGTTCATTTTTATGATTTCAATGTCCTTTTTGATGCTTGCTATGTCTTTATTTAGGTGCTCATTATGTCCATTCATTGTTGCTCTAAGATCCTTGAACATCCTAAATATCATTGTTTTTAAACTCTGCATCTGGTATTTTGGTTACTTCTATCTCATTCACTTCTTTTTCTGGAGATTTCTCTTGTTGGTTCATTTGGGTCTCATTTCTCTGTCTGCCTATTTTGTTTATATATGAGGTAGTTCTGACTTTAAAATTTTTGTATGGGCTTTATGAAGAAGATGGGCTTGGTGGCACTGTCCTCTAGGCCACTGGTTTTTCTTGTTCTAGGAATGCTTCTTGAGGGTACTATTTTCCCTCTTGTTGTATGTGAGTATTAGATGCAATTGGTCTTTTCATGGGTACGTTTATCCCTTCAGGCTGGCTGACTCTAAGGGTCAACCTTGATTATGTGTATTACACACTGTGCAATGTCTGCCCTGTTGGGTGTATTTATTCTCCATAGTGTCTAGTGCCTGATAGATTCCAATTTTGGGTGTTGTGCTTGTGTATGTTGAGTCTAGGGTTGGTGCTGTCTGCCACCCACTACCAGTAGTGTTGGCTCTAGTTTTTCTTGGGTTGTTGTCAGCTGTTGTTTGTAACTCACTGTGGGCTACCAGTCTGTAGCTTCTGCACTTTTTTCTGTTTGTGTCTGCGTTTTCTGTGTCTGGATACTGTGAGAAGGGCCAACGTTTGTATAACGATCAGCTTCCTCCTGCTTAGAGATGACAATAGCTCCATAAAAGCCCCAAGCTCTGTAAGATTTGTCTCCACTTTTCAGCTTCTCCTCCTCCTCTTGCAGCTGCCTGGAGGCAGAATCTTCTCACAGAATCTTCTGTAGTAAGACTGTAGCATGGGCTCATATTGGCCTCACCCCACCAACCCCTCTATAGGTTGCACACTTGGTGGGTTAGGGCAGCTGAGATTGTGAAAATGACATGGGTGGGACCCCCTACCTCAGGAGTTCTTGGTCAGGAGCTCAGTACAGGGAATGTGGCCCCTACTCTAGAGCTGCGCCACTGCTGGATACTCAAATTTTATTTCTCCCCAACAAGGTGAGCAGTAGGTTCAGACTGAGTGTGGCCAACAGTCCCCTCTGAGAATTTCTTTCAGCTGTTGAGAACCTAGTTTCAGGGAGGAAGACTGAGGGTCCTCTCTTGGGGCTGACTGTGCCCTTCCCAAAGGTGGCTAAGCCCCTCGACCAGATCCAGCAATAGAGTCACAGGCACCCACACTTTAAATGTCCATGTTTCAAACCTTTTTCCCTTCCCCCTGTGGAATCTAGTCTAGCTAGACAAAATATCCAGAGCCTAGGCTGGCTCCACCCTGTCCAATGCACATGAGCTGCTATACCAGTGATGATCACAGAGAGTGGAAGTTGCCTCAGCTGGGCCACGTGTGAGGTGCTTTTCCTTAGGATACCACTCTAGCAAGGGTTGTTAGGGCCTGAACTGATGCTTTCCACAGCTGGCTCCTAGATGTGCCCATCCTGGGCCTCACTAGCAGGAGCCTAGTGAAGACCAATGGGAGACACTCCCCGTGCCTGGCCCTCAGCAACTTTCTTGGAGCTACAAGCAATTAAGAGTTTGTGGCTGCATCTGCTAGGCCCAGGTGTACATGGAAATACCTAGCTGCACTCCCATCCAAGTACTAACCAGGCCCGACCCTGCTTAGCTTCCTAGATCAGACGAGATCGGGCACGTTCAGGGTGGTATGGCCGTAGACCCTAGCTGCACTCCTTGGCTAACTTTTACCCACTCTGGTCCTGGGGGAAAGTCTGCTCAAATGGCCAAGTTTCCCCGAGTCCTGCCTCTTGCAGCCTCTGTGTCCTGGCTGTTTGTTAGGCTCCGTCACTGAAAAAGCCTCTGCTAGAGTCTAGAGCCTGCGGCAATTCAGCAATTAGGAAGGGTGGTGGGTATGGCTCTGCCCCTCAGCCCAGGTGTCAGTCTGTCCAGACTTTTTTTTCACAGACTTCAGTAGGGTGTGGCCCCAGAAATATGGTGGTTGTGGCCTCTGAGATTCAGAGGTGTGGTCTGCCTGCTCTCTGGATTGATTCAACTGAATCTCCGGTGAGGTGGAAGCATCAGTCATAGACTCAGGAGAGTATGGTGGGGGGGGGGGGGGGGGGGGGGGGGCTCCAGTCTCAACACCACAAAACCGAGTTACTGACACACCCCCTGCTTCCTGGTCTCTCAGAATGACCTGTCACCATGACTGGGGCAGGAGAGACTCTCAAAGGTGGAGCAGCTGCTTTTCCCCAGGCTGATGCCACTCAGAGGGGACTGCTCTACCCAAGAAAGATGGCGACTGCACTACTGGAGAATGACTCAGCACAAGGCTTCTGATGGCTGTGCCCCACAGTGTCTCTCCCTGAGCCTCCAACTTTACTCTCCTCCTGCAGATCCAGTCCTCTCAGCTCTCCCTGCCAGAGCCCTGTGGCTCTGAATGAGGTTTTCCTTTTGGGCCCTTAATACGGAATCTCTGTCCGAGAGGTGTGTCTCTTTCTCACAAACAGAAACCAGCCCTTTTCACAGCTAAATGATTTTTGGGCGCCTCTTCTAGGCTCTGGGGCTCTAGGCTTGGGCTTCAGTCCTAGGGCTGAGGACTCACACCTCTCAGGCAACCCACCCTGCTGTGAGAGTCCCTCCAGGCTGCTGCTCCCTCCTGGAAGCGGGGCAGCCCTTTCTGTATCTCTGCCCTTCCTACTAGTCTCAGTGTGGCTTCTGTGATCCTTGGTTATAGGTTCCTCTTTGTTTAGTCCAAAGTTGGTTTTTCAAGATGATTGTTCTTAAATTAAGTTGTAATCCAATTTGGTCCTGGGAGGTGGCAGTTGGAATGTCCGCCTACTCCATTGCCATCTTTCTTCCTATATATAGTCTCCTTTTAATTAATCACAAAATTCCTGGAAAATTCCAGTTTCTACCCTGTCAGTTAGCTCAGTTGTAAGAGCATTGTCCAAAAACACCAAGGTTACAGGTCCAATACCTGTGCTGCAGCTGTTCAAGTGTTCTGGTTCTTTAGCTCCCATAAGACCCAGGATCCACAGCTCCTCACCTTGCTCCAGCTGGGAGATCAGCTTTGGCTTAGGGACAGGGAGTCCTGGGGCGCTGGAAGCCTGAGTGCAGCTGCCATCCTGGAAAGCAGAATCTGGGAGCAGCGGGTCCTCCTGATTTCTTGATTAAGGGTAGAGTTAAAGTTTCAGTTTTCTTCTTTTATTTATGTAGAACAATATTTGCCTGAAAGCCGATTTAACACCTTAATAAATGTGCTTTGGTTAGTAAATTACCACAGCCTCAAAATAATTTTAAAACACACATTAACTACTAAATAGGATCATATGTTATAGTAAGAAAATAATTTGACTAAAACACAAAGTATTAACCAATGTCATATAATATAATGTTATAGTTAAAATGAATGTCTTAAACAGTTTAGTATATATAGTGAACTATACAGTACAATGCAGTCTTTAAAACTCTGAGATAATATATTCATGGAGAGTTATATATTATTCAATGATTAAAACAGATTAGAAAATGATAAAATAGGATTATAGTATGATAACTACATTTTTTATGTGTGTATGTGTGCATACAGTTACATGTGGGTATGGGTGTGTGCATATATGACACTCAGTATAACAGAAAAGCTTCAATAAAACGATATATGTACATTATATTTTGCTTGCAAATGTATCTTTCATTCACTGTAATCTCAAAGCAAAGGAAATAATAAGAATTCTCTGCTTGTCTGTCATCCTTTCTTTAAAGATTCCAAATTAGAGTAATCATATAACATAATAGTTTGATATGAGCTGAATAACTGTAATGCTATTTCTGGCAAATATTATTCTCAAAATTGTTAGTTAAATTATATGTATACTAATTACTCAGACATTATAATTTTTCATAATATTAAATCACTATTTAACATTTTATGGTGCTTGAATTATACCATACTAACAGAGAATGTTTTTGTTGTATTTTTCTAGGTCTCAGGGTGGTGAATTATTTTGTGAATTCCTAACCTGTGAGCTTACGGTAAGATTATAATTTATATATTAAATTGTAGAGGGGTTTTTTTTCCTTGCTAATGTTCAGTAAATGTAATAGTGAAAGCAATGTGTGTGATTCACTTGATACTTTACTGTACATTTTTATAAAGATTGAAGAAGCTATGTGATATTTTCTATCAAAATATTTCTTTTCTTGGGTGAATTATCATTATATAAGCATTTGATAAAGATTTTGATAGATTACTAACTGAATTCGAAGACATCATTTAGAAAGATAAATTTATACCACTGAAAAATAGCTCTTTAGACATGAATGACAATTTTACATATTAAAATTTTTATAGAGGTCAATTTCATGCCAATGAACAGATGCAATGAGTTATTGAAAGTAAAACTTATTTTATCACCTGTCAAGATTTACCAAAACTGGGTTCTTCTATGAAAGCTTGATTTTAGAGCTTGAGAGAATTGAAAGTAAAATATATAACTATTGAAAAATGATAAGAAATAACCAGTGCCTGCTAATATGGTATTTGGGGGCATTATGTATTTGTTAATAATATGGTTAAATGCAGTCAATAACATTACTAAAAATGCAAATCTGGGCTACACTTATGAGTGATTACTACAGATTATAAGTAAAAATACATTTATTTGTGTTGTTAAACTAATGAAGTTATTGTTTTGTAAGACAATATTGAGAGTTTATCTGTTCCTTAATAGTAAACAGTAACGATTTAGATTGTAATTAATATAAAATATGGATAATGCGGGAACTTTTCTTTCATTCACTTTATACTTGGGGGAAAATGATATCTTTGAAAGTAGAAAGGCAATGACTAAGACTTCTGTTGATTTGATCATACAACATTATTGAAAAGTATCTTGAAAAAGTTGTCTAGGTTACTATAGGCAACTAGTACTGTGTGAACTCTAAGGTGTAATTTTTGGTTACATTTCTTTTAGAAACACTCAAGAAATATTTATTAAAAAAGAATTGTCATATTGAAACAAAGGGAAATTCCTCTGTCCTACAAAAAGGATTTTGCTAGTAATGAAAGAAATTTTTATAAAATATATTTCATAAATATACCTAAATGGAATAATCTCACAAATTATTTCAACATGTAAAATGTAAAAAAAAATTAGAAAATTTACTATCATCTTTGATCTTTTTAATCTTCTATAAACATAATATGTATAGAGAAAATTGCCCATGTCTTAAGTGCATAGTCTCAGTGAATTATCACAAAATGCACATACACATATAACGAGTGCTCACATAAATTGAAATAAAAAAGATAGAACATTAGCATGCCTTGAAGTTCCACTCCCTTGGTTTTTTTTTCTTAATTATACCCACAGAGCATAAGCACAATTTGACTTCCAAGAGGATAGATTACTTCCTCCTGTTTTACATTCTATGAATGAAATTGTACAGTGGGTACTGCTTTGCTTTTTGTGCTCAACATTACATTTGTAAGATTATGTGCAGTGCTAAATCACTCATTCTTATTGCTGTGTAGTATTCAACTGTGTGAATATACCAAATTATGATTCTTTCCTCTATTTGTAAGATGAGGGTAGCTTCCAGACTTTAGCTTTTTTAAAAAGTGGTCATAAATACATCTGGAACATGTCTTTTAGGGAACACATGCATCTATTTTTTGGGTGTATAGGACATGTTCTGCTTTAATAGACACTGACAGTTTACCAAAGTGTTTATATCAGTGTTTGACAGCAGAATGTGAGAGTTCAATTGCTTCATAAATTTGGAACCTTTTATTCTTCTATTTTGGCCATTCTGATGTGTGTGGTACTATATTTTAATTTTAAAATTCTAAAGACTAATGGTATTAAATACTTTTTTTAGTATTTATGATGATTATTTGTCATGTGGATATTCTCCTTATTGACATGTCTATCTTTTGCACTTTTCTACTACTATGTTCTATATTATCTATTTTTCTATTATTTTAATTATAGTATCTACCCATGTTTAATATACATTTAAATATATTCTATATAATATGTATAAAATGGGTTTTGAATTCTCTTTTGGATATGCACAGTGATATGTTGGATCTGGCTCAAACTGATTCACAAGAGCCAACTGTTAAAGCATTAAGAATTTTAAAAGCTGCTAGGTAGTTTGAAAATCTGCCCTACTACAAGTATTTATACTACATATATTGGCAAACACTAAAAAACAGGGCTGTGCTTTTTCTTCTGGAGAACTAGTTGTTAAACATTGACTAGCACACACCTGGATATTTATTTTGTATAATTTTAAATCATGGAGTAGGCTTTCTCATTATTCTAATGGTGTGTTTTGATGAATAGAAACTATTAATTTTAATTTGTTCTTGTTTATTGGATTTGTTCCTTGTATTATCAGGGTTTTTCTATTCTATTTAAGAAATATTTGCCTTTTTCATGTTTGTTAAGATATTTTTCTTATGGTTCCCTGAAAGCTTTATTATTTGAACTTTCACAAATAATGATTACCATGTTTTGAAGATATTGTTCTATGCTGTTACACTGCACATTCAGTATAGTTACCTGCTTAAATTTTAATTAGAATAGTTATTGCTCTGTGTATATTTCATACTGTGAAATTAATATATAAATATGAAGCCACTGATATTTATATTTATTTAATAATTTAATGTTGCTATTTATAAGCCATTTATAGTATTTTATAAAGTTAATATATGTATTCATGCATTGTCCACAACCAATGTCACACAACACAATCAGTTATCTCACCATTATTTTGAAATAAGTATTCAACAACATAAAAATTAATACTTGAATTTAATCCTAAATGTATTATGACAATTTATTTTCATTATATATTATTAAATGAACCCAAAGTTTTCAAAATAAAAGTTCTACAAAATCATTTAATAACTCAGAATATTAGGCTTAGCTGTAGAAATTCAAATATAATTATTTATTAGTTTTTAAAATTATTTGGTTGCTTCCAAAATATTATGTTTAATAAATCGCATAAACATAACAGCCATGATAAATTCAACCTATGGGATTATCACATGTACTTCATAAAGATTTTATTTGCCTTGTGATTTACGTGTGTGTATGTGTGTAATTTTCAATGAAAAACAACATTGCATCACATACCTGTTTTGTTCCTTATAGGAATGGTAGTATAAAAATCAGTATTATTTTTTTCCTTAAAATCTGAGTCAATTATGCAAATGTATATTTGAAATGAATTGTATTGTTTTATTATGCATGCTTTCTGAACTGCATGTGTTTTTCTTTTTGAAGTAATTTTAATTTGAATACATTCAATTTTCTACAAAATGTTTGAAATATTTGAAAGATGTAATAAAATATGATGGAATTAAATAATTATTTTCAAATGGAAAGTTCAATAGTTTCAATATGGACATGTCAAATTTAGTCTATTTTTTAAATCACTGGCTCCTCAATTCAAGTCATTTCATTGAATTTAGAGTAACTCATAAATTAAACAATGGAAATGCAAAAGCAAACTAAATTATATGTTATTTTAAAAATTAGTTATTAGTTTTCTAAACTTTATAATGAAAATTTGACGAGAATTTTTTTTAATCAAGTGAGAAGCAGGAGGCAGAGAGACAGACTCCCTCATATACCCCTACTGGGATCTACCTGGCAACTCCTGTCTGGGGCTGACACTCTGCCCATCTGGGGCTACTACTTCATTGCTTGGCAACTGAGCTATTTTTAGTACCTGAGGCAAGTCTCTGGAGCCATCCTTGACTCCTGGGGCCAATTGGCTCCTGGAGCCAATTTCTTATTCAAGCCATGTATGTGGGAAGGGAAGAGAGGAAGAGAAAGAGAGAGAGAGAGGATAGGTAAGGAAGCAGATGGTCAATTCTCCTGTGTGCCCTAACTAGGAATCAAACCCAGGACTTTCACCCACAAGGCTGACACTACCACTGTGCCAACCAGCCAGGACCTGATAAAAAAAAAACTTCCGGCTTATAAGTTAAAGTTTTAGAGACTAAAGAAAGGTGGTATTTTATTTATTTTTATATATGTATTTAGAGAGCATGGGGTTTATACCAAAGCAGTTCTTCCTTTTAGATGTTTTTGTCTGTTTTAGGTATAGCCAAAGTGATGAAATATATAGAGTGTGTACTAATTAAAAACTAATTATGGAGTTTTCACTTTTACTAAAATATTAATCTTTGTGGCATAATTATAGCAGGAAGAACAAAGATGAAACACAGAAAGGTGAAAGTTGAAGATTAGTGCAAATATTTGATAGAGCATTAATAGCTATCTCTGATCCTCCACTAGCCATTTCAAAGAGCTAAATAATGAGTTCATCTGTAAAATACAGCAGAGGTTATACAGATAAATATTTCAGGATTTAATTCATAAAGGTATCCCTGAAAGTAAATAATAGTTAAAGGGGAAAAAATCAAGCAAATAGACACAGACCACTGATTCAAGTAATTGATGCCAGTTAAATATACTGTACTTCAATTTCAGTGATGTCAGAGCTTGGGGACAAAGTTCAAAGACATGTTTTTAGCACACTGCATGAAGAAAAATTGTGGAAAATTGAGAATTATAAACATGCAAAATATTTTATGATGATTTGAACCTAAAATTAAGAGATTAAATTATGCAGTAAAGCCTGACCAGGCAGTGGCACAGTGGTTAGAGCATCGAACTGGGACTCAGAGGACCCAGGTTCAAGACCCCGAGGTCACCAGCTTGAGTGTGGGCTCATTTGGTTTGAGCAAAGCTCACGAGCTTGAGCCTCAGGTCACTGGCTCAAGCAAGGAGTCACTCAGTCTGCTGTAATCCCTCCCCCCCATCAAGGTGCATATGAGAAAGCAATCAATGAACAACTAAGGGGCTGCAACGAAGAATTGATGCTTCTCATCTCTCTCCCCTCCTGTCTGTCTGTCTGACCCTATCTGTTCCTCTCTCTGACTCTCTTTGTCTCTGTCACAAAAAAAGATAATAATAATGATGAAATAAAATATGCAGTAAAATTCTAATCTGAGAGTATGAATACACTTTAAAAGGCCAATAAATAAATAAATGAATAAATAAGCAAACAAAAGTAAAATACAATCATAAAATATATCTAAAAACTTTTGTTAATATAAATGAAAATTGAACTTGATAATAAAATAATTGCACACACAAAATATTCTCTATAATTTAATTTTTATTTTCCAATCAGAGATTTGTTTATTTCATTGAATTCTTAAAGTAGAGTATGTTTTTTTCTTTCTAAAAAATAGAAATATTTTCTAGTTCTTGGCATACTGTATGGAAATAGCTAATGTTCTGTAATACTTTTCCATATTGAAAATTGACTGTGTAGGAATTAGAGAGAAGTTTTGGGTTTCTTTTGCTAAATCAAACATTCAAACATATGTTTTCTCAAATACAACTGTTTGCCAACCTCTCTCTCTCTCTTTCTTTATCTCCCCTCCCTTCTTTTTTCTTTCTTCCCTTCCTTCCTCCCTCACTCCTTCCCTCCCTCCCTCCCTCCCTCCTTTCTCTTTCTTTCTTTCTTTCTTTCTTTCTTTCTTTCTTTCTTTCTTTCTTTCTTTCTTTCTTTCTTTCTTTCTTCTTTCTATCTTCTTTCTCTTTATTCTTTTTCTTTCTTCCTGCTAACAAACATTTATGTGGACTAAGAAGATGGCTAACTTATGTTACAATGGGGGAGCAGACAAGAATTAAATCTTTATTAATATCATATTCTAATGAGAAAAAAGGATTAAAGAAACAAATTATATCACAATTTTAAAAATGTTATGAAGGAAAAAATTCTCAAATATAAAATAACTGGAACAGGTGTTCAAATTTAAATACTACTTTAAAGAAAGATGTAGTTAGTCACATGAGGGAATGGAGAAGAGAAGGGATTTAGAGAGGTTTCTAGGATTTGAAGATAAAGAGAGCTTGGAATGTTCACAGAATTAAAAGAATGCTCATGTAGCTGGAGCATAGCAAGTAAAAAGGAGAGGGCCTTGTCATGAGGTAAGTCTTGTAGGCCATAGTAAGTATATTGGACTTTTAGTAAATGCTATTGCAAGCCAATGAATGCTTTTAAGCAAAAGTGTATAGTAATCCCATTTATGTTTTAACATAATTGCTTTGTGGAGAATAAATTAGTGAGAACTAACATTAGAAATGGGAAGATCATTTGGGAGGAGAAATTTGGAGAGCCCCAACAAAGAAAGAAATGTGGTGGCCTGGACCAGAAGGGATCACTAAGATGGCTCTGCAATCTGATTTGGAAACAGAGCCAAAAGAGCTTAATAATTGACTGGAGGTAGAGGGTGAAAGAAAAAGAGACAACAAACATGAGTCCTACATTTGAACCTTTGATTGTGTAGCAAGACCATGTTTTACAACTGAATTGGTCAAGGTAAATTTGGGAGGCAGGCTCTAGTACAAGAATTAATAAAATCCATATGAAATGAATGAAGGATATGTATATTGGCTTACCTCTTTGCACTCAAGGTATAGTTTGCAATTGTTACCTCAGATAAAAACAAAATTAGGAAATGAGAATTCAATAGTGCACATCTTAAGAATTCATTAAATCCATTTGTTTGGCAAACTAGGCTTTTAAAACAAATTTTCTTGGTTGAGTTTTATAGACATATGTTTGAATCGATGCTGTAAAGCATATGGTAACATTTGGGACCTAAGCTTTCTACAGAATGAGGCTGAGATTATTTATTTAATACAATAGACTCTAATAACCCTTGTGATTTTAAAATGAACCTATAGTGAGATCTGGACAGTATATGGAAGGAAAGGGGTAGCAGTGGCTGGGTATTCTTTAAAGTAATAGTTGGGGAAAAATTGCTTCAATAAGCTAAGAATTTCTAACTTTCATACGACCTCTTACAGTTGAACATAAATAAAAGTAGAAACAATATGGGAGGACAAATTTACTGGAATAAAAAGAAACTAAAAAATCTCTATGAACTTCTATCTTCACTATAATCTTCTCTAGAAAATCACATCTCTCAATTTACGGGATTCTGATAGAAGAGAAATAAAAACAACATATTTTCCTCAGCTAATTAACTTTGCAAAGAAGTATGTTCACATTTGCCTTTTTTGACAATGTTGAAAACATGGAACCCAAAACTTGCCTCCCATTTCTTACAGCTTTTTCTGAAGGTGGGATGACTGATTGCCATGCAATTATATGCACAGTATGCAATTCCCGCTGTGTTCCACTTATTTAACAGCATCAATATATCATAATTTATTTCCATCTACAATACTACAATCTGATCTGTATTCAAACACATTTTAGATGAATATTTGATCTTAGGGATTTTTTGCATTTAATTCAAACCACCTCACTATTAAGTAAAATATTTTATGATTGCACAATAGAGAGGTCTGAATATTACCCTTTAAAATAAGAGAAAGTAATCATGGGGCCCTCACCTCTGGCAGATCTAAATTTAAATCTAGTGTATCCCTAACTATAATCTTGAGATTAGCATATGGCATTTAGCTATAATTAATAGATACAGGAAAAACTTGGCACTTAATCATATGGCTTCCTACTCAAAGAGCTCCTCTTTACCCGTGATAACCATAATTTATGTTGGCAGCGGAAGAATTATGATATGGTAAAAGCCAGAAAATTAAGACTTTAATTATCTCAGAATTTTATATATCAATTACATAGATTGCATTTTCAATCCCAGATTCAAATAAATAGGCTAAGCATGTTTATGTAAAATCTCTTGTTACGTATTGTAATGATGTATCCAGTGAGTTTATTTCAATGTATAATTATTATAAAACTACAGATATATTCTCTTCAATGGAAAACATTCCAGAATATGCATTCATTTCAACTATTGCATCTTATTTCAATCTGGTGGGTTACAAAGAGAGATAATGTTATTATGAACACCTTGTTATCTTAAAATAAATTTGAATAAGATATGTTTAATTTATTTTGCTGCGTTCAAAGAGGTAAATATACCTTTAAGTTAAATCGATAACTATTATTTGCTTTAAAAAAGGTCATGAGTATTTTAGCCCATAAGTAAATAATCACAAAGGATTATAAAGGCATCAATAATAACTTGATGGAAATTGTGTTGGTCCCCAACACTGTTGCCAAGAGCTCTATAAATGGGCATTGTAAAAGGAAATAGAACAATGTGGAGTGTGGGAAAAGATTGAGGAAGTAGAGGAAAATTTATGATTATTGCAAAATATATAATAACTGTTAAAAGTTCAATAATTATTATTCTGTTGATATTTTTACTATGTTATTTATATTTATAGGAGGTAATGGAGTTTTTGGTGTGTCTGTGACATAGGCAAAGAGAGAAATTATAGATTCTCTAAATATTCCAAAGCAGCATAATTGTGATCCACTTTATTATTACCCTTGCCTCTACCTTAAAGATACCATTTAATAATATCTGAAAATTAATGGAAAAATCTTAAGCTCTGGCTATCTGAAATTTCAAGATAATTCTAGTTTTTTTCTAAATATACATTTGCAAAATGAGTTTTTGTCCCAGCTATAAAGTCTATAAAATAAATTTAGCTAAGATAGACTCTCTCCCTGAATGTGTCACATGAAAAATATTAGGTAAGTGAGCTTTTTATTTTAATGACTTTGAAACTAGGAGTTAAGATATTAAAGTGTACTACTCTTTTATTATAAGAGATGATGTTTATAATCAACTGACACCTAAATTCAAACAAAAGTTTCTATGAGGTTTATGTCTGACCCCAACAGGTTCTAACATGTCTCATTAATTAGATTGTTTTCCATTATTCATAGGATCTGTGCCTCTACTAGGATATCACTATTATAGAGATGGTGTTTGTGTGGTATCATTATTTTAGTGAGTCTGTTTGCAATAGAAGAGTAAACATATATCATTATGAACATTTTATTTTTTATGTCATAGATATAGCTTCCAAATTTTGTAATTCATTTTCACACATACATATTTTGCTATACTTTAATACACTTTTATCTTTTTAAATACATAAAGTGATATTATTCACTTCAAATTATTCATTAAATTTAATTTTATTCATAATTTTTATCATTTCTTAAAAGTATTGTTAAGTGAGGAAGCCGTTTGCTTTTCTAATGTAAATTTCAAGCATGCCTTTTAAAATGTTTTATAAAAGGCTTACCATACAACAGTGTTTTGAATACTATTGCTAGAGCATTTGCCCACACATGAAATAAAGATATAACTACAAAATGTTTAGGTCAAATCACAGCATAAGGAAAAGTTTGAATTAAATTAAGGATGAAATCCAACATATTTGGAAGGGACTTCATTTTCTTCTTGAGAAACCAAAGGATACACTTATTAAACTTGGTATGAAATTTCTCAAGTAAAAAAGCACTGGCTTATTTGTTGTCTCATTTTTAATTTTGGGAAATAATTTTTGTTAAGACTACATACATAAAGCATTTAAAAATATGGTGTCCAGCCTGACCAGGCGGTGGAGCAGTGGATAGAGTGTCGGACTAGGATGCTGAGGACCCAGGAGCGAAACCCGATATTGCTGGCTTGAGCATGGGCTAACAAGCTTGAGTGCAGGGTCACCAGCTTGAGCTCAGGATCATAGACATGACCCTATGGTCACTGGCTTGAGCAAGGAGTCACTGGCTCAACTGAAGCCCCTGGGTCAAGGCACATATGAGAAAGTAATCAATGAACAACTAAGGTGCCAAAACAAATAACTGATGATTCTCATCTCCCTGTCTGTCTGTCTGTTCCTGTCTGTCCTTCTCCCTCTCTCTCTCTCTCTCTCTCTTTCTCTCTCTCCCTCACCAAAAAAAAAAAAAAAAAAAGGATGGTGCCTGTTGTGAAGGGCACATGGAAGAGGGATTTCACTAGGGACCAAGCATATGAGATTTATTCTCTAATGTGTTCAACAGTTTACTTTTTGAAAGTAAGTTTTATGTACAACACGAAGCTGATCACTGGGCTACTAAGAGTTCATTTTTAACCCTGTTGATTACTGAAAGGTAAGGACATGTGAATATTTAAGTCAGCCCAACAACAGTAAGATTTATTGTGCATGTATGCAGAACATGCCAGGCAATGTGCTAAATCCTTTATGATGATTATCTGATGATTATCTCTTTTAATCCTCACAATATCCCTCTAACAAGAGACTGACTGGAGCTTAGTAAAACTGATTAAGGTAGGAAGCTTGCTTAAGGCTTCACAAACAGGAGAAGTGTAACAAGAGATGATGGATCCTATTTGAAGGATATGAAGCAAATGTTATAGGGGAAGCTAGGATAATAATAAACGCCTACAGAAATCTGTGAAATCATCCTTCTTTGTGGGTATAAAATTTGAACGAGGTCTCATAGAAAGAGTATGAGGTTTACTTGGTAGTGAAGACAGATAAGGTGAATGTTTCCATCTAATAAGATTTTCTGGAAGCATAGCCTTCTGACCTTTATTTTATTATTTATAATATGTGATATTGGGCAACATGATTACTAATGTATTTTGAGGTCAGAATTTTTGATGCTATATATATTTACTCTACATTAAAAAATAAAAAACCTTCTTAGTAAATGTGGAAGCATCTGCCACTTCTTCAAGAATTTCACTAATTTTCCAGAATAAAAGAAAGAATTATCTTATTCTGTTCATGGAAAAAAGCATCTATTTTCTTCAACAAGAGCTGGCTATGAATTGGATTTTGTCCCCTTTAAAAAATAGTGGGAGGAAAGTGCAATAGTAATATAGGGTGACAGACTAGCTAGTCTGTGGTAGTTGATAGCTCTGGATTCTATATTCTATAATCCCAAATACTCCTGGGTGGGGTTCTCTTTCTTTTTTCTTTGCTCTAAATGTTTCTTAGTTACTTTAGGAAAACTTTATATTTTAGACAGAAGGATTTCCTATACTCACAAGGAAAAAGCAAAGATATTTATAGCACCCAGAAATGGGCTACACAGTGTTGATGGTGGTAACCACTGAGACACCCAGGGAAAGCTATTGTAGTTTGGAAGATAGCAAAGCAAACAAATAGGGAAAAAAAATGGCTATGATTGCATATTTCCTTTGACTTGGGGTTTTTCTTTATAAAATATTAAGTGAACAGAGTTAAGATGAATTTGTTATAAGGGATCACCAAGAATTTTGCAATATTATTTGTGATTCTAAGACATTAGCATGATTTATTGGCCAAGAAAAGAATTAGAAAACCTCTGTTCTCATTTTAGGCAGAGTTTTGAAAGAATGGAGCAAACTTATAAAAGTTAGGTGAATCAGAACTTTCAGGACCTCAGTAATCAGAAAACTAGTACATATGGAGTGAGTCTATTTATATAAATGTAAATATATCTGCCTTTATATGTACTTTAAATCTTTGATACATTTATATGCATCAAGGCAACTGTGTATGTGTCCAGGATAGGGTGAGAATGTTTCTGTGTTGAGAATTATTACAAGAGCAATGGGACACTCTTAGACATGTAAAACTGATGCCTGCCTTAGTATAAAGAACTGCAGATGTTCATTTGGAAATAATGGTTTTGAGTGTGGTATTTGAGATCGTGTAAATGAGCAACTTTCATAATAGAAAGAAAAAAGCCAAGAGAGCTTAGAAATTGAAGGGTAAACAGAGGAGCACAATATCAGAAAAGGAGAGGGGAAAGAAGAGTTTCTTAAACCAGGGGGCCTGTGTTCCAGTCTCAGTTCAACCATTTACTCCTTGGGTAAATTGGGCAAGATAGTTTTACTCTGCCTTATTTCTCAAAAGAGAGTTATAATAGTTCCTGAATGATATTTCAGTGCATAATAAATGATAACAATAATGATAATAGCAACATCAAGAAAACACCATGGGATTTGGTCAGAAAATAGTCATTAAAATGTTTGAAATTTATTTACCATGTTGAATTTTGTTCTTAAATTATTATTTTGACAAACTAATATATTGACTATGTCAACACATGTAACTGTGCTTACACTTGTAATTGTGTGATAAAGGTGGGTTACATGATTATTCTGTCTTTTTGATAGTAACATAATAGTAATAATAATGATAATACAGATTAATATTCCTTTGAATACTGTAGATAAAGCTAAAAGAATTGTTAAAAAATGTCATCTATATGTTTTATATCAAGTAGAAGAAGTAATAGAAGCAATGAAAAAAGAGTTAAATTTTAAGAACCTTGGTTGTTCCTATTTTTATGTTCTCTGACAGATAATATAGTCTTTAAATTAGGTCTTGAAACCAGAAAACAATTTAGCTATATATAAAAGATCCCTTCTCTTAAAAGGAAGTAGACATGAAAGAGTCCATTGGAAAAATAATATATGGAATAAAATCATTTGATAATAAAGCCAGAATATAGTGTAAGAGGAAGGCAATAATTGTCCGGTTTAGAATAATTCAGATTTACAATAATTCAGACAGACAACATTTCAAATAAAAAAAATGCACCTTCAATAACAATCAGTGCATTTTGGTAGATGCACCTGCAGACTAATAAGAGTTCAGGCTTATTTTATGGCCTTTCTATGACCTTTCTCTTTAATTTAGGAATGATCTAGTTAATAATTACTATTTGCTAAAACTACACTGGGAAAAATAATAATAATTTAGTTGTTCAGTTCTTAAAGGCTGTGTTACTTTCTGTTTATCAAAAAACAAACCATAAAACCCCAAGATTAACTTATTTTCTGAGAACAGGAAACTGGGAAATTAAAGGTAATATTATTTCCCCTGTCCAGCCTCAGTGAATTTATGTAAAGTAAAAAATGAATTTAAAATACTACCTAGCAAAGTACTTTGCATTTATTCAATCAAATTTCTTGTACTTCCTAGGAAAAGTAATTATATAACTGAAGACATAGACAATATTATTGTATAATCTTTTTTAAAATTTCTATTGGCCTGACCTGTGGTGGTGCAGTGGATAAAGTATCGACCTGGAAATGCTGAGGTCGTCGGTTCGAAACCCTGGGCTTGCCTGGTCAAGGCACATATAGGAGTTGATGCTTCCAGCTTCTCCCGCTTCTCTCTCTGTCTCTCTCTCCTCTCTCTCCCTCTCTCTCTCCTCTCTAAAAATGAATAAATAAAATTTAAAAAAATTTTTTTATTTTAATTTATTATGTTTACATGGATTCAAATGTCTCACTGAATATAACACCCTCACCCCCCACCTCTATGTCCCTATTTACACCCCTTTTGCCCCCCTCTCCCAACTCCCTTCCCTCTTCCCTCTGAGATTTGCTGTCCCATTTGTTATCTGTATCTCTGTTATGTATATATAATTTCATTAATCTCGTCACTTTCTATGGAACTGGATACATCGTATGTATGTATTTTAATTTAGTTACTACACTGAATTTATAGTTTGAAATATATCACTTTTACATCAAATGTATGCTCTATTAATTCTACTTTAGTGAGTACATTTGTCTTTCATCTATAAAAACATAAACAAGAAATATTCAAGATCTTTTACAATTGAATATAAAAATATTTCACTGTATTGTCGCTTTGTCTCTTAAATACTGAAGTTTGCAGAAAACAGTGACAAAATAGTTTTAACCATGGATTTCTTTCTTTATAATTTCAGCATATTAAGATTTTTTTTCACCAAATCAGGATTTAAAATACATGAAAAAGCAATATGTTTATTTGTGCCGAGTGACAAGGAAGACAAAAAATTCAGAACGTAGGTCAAAAATCACAAAATGCAGAGTCACCCATAGGTTTCTAGTGAGTTCTTTCTTCCATGAAGTACTCCCACCACCGTCTCTATCCAGGCTGGGTTGCTAAGTGAAATTAATACTATTTTCCATTTTTTGATTTTCTGTTGTCAAATTTAAAGGCAACTGCCAGCTATCATTAAGATTTTCTTAGGAAACAAATGCTAGAACATAAAAACACAGAACTGTTATGTTAAAACCATTGTGTAAGTATAATGGTTTAGAACAACTCTATGCAAATTTAGTGTGTGTGACATTTCTCCCAGCAAGTGCAGGTTTTCAGGTGCCCTGCCATCGATGGTGTCTGATTCAGCACAACTGAAGCAAAGCCTAATAATGATTCCAAGATGTTTCTAAAGTAGGTTGTTTTTAGATCACCTCTAGGGAAACTATTTTTGAGAGGAATGAGAATGAGAATATTTTTATATGAAAAGCAAAGGGAGGAGAAAACAATATCTTTTAAAAAGTGAAGAAGGGGCTGTAATAACGGGGAAGGGGGACTCCGGTATTAAAGAACTTAGTTAAAACTAACCACTTACTATTTAAATTTGTAAAATCTCTATGAGCCACATCTTTTATAATAGAAATTGGAGAACTAAAGCTGTCAGTGACTTTTCCATATACTACCAACATGTTAGACCCCAAAGCTTATGCTATTTCCACTATTCCAAGAAAAGTTGAGGGGGTGTGTAAGACAAGGAAGACATAAATTATTTAAGCAACATCTCAGAGAAAAGTTATTTGTTTGTGTTAAATTACCTTTCTAAAAGCCAATTAGGGGCCCTGGCCGGTTGGTTCAGTGGTAGAGCGTTGGCCTGGCGTGCAGAAGTCCCAAGTTCGATTCCTGGCCAGGGCACACAGTAGAAGCGCCCATCTGCTTCTCCACCCCTCCCCCTCTCCTTCCTCTCTGTCTCTCTCTTCCCCTTCCCGCAGCTGAGGCTCCATTGGAGCAAAGATGGCCCGGGTGCTGGGGATGGCTCCTTGGCCTCTGCCCCAGGCGCTAGAGTGGCTCTGGTCGCAACAAAGCGACGCCCGGGAGGGGCAGAGCATTGCCCCCTGGTGGGCAGAGCATTGCCCCTTGGTGGGCGTGCCAGGTGGATCCCGGTCGGGCGCATTTGGGAGTCTGACTGTCTCTCCCCGTTTCCGGCTTCAGAAAAAAAAAAAAAAAAAAGCCAAGTAGGAATTATAAGTTTAGGACAAAGAAATAAAGGGGAAAAAATGCAATCCCAATCTTCATAATAATTCAGTGTGTACATGCACACACACACAAATACATACACCACAAATAATATTCACCACCTGTAAACTACTGGCTACAGTTTGTTTATCATTTCTTTGTCATCAGTACTCTCCAGAAGTGTTTTTAATTTAGCCCTATATACTTTGTCTTTAAAACTTTGTGTACACATAGTGCCAATAAATCCAATGTCTTAGAGTTGTGCTAACTTTGATTTTAAGATTAGGGAAAAGACACTTTTATTTTGGCTAAATTTTTTGTTTACTTTTATTTATTTATTTTTTGATTAATTTTAATAGGGTGACATTGGTAAATCAGGGTACATATGTTCAGAGAAAACATCTCTAGGTTATTTTGACATTTGATTATGCTGATTCCCATTGCCCAAAGTCCAATTGTCTTCCGTCACCTTCTGACTGATTTTTTTAATTTATTTATTAAATTTAATGCAGTGACATTGATAAATCAGGGTACATATGTTGAGAGAAAACATCTCTAGATTATTTTAACATTTGATTGTGCTGTATACCCCTCCCCCAAAGTTAAATTGTCTTCTGTCACCATCTATCTGGTTTTCTTTGTGCCCCTCCCCTCCCCCAACCCCTCTCTCCTTCTTTGCCCCATCCTCCCTCCCCCCCACCCCTGTTGCCATCACATTCTTGTTCATGTCTCTGAGTCTCATTTTTATGTCCCTTCTATGTATGGTTTCATATACTTCTTAGTTTTTTTTTCTGATTTACTTATTTCACTCCGTATAATGTTATCAAGGTCCATCCATGTTATTGTAAATGATCCGATGTCATCATTTCTTATGGCTGAGTAGTATTCCATAGTATATATGTACCAAAGCTTTTTAATCCACTTGTCCTCTGACGGACAAATGGGCTGTTTCCAGATCTTCGCTATTGTGAACAATGCTGCCACAAACATGGGGGTGCATTTCTCCTTTGGAGCCATTCTATGGTGTCCTTGGGGAATATTCCTAAAAGTGGAAGAGCTGGGTCACAAGGCAGTTCGATTTTCAGTTTTTTGAGGAATCTCCATACTGTTTTCCACAGTGGCTGCACCAGTTTGCATTCCCACCAGCAGTGCAGGAGGGTTCCCTTTTCTCCACATCCTCGCCAGCACTTATTCTGTGTTGTTTTGTTGATGAGTGCCATTCTGGCTGGTGTGAGGTGATATCTCATTGTGGTTTTAATTTGCATTTCTCTCATGATTAGTGACGTTGAGCATTTTTTCATATGCCTATTGGCCATCTGTATGTCCTCTTTGGAGAATTGTCTATTCATCTCTTTTGCCCATTTTTGGATTGGATTGTTTGTCTTCCTGGTGTTGAGATTTACAAGTTCTTTATAAATTTTGGTTATTAATCCCTTATCAGACATATTGTCAAATATGTTCTCCCATTGTGTAGTTTGTCTTTTTATTCTGTTCTTGTTGTCTTTAGCTGTGCAAAAGCTTTTTATTTGATATAGTTGCATTTGTTTATCCTATCTTTTATTTCACTTCCCCGTGGAGATAAATCAGCAAATATATTGCTCCGAGAGATGTCCGAGAGCTTACTGCCTATGTTTTCTTCTAAGATGCTTATGGTTTCACGGCTTACATTTAAGTCTTTTATCCATTTAGAGTTTATTTTTATGAGTGGTGTAAGCTGGTGGTCTAGTTTCATTTTTTTGCAGGTAGCTGTCCAATTTTCCCAACACCATTTGTTAAAGAGGCTGTCTTTACTCCATTGTATTTCCTTACTTCCTTTGTCAAATATCAGTTGTCCATAGAACTGTGGGTTTATTTCTGGGTTCTCTGTTCTGTTCCATTGATCTATATGCCTGTTCTTATGCCAGTACCAGGCTGTTTTGAGTACAGTGGCCTTGTAGTATAACTTGATATCAGGAAGTGTGATACCTCCCACTTTATTCTTCTTTTTTAAGATTGCTGAGGCTATTCGTGTTCTTTTTTGATTCCATATAAATTTTTGGAATATGTGGTCTATATCTTTGAAGTATGTCATTGGTATTTTAATTTGTGTTGCATTGAATTTATAGATTGCTTTGGGTAATATAGACATTTTAATGATGTTTATTCTTCCTAACCATGAGCACGGTATATGCTTCCACTTGTTTGTATTTTCCTTGATTTCTTTTATCAATGCTTTGTAATTTTCCGAGTACAAGTCTTTAGTCTCCTTGGTTAAGTTTACTCCTAGGTACTTCATTTTTTTGGTTGTAATTGTGAAGGGGATTGTTTCCTTAATTTCTCTTTCTGACTGTTCATTGTTGGTGTATAAAAATGCCTCTGATTTCTGAGTATTGATTTTATATCCTGCCACTTTGCTGAATTCATTTATCAGGTCCAGTAGTTTTTTGACTGAGACTTTAGGGTTTTCTATATACAATATCATATCATCTGCAAATAATGATAGTTTTACTTCTTCTTTTCCAACTTGAATGCCTTTTATTTCTTCTTCTTGTCTGATTGCTTGTGGCTAGGACTTCCAGGACTATGTTAAATAAGAGTGGTGAAAGGGAGCACCCCTGCCTTGTTCCTAATCTTAAGGGTATTGCTTTTAATTTTTGCCCATTGAGTATGATGTTGGCTGTGGGTTTCTCATAGATGGCTTTTATCATGTTGAGGTATGTTCCCTGTATTCCCACTTTGCTGACAGTTTTGATCATAAATGGGTGCTGGATTTTATCAAATGCTTTTTCTGCATCTATTGAAATTATCATATGGTTTTTCTCCTTCTTTTTGTTTATGTGATGAATCACATTGATTGATTTACGAATATTGTACCAGCCTTGCCTCCCCAGAATAAATCCCACTTGATCATGGTGTATGATTTTTTCCATATATTGTTGGATCCAGTTTGCTAATATTTTGTTGAGGATTTTAGCATCTATATTCATCAGAGATATTGGCCTATAATTTTCTTTCTTTGTGTTGTCTTTGCCTGATTTTGGAATCAGAATTATGCTCACCTCCTAAAAGGAGCTTGGAAGTCTTCCTTCCTCTTGAATTTTTTGAAATAGTTTGAGAAAGATAGGAGTTAGTTCTTCTTTGAATATTTGGTAGAATTCCGTTATGAAGCCATCGGGCCCCGGACTTTTCTTTGTTGGGAGTTTTTTGATAACTGTTTCGATTTCATTTGGTGTAATCGGTCCGTTTAGGTTTTCTGATTCTTCCAGATTGATTTTTGGAAGATTGTATGTTTCAAGGAATTTGTCCATGTGTCTTGGTGTTGATTTCTTTGGGTTTCTTTTTAATGGAGTTCTCTGTGGTTCCTGAACATGTGAGATGTTTTTCTGCCTTAATTGAGGGAAGTTTTCAGCTATGATATGCTTGAACAAAGTCTCTATCCCTTGTTCTTTCTCTTCTTCAGGAACCCCTATGATGTGGACATTATTTCTCTTCATGTTGTCACTGAGCTCTCTTAGAGTTTCCTCAGACTTTTTGAGTCTCTTTTCTTTTTTCTGCTCTGCTTCTGTGCCTTTATTTATCGTGTCCTCTAACTTGCTGAATCGAATCTCAGCTTCATTCATCCTGCTTTTAATTCCTTCCATTGTGTTCTTCACTTCTGATATTGTATTTGTCATTTCTAACTGATTCTTTTTTATTATTTCAATGTTCGTTTTTATATCTGCTATCTCTTTATTTAGGTGTTCATAATGACCATCTATTGTTGTTCTAATATCTTTGAGCATCTAACAATCGTTATTTTAAACTCTGAATTTGGTAATTTGGTTATATCTGATTCATTCAGGTCCTTTTCTGGGAATTTCTCTTGATTCATTTGTGTTGCATTTCTTTGCCTTCTCATTTTCTCTGTGTAAATGAAGGTTTTGGCCATTGGAGTCCACTGGGTGTGGCCTCTGTCCCCTAGGTATGGTCTGTCTGCAAGCCCACCACCCCCTCTGCTGTTGCTGCCTAGGGTGTTTGGGTATGGGTGTTGCCAGTGCCTGCCCACTGCGGCTGTTGTTGTGGTTTCCACCTCTCTTTCATGGGAGTGGCTGTGATCACGTGCTTGGGTGTACAAGCCTTGGTGCCTTGGCCTTTGCCCTGCCCCCATGGGTGGTGTTATGCTTGGCCCTGAGGGCAGTGGCGAGCACCTTAGCTCAACTGCGGGTCTCTCTCTGATTCTGGGCTTTCGCCCTGCCCTTGCAGGAGGAGCCTGCTCATGGGACAGCTGCAAGCCTTGGCACCACAGGCTAGGCGGGACTGCGTCCCCACATTCCATAGCGGGACTCCACCTGTTCTGGACTTTTGGTTCCACCTCTGTGGGAGGAGCCAGCCCCCAAGTCAAGCCACAAGTTGGGTTCCGGGGGTGGGGCAAGGCTGTGCTCCTGTGCCCTTGCTCAAGAGCTGGTCTCCACTCCTTCCGGGGTTCCCGCCCTTCCCCCTCTCCCCCCGCAGGCTGGATTACAGGCTGCCCGCAGCGGGGCTTGACCACTTTTGCACGCCCCTCCTCCCCAGCTGGGCAAGACTGAGCTCACACCTGGGCCCAGTGGTGGCCAGCCGGCTTCCGCCCTTGCCGACAGAACCACGCTTCCAACATCCTGTCACCGCCCACCCTCCAGCGAGCTCTCAGTTGTGTAGGGTGTGGGCGTTGCAGCTCAGACCCTAAGACTCCCTATCGTAGTCCCGAAAGCTCCCTCCTTCTAAGCAACTCTGCTCTGAGTGCCGCAGGGGAGCTTGTTTGGCTGGTGTCCTGCTTCCCTTTGCTGGTATTGCTGTTTCCAGGGGAAATACTCACTTCAGATTTGGGAGTGACTCGTCCCAGGGGTTAGGGTGGCTTTCTCCCAAAATGTTTCTCCCTGTGCCTCCTAGATTACACTCTCTTCCTGCTACTCCATTAATCTCCTCTCTCCCCATCCCCCGGAGCCCTGGGTGAGTGATTGTGAGAGAGGTGTTCTGCACAGTCCCTTTAAGAAGAATCCTGGGTCTGAGAAAACAGTTTCTTTCTCACAAACAGTATCCTGACTTGTTTTCAACTAAATACTGTCCATATGCCTCTTCTAGGCTCTGGGGCTGCAGGCTAGGGCTTTGTTTCTGGGATTCAGGACCCTCCCCTCTCTGCTAAACTCACTTTCCCACCACGTGAGTCTCTCCCGGCTGCCATTCGCTCCGGGGAGCTGGGCAGCCCTCTCCGCATTTCCGCTTTTCCTACCAGTCTCAGTGTGGCTTCTTCAGTGTTCCTTGGTTGAAGAGTCCTCTTAGTTTAGTCCAAAGTTGGTTTTTCCATATGATGGTTCTTAAAATTAAGTTGTAATCCACTTTGGTTCTGGGAAGTGGATGTTGTACATCCACCTACTCCAGCGCCATCTTGTCTTCCCTTGTTTATTTTTATATAGTAAATAAACTTTAAGCCACTTAGCCAATTATCATGAGTCAATTTGGTTTATAAAAATTCACTTAAAATGATCTATTCTCAAACTTGAAACTTTACAAATTCCTATTTCTCATTACCTGAATTTAGAAGTAGGGAAATTGAGACAGAGAGACTGACTTCTATTTTCATTCCTCTTTTGAATTTCTAAAGGTATTTGTCTTAGAAAGTTATTAACTAGTATTGTTATATAATGTTTTCTCCAACGAATAAGAAAAATACACTCACACCTTTTTTTTTTAATATTCACAGAACAATGTTATTTTTGGTAGTGTTTTTACTTACCTCCTAGAATCACTTTTACCCTTCCTCTTGTGCACTTTTTTTCCTTTATATTGAATTTATTGGGGTGCCACTGGTTAATAAAATTATACAGGTTTCAGGTGCACAATTACATAACATATCATCCATACACTGTACTGTGTGTTAAGTCTAACACCCTAAGTTAAGTCTCCCTCCATTGCCATTTTCCCCCATACCCTACTCTACTTCCCCCATGAAAACCATCACCACACCGTTTTCATGTCTATATGTCTTTTCTCTTTTTTTTTTTTTTGTCAATCCCTTCAGCCCCCAAAATCTCCCCCAACAGCTGTCAGTCTGCTCTCCATGTTTGAGTCTGTCTCTATTTTGCTTGTTACTTCAATTTGTTCATTAAATTCCACATATGAGTGAAATCATATGGTACTTATCTTTCTCTGACTGGCTTATTGCACTTAGCATAATGTTCTCCAGGTCCATCTCTGCTGTCACAAAAGGTAAGCTTTTTTTATGGCTGAGTAGTATTTCATTGTATATATGTACCACCACTTTTTTATAACTCATGTATTGATGGACACTTTGGCTGCTTCCAAAATTTGGCTATTAGAAATAATGTTGCAATAAACATAGAGGTACAGCTATTCTTTCAAATTAGTGTTTTGTGTTTCTTTGAATAAATTCTCCAAAGTGGAGTCACTGAGTCATGAGGTATTCTATTTTTAATTTTTTGAGGTAACTCCATACTGCTTTTCACAGCACTGTACCAATCTGCATTCCCGTCAAGAGTGCACAAGGTTTCCCTTTTCTCCACATCTTTGACAAAGCTTGTTGTTTGTTGATTTAAAGATAGCCATTCTGACAGGTGTGAAGTGACATCTCATTGTAGTTTTAATTTACATATCTTTGATGATTTGTAACCGTTGAGCATCTTTTTATATGTCTATTAGCTATCTGTATGTCCTCTTTGGAGAGATATCTATTCAGATCTTTTCCCCATTATTAAATTGTATTGTTTGTTTGTTTTTTGGTGTTGAGTTTTATAAGTTTTTTATAACTTTTGCAATCCCTTTCACCCTCCTACTTCTCCTGAACTCTTATCTGCTAGTAGGTGCTAAGATATCACTAACTGATGATTAATATTTTGAATGAAAGAGATGTAAGTGTGATATATCTCAAGAGCATTTATATTTTAATTGTGAATTTAAAAGAAAACTCGTCTCATTTGGAAAATGTTTTAATCATGAATTAAAGAAAACTGAATCTGAAATTGTGGTCCTGGAACTAAGTGATAAAAACATTTTAAAGTGTCTGTTGGATAAATAATAGAACTGTAGTTCAACATATTTATAGAACAAGTGCTACATATTATTTTCCTATTTGTCTCACCAAGTCCTAAATCAAAATCTCTGAATGCTACTCAATTATTTATTTCTACACCCAAACCCTTTATCTTTTTACCTGTTGCTGGAGTGGCTCCTATGCCTCTTAGCCCATCTTCTCCCAAATCCTTAAGGTTAGCAGACTTTTGGAATCCTGAGGCTAACACCAGTCATGTAAAATATATTAAGGTGATGACATAATCCTGGCCTAACAAGTTGGACAATACATAGAGAAAATGGAATTCAATTTCTTTTTTTTTTTCCTTTTTGCATTTTTCTGAAGCTGGAAACAGGGAGGCAGTCAGACAGACTCCCGCATGCGCCCGACCGGGATCCACCCAGCACGCCCACTAGGGAGCGATGCTCTGCCCCTCTGGGGCATCACTCTGTTGCATCCAGAACCATTCCAGTGCCTAAGGCAGAGGCCACAGAGCCATCCTCAGTGCCCGGGCCATCTTTGCTCCAATGGAGCCCCGGCCACGGGAGGGGAAGAGAGAGACAGAGAGGAAGGAGAGGGGGAGGGGTGGAGAAGCAGATGGGCACCTCTCCTGTGTGCCCTGGCCGGGAATCAAACCTGGGACTCCTGCACGCCAGGCCGACTCTCTACCATTGAGCCAACCGGCCAGGGCAAGGAATTCAATTTCTTATGGTCACTTTCAACTAATATTTGTGAAAAACTGGTTCAGTGATGTTTACCTATAACATGCCTCACCTGTTTTTTAATCTGAATACATATGGACTACATTTTCTTCATAACTTTAACAGATTGCCCCTATCTGGCTAGCTCACACCTAATACTGATGAAATAAATAATGTTTCTGTGAATTCCCTAAGCTTAACTTTTAATACTTACTCTATATTATTTCCATACTATCGCCTTCTTCCTACTACCAACATGTCAGAAACAAATAATTTAGTTGCTAAGACTTTTTCATTTGTCTAAAAGCAAAATTATCAACCTCTATAAAAATGTGTTTATTATCTTGCTTCCTGTTTGATATACCATGAATATCTGGGCGTATCAAGTTTAGACTCTTGTCAATTTGACTTTTTGATAATGAGGTAGTAGGAAAAGCAGTAAATGTACTGAGACAAAAGAGCTTTAAAGAATATTTAAGCTTACTAAAGCCTTTCAATAGAACATATTTAATTCTGGTAGTAATAAAATGGATGGGATTTTATTGTTAAGCTGAGCAGAATTCAGCTTCTAATATGTCAGCTTTAGATGACATATTATTAATAAACTGCCACTGTTATCATTGATACCAATCTTTAGTGACTGTCTATTTTTGAATTTGGAACTTAAATGTGTTTTCTTTAAGTAATCTTTACTTTGTGAGCTAGTTTCTTTTTTTCAAATATATTCTTTCTGCTCTGTAGAAATTATTGTCATTTAATGAATGGTTTTAATTTTATTATACTAATATATTCCAAAAATCATTAGAGCATTGTGTGCATCAGATAGATTGATAAGTAAATGTTTTTGTATTTTTTTATGAATATGAAGCTATGGCAAAAGAAAACTTAAGAACAAAGATTTACTTTAAACCTGGTATCTAGAAAATAAGAAAGTTGTTGAAATCTATTTTCTCAACTAACTCTCCCCGATGTGTTTGCTCTTTTCTCTCTTTTGTCCATCTAACCCCATTGGAGATACCCATTTTCTACGACTCCTAGCTTTATTAATTCAATTAAACACGTTTGAGCATCTGTATGAAATAGGCACTGTGCTAGTGTTAGAAAACAAAAACTTAAAACTAAGTCGACTGAGACTGCAAGGAAAATACAGTTCAGGAGTACTTACAGGGTCTAAGGTCATTCTCTTGGTACTAGGAAGTTCTCTGTGCTATACACGTCCTTGTCACTCCATCGAAACTAGCTACCCATCAGAAGAAAATTGAGAGCTTCTTTGCAATAAGTTGTAATTAATGAATTAAGAGACATAGTATCTGATGAGGGTAAAGAAAATGTGGACAATGTTATAAAGAGGGCAAAGCAAGCAAAGAAACCTATAGATTTATGAAGGGATATATCACTGAGTTGTATGTGCGTGCATATATTATTCTCGTTGTCATAATTGGATGGATAATGTTAAAACTGTTTACTACTTAGGCAAAGCTGAAAAATAAGAGTTTGTACTGTTAGTCAAGTATTCATCAATATTTACCAAGCAGTTACTCATTACATACCCCACTGCTGATGTGTTTATATAAATAAGTGAGTATTCTTTTTGACATAAAACAAAATATGTAAAAGATGAACTAGCAGAATATTTGTGGAACTAGGAAGCCTGATTTTGTTTATTATTAATTGTGGGATCTCACAAGTTATTTATTTATTCAAATATAAAAAGGAGGATATGCACTGTTGTGAATTTTTAATCCCTCAGGCATTAAATCTAATTATTCTTATTGTATCAGTTGGGATGATTTTGACCACGAGTAATAGGAAACTCGCTTAAATCCTGAAGTAAAGGTTATTACCATACATTACAGGAAAGTGAGCAGCTGTATAGTTCCATGAATGATCAATTCATTGATTCATTGACATCATCAAGGACCTTTATTCTATCATTATATTTGTCTCCTGTCTTAGGGTTGTTCTTGGCCAGCTTCCTTCAGTATTAAAGGAAATCTGCCATACTTTCAGATGTCACATCCAGACACAAGACACTCATTAAAAGAAAGGGAACTCTTCCCTGTTTTTTTGTGTTTAAGATTAAAGATGCTCTTTTGAAAAGTCCCACCTAATGCCTACTGCCAGCAAATATCTCTTCACATTTCATTGATCAAATATGCTATATGCCTCAGCCTAAAAGAATCAATTACTATTGGCTAGACCAATCATGTTGACCCTCTGTCTCAGGGAAATGTGTTCTGCTTCCACAGAATCTCAAGGCTGCACAGAGATGGAAAGATCTTAAAAAATTCAAGTTCCTTCAGAAGGAGGATGGTTCTTGTCCAGGCATTCACAGTATCTTATACTTATTATGCCTTGTCAGTTTACTACAATCTTCCCGGATGAATAATTTTATATTCCCTGAAGACCAAATAGATAAACTATAGGTCTACTTTAGAATAATAATAATAATAATAATAATAATAATAATAATAATAAAAAGTTTCCAGGGATATAAAAATCCAATTAATTGATTGTCTACGAAGTAAGCAATTTTTATTTTTTTACATTCTCATCCTTTCCCCATATTCTTTAGTGACTACTCATTTTCAGTAAAATAATTTAAAAATATATAGACTAACAATTTGGTGTCTTCTCAAATTGCACAGCTCTGTGCTCATCTGCAGCCACCTGCAAACACATTCATTCCATTTGCTTCAGGCTGCTGCCTGTGTCCATGCTGTTCTCTTAAGACCACAACACTCACACCCCAGCAGCACCTGCCCTCTCCCCCTAATCTTGTCTCCCTGTAACTCTCTCTTGTATATGAATGACTCATGAATATTTGACTGACAGAAAAGGAGCTACTCTTCCTTCATTTCTTTAAGTTTCTGTGATATACTTCATTGCCCCTCTGAAGTATTTAATGAATCCTCAGGTGACCTATGGCTCTTTCATTTTTGCATTGAGTTTTGAACATATGCCTATTAGATTCATTGTGTTATGTTTTTTATATGCACTTGATGATCTCTCTGCACTGGGCTTTGCACTTTTTGAGGGTAAAGCTATTGTTCTTCCTGTTTTTGTATTTGATCCTATAAAAGTGGCATAAAGCAAGGTTTATTGTGTGTTTGATAGAGTGTGTGCCTAGGCCACTGATGGTATTATAGTCAATGAATATAAGCTACACAAACAACTGGATATTTGTTTTATTTTTCATTAAGAATAAGATAAGGCTAGAAATAAACCTAGAAAAATGCTTCTCAAAATTTCTTACAGACGTCAAATTATTTTCCTGCTCAAAAACCAAAAACAATCTTCAGAAAATAACTTATATGCTATTTATTTTAAAATCATACTAATTTTATATTTTTATTGTTTAGTCTTTTAAACCCCTGATAAATCTATATTCTATGCCACAAATATGCAGATTTTGTTTAGTATAAAATAATGTTTATGTATCATAATGTAAAATCAACTTCCAGAAAGAATCACCTTATGTATCTTGATACCATAGGCAAGCCAATATATAGTTCCTAAGGCATTAAATTCACTAATAAAGGATGCATTTAAGAAAATAGAAAATAATCTGTGAGATATAACACTTTATTCACAGCATCATTGCTAATTACTGTGCTCTTGTGTAACTCAACCTCATTATATATTTAACAAATAAATAAATAAAATCCTTATGGTTGTGTTGTTATAATTTATCTTCATATATATCACTATTTTTGAAAAGGTAAACATGTTCAAATTATTTTTATCTCCTTGAGTTCAAAGATTCATATAAGTATGTAACAGTCTTTAAAATATAAAAATATTTTGCTTTGTGTTATTTATTTATGAGAGTAATTATTAGTAAATTAGTATTGCTTTAGACAGTATTGGAAAAGAAAATAAAAACCCAAGATAATATCAATGGGAAAGAAAAGAAAATCTTCAGGGAAAAGAAAGCAGTTCCTAACAGCATAGCATTTGAGTTTTCACAAATGAGGAGGCAGCCAATAAATGATTCATTCTGTCTCCATCATAGCATATTTATAAATCCATCTGACATCCCCGGCCTATCGGAGAACTGAGAAATGAAATTATAGATTTCCTACTACAGATGACACCATCAACAGAGGGGTTTAGAGAGGGTTATTTGGTCATTTTCATTTATCTCATTTCTCTCCATTCCATCCTTGACAGCTCTAACCCATAACACATAACACATAAATCCCAGGAAGCAGGTCCAAAGTTTAATCTCCTCTTTTGATACCAGGGACATTTGGTTGTTTTCATAATTACACAAAAAGAAGAATATTGTGTACAATTCAGGGAATATGTTAAGGTAGAAAAAAATATAAAAATTGAATTTAAAAACAAAGAGGCATATACTTTGTTCTTGACATCTGTGGGTATTTTAAGCATTTTTCTTTTATTTCTTATATCTAAAAGTATTTCATGCCCATAAAAAATAGTTTGGTAACATGATGAACAAGTTTAAAAAAAAAAAACATAAATAAGAGAAGTAAAGCATCTTAATTGTACCTCGTCACCTTAGAGTGCAGATATTGACTTATCAAGATAAACAGTAATGTCATGCTTTCCTGCCCAGTCTTGCACAGGCTCACATGCAAACACCATCATTCACAACTTGCAGTTCTCCCAATTTAAACATTTCTTTCATAAGAAGTGTAGCTCCATTTCTACATAGTCTTTCAAAATTGTAAGTTTTAAAGACTGCATATTTCTTCAGTTCAGAAGGATTCCTAATTAAATCATATCGATGGAAAATTTAGTGGCTTAAAATGTATGTTTAGAGTTTCAAAGAGAGGAAAAAGCACAAAAATATCTTGTTACTTTAAAGTTGTCAACTTAGAAAATTGTTTAAACTTTATGAAACCAGTTACTAGTGTTACTAATGAGTTTTAATAAATATTTACGTATTTACCCTTTTTTTTAGCAAGCGAGAAAGAGCGGGACAGATAGGGACAGTCAGGAAGAGAGAGCTTAAAATATCCACAGATGTCAAGAACAAAGTATATGCCTCTTTGTTTTTAAATTCAATTTTTATATTTTTTTCTACCTTAACATATTCCCTGAGAAGCATCAGTTCTTCACTGTGTCATCTTAGTTGTTCATTGATGGCTTTCTCATATGTTCCTTGACTGGAGGCCTCCAGCTGAGCCAGTGACCCCTTGCTCAAGCCAGTGACCTTGGGCTCAAGCCAGCAATCTTGGGCTTCAAGCCAGCAACCTTTGGGCTCAAGCCAACAACCTTGGGGTCATGTCTATGGTGCTATGCTCAAGCCAGTTACCCCGTGCTCAAGCCGGTGACCTTGGAATTTCGAACCTGGGTCCTCCACATCCCAGTCTTGTGCCCTATCCACTGCAGACTCAATCTTATATAATCTTATAAAAAAGGTAAATAGTCACCTGACCAGGCAGTAGTGCAGTGGATAGGGCATTGGACTGGGACACGGAGGACCCAGGTTCGACATTCCAAGGTCACCGGCTTGAGCATGGGCTCACCAACTTGAGTACGGCATCACTTGCTTGAACCTAGCAACATAGACATGACCCCAAAGTCGCTAGCTTGAGCAAAGGATCACTGGCTCACCTGGAGGCCTCCAGTCAAGGCACATATGAGAAAGCTATCAATGAACAAAGAAGGTGCCACAACAAAGACTTGATGCTTCTCATCTCTCTCCCTTCCTGACTACCAGTCCCTCTCTGTCTCTTTCTTTCTCTCTAAAAAAAAAAAAATTAATTAATTAAAAAAATAAATTATATAATATTGAGACAGTTAATATAAAACAGGAGGCATGAGATATAGGCAGCATAAAAACTGGATGTCAGTCATTTAATTTTTTTATTAAGCAAGTTCTGCATGTTCTTTTTTTAATTGAGATATAATTGACATTAATTTCAGGTGTATAATTTAATGATATGATATTTGTATATACTGCAAAGTGACTACCATAATAAATGCAGTAAACATCATTACGATAATAGTTGCAAAATTTTTTTTGTTTCTGATGACAATTTTAAAGATCTATTTTCTTAACAACTTTAAAATATGCAACACACTATTGCTAACTATAGTAACTATGCTGTGCCTTACATTCCCATAACTTATTTATCTTATAACTGGAAGACTGTACCTTTTGACCACTCATTTTGCTCTCCCCTAACCCTTACCTCTGACAACCACTAATCTCTTCTGTTTCTATGAGTTTGGTTTATTAGTTTCTTTGTTTTAGATTCCACATATAGATAAGATCATACTGTCTTTATTTTTCACTTTCTGACTCATTTCACTTTGTATAATGACCTCAAATTTTAGCCATGATGCTGCAAACAGCAGATTCTTTTCTTTGTTATGACTGAATAATCTCTCTCTCTCTCTCTCTCTCTCTCTCTCTCTCTGTATGTGTGCGTAATATTCTCTTTTCCATTTATTCAACAATGGACACAGGTTATTTCCATGTCTTAGTTATTATAAATAATGCTGCAATAAATATAGAAGAATAGAAATCTTTTTTTTTTTTTTTTGTATTTTTCCGAAGCTGGAAACGGGGAGAGACAGTCAGACAGACTCCCGCATGCGCCCGACCGGGATCCACCCGGCATGCCCACCAGGGGCTACGCTCTGCCCACCAGGGGGCGATGCTCTGCCCCTCCGGGGCGTCACTCTGCCGCGACCAGAGCCACTCTAGCGCCTGGGGCAGAGGCCAAGGAGCCATCCCCAGCGCCCGGGCCATCTTTGCTCCAATGGAGCCTTGGCTGCGGGAGGGGAAGAGAGAGACAGAGAGGAAGGAGGGGGCGGGGGTGGAGAAGCAAATGGGCACTTCTCCTATGTGCCCTGACTGGGAATCGAACCCGGGTCCCCCGCACGCCAGGCCGACGCTCTACCGCTGAGCCAACCGGCCAGGGCCTAGAAATCTTTTGATATGATGATTTCTTCCTTTAGTTATATCCCAGAAATAGAGTTCCTAGGTTATATGGTAGTTGTATTTTTACTTTTTTGAGGATTCTTTATTGTGTTTTCCATATTGATTGTACCAATTTTCCTTCCCACCAACAGTGCAGAAGGGTTTCTTTTTCTCCACATTCTTGCTTTCTCATATTCTTGACCTTGGCCTTGGCAATAATTTATTGGCTATGATACCAGAATCCCAATCAATAAAAACAAAAAAGATAAAGTGGGACTATTTCAAATTAAAAAGCTTCTGTACAACAAAGGAATCATTAACAACATGAGAAGACAACTTACAGAATGAGAGAAAATATTTGCAAACCATTTCTGATGAAGGGTTAATATTCATTAAAACCACAATAAGATATCATCTGACACCTGTCAGAGGGCTATCAACAATAAATTAACAAACAAAAAGCATTGGCAAGGATGTGGAGAAAAAGGGAACCCTTGTGCACTATTGAGGAGAATGCAGATTGGTGCAGCCTCTATGGAAAGCAATATTGAGTTTCCTCAAAAATTAAAAGAAGAACTGCCTTATGACCTAGCAATTCCACTTCTGGAAATTTACCCAAAGAAACCCAAAACACGAATTCAAAAGAATATAGTTACCTCTATGTTCATTGCAGCTTTATTTACAATAGCCAAGATTTGCAAGCAGCCCAAGTGCCCATCAGTAGATGAGTGGATAAAAAAGCTGTGGTACATTTACACAATGGAATATTTAATACTTGGCTAGAAAAAAAATGCAGGAAACCTTACCCTTTGCAAAAGTGTGGATGGACCTGAAGGGCATTATGCTAAGTGAAATGAGCCAGTCAGAGTAAGATGAGTACCACATGATCTCACTAAATGAACTAACACATGAAAAGAGACAAACTCGTAAACAGGAAGCAGGCTGACAGCTATCTTGATAGCATGGGATACTCGATGGAGGAGGTGAAGGGTTTGAGCTAAACAGAAAAAGAGAGAAAAAACTCATGGACAGTGACAACAATGTAGTGATTTCCAGGAGAAGGTGGGTGGGGTTAGGTGGGGAAAGGTATAGAGGACACAGATGATGATGGACAGAGACTTGACTTATGTGGTGAATACGAAATGCAGACAGAGTACAGATGATGTGTTGTAGAACTGTGCACCTGAAACCTGTACAATTTTGCTAACCAGTCAACCTAGTAAATACAAAAAGATTCAAAATATATAAGAAACTTATTAAACTCAATAGCAAAAAAGTAATAAAAATTCAATTTAAAGATGGGTAGAGCACCTAAATAGACAATTTTTTATTTTTTTTAAATTTTTTTAAATTTTTTTAATATTTATTTATTTATTTATTTATTCATTCTAGAGAGGAGAGAGTGAGTGAGAGAGAGAGAAAGGGGGGAGGAGCAGGAAGCATCAACTCCCATATGTACCTTGACCAGAGAAGTGCAGGGTTTTGAACCGGTGACCTCAGCATTCCAGGTCGACACTTTATCCACTGCACCACCACAGGTCAAGCAATAGACAATTTTTTAAAGAAACTATACAAATGGCCAAGAGATACATAAAATTTTCTTATAATTAATATTTATAATCAGTGAAATGAAAATCCAAACCACATTGAGATATTGCCTCATCCCTGCTAGAATACCTATCAACAAAAAGACAACAACAAGTGTCAGGATATGAAACAAAAAGGAATCCTTGTACACTGTTAGTGGTATTGTAAATTGATGCAGCTACCATGAAAAACACTATGAAGATTCCTCAAAAAAATTAAGAGTAAGAATGAGCAAATGATTCATCTAGTCCACCTCCGGATATTTTCACAAAAATATATGCACTGCTATTTTCATAGCAGCATTATTTACAATAGACAAGTCATAGAAACAATTTAAATATCTATTAATGGATTACTAAAATAAGAAATTGTGATTCATGCACACACACATGCACGGACACACACACAGTGGAATATTACTCTACTCAGCCATACAAAAGAATGAACTCTTGCCATTGGTGACAACATGAATGGACTATGAGGGTGTTATGCTAAGTAAAATAAGTCAGATGGACAAAGACAAACACTATATGATTTTACTTACAGGTGGAATTTAAAAATCAAAAGCAAGAAATTGAACAAACAAAACTTATAGATAATAAAGAACAAATTGGTAGTTAGCAGAGGAGAAGAGTGTTGAGGGTGTTGAAATGGGTGAATGGGGTCAATTGTATGGTGAAAAATGGTAACTACACTTGGTAATGATAACTTTGTAGTGTTCAGTACAATCTGACAGATGTAAAATTAAAATTTTGCACAGTGGAATGTATATATATATATATGTTACATATCTATTTTATATCAACTAAAAAAATGCTTATTCGCAATGTTGCAAGATACTGAGCAAGAAAACTAGAGGCAAATGAAACACAATCTAGCCCTCCAAGAGTTTACAATCTACTAGCAATAGTTATGGACAGTAACATGTATAAGTCCATGTAAAAAATGAGTTAGGGCTCAAAAACCAAATGTTATAGTAGACAAAAGTTTTATTTATTTTTTTTACATGTAAGTTTTCAGTGGCAGACAGTCTTTTAAACTTTTGCAAATATTTGTTAATTTTTTACATTTACTTTTAATATTACTATTTAATAAATAACATGTATATTGTATGACAATTAGATTCACATTTATTCTTTTCTCATAATATAATAGAATGTCATTTTATCGCTAATGTTTTCTATACTTTCATATTAAGTGAGAACACTTTAATTTGGGATATATTGTATAATTGAAAAAAACTACAAACCATAGTTTCTTACATATACTAGGTCTACTAGAGAGTGAATTTAACCTGTTTCTAAAATAGAAAGCAAACACGGAAGAAATTATTTGGTAAAAGATGCTTTTTTATCCCACAGTGATGCTGAGCTATAGTTGGAGAAACCATATGAAATATTGTATAATTCTGTGTGTATGTGTTTTTTATGTATGTCAGCAGAGTTGATGAGACTACAGTAAAATAAAACCTTATTCAAGAATTACTCTTCGAGTATTTTTTGGATTTGTCCAAGTCTGTAACTATCAATTTTTTCCTTTGTCCTAGTGAACTTAGTCAATAATGTGTGATAGTGTCTAGAAAGTGAATTGGGTCAATGAGTCGAGAAAACAGGTTGACATAGATAAACAACAATACTTAGAATATACTCATACACACTGCTCACAAAAATTAAAGGATATTTCAAAATAAACATGAAGTGATAAAATATCCCCTAATTTTTGTAAGCAGTATATATGCCCTAATTAAATGTTTTGTTATATTAGAAATTCCTGTAGAAGCATAAGAAATTAGTGATACCATATATTGAATAGTCTACAGAAAATGAACACAGTCCATATTGGCATGTTACATATGCCTTCTAAAAACTCACGGTCAACACTGTGAAATATGTCACATCATATACTGTCTTCAGACAAATCCTAATTTTAGAATTGAGTCTAAATTTTCTGAGTATATTATTTTCATATGTATATAAATATTAAAAATTCTCAACCATCTCAGACTAGATTATAAATACATAAGAGAACTCATGTAATAGGGAATAAGTTGATCTATAAGCAAGAAAACTAAATTAAAATCTATATTTTTCTAATTGACTTTATTTTATTGAATAATTTAATATATTTAGTTTTCCTCGGCTTGAAATTTATGGCCTGTTGCTTTATAATCATTCCTTCATACTTGGTGCATTATAGAGCACATTTCGTTAAATCTAAGTTCCCTACATAGTTAAAAAACATTATCGTTTCCTCTGCAATTCTCTTTAGTTCTATTTCTCAGTATTGTGTAGAGATTCTTATTCATCTGAAGACACTGCGGCTGAATTCTAATGAGTCAAGCCTCAAATGTTCATTTCATGGGTAATTTCTTCAGGTGCCAAACATCGACCAACATTTTCAGGTGGCAGAGTGAGTACGCTTGTTCATTTTCTCTTGGGTGGTGTCAGAACACATTTCTTTCAAGCCAGGTAGCCCTACAATATTTTTCCTTGACATCCCTCCCTTAAAAATCATGTCAGGTTTTTTTTTCTAAATAGTGACTGGTGTAATAATAATAATAAAAAAGGAATGAGTCAGGTCAAAGGAAAAATTAAAACACAACTATTTGTCACAGTGTGTACTAGTAAATACTCTGGTCTTAATAATGTTGGGGCAGGAGAATATATTAGTCTCTACTCATTAGTTGCACACTCACCCATGAAATGCTCAAATGTCATTTGAATGGACATTCTCTGGCATGCGGATAGGAAGAAGCCACATCCTTATTGGCGCAGCACTGAAGATAAATTACTTGGTAGCGTTTCCCGTATTTCATACACTTACATTAGCTCACTGATGGAGTGTGTAATTAATCTTTTTGAGTTCTTGCCCACTTTACTTTGAAATACTATAATATGAAAAAGTGAAAGGTAAAGTTTGAACTTACCTTTTCTACCTAATCTATCGCAAAATGCTCAAAAGTGGCATTAATCCTCAGATAGCATATTTCGATCAGGATGTACTTCAGTCACTTAAAAAGCCACAGAATCAGCAGCAGGAAAAATTTTATACTGCTCTGCTGATGGAGGTGCGTGCCCAGACTGTCGCTTTCCTTCCACACTCCCGCTGGGCTCAATAGTCATCAATTAAGTAACTGATTTTGAGAAGTTATTTAATTTTTAGTTTTAGATGAAACTATTAAAATTTATAACATATTAAGCTTCTGAAGCCTCACTTTTCTATTAATCTTCAAGCACGAATGACTCACAACATGACTATTTTGGTAGAAAGTTCCATACTTCCCACAATATGGTCTGGACTTGATAGTAAAGAAAGATTATATCTTCTTACTAACCTCATAAATTATGCAAGGTTAGAATATTCATCATGTAATTTAAAAGCAGTAAAACACGATAAAAGATCCTTCCTTCATGATCTTTGGAATGCCAACCTGGGAAGGAATCTCTGTTTTCTACTTCCTGTTTATGGGGCTTGGACAATTGTCTTATTTTTCTTACTCTGAGCAGTCTCATCTTTTAAATTGAATGATGTCATTTGCTACTACATGACAGGACGTTTCTGGAAAATGTTGCATTAATTTTTTTTTACAATATTTCACAATGATACTTAATAAGTGTTAGCAATGGATGTTATTCTTAAAAATTAGAAAATAATAATAAACCTAATTCATTTACTCAATAAAGTATTAAATATTTTCTAAGCATAAATTAGTATGGTAATTTCTCAGAAACAAATTTATGGAGATTTAAAATTAGGTTTTTTTTCTACCAATCAATTGCTTTCAATTTATCAAAGGAAATTCTAAGAAAAGCAAAGAGTTACAATAATCTATTTAAAAACCATCTTCCCAGACATTAGAAGTGTTGGTATATTTTGTGGCCTATTCATCTACAGTTAATAAAGAAGCGGTTAATAAATAAATTGTTCTATACCATAATGCAAATTTGACCCCAGGGTCCAGCACTTATTTTATTTTCTGAAATGGAAGAAGACAGTCCACCCAAATTAGCTTTTGAAATTGGACCAAATGCTCCAGATGTTCTAGCACTGCCAGCAGAGCTTGTCTGCGACCCATGTCAGAACTGCAGCTGTCAAAACCAACGCACACCTGTCTCTGGTTTACTGTCAGCAAATGACTTTTCAATCGTATTAGGAAGTGAAGCAAACTGCCGAATGAAGCATTCATCTTTGAAAAAAATCCATGTCACATAAAATTCTGCTTCATAAAAATGCAGGTATCTTTAGGCCCTTCTCAAGCACTAACCTTGAGCTCAGGGAGCAATGCTGAAAATTAATAGGTAAATCTGAGAGTGTTCTTAGAACTGGAACAAGCTTGTAATAGGTTCACTACAGAGAAGCAAGTATTGGAACATTAATTAAAGAAGTCCTACTACAAATCGGCACTTAGGAAGCAGAACTAAATTATACAATAGAACTAAGTAGATTTGTTTGATATTCAGTATTTCTGATCATTTAAAAACTGACATTAAAGTTAAAAAAGTTTAGAGATTTGGCAGTTTTAATACTTTGAGATATAACTAAACTTGGAAAATGGCAAACAATAATTGTCCACAAGTGCAAAACAATGACTCTGTTACTTCACATTAAAATGATTTTTCTCTTTTTTGCTATGCTCCTTGGTTTCTGTTTCTTTTCAATTTTGTTTTGTTTTAAAGGTTTCATGGAACAATAGAAATGGCATGGGCTTGGGAGTCATATAGACTGGGCCAGATATTGAATCTCTCTGAGTTTTGGTTTATTTGTAAATATGAGATACTTATACTTGTCTTATGTCGAGTAGACAAGTCTGAATATTGATGATTCTAAAACTTAGAGAAGATTCTGAAGTGGGGCATCAGATCTACACACTTAGAAAAACATTCAACTGGTGATGAGCAGTTAGGCAAATGCATGCTTTTGATTTCTGTATTTGTTGCTTCTTTTGCCTCATGGTTTCAGTGTACTTCCTTCTTAATAGATAGATTATAGATGGATGGATGGATGGATGGATGGATGGATGGATGGATGGATAGATAGATAGATAGATAGATAGATAGATAGATAGATAGATAGATAGATAGATACAGACTGACTTTTTCTTCACTTTCTGCCTTTCTCAAATATGAACTGCATGACTTGAATTTAAACTCCTTGAGATATTATCTCAATATTCCACTAAGTCACTCTTACACTTTGGATTACCATAAAGTACCACCCCAATTTACAGAGCACAGGCAGATATATAAATTGGTTTAAATCATTGTGCCTAACTCTGGTCCTGACTGCTGGGACTTTTTTGGGGACTTATACAGTCAGCATTTTAACACCAGAATTGTGTAATAGGACTCATAGGTATTCATTTACCAGTAAAATGAGGATCCAACTGAATAAAAGGTTAATGAAAGGAGGGCCAACAATTTAGTGAGAGCTGCATTGGACCAGACATGAATGGAACCCCTTCAGCATCTGTTCCCTAAATGTACATCTAGTTTCATAAAAACTTGCTTCAGAACTCTAGCAGGTAGTTGTGGAATGAATTAGCTGACCCAATAAATATTTGTAAAATCTTTGAATGCATTACCACTCAATGTACGTTCTAGATGTATTTATTTTAATACCATATTAAACCATGTCACTTCAATAAGTTTATTCTAAAAAGATGAAAGCTAGAGATGCAGAGAAAAATCCAAGATTCAGGATATTGTCTTACTGCATATTTTTTTTTCATTTGGTTTTCCCTTATTAATTATATAAATACTATTTTTTGTGTTTTTAAGGTTAGAAATAATTTATATACAGTAAAATATTCATATATTAACTGTATAACTTGATGAGTTTTGTCAAATGTATGTATCTGTTTCTCCCACATCCCTGTGAGAACAGAATATTCTAATCAGCCCAGAAAAGTTCCAGCTTTCCCTTCCAGAGAATCTCTGCTCCATCAAGAAGTAACTACCGTGAAGCTTTCTGTCACCATATATTAATTTTGTCTGTGCAAGAAGTTTCTATATGTGAAATCATACAATAGGTACTCTTTTGTGACTCGTTTACCTGTTCAGCATAATGATTTTGCCATTTAAAAATATTTTTCTATATTATCAGTTTATTCCTTTTTATTTCTGAGTAGTATTTTTTTTGTATTGATGTATAACAATTTATATGTCAATTGTTTACTTTTTTTTTGCCTAGTATGAAGAAAGCTTCTGTGGTTATTTTTATATGTCATTTAATTAAAACATTTTTTTGCGATAATTGTAGATGCCACATACAGGTATAAGAAATAATACAGAGATCCCTTATATATTTGGCCCAGTTTCCCCCATTTAACATTTTGCAAAATTTTACTATACTATCACAACCAAAATATTAAAACTGATATAATTTACTTATCACATTGAGATTTTCCCAGTTTTACTTGTACTCATGGGTATATGTGTGTGTATTATGTTATATACAATTTTTTCACCTGCATAGGTTGTGATTGTACCACCACAGTCAAATACTTAATAGTTCCAATGCCACAAGCATGCCTCTTATTGTTCTTACATAACAACACATACCTTCCCTATTCAATCCACCCTCCATTACTAACTCCTAGTAACTACTGATTTGTTCTCCATTTCTAAAATGTTATCACTTCAAATGTTATATGTGTGGAATCATGTCATGTATAACATTTTAGAATTGGCTTTTTTCATTCAACATCATTCTCTAGGGATACATCAAAGTGTCCGGGTTGTGCATATTAAAGATTTATTCTGTTTTATTGCTGAATAACGGTATGACTCTGCCACATTTTATTTAACTATTCACCTATTGAAGTACATCTAGGAGGATTCCATTGTGGGACTATTCCAGGTAAAGCTGTTATGAAAATTCATGTGCAAGTTTTAATGTAAACATTAGTTCTTATTTTTCTGGAATATGAAAAGATTTTATGTTTTGATTATTAATACTTGGTCATATTTGCATGATTGGTTTTATAAGAAACTGCCACACTATTTTCCAGATTACTGTACTATTTTACATTCACACCAGCAAATGCGTGAGTGATTTCTTCTCTTCTTTGCCAGCATTAAGTGTTATCACTGATTTTTATTTTATCCATTTTGGTCGCTGTGTAGTGATATGTCACTGTGATTATAATTTGCATTTCTCTGAGAACTAATAATAATACATATCTTATCATATCTACATTCACCATCTCTATATCCTCTTTTGTGAATTGTTTGTTTCATGTTATTTGATCTGTTTCTAATTGGGTTGTTTTAACTGGTGAGTTTGAGAGTTCTTTATTTATAGTAGATACTAGTCTTTTGACAGATATGTAATTCGAAAATAGTTTCTCCCAAGGTACAGTTTACCTTTATATTACATGTAGGCATTCACACAACAAAAACTTTTTATAAGAACTGTATTATAAGGTTCTCCTCAGAAATTAAAAATATATACATATATATTTATATGATATAGAGTCTTTGTTCTTTTTTTTTATAAGGGAGAGGAAAGGAGATAGTGAGATAGACTCCCACATGCACCCTAACCAGGATCCACCCAGTGACCTACGTCTGGGGCCGATGCTTTGCCCATCTGAGGTCATGCTTCCAACTGAGCTATTTTTAGTGGCTGAGGCCGACAGTCGAACCAATGGAGCCACAGGCTGCAAGAGGTGAGGAGAGAGAGAAGGGGGAGAGAGAGGGACTGAAAAGAAGATGGTTGCTTCTGATGTGTGCTCTGTGGGGATTGAACCTGGGATGTCTGCATGCTGGGCCAAACTTTATCCACTAAGCCAGCCATCCAGGGTTTGTAGTCTTTGTTATTAAGTCTTTGTTCTTAAGATTATCAACTGATCAACTGTTTGGATGAGATTCACCCACATTTTGGTGAAAAATCTACTTTATTATAATCCTACTGATTTAAATGTTAATCACATCTAACAAATACAACACTTAGATTGATGTTTGACTGAACAACTAGTCACTATAATCTAGCCAAGTTGACATGAAATATTAACAATCACAAGTTCAATTTATCAATTTTCCTTTCATCAGGCATGTTTTTGGTCTCATCTCTAAGAATTTTTGCCTAGTCCTAGATCGATCTCCAAGGGATTCTGTGTTTATTCCCCTAGAAGTTTTATATCTTTATGTTTTCCATTTTAGTGTATGCGGCAATTTGAGATAATCTTTATATCAGATGTGAGGTCTAAATTGAAGTTTGTTTTTTTGCCTATAGATATGAAATTGCTCCAGAGCCATTTGTTGAGTCATTCCTCCGCTGAATTGATTTTGCAGCTTTGTCAAAAGTCAGTGTAGCATATTTATGATTTGTAAAAGATTTTTGGGGGCATGTTTTTATTTGGGGGGGGGGGTAAATGCCAGCACAGGATTGCTAGATCATAGGTTATATTGGGATTTAACACATTCTCTCCAGTAGTTGGTGAAATCAGTCTTGTTGATTTTATTCTTTCACATAGAAGTGTAATGTCATCTCACTGTGACTTCAACTTGCACTGTCCTGATGACTAATATTGTTGAACACTTTTTTTATGTACTGACTGGCTATGCTGATAGTTTCCTTTTTGAATTATCTGTTCATCATTTTTACTCATTTTAAAAATTGTATTGTTTGTCATTTGATTGTGTTTAGGAAATATCTATTTCTTCTAAATGCTATTCCTTTGTTGTGTATTTTTGCATTTGTATGTTATTTATAATTTTTTCTATCTTGTGATTTGCCTAGTTATTTTTTAACAGTGTCTTTTAATAGGCAGAATTTTAAAATTTTTTGATAAAGCCATTTTTTCTAAATGTTTTCTTTTATAAGTTTGTACTGTGTCTTATATAATATTTTTTTCCTAATCCAAAATAACAAAGATATTTGCCTGTAATTTTTTTTTTTTTCAGAGACAGAATCAGAAAGAGGGATAGATAGGGACAGACAGACAGGAACAAAGCGAGATGAGAAGCACCAATTATTAGTTCTTGTTGCGACACCTTAGTTGTTCATTGATTGCTTTCTCATATGTGCCCTGACCATGGGGCTACAGCAGACCGAGTAACCCCTTGCTCAAGCCAGCGACCTTGGGTCCAAGCTAGTGAGCTTTGCTCAAACCGGATGAGCCCACGCTCAAGCTGGAGAGCTTGGGGTCTCGAACCTGGGTTCTCTGCATCCGAGTCCGATGCTCTATCCACTGCGCCACCACCTGGTCAGGCTTGCCTGTACTTTTTATGAAAAGAAGATATATTCTGAAGTTATTTGGTATAGTTTCTAAATATGTCAAGTTATCTGATAATATTGATCAAATTATCTATACTTTAATATTTTAATTACATTTCCCTGTTAATTACTGGAAACAAGCATAAAGTATAAACAAATATGATTGTGGAATTTTCTACTTTTCCCTTTAGTGTTGTCAATTTGTGTTTCATTTATTTTTAAAGCTCCCTGAAGTACGTATACACGTAGGATTGTTTATCACTGCACAATGAATTGGCCGTTTTATTATTATGAGATATCCTCCTGTATCTCTGGTAATGTATCTTGTCCGGAAATCAACTTTTTCTGGTACAGCACTCCAGATTTCTCTTAAGTAGTACTTGTAAGTGGTAATTTTTACCATCATTTTGATTTCAACCTATTTGCATCTTTATATAAATGTCTTACATAAATAGTCAATTGTTGTACCTTGCTCTATCATGCACTCTCACAATCTTTGTTTTTAATTGAGAGCTTAGCCTATATTTCAGTCTATTTTCATTTAATATAATTATTGATAAATTAGGATTTAAGTTTATATTTGTGCTATTTGTGTTGTGTTTATCCTAAATGTTCTTTATTTTTTGCTGCTCTCATCTTTCTTCATGTAGGTTTCATTTCCATTTCATATCATTTCTATCAGCATGAAGATTTCCCTTTATCATTTCCTGAAGTACATATTTAGTGATGACTATCTTATATTTTGTTTCTCAGCAAATTTTTTCATCTCACTTTCATTTTAGATATATGCATTTAATTCTTAAAACAGTCTAAAGTAGACTATTATTATTCATGTTTTAAAGATCAGGGTTCTGAAGTTATAAGAAGTTGAATAATTTGGTCTCCAGTCTAATTTGGTCTGGGCATTGGGGTTAAAGCAAAAAATTTATTAAACTCAGATTGTGAACTCTTAACATCTATTACCTGACTAATTTTTAATAAGGTTCTCATATTTATTTATTTATTTTTATTTATTTATTTATTTTTTGTATTTTTCTGAAGCTGGAAACAGGGAGAGACAGTCAGACAGACTCCCGCATGCGCCCAACCGGGATCCACCCGGCACGCCCACCAGGGGGCGACGCTCTGCCCACCAGGGGGCTATGATCTGCCCCTCCGGGGCGTCGCTCTGTTGCGACCAGAGCCACTCTAGCGGCTGGGGCAGAGGCCAAGGAGCCATCCCCAGCGCCCGGGCCATCTTTGCTCCAATGGAGCCTCGCAGCAGGAGGGGAAGAAAGAGACAGAGAAGAAGGAGAGGGGGAGGGGTGGAGAAGCAGATGGGCACTTCTCCTGTGTGCCTTGGCCAGGAATCGAACCCAGGACTTCCGCACGCCAGGCTGACGCTCTACCACTGAGCCAACTGGCCAGGGCCTGGTTCTCATATTTATTTTATACTTTTTATTCTCCTTCATTGTAGAACAATGTTTTCAGATATCTTTGTTACATTTATTTTGATATATTCTATAAATCTCAAGAATTTTAAACTTTCATCACAAATTAATTAGTATAATGCGTGAAAACACCAAGCACAGTACTTGACACATTATAAATAGTCAATAAAACTTAGTAATTATTATTGCTGCTAAAAATACACAATGTGGGGGTAAAAAGGAACACTTACTTTAGGGAATTGCTGATTTTAAATATAAAAGAGATCATCTATAAAAAATAATTAGTAATGAGAAATGCAAAAAAGCTAAATAATATTGCCAATTAATATTGTATTTAAAAAGATAAAAAGTAATAACATTAAAATTAAATGAATACACACAATGTTTATAGCACACTTATTCATAATAGCCAAAATGTGGAAACAACACAAAATATTCATCAACTTATGAATTACTAACAAAATGTGATAAATCAAAACAATTACTATTTAGCCATAAAGAGAAATGAAATACTGATGCATGCTGTAACATGTATAAATCTTAAAAGCATTTTTCTTAATTAAAAAAAAAAGCCAAAAAAGCAAATTTATAGAGTCAGAATGTTGATTAGTGGTTATCTGAAGCTAGGGGTAGAAGAAGTAATTATCTATAAATGGACGTGTAGGTCTTTGTGTGGACTTATTTTTTATTTTTCTTGGGTAGATACCTAGGAAATTTACTTCTATTTTTCTAAACTTCTATTTTTCTAAACCTAGGAAATTTACTTCTATTTTTCTAAACTATGCTCAAAAAAAAATGTCTCCACATTCAAGAGCATCTGGAGTTTATATTTCTTGTATGTCATCAATTACTTAACTCAATCTATATTTTACTTTGGTTTACAATCTATCCGTTGCTTTTTGTTCAGACTTTTTTCCCTCTAGATTTTTAAAACAAATTTTAATTTAAATATTTCATAAATGCTAAAATGTATAAAGGTACTACCTATAAACCTATATATTTGCACCCTTCTTAAGAAATAAAACAATTCCAAAACTGTTGAAGAATCTTGATAGCATTCCTCCTCCCTCGTTATAAGATATTACTATTATCTGGAGTTTAGTGTTTACAATTTTAATTCACTTATTTAAACTTATAATACATATGTATTTTCCAATTAGTAAAAAAATAGCACATTTTTTTACTAATTGGAAATATACTGTCTAAATAATACTGTCTAAATTCTTCCTGGACTTGATTTTTTCCTTTATTTTTGATATTTATCCATGTATGTAGTTTTTACTATATGGAGTACATATTCATTGCCATATTATATTCCTTTTTGTGAACATGCTATTATTTACCCATTTTTCAGTTAATGGGAAATTAAGTAGTTTAAATTTTTTTGCCACTATAAACATTCTTATGTGTGTGTCCTGCAGTAAACTGAATGTTTTTGTTCTCCCTCACCCCCCAAATTTATATTTTGAAACCTAATCCCCAGTGTATTGGTATTAGGAAGTGACGCTTGGGAGATAATTAGGTCATGAGGGTGGAGCCTTCATGAATGGGATTAATGACCTTAATAAAGGGACTCCAGAAAGCTCCATTGCCCCTTCTACTTTATGTGGACACAGCAGAGAAGATGGCCGTCCACAAACCAGGTAGCAGGCTCACATCAGACACTGAATTTGTTAGTGCCTGATCTTGGATTACTCAGCTTCCAGAATTGTGAGAAACAATTCTGATGCTTATAAGCCAACAAACAAACAAAAAAAAAATTAAATGAATACAACAGCTAATTTCAAAATTGTCTAGGAAAAATTATCGAAGGCTGTTAATTAGAAAAATTTAAACTTTGAGAGAAAAACAGAAAATAAAATAAGAAAAGTACATTAAAACCCACAATAAATGAAAGCAAACTTAATTTGACTTTAAATAACATGATATTTAGGTTAGGTAAAACTTTCAAATTTATCCAGGCTTAGCCAAAAAACTACCTTAACTAGAAATATGTATTATGGACTAGAAATTACTGCAGAGTTTATAATTTGTTATAATTAAACTATAATAATATAAAATATCTAAAGTAATTTTGAAATAAAATTATTTTAATAAAATGCATATAGTTTATTTCTAGTTGATTTGCCTCTAAAAAGTCTAATTTTTTAAGTGTACTATACAAGATAAATTATATTTATATGCATAGAAAAAAAAATGTGGATCTAATTCACATGGACACAAAGAGTATATACAGATTAATATCACATTTTTGGTTAACTAAATTACTATTTTAAAGTCAGGTACTTTGTACTTGACCAGACAGACTGTAGTGCAGGGGATAGAGCATCCGCCTGTGATGCAGAGGACTCAGGTTCAAAACCCCAAGGTCGCCAGCTTGAGTGCGGTCTCATCTGGTTTGAGCAAGGCTCACCAGCTTGAGCCCAAGGTCGCTGGCTTGAGCAAGGGGTCACTTGGTCTGCTGTAGCCGCCCCCGCTCCCACCTGTAAAAGCACATATGAAAAAGCAATCAATGAACAACTAAGGTGCCACAACGAAAAATTGATGCTTCTCATCTCTCTCCCTTCCTGTCTGTCTGTCCTTATCTGTCCCTCTCTCTCTCTCTCTCTCTGTCTCTATCACAAAAAATGAAATGAAATGAAATGAAATAAAATAATAAATTCAGATACTTTGTGCTTCAAATTTGATCTGAAAGTAATTTTAAGAGAAGTCCTTATAATACTTTAGGCATTATGGGTTTAAGTATAAAACCTATCAAGATGGAGTATTTTGAAAGACATATTTCTTAATTGAAGATATAACCTTAATATAGTTAAGAAATTTATGTTGAATGTAATTAATAAATGACAATGAGATTTAATTGAAAGTTTTAAACAGAGTAAACATTTTGGAAACCTTTATTGAATAAAGAGTATTTTCACATAAGTGACCTTAAGAAAAATTATTGCAATCAATTACAATTTTCACGCAAGTTGGTATTATAAATGGTTAGTACTTTCTCACATATTTGGTTCTTATGATAAAAATTTTAAGGAAAATAGTAAAACTTACAGGTTTAAAATAAACAAAGTACAGTTTTATAACAGTTTGGTCTTAGTTTGGTAATAAATAGGCTTTGTAAATGCTCACCATTTATTCATGAGCTTAATTTAAACCAGTTTTTTTGGAGGATATCACAGAGATACAGACAGTAGCTTTGATGCATTTTCTACAAGAGAACATATTAAGACCAGATACAGGGAATTTGAAATAGTTTACAAAATAAAAGGTAGAAGTCTTAATTTGACAGTTGCTGGATAATATTTGGACTCAAAAGCACATTTTAAGAGCTCTGTAAAAAAAAGTAGCTCTTAATAATACACATTTAATAAGCACACATTAGTTAATACATATTTTTCTGATTTCACTATAGTAACTACTTTCATGTTTTGAAGTAAATAACCCTGTAAAAATATCAAGTATACAACATTGTAGTAGGGACTAGATTACAAGGAACAAGCTCAGGACCAAAGCTCACTTATTCTCCAACTCATTTTTTTCTTTGGTTTCCATATGTTCAAGATTACTGGCCTTTATCTTGCTTCTGTGTGTGACATAAGATGAACTCTGAGATTTGCAAAAATTTCAGCAATTTATTTGTATCTCCTTTATCCATCACCATAATATACCCTTAAATATATTCTAGTTTGGGGGGAAAAAACTCAGCTAAATTCTTTGTCAATTAAATTTTAAAAGACATCTCATCTTTAACATGACATAATTTGTATAAAATAAAATCAAATTATATTATGTTATTGATATAATGTAATGATATTAAGATCAACAAATTAGATAATTGTATATGCTCTTGAAATTGTTACCTGACACAAGATATAAAACATTTATATCCCTCTAAAAAGTTGTTTTGCACAAATTTCCAGTCAATTCTACAACTCCAGCGTTCACCAGTGGCAAAATATTTATTTCTGTTTACATAATTTTTATGTATTTTGTAAGTTTCACCTGTTCCTAAAATTCATGTAAATGGAATCTTAAAGTGTGTATTATTCTGCATATGGTTTTTTTTGCTCTATTTAATGTTTTTGAATTTTATTAATGTTGTATTTATCAGGAGTTTTATTACTTTTTATTGCTGGGTGAATTTTTATAGTATGGATGTATCACAATGTGTTTATTTTTTTATAGCTAGGCAATTGGCTTTTTATTTTTTATTTTTATCTTTTTTTGCTATGAATATTCTCCTACAAGTCCTTTTGTGGACATGTTTTCATGTATTTTGTATAAAAACCTATCAGTAGAACTGTAGCATTTTAGGGTAGGTTATATCCAGCTTTATAAGAAAATACCTAACAGTTATTCAAAATAATTGTACAACTTTATATTTTTACCAGTTTAACCCTTAATTTTAAGAGTCCCACTTGCTTTACATTCTTTCTGACACTGGAATTGTATATGATAATTTTATACATTCTAGTAAATTGAAGTGCTGTTTCATTGTGATTTAACTTGGATTTCTCTAAGACTAAATGATGTTGTGTACCATCTCATATGACTGACTATTTGTATGTCTTCTTCTATAAAGTATATATTCAAGTTTTGCCCATATTTAATTGACCTGTTTGTAGTGTTAATCTGCATATAGAGTTTTTATATATTCTGTATATAAGTTCTTTGTCTGCGTAAGTACTATCATTTTCTCCCACTCTGTAGTTGGGCTTATTCACTTACTTAACGATGTATTTTGAGAAACAGGCATTTTTAATATTGCTGAACTTCACTCTAATATTTCCATTTAACATTTTTTATGGTTAATACTTTTATGTCCAGGGTAAAAATATGTTGTGTTCTATATTAAAAATATTGAGAAATCCAAGGTTTGATGATATTCTCCTATAAATTTCTAGCTGTTACATTCAAGCCTATGATCTTCTATTATTATTAATTTTTGGCATTCTGAAGTGAGACAGGAATTAATGCTCATTTTTTAAGGAATCTATTCATTTCATTTGAGTTATCCAAGTTTTGAGATTAAATGTATTTGTTCTTTTGCCCAGTGTTTCTCTTTTACTATCTCCTTTTTCTTGATTATTATAACTAATCTTTATTTTATCAGTGTTTTCAGAGAACCAACATAGCTACTCTTTAGATTCTTTTCTACTTTGTTGAGCTTGCTATTATCTATATTATTTTCTTATTTTGTTTTTATTATTTTATTTTTTATTTTAGAAACTTAAATTATTGATTTTAGATGTTTCTTTTTAGAAAATACCTTTTTGGCCTCATTCCACCCTGGTTAGCTACTGAGTTACAGTCAACAAATCTGAAATACATCATAGCTGTTACTGCTGCATTTTTTCCCTGCTGCTGCTCCTCCTCAGGGGACACTGACATATAATTTGGGAACACTCTCCATGTGCTTCAGAGGGAATTCCTGCAACTCTTCTATCCTACCTTTAGCCATTGCTTACCACTCTTGTGAATGCCTTTGGGGAAAATCCTTGGAATTCAGAATTGTTCTACAGCTAAACTGCCCTGTCATTTTAATTCATTATGCCTGTCATATGTGGCAATTGAAAGTCTGAAGTTCAGCTAGTGTATCAGTATCTATTGCTGTATAACAAACTGCCCCCAAAACAATGGATTAAATAGCAGTGTTCATTATAATTCTCATTAACAAGTCAGTTCTACTTCACTTGATAGTCAAGATCACTCAGGTGGCTGAATTCAGTTGAGAGTTGAGCTAAGCTGGAACTTCCAAGACAACTTTTTTTTCCTATTTCTAAAGCCTTAGTATAAATACATAATGTCAATCAGTGTGTTCTCCACAGTGTCAGTTCTCTGCAAGCTCTGATAGTCACGTGGTGTTTCATATTTCTGGGCCTCTCCACGTGACCTCTCAATCTAACATTATATGGACTTTCTAACATCATGGCAGATAGGCTTTAATAAGATATGTTCCAAAGAGATAAACCCTTATGTGCAAGCCCTTTTCATGACTTTGCTAGCATAACACTTCTATTTGCCTTGACCAGAGGGAAGTCATGAAATATAGCCCCGGAAGATTGGTTCGCTGTGAACCACCATGGCAATTTTCTTCCTTCTTTTTGAAGATCTATGGTAATAGATCTTCCTGCCACTCATCAAGGAATATAAGCAATTGTAGATATCTTCTCTCCTAGGAAGGTATTTTTAACTTCTTATTTAGTCTTTTTAGCTAACTGAGGAGTTAAAAAAAATGAAAGTTACTATTTTGTTGATTATCTATTTCTTTTCATAGTTAAGATGGGATCAAAAATATTCTGCAATTTTTTGTATCTTCACTCTATGGGGAACCACTGCCACATATGTTCTCACTACCCACTACCTGTATTTCATGCATTCTTACTGCCCTTACTGCTTCCAGACCCCATAGCTTCCTTCCTTAAGCTAAGAAAATAATCTTATCTACTGATGATACAGAGGAAACAGAAGCCTATAAGATCAGTATAACTTCAACTTCCTTTCAGCAAATCTATGAATGCAGCTAATATAATGTAATCTAATACAAATAAGCCAATTTTATTTATATCTTAACACCAAACTTTTTAAAAAATGCTCTAACTAGTAATCTTTTTACTCAAGTCCTACTTTATTGCTACTTTTTTCTCAAATTCTATCTAGATGCCCCAATTTCTGGATGGCTCTGGTTATTTAAGTGTGTATTGGGTACTATTCTTTGATGCTATTTCACTCAGTGCTTTATCTACTATAGACACTGTCACTGCATATTACACTTGACTATTAATCTCCCTGTAACACTTTCCATAGCTCCACATACACATACATCTGAGGTTGATGCTGTACTCATATGTTGGACCCATATGAGCTCCATGAGGCAGAAATTCTCCATCTTCACCTCAGTAATATCCCCAGCACAAGCACAGTGCCCAACACTCAATGTGTGCACAAAAAAATATGTTAAGTATATGAATGTGTGACTAACACATCTCTCATCTGATAATGTTAAACCAGCATGTTGTAAAATGCTGGCTGTGGAGACTAGCCTAGTGAAAAAATAGTAAGTAGCCAAAGTTACAAAAACAGAGCTATTTGTGCCATAGTAGAAAATAAGGACTTGGTTTTACTTAGTAAATTTTACCTAGTGCAGTTAATAACTTTGGATGATAGATTCTTGAGAAAGGAGAATAAAAGATGGCACAGTACCCCAAGAAGAATCTCATCCAAAAATTATGCACATGTCTTCATGGGGGTAATACCTATTCCATCGTGAGGTATATTACTCATAAGGATATATATGAGGATGGTGTGACATTTAGAAAAAGGCTGGAAACCATAATTTAAAAAAAAATTGATTCCTAAATGTGGATTGGTTTTTTTTGTTCTACATGTGCCTTGAGTTTAGCTAACTGGAAATGCTTTTCTTATCAACTAACGCAAGGCAGCAATTTACTAAGTAACATCCTAAAAGAGTTTAATGCAGTTTCCAAAAATGGACAGCACTCCCAGTTAATGGCAGTGAGCACTTTGAGAGAACGGATTTTATAAATAAATTTTCATCCAGTGCTTTAAAACTTCAGTGCACTACTAATACAGAGAAATGCTTTAACTCTTTTAGTTACTATGTACTTCTAAATGCCAGAAATAATGTGAGCAAATTACCAAAGAATAACTAGAACTTAAAAAAAAAAGTATTTTAAGGGGATATATTAGAACTGGAGGGACTCCAAAGATCAGCTCATGACTTATGAGAAACATAAGGCACAGATAAGTTTTGCTTGTACAAGAGTACAAGAGACAAAGCAGTTTGCACCAGAAGCCATCCGTCTTGTCAAGATGTCTTTTCTCTTTTCCTCTGCTACCTCCTTCTTTCCATTCACTTTGTTCAAGCCACGGAAGCCCTCCTTTTGCATTCAAACATTCTTAGCTTATTCCCACTGAATGGCATTTGCACCTGCTGCTGTTTGATTCTTCAGGGGACATTCTGTCTGCATATCCTTTCATAATTGACTCCTCCTGTTCGGATCTCAAGATATGTATCACTTTGAGTACTCTGCCTAACTAACTTATTTCCCTCCATATCACTATTTTATAACATCATCTTTTGTTGTTTTCTTTAAAGTGCTTACCTGTAATTATCTTGTGCATTAATTTATTTGTAGTCTGCCTCGCCACTCTTGAACCTGAGTTACATAGCAGTGACATAGCTGTCTTTACTTGCTATACTATTTATATTATCAGAGCCTAGAACAGTATCAAGCACTGGGAAGCATTCAGGAAGGTTTTGCTGAGTGACTGAATTATTTACTTATATGATATCTGTGATGCCAGCCTGGTTACTGTGTTTCAAAAAAAGAGTATGAAATTAATTGTATATATAACTCTAGTTGACTTATTATTTTTTTAACCAAAGCTTTTTTTACAGTCTTGCTTTCAAGCATTTGTTTGGGAAAGAAGAATGATTCTGTAACTGTTCATCGACATACATGTATCAATATCAATTTTAAAATGCATCAATATTTTTATTCCTGTCTGCCTGTATTAATTCATACATCACTATGCATTCGGCTTCTTGGCATCTGCTGATTCCAGATTCTCCAGTTTGCAGTGTAGTGTCATTGAGTTTGGTGCCATATGGCTGTCCTTCTTTGGCCCAAGTTTTGATCAATCAAGTGATGGCAGACTGATTCTTGCCATTTTAAAGAAGATAAAAATTTGATGTGGAGCCAATTTACTAAAATATTTCCTTAAAGAAAAATGTTAAGGGGACAACCAACATAAGTGCTCTGTCTCTCTCTTTATACACACACACATATACAACAATATATAATTATATACTATAATTAATATAATTAAAATATGTAATTAATATATGAAATATGTAGATATATAAATAATTGTCTAAGAGGTAAATTTACAGAAACTTGTTTTATTCCCTAAAGGGAAATGCTCCTTCCAAAACTTAAATGATGCTGTACTCATACGTTGGACTAAAATTATTCTATATCAACAGTAATGAGGTTTTTATCCCTCAAAGAAGAGTAGTCTATTCTTTCACTGATAGCAATCTGAAAACCCAGTGTTACAGTTTAGTGATTTGAAATGCTACCAATAAATATGAGAAAATACTTCAAACAAATCTCTGATTATGATCTAATGGTATGAAGAAAAATAATGCATCTAAAAGTCTGGCTAACACCCTTTCTATAAATCCAGTCTAAATTGTTTACTTTTTATTGATAACTCATGTCATTCTCAAAATGTCACAGAGACAATTGTAAAAATATATACATATCATAGAATAAATAAAAATAAATGAATGATGCACTGATAATTTTTTTTAATTATTAAAATCAGCCTGACCAGGCGGTGGCACAGTGGATAAAGCGTCAGACTGAGATGCGGGGGATCCAGGTTTGAATCCCCAAGGTCGCCTGCTTGAGTGTGGGCTCATCTGGTTTGAGCAAGGTTCACCAGCTTGAGCAAGGGGTCACTAGCTCTGCTGTAGCCCTGCAGTCAAGGCACATATGAGAAAGCAATCAATGAACAACTAAGGTGCTGTAACGAAGAATTGATGCTTCTCATCTCTCTCCCTTCCTCTATGTCTGTACCTCTCTGTCCCTCTCTGTCTCTCTCTGTCTCTGTTACCAAATAAATAAATAAATAAAAATTATTAAAATCAACCTAAAGATAGAGTTAAGAATGAGAAATCCCAAAAGCTTATAAAAATGGTTAATATGCTTAGCTTTAGGATTTTTAGTGACCGAAGTATAAATGGGAGAAGTTTTTGCAGTATCCACGAGCAATATAGTTTGTAAATACCAGTTATTTAAAACAGGCAGATGTTGTTTCATTGTTGTTGTTATTATTTAGCATTGAGGTTTGAGAGAAATATCTGGCAGAGGGAAGTATAAAAAGGACATCAGTAATACATAAACATACCCTATCCAAATCTCCGCAGTTAAGAGTGGGAGTTATGTTGAGCTACGCCTTAAGTTAGAACAGACATGTATAGCTTTCAAAAACAGATTCTAAGATGTACCAATTTTTTATTCAAAATTTTCAGTTTGCTAAGTTGTTCTGGATTGGTTTAGAGCTTAAAGAAAAACTGTTGCCAGGAATTTTTCAAGAACTATGTGTAAGGAAAGTGCAAGTTGGAAGTGCTATTAAATAAAGAAAGAAAGTTTATGTTAATATGTTAATGTTACTCATAATTCTACACTTCAAAATTTTAGCAGTATTTGTAGATAATACACAAAACTAATGGGACATGATGTATAGTCATATTCCAACTCTATTGCTTACTAGATGTGTGACTATACAGAAGTTACTTAATTTCTTTGATCATGAGTTTATTTTTTTGTATAAACAAAAGATGAACCAGTCATATCTGCATCATCTACTGTGGTAGCTATTACACAAAATAACACAGCTAAGAACCTGTCACCTCCCCAGCCCCATCCCAAAAGCACCTGACAGATAACAGGTACTAGGTAATTGATACATCATGGCCCATTTGTTGCCACATATATTATTTGCATCAGAAAAATGTTCCTTGAAGAACAGAAGTTTTGAGGGAAAAGTTGATTTTAGCAACATGAGTTGTAGATAAAACTTTCATTGAACCATAGGGATTGCCACCAGTAGATGAAATAGATGAAAAGAGCTGATATCTACTTAGCTGTTACTAGGCCATCTGTACCCTACTTTATACTGTTCTTTCCATTTAATTCCATAACTACCTCAACAAAGAAAGGGATATGCCCAACTTTTCTCTTGCTAGAAGGAAGTTTTAATTGAAAATGCGAGTACTAAGCTAAATACAGCTTCAGCAGATTCCCAGTTAAACAAGAAGGGGCTTTTCATTTAAGTCCTGGTGTTGATATGTCACTGTGCTCTGTCACTGAAAAGTGATAGTGTTTTGTTATCAGCACGGAGCCCTGACAGGCTTCTGATTTAGACAGACTAAAATAGAGTGCCAGAATGTAGAAGGTGCTGTTTACCTTCAGAAACCTGCAGGCTGTGGATATAGGCAAATTATTATTCTGTCTTGTCCAGAGGGGCTGATTATCTTTGACTGATCATTTTCACATTTCAGATTGTAATTTGAAAGTATTAAAGGATTGATAAGCTTTCAACAGAAGCATGAATCTTAGTGATTCTGTTAGAGTTATGCCATCCAACAACATTATTTCTTTGGCAAATTATTAATGATTTATTCTTGTCCTTTAACTAGCATATTCTATTTATGAAGTCTTTAAAGAAAATAATATTGTATAGAGGAAGATGACTTGCCAATAAACAGTCATATGTTGAGTTAACATTGGATGTAACATTCCCCAAAGCACTAAGATAGGTACAGGAAATGGAAAGACAAAGACAAGTAAGTGTCCCTGTCCTTAAAAACAAAAAACAAACAAAAAACCAGAAAACCAAAGGTCCTGTCTGGCACAAAAATAGAAATGGGTAATTATAAAATAATGCAGCCAGTGAACTATTATACATAGAATCTTACTGAAGCACAAAAAGCAATTATCTTGATATCTCTTAGGAAGCCAGTAAAAGAAACAGTATGCGTCTAACCAGTATCCTTGTTACTATTATCAGATCAGCAAATTCTATGTATGGCTGAATATTCATATTGATAAAGCATTTGTGTTCTTGGCTAGGAACACAATTATCTTGGGAACAGTTGAGCAGGCATACTGAAATAGAGAATGTTACAGGAAAAGTGGAAAGGTTTCTGTGGACTTGGAGGACTTAAGAATTACTACTCTTCCTCACTTCTATTACACACACCCAAACACACAGACAATTTAACTCTCAGTACATTTAAGTGTTCCATGTCTTTTGGTTGTTGACTACATAGAAAGGAAATCCCTCCTAAAAATGGTTTCCTCTACTTCTTTCAGGCTCTTTAATGTGGATTCATTTTTTTTTATTCAGAATGTTTCCCCATATTATACATATACTGATAGGTATAGTAAGCATATAGCTATGAGTGTTTCAAAGAGTGTATGTTGCCCTGGGTGGATAGCTTGCTTGGTTGGAGCATCATTCCAAAGTGCAGAGGTTGCTGGTGTGATCCCCTGTCAGGGCACATAAATAAACAGACTGATGTTCCTTTCTCTCCTTCTTTCTGTCTTTCTAAAATAAGTAAATAAATAAGTAAATAAATTTAATTAAATAAGAGCTTGTATATTGCAAAAGGAAAACTGTATATTAGCATGTTGGCTGCTTTAAAAAAATAAATCTGTTTTTAAATGTATTTGTGTAGACCCTTCAAAGCCTGTCCATCTCGAAGGTAGTGTTTTAACAACACAGTCAATGTTCCTCTAAGTTTGATCACTGGGCATTTCTTTTTCCACACTAATTTCAAACTAAAAAACTGCCATACAAATTGAAGATGAATATAAGTTCAGAGCCTGTCAGTTCACTTTCAAATGTCATACTACCTTTTCAGGACATTTGGCAGAATTTAACACCTTTGGATATTTTAAAGCTTAGCCACAGAATACAAAATACTTTGACTTGTACCTAAAAAGAAAACAAAACAAAAAATCAGAAAATCTCTTACAACTTTTATAAAAGTTCTCAAAAATGAATCAGTCACATGTTTGAGTCCCATTTCTCTGAGCAGATCTCCAGAGTAATTCATTCCCAGGCTGAGCTGAAGTCCACAGAGCTGTCCAGAGGACTGCAATATGCAAATTAACCATTTGAAATTAAGAAGAAAACTACTTTTCTATATTTATAAATTCTGTCACTTACATTTTACATTTTATTTTACCATTTCTTTGTCTATTTTTAGTCAGCTCCTGAGGGTGGGAATTCATTCATAATATTTACAGTTGCATCTCAGTACCTGGACCAACACAACAGTAAGCACCCAGCAAATACTTGCTATATAAATAAATTGAAGAAACAGAAAAGAAAACAAACAAATAAATAAAAATAAAATAAAGCTCTTGTTTCTAACTAATATATATCAGTTAGGATATAATTATATGTGTGTGTGTGTGTGTGTATTTGTGTGTTAGGATATAATTTTATATATATTTTATATATATATAATGTAAGTATGTATGTGGTTTAAGTGTTTATAATATTTACATATTATGCAAGTAATAGATATATAATACAACTTTCTTACATAAGTTATAGCCATCTTATTAAACTCATTCCTTTTGTCAGTAAATACTATTGCTTGATCTCTCTTATCCTTTATTTCCCAGTTGTGTTTTTAGGCAGTGGATTGTTAGAAAATAAGTTGGTTTTACCTCTCTAAACAAAGCCAACTGATAAATCACTTTGATCTTACTGTGAAGGTAATTGAGGATGTGCAATTTCAGTAAATAAAGAACATGTGACTATTTACTGTGTCCCCATTCTTTCAGTATTATGGAAATAATTCTGTTAAAATGTGAAACACATCATAAAAATACGCTATAAGAGTTCCGGTAGTTTTTTTGGTAGAGAAACAGTAAAAAGTAGTTATCAGAATGGTCCTTCTCACTAGGCAGAGCAACTAACAGCAGCAAGATGTACGAGTTCAGCAGTTTATAAAGGAACTGACTTCTGTTTCTAGTTTTAAATTCTGTGCTGACTTAAGCTATGATTTTATGGCCATTTATTTAATGTGTGCTTGTGTGCATGTGTCTGTGTCCTTTCTCTAGTTACATTGTGGGTTTATTCAGCAATTTTATCACCATTTTAACAAAAGTTATTAGTTTGAAACAGTTTATAGAAGAATTATTTATCATGAATCAAGTTTCATTTAAGTAAAAATTTTAAAAAGAGATGAGTATAGACAAGTGCACTTTAATTTTTTCAAGTCCCATTAAGAAAAATTATTCTGGATCAGTTTGCTTTCTTCTGTTCTACTCTTCTTCTGACCTTGCCTCTCCAAAACAAGCACACATGCAGAATTATTAAGACCGTAAACACATAATAATTTTCTCAGAGCTCAGATATGGTATTCATAAATTTATATGGTTAGTGGCTGAAGGATAACATCATTATGAATGTGAAAGTGAATTTATAAAGGCAAAGAAACAAAAAAAGTTTTAATTAGCTATCACAAATTAAATGAAATTAAGTTATTTAAAGCATACCATTTTTATAAAATCTGGAGATCATTCTACATGTTATTCATTTTGTTCAAAGGAAAAAGCAACACTGAATAATATATATTTAAAATAGGAAACATTAATTACAGGGGAAAAAATTAAATTGGTGACAGAACAAAACAAAATAAAACACCCAGAGCATGAAAGTCAAAATGAAAAAAAACTTGGCACAATAAGAGTTAAATCATATCTTTAATCATGCTAATAAGGGACTAATATGAATGTGATATGAATGAATCTGTTATGGACAATGTATTATCTGAAAATGGAAAGAAGAGTTTAGATAGAGACTACCTGTCAGTCATCTCTGGGAATCATTAAGAAAATTAGAAATTGGCCTGACCAGGCAGTGGCACAGTGGATAGAGCATTGGACTGGGATGTGGAGGACCCAGGTTCGAGACCCCGAGGTCGCCAACTTAAGCACAGGCTCATCTGGTTTGAGCAAAGCTCACCAGCTTGGACCCAAGGTTGCTGGCTCAAGCAAAGGGTTACTCGGTCTGCTGAAGGCCTACCGTCAAGGCACATATGAGAAAGCAATCAATGAACAACTAAAGTGCCACAATGAAAAACTGATGATTGATGCTTCTCTCATCTCTCTCCATTCCTGTCTGTCCCTATCTATCCCTCTCTCTGACTCTCTCTCTGTCTCTGTTAAAAAAAAAAAAAAAAGAAAATTAGAAATTGTATCATAATTTACTCTTTCACAATTTGTCACATCATTTGCTAGTAGGTAAAATTTCTGTGGAGTGTTTGGCATAAAAAAAAATGAATAAGACATAAGCCCTCCCTAAGGAACCTTCATTCTATCAAGAGAAAGAAAAATGTAAAGAAGCAATAACACTACTATCTGTACATATACAAAATGTTTATTCATACTACCTATTTATATTACACCCATATCAGTATTTGTAGTCCTAAAGCAAGAAAGGGATGCTGATCACCTTTCATCACCATTTTCACCCAGATGTTCATTTGATACTTATTAAACTGAAGTGGAAAATGTAGTAAAACAAAAATATTAAAATAGTCACACAGTGGTCATTTCAATAGAGATTTAGAGAGTTCATAAGCAGCCAATCATATAAACTATACCAGAGGTCGAAAACCTTTTTGGCTGAGAAAGCCATGAATGCCACATATTTTAAAATGTAATTCCGCGAGAGCCATACAATGACCCAAGTACATTATGCATTATCCAATAAAAATTGACGTTGTCCCAGAGGACAGCTGTGATTGGCTCCAGCCACCCACAACCATGAACATGAGTGATAGGAAATGAATGGATTGTAAGACACGAGAATGTTTTATATTTTTAACATTATTTTTTTTATTAAAGATTTGTCTGTGAGCCAGATGCAGCCAACAAAAGAGCCACATCTGTCTCGCGAGCCATAGGTTCCCGACCCCTGAACTATACCAAGTTATTTGCAGTCAATTATACAATTTGAAGTACCATTTTCAATGATTGCTTCAAGAGCTCTCATATGCACTTCTGAGATAGAATACTGGGATGCAAGATTGAGATGGAAGGCTTATATGAAATCCATCTGCTATGAGTTTCAATTCTACCAGCCTGTAAAATGATCTGAACCAACTAATCAACTATAATATTCTCTCCCAGGTTCACGAAGAATAGCAGCACACACCCAAAGTTTAATAGGTTGGAAAAATTCTTCATGCAGTTTTTCTGAATTCTCAAAGAATTCATGCTTGTCAGTCTTGAAAGACTCTCTCTCCACTACTATATCTGTATTTCCATATGGGTGGGAACCTAATCAAGACAGTCTGTGTGGAAATTGGAATGCAGAAAGGCTAGTTTACAGTTTCAGAGGGGATTGACAGGATGCTAATTTTTATTTAGGTTCCATAAGGACAGATTGTTACAATTTACTTTTAAGCTCTGAAGCAATCCAACTTTCATTTACCCCAGGTCTTGATTTTTTGCCAGGTCTAGTTGACCTTCATTCAAAAATATGAACCTTGATATGAGTGTAGGAGAACTAGTTTACTACAGTGGGATGGAATGGTGAGCATTCCAATAGTCTGGGCAAGATGGAAAATGGAGCAGGATTTCAGTATTTCCTTTGTGAGTAATTAAAAACAACCTGCTAAATGTATTCCATAGTGAAACTGGATATGCTGTGATGTAGCCTACATACTGTGGGCTAAAAAATCTTCTAAATGGCAAATCTGCTCAACCTAATAATAATGATAGTATGCATTTTTATCATGGTTACTCTATTTTAGGTACTGTTCTAAAGGCTGCACCATTAAGGACTTATTTAATCATGACAATAATTCTGCAAAAATTTTGCCATTTTGGCAAAATCCTTGAAAACACTGTAATAAAATCAAATTCTGAATTGCCCATATCTTCTGATTCACATTCAAACCAAATTACTTACATACAAGAGGAACAATAACTTATTCAATGATCTAACAGGTGCTTATATGTCACATATTTTCTCACCCCTCTATTTTCTATGTATATCATTTTTGTGCACTGAACTCTATCCTCACTACCTGTATACCTCATCTGTGTTGTAGCCTGAATTCAATGTACATTGCCTTTTACTGCTGAGTAGTATTCGATCCTATGGAAATCTCACACTTTTTTTGTTTAGTTAACACTTTAGATTTATGTGTAGATTTTGGCTATTATATATAAAGATGCATAAATATTGTAAAACAGTTCTTTGTATTAACATATGTTTTCATTTTGGGTGGGTAATGCCTACAAGAGTAATTGCTGGATCATTAGGATAGTGTAACCTTATGAGAAACTGACAAACTATTTTCCAAATAGGCAATGACATTTTTCATTTCCACTAGCATTAAGTTCCAATTGCTCCTCATCTTCAACAAAATTTGATATAATTAGACTTATGAAATTAAACATTCACCTCGATGTGTAGAGCTATCCTATTGTGATTTTGGTTTGCGTTCCAACTTACTAATGATGTTGACCATTTATGTATATAAAAGATATCTTCTTTGGTAAAATGTCAAATAAAATAAAAATTTTATTTTAACTGAGTTCTCTTAATAGTAATGAGTTGCAAAGTTGTTTAAATATTCAATTTACATGTCCTTTATCACATATATGCATTACATATAAGTAACAGTGTTAGGCTTACCTTTTACTTTGTTACCTGTGTCTCTTGAAGACTAAACATTTTTCATCTTTATGAGTCAATTTTTATTTTTAATGTTTTGAGCTTTTTATGTTCAACCTGAGAAATTACCTAATCCAAAGTAACAAAGATTGTTAAAATTTCTAGTGTGACAGACTTCTTTTCTTTCTACAACTATAAAGATGTCTTTCTATAGTCCACTGGTTTAAATAATTTTAATTGAGTCATAGTCTTTGTTGTTGTTTTTTTGTTCACCTGTATTTATTGTTTCTTTCTTTCCTTTTTTTTATTCTACTTTACTATTATCTTTTTATTGCTGACTTAATTAGTTTCAATATGATATTTCTTGGAATGGTTTCTTTATTCTTACTTTGCTTGAGGTTTTCTTTTCTTTTTTATTTTTTCTTGAATCAGTGGGGCCTATACTTTTTAGAAATATTGAATAACTCTGGCAGTTATTTATTTAAATATTTTGTTCTCATCCTGTGTCTTCCCTTTTCTATGTATCCAATTACATAAATTCATGCTCTGTTAGTATTTTTAAGTCTTTTATTTTTAAGCTATAATAAGAAAGGTCCAGAGAAACCTCTGACTAAGGCTAATTTAGCTTCAGAACTAAGGCAATATCCTTCTAAGGAATCTATAGGATGCCCTAAGCATTATAATGTTTTTCCATCCCTAGAGGGTAGTAACAGGAACCATTCCCAGCTGTGTGAGAGCTCCAGGAATTTTCCAGTTACTCCTTTGTTGTGGCTTTTTCCATGTAGCTTCCTCCCGTGAACGCACACAGCAATACTCAGTGAGAGACTTGGAGAAGCCCATTAAAGTTCTACAGAGTTGTTTCTCTCTCAAGCTCACTCTATTCTCTTGTATCTGTCATGCAAAATCTAGTTTCCATGACCTTCCTCATATTTAATTTTTACCAAAATTTAGCAAGATGATCGGATTCTACATAGTTAGGGTGACCCTCACTTTACTGACCTAGAGACAGCCTTTACCATTTATTTACTATACAATTGAAGGGCTCATCTATTGTAACACTTATCTCAGTGGTCATGATCCTGTTCTATATGTTCTCCAAACTTTGAAAATGTTGCTACTTGTATTTTATCTGATGTCCAGTTGTTTAAGGCAGAAAGTTCATTGTTATGTCATCCTAGCCAGAAATTGAAGTTCTAATCTGACTTAACATCCTGAGTTTAAGGGGTTAATGAAACATACAGCAAGATATCAGAAAAAACAAACAATACTTAGAGAGGAGTAATTTTATATACTTTTATTTATATAAAATTTCCCAATTATTTCTGTAACTATAATGATTAAAAGTGAAAAATAAACTCTTTCTTTGGGAAATACTCTGTATATAAAAATAAAACAAAGATGAAAGATAATTTGGGGGTGTTATACATAAAAGAAAGATGTTTTAGAAGTAGACACTCATGTGTTAGACAAAACAAAAACAGTGTTAAGAAATTTGGAGTCATTCGGATCATTTATTGCTAGCCAAAGGATCAAGTCTTTCCTGATTTTTCTAAAATCCAGAAAAATTTTTATTTAAAATTTTAAACTGTAATATTATTTTCCAATGAAGTGACAGTTGGCATTAAACATGTGCGACTAATGACAAGATAGTAACATGGTGCCACAACAAGAACCCACGAATCAAATGGTGTCTAGACAGGAGAGAGCATTTCAAACCTACTTTTTACTGTCATTATGTTCTCTATCATGAAATGCACCTTGATACACAGTGATTTGGTATGTGTTTCACTTAAAAATGGGCACATTGGTGATAATACCAAAGTATACTGTGTATAATCAAAATAATTGGTTCATTTAAGTGAATTAGATGTTGTTCAAGAAAACAGCCCTGGCCGGTTGGCTCAGTAGTAGAGTGTCGGCCTGGCGTACAGAAGTCCCGGGTTCGATTCCCCGCCAGGGCACACAGGAGAGGCGCCCATCTGCTTCTCCACGCCTCCCCCCCACTCCTTCCTCTCTGTCTCTCTCTTTCCCTCCCGCAGCCGAGGCTCCATTGGAGCAAAGATGGCCCGGGCGCTGGGGATGGCTCCTTGGCCTCTGCCCCAGGCGCTAGAGTGGCTCTGGTCGCGGCAGAGCGACACCCGGAGGGGCAGAGCATCGCCCCCTGGTGGGCAGAGCGTCGCCCCCTGGTGGGTGTGCCGGGTGGATCCTGGTCTGGCACATGCGGGAGTCTGTCTGACTGTCTCTCCCCGTTTCTAGCTTCAGAAAAATACAAAAAAGAAAAGAAAAGAAAAGAAAACAATCCATACTTATTCAAGAAAATAATTCATACTTTTATAAAGGTAAATTAAAACTTTGAGTGGTAGTGATTTAATTATTTCAACATACACACGTGCACACACACATAACCAAAATTATAAAAACATTATATTAAATTAAAGAAGCTATCAAACCAAAAGGAGTATTAATAGACTAATTTATTGGCTATTTTATTTTACAAAGCTAGGTAACAATGTTGTTAAAGAGAAACAAAACTGTGAACCTTCCTACATATTTGTCATATATCATACTTGTTGATTGATACTTCACTAGAATATGAAGAAATTTTCTGATAAATATAAAAGTGAACATCTGAGTTATAATAAAAAAACTTCAGATTTCTCGAGCATTATAAATTCTCCTTGAACTGTCAAACCTCAAGTTATCAGAAATCACATAAAATTAATCATGTTAATGATCATGTTAATTATTATGAAAATGTTGAAAAATTTTCCAGTTTAATCCATTTGAATATGCCACAGAGAAAAATTTTTAGATGCTCTAAATAATTGATTACAGCCTTTAAAGGAGATTTTAGGAAAAAGAACATCTCAAAGATGTAAGAATGACACCATTCTTTACTAATTTATTGTGGCATTAAAATTATGGCCAGTTATAGGCCAATTTCGATTACACATTCCTAAAACTTATATATTACTCTTCAATGGTAGATTGACTTTTACTAAAATATCTGCAGAGAAACTATAGTTTATATTTTTAAATATATAGTTTTTCTAAATTAAAGCAATTCTATTTATAAGCAAGAATAAAAATTTCGTCTTTAAAATATATAATGCCATGGTATACCCACTTTGGGAAACACTTTGGTCTTAATCTACATAAGATAAGTATAGGCACAAACTATGACTTAGCCTATGTTAATACCCTAGACAAACGCATGTCTGTGTGCACCCAAATATATCAATAATATTTATAAAAATATTGTAAATAGTTTGAAATAGAGGAAAAAGAATTCAAATGTTCATCATAAATGGATTGTGATATTCTCATTATAATGTAATATTATAAAGCTATAAAAATAATTTCACTACAATCACCAAGAAGACCACTATATCTTACAAATACAAATTAAACTAATGAGCAATATATACAAATGCATATAATGTGATTTTTTTATGGTTTAAAAATATTCAAATCTAAACTTCATTTTTGGAGATGCATACCTAGATAAACAAAATGAAGAAAACAAGAGTATTTTACTACATAAGTTAAGAAAAGGTTCTCACAGGATGAATGGAGGACATGCTGGTTGAAAAGAAACAATTTCTAGAGCAAGGAAATGTTCTTTTTCTTGACCTAGATGGTGTTTAGGTGGCCAAATACTTCTAAATTATTCGTTAAACAGTGATATGTACAATGTTTTTGCTTTATGTATTGTTTTGCAATAACATTTTTTTCAAAATGTATGGTGTAGCAATATTTGAATATAACAGGTCCTTCAAGCTCTTTACAAGTCTCTGTATAATTAACTGTCTTTATCTCATATTTATAATTTGCTATGCAAATGTTAAACATTTCTCCTTATATTTCTAAGCAAATCAATCTGTGATTTAATCACCTTTATTTGAACAAAATTTGTTCACAAATGCGGCTCTGTCAATTTCTCCATATGGTGCTCTTTTATCTTACTATGAATAATTTATCTTTCTCAAATTAATAGGTAAAAACATGAATTTATTAGGGATACACTTTCCATTTAATTTGTGAAACATTTCTAACTTACAGATCTTTTTTGTTTATTTGAACTTAATAAGTTTTACATTTTGAAAAAAGCACATAAACCACATTATACTGCTTCTGATAAGTTATATTTTAAGCACTAATTATTTTTTATTAAAATACAGTAATATGGGATGGGGTTTGCATGCTTTGTGGGTAAAGGTAGGAATATATGCTACAGAGAGAAAAAAGACGAACTATCCAGGCCTATTAGATAATTAAAGATGAATGTCCAGGAGAGGACCAGACAGCAGCTCTTCCAAAAAACGATCATAGAAGGTCTATTGATGACATGTAATTTCTATGAGAATTCCTTTCTATGAAGTTCAATCCAAAAAGTAGCAAATGATCAACAAGACTGAAAATTTTAAGTGGGCAGCCAACTTAAAATAGAGATAGTTTAAAATCTAAAAGCATTAAAATTAAAAACAAAAAAGCAGATATTGCAATGAAGACAAATGAGTAGTTGTCCTCACACATCTGAGACCAATTTGGTAGCTTCTCGGACTCTCCAGGAACACTATCTAGTAATTGAACGTTTTCTGGCAAAGGAAGAGCATGATTACTAGTTGATTTTGGATAATTTTAAATAAATGATTCAATACCTATGGAATATTTGTGCAATTTCAATGATGTAGCACATGAAAAGCATCTAGAACAGTGACTGCCAAATTGTAAAACAGTAAATATTAACATAGTTAATATTATTAGCACCATAATTTTATTGAATTTTTATGAAATTGATTTTCTAACTTATTTCTATGTTTATCAAAAAATTGTTAAGTGCTATTTTTATTTCTTCTGAGTGATAGAAAAAAATGGCGTTGTTAGAAATTCCAATGCTTAAAATAGTATTTCTAGGGGTAGATGGACCATAAAAGAAAATGAAGACTGGAAGATGAGTATATTGTGGAAAAGTGGGAAGCTCAAATTTTGTTTTGGACTATGTTATATCTGAGGGACCTGTTGTAAAATCTGCTAGAGAGTTTTGATTGGCAGGCATGTACTTAAGGAAAGAAAAAAAATTAGGAGAAAAGTTGAGTTATTATTATTAGACACTAATTTTTTTTTTAATAATTTTATTTTTTTTAATGGGGTGACATCAGTAAATCAGGATACATATATTCAAAGATAACAAGTCCAGGTTATCTTGTCGTTCAATTATGTTGCATACCCACCACCCAATGTCAGATTGTCCTCTGTCACCTTCTATCTTGTTTTCTTTGTGCCCCTCCCCACCCCCTATCCCTCTCCCATTCCCCCCTCCCCCCCGTAACCACCACACTCTTATCAATGTCTCTTAGTTTCACTATTATGTCCCACCTACGTATGGAATAATACAGTTCCTGTTTTTTTCTGATTTACTTATTTCGCTTCGTATCATGTTATCAAGATCCCACCATTTTGCTGTAAATGTTCCGATGTCATCATTTCTTATGGCTGAGTAGTATTCCATAGTGTATATGTGCCACATCTTCTTTATCCAGTCATCTATTGATGGGCTTTTTGGTTGTTTCCATGTCCTGGCCACTGTGAACAATGCTGCAATAAACATGGGGCTGCATGTGTCTTTACGTATCAATGTTTCTGAGTTTTTGGGATATATACCCAGTAGAGGGATTGCTGGGTCATAAGGTAGTTCTATTTTCAGTTTTTTGAGGAACCACCATACTTTCTTCCATAATGGTTGTACTACTTTACATTCCCACCAACAGTGTATGAGGGTTCCTTTTTCTCCACAGCCTCTCCAACATTTGCTATTACCTGTCTTGCTAATAACAGCTAATCGAACAGGTGTGAGGTGGTATCTCATTGCAGTTTTGATTTGCATTTCTCTAATAGCTAAAGAAGATGAGCATCTTTTCATATATCTGTTGGCCATTTGTATTTCTTCCTGGGAGAAGTGAATTAGACACTAATTTAATCTCTGAGAATTACAGAGAATATTTAAATAAACAATAGAACTTGAGAAGCAATGACGAAGGGTTGGATACAGACATATTAATATTTTTTGAACTACTTTGGTTTTTTGAGATTGAGACAAATAAAGGGGCAGGGGAAGAGAGGAAGGCAGAGAAGGAATGGAACTATTTTAAGTAAAAGCCCTGGCACTGCATTCAGGCACAGCTGGATCCAAGGACTCCTATATTAACCTCAGAAAAACAAACCATCAAAAAAACTCTGACTCAGCCCTGGCTGGTTGGCTCAGTGGTAGAGCATCGGCCTGGCATGCAGGAGTCCCGGGTTTGATTCCCGGCCAGGGCACACAGGAGAAGCGCCCATCTGCTTCTCCACCCTCCCCCTCTCCTTCCTCTCTGTCTCTCTCTTTCCCTCCCGCAGCCAAGGCTCCATTGGAGCAAAGTTTGCCCGGGTGCTGAGGATGGCTCTGTGGCCTCTGCCTCAGGCACTAGAGTGGCTCTTGTCACAACAGAGCGACGCCCCGGATGGGCAGAGCATCGCCCCCTGGTGGGCATGCCGGGTGGATCCCGGTCGGGCGCATGCGGGAGTCTGTCTGACTGCCTCCCCGTTTCCAACTTCAGAAAAATACAAAAAAAACAAAAAACAAAAAAAAACCCTGACTCTCCCAGCCAGATTTTTCACATGGTTCGCTCTATTTTCAAGCTCATTCGTTCCTCCTGGTGACATATTGTGCATCTTTCCTGGCTAAGGTCCAGAGGAACCCACAGTTCAGATGAATATCCTGATCCTGGTTCACATTGACAGCCCTGGGAACATCTGTCCATTCGCAAATGATGGATGGTTGTGACTAAGGAGATTCAATGCTCTAAGTGGTCCATCGTGGGTCACCTGCTCACTCCTGAAGTAGACCATCTAAAGCACATGGACTGAGAGTTCAGTTGAGACAATTACAAAAGAAAGGACAAATGAGTTTCTTCTGAAAAATATCATGATGTGAGAGATGACCAGAGAAGGAAAATTCAGAGAACAAATGTGAAGAAAACCAAGCCAGATGCTATCTCAGAAGTTGAAGAAGAAAGTTTTAAGGAAAGACTGACCTGTGGTGGCCCAGTGGATAAAACGTGGACCTGGAACGTTGGGGTTGCAGATTTGAAACCCTGGGCTTGCCTGGTCAAGGCACATATGGGAGTTGATGCTTCCTGCTCCTCCCCCACTTCTCTCTCTCACTTTTCATCACTCTCTCTCTAAAAAAAATGAATAAATAAAATAAATAAATAAAATATATAAAAAAAGCAATATTATAAGGAAAGAGCAGTCATGGGTATCAAATGCTTCAAGCAAATAAGTCTAACTGAAAACAGTCCTTGAGAGTTTGCTTTGGAAATTCAAGTGCTTTAACAAGGGAAGTTTTGATGAAGGCAGACCAGACTGCTGTGAGGACAAGGGAAAATATTGTGAATTGCATGAGCAAAATAGATGGATAGAACTGTAGTTAGATAAATATGTTGTGTCAAGGAAATATTAAATACATTGTAACAATATATATTTATTTGCTACTAAAATGCCTTAGCAGACTGCTTTCAAGTCATAAAAACAATGTGTGTTATTGAATTAAATCAAATATCTCCCCTTTGATTTGCAGGAGACATACATATTTAACAATTGTGATTCTTCATATGCCTGTGATAACTGCTTTTTTAAAAATAACATATTAAGAGGATATCAGCCATGAGACATAAAAGAAAAATTACCAGTAATTAACTATAATCCTTGCCTAAAGTAGCAATTACCACATGTGTTATTTTATGATAGTGTATTATTTTCAGAAAAAAACTTTTTTTTTTTTAATCTACAGAGACAGAGAGAGAGTCAGAGAGAGGGATAAACAGAAACAGACAGACAGGAGCGGAGAGAGATGAAAAGCATCAATCATTAGTTTTTTGTTGCAACACCTTAGTTGTTCATTGATTGCTTTCTCATATGTACCTTGACCGTGGGGCTATAGCAGACCAAGTAACCCCTTGCTTGAGCCAGCGACCTTGGGTCCAAGCTGATAAGCTTTGCTCAAACCAGATGAGCCTGTGCTCAAGCTGGCAACCTCGGAGTCTCGAACCTGGGTCCTCTGCATCCCAGTCTGATGCTCTACCCACTGTGCCACCACCTGGTCAGGCAGAAAAAAACTTTCTTCAAGATAATAAAAATTTAAACCTCCAAGTTTATTATTTTTCTGGATTTTTCCAATATTTGGTTGTGGAAAGAGATTTGTGAGAGGTGTGCCTTTAATAACATGAATACATTGTGATTAATTTAGGTCAACTTTTAAAAATAGTGCAGGCATACCTCAGAGATATGGTAGGCTTAGTTCCAGACAGTGACAATAAAGTGACTATTGCAATAGAGCCAGTCAGAGAACTCTGCTGGTTTCCTAGTGTATATAAAAGTTTACATTATACTGTAACCTACTAAGTATATAACATGATATTTAAAAACAATTTAAATACCTTAATTAAAAATATTTTATTGCTAAAAACTCTGACTATTATGTGAGCTTTCAGTGAGTCATCACCTTTTGGCTGGTGGAGAGTCTGGCCTCAGTGTTCCTGGCTGCAGAACGGACAGGCTGGTGGTTACTGAAGGCTGTGGCCATTTTAATTTACTCTCCTTCTTATGAATGAGTTTCTGTTTGATGTTATTTCACCTACAGCAGAACATTTTTCAAACTCGGAGTCACTATTCTCAAACCCTGCCAATGCTTTATCAACTAAGGTTGTATAATATTCTAAATCTTTTGTTGTCATTTCAACAATCTTTACAGCATATTCACCAGGAATAGGTTTCATCTGAGGAAACTGCCTCCTTGGCTAATTCGTATGATGGAGAAAGCAACTCCTCATCCATTCAAGTTTTATTACGAGATTATAGCAATTCAGTCACATCTTTGGGCTTCCGTTCTAATTCTAGTTCTCCTGCTACCACATTTGCAGTTACTCCCTCCACTGAAATCTTAAATCCCTCAAAATTATCAGTAAGGGTTAGAATTAACATCTCCCAAACTTCTGATAATGATTATTTGGACTTTTTCTCATGAATCATAAAATAGTCTTTTTTTTTTTTTTACAGAGACAGAGAAAGAGTCAGAGAGAGGGATAGACAGGGACAGACAGACAGTAACGAAGAGATGAGAAGCATCAATCATCAATTTTTCGTTGCGCATTGCGACACCTTAGTTGTTCATTGATTGCTTTCTCATGTGTGCCTTGACTTCGGGCCTTCAGCAGACCGAGTAACCCCTTGCTGGAGCCAGTGACCTTGGGTCCAAGCTGGTGAGCTTTTTGCTCAAACCAGATGAGCCCATGCTCAAGCTGGCGACCTTGGAGTCTCAAACCTGGGTCCTCGGCATCCCAGTCCAACGCTCTATCCACTGCGCCACCACCTGGTCAGGCTAAAATAGTTTTTTTTAAAGACTTTTTGAATTTATTAGGGTAACACTAATTAACATAATTGTACAAGTTTCAGGCGCCCACTTCTACAATACTATTCTTAATGGTCTCTAGAACGGTGAGTCCTGATCCATCAGAGGAATCACTAAGCAATAGCCTTATAAGCAATAGCCTTATAAAATGTATTCCTTAAGTAATGGGACTTAAAGGTCAAAGTTACTCATTGAACCATGGGCTGAAGAATTGATGTTGTGTTAGCAGGCATGAAAACAACATAAATCTAATTGTATATCTCCATCAGAGCTCTTGGGTAACCAGGTGCATTGTCAGTCAGCCATAATATTTTGAAAGGATTTTTTTTTTGGAGCAGGAGGTTTCAACAGTGGGCCTCAAATATTCAGTAAACCATGTTGTAAACAGATGTGCTGTCATTCAGGCTTTGTTTTTCCATTTATAGAGTACAGAGAGAGTGGACTGAGCATAATTCTTTAGGGTCCCAGGATTTTCAGAATGGAAAATGATCACTGGCTTCAACTTAAAGTCACCAACTGCATCAGCCCCAACAATAGAGTCAGCCTGTTCTTTGAAGCTTTGAAGCCAGGCCTTGACTTCTCTCTAGCTATGAAAGTTCTAGACGGCATCTTCTTCTAATATAAGGATGTTTCTTCTACACTGAAAATCTGTTGTGTAGTGTAACCGCCTTCGTTAATTCTCTCAGCTAGGTCTTCTGGATAACTTGCTGCAGCTTCTACATCAGCACTTGTTGCTTCACTTTTATGTTATGGAGAAAATTATTTTATTAAACCTCATGAACCATCTGCCACTACCTTCAAACTTTTCTTCTGCAGCTTCCACACATCTCTCAGCCTTCACTGAATTGAAGAGAGTGAGGGCCTTGCTCTGGCTTGGGTTTTGGCTTGAGGGAGTCTCGTGGCTCGTTTGCTCTATGCAGACCACGAAAAGGTTCTCAATACCAGCAATGACACTGTTTCACGTTCTTATTATCATATTTGTGTGTTCACTGGATTAGCACTTTCATTTCCTTCCAGAACTTTTACTTTGCATTCACAACTTGGCTAACTGTTGGTACCAGAATCCTAACTTGCCACCTGTCTTGTTTTTCAACATGACATCCTCACTGAGTATAATCATTTCTAGTTTTGATTTAAAGTGAGAGATGTGTGACTCTTCCTTTTACTTGAGCACTTAGAAGACATTGCAGGGTTATTAATTGGCCTAATTTTTTTAAATTTATTTATTCATTTTAGAGAAGAGAGACAGAGAGAGAGAGAGACAGAGAGAAGGGGGGGGCAGGAAGCATCAACTCCCATATGTGCCTTGACCAGGTAAGCCTAGGGATTTGAATCAGCAACCTCAGCGTTCCAGGTCAACGCTTTATTAATTGGCCTAATTTTAACACTGTCATGTCCTAGAGAATAGGGAGGCCTGAGGAGAGGGAGCAAAATGGGTGAAAATCTGGTTGGTGGGGTAGTCAGAACACACAGTATTTATCGCTAAAATTTCTCATTTTAGATGGGCATATTTTGTGGTGTCCTAAAATAATCACAATAGTAACATCAAAGATCACTGATCACAGATCATCATAATAAATTTAGCCCTAATAAAAATGTTTGGAATATTGTGAGAGTTACCAAAATGTGACACAGATACAATGTGAGAAAATACTATGAAATGTCACTAACACACTTGCTCGACGCATGGTGGCCACAACCTTCAATTTATAAAAACTGCAGTATCTGAAGCACAATAAAACAAGGTATGCCAAAAGTGTTTTGTTGTCCACCATGTATTCACTAACCTCCATAGATAGAAAGTTGTACCCTTAAACTCCTCCTCCTTCCATATCAAATAGTCTTTGCAAAGTGGCTAAGCCGTTGGATCTATGTGTCAGGGAACTTGCTTTTTAGCCAGAGGGAGGTAGCAAGGTAGCAGGAGCAATTCCCCATTTCACAACTAGTTTGCTGCTGCCCACCTTAGTTCCTTTGAAAATCTGAAGAACCTAGTTTTAGAATTCAAAACTTTCAGCTGATACACTCTTTTTAGGTCTTTTTAGGTACTTATTATACAGGGAAACTTTTTTTTTTTTTTAATGAGAGAGAGAGGCAAGAAGGGTTTTCCCTTACTTTTTTCTTTCCCGTTCTTGGAGGGGAGGGTATAATTCAGATACTATTGTTTTCTACAGTACTCACAGGGAAGGATCTGCTATGCTATTGATAGTGAAATTTGAAGCTTTTCAAGGGTTGCCAGGCAACACAATCAGCAGTGATCTTTAAGCACTTACTATAGCTGAATTTACCTTTTTCCTTTCATCAGATTAAATGTGTTGTATTTTTATCATGTCTAAATATGTCCTTTTAGAAATGTTTCTTGAGTCCTCCTCCAACAAACACATTATTATTATTATTATTATTATTATCATTAGCTTCCCACCATTATGAGCTGTGGCAAAAGACTGAACTTTACTTTTAGTTAATCTGTATGCTTGCCAAACAGTGAATTAACAGAATTTGAAATAAAATCACACAGATCTAACTCCAAGACTGTCCACGTGTTTCTTAGTGTGACATGATATTTTGGAATAAACAGACTCTGAGTGTCTTACCTGTCATGGTCATCAGCCTCAGAGTGACACCAAGCAAGTGGTTGCTACTTGCAATACAGTTGATGCCACAGACAGCAACATCTCTGTACCGTAAAAAATGATCTCTCTGCTCACTTCGCTAAACTTTCCGTTTGACTAGAGCAGTTTATTGCTCTGACAATATACTTTTATGTCACTTTTCAGCATAGTTCTCCCACTAAGGTTTTTCCCAGCTTCAAAATGCAGATGACATACCTGAGAAAATGTTTTTTATTGATTTTAATTTGTGTTTACATAGATTCTAGCATTGCTCCGAATACATCCCCCCACCCCGTACTCCCCTCAACATCTCCCTTGAAGCAACAATGTGACAGGTTCTCTTGCCTCTGCTTTTCGGCTCCTTTTCATTGGGGCTTGACAAGCAAGTGGCTAAATGGTAGATGATTGGACTATAAATGTTTACAAGTTTGCCCTGGCCAGTTAGCTCAGTGGATAGAGTGTGGGCCTGGCATGCAGATGTCCCATGTTTGATCCCCAGTTAAGGCACTCAAGAGAAGCTATCTGCTTTTCTTCACCTCTCTCTCCCCTTTCTCTCTGTTCCCCTCCCGTAGCCAATAGCTCAATTGGTCCAAGCATGGCCCTGGGCACTGAGGATAATTTGGTTGGTCTGAGCATCAGCCCCAGATGGAGGTTGCCAGGTGAATCTCAGTTAGGGTGCATGCGGGAGTCTGCCTGCCTCTCTATCTCCCCTCCTCTCACTTAAAAAAAAAAAATTACAAGTTAGCACTTAAAAAGCAGAGGTAGAGTGTGTCAAGTAATAAATGACTAAAATATGCTGGAATTCAAACTCTGAATTGAATACTAAGAGAACAAGTACCGTTTCTGACCTGGTCACCCTTACCTGCTGTAGCAGGCTTCCTTGGTCTGCAAACAGAACATTAACTAGAAACATTTTTCAGGCAGCCAGAGTTTAGGCTTAGATTCTTGGATTCTTGAATAGTTACGAAGTTCTAAATCTCCTCTTAAAAGGTAAACTGAGGCATATTAAAATTTTTAAGCCTGTATTTGAGCAAAAATCAATTTCAGTCATGCAGCATCAAACCAGAAGTGAGTTAGGCACACTCCTCCTGACAGGAACCAGGGGAGAGAATTCTAAAGTACAAAAGCTAAGAAATTGGCTATAGCTTAAAGCCTAGGTGGCTGTTTGTGATTGATCATTGTCAGTGTTTTGATTTTGCAACCTTGAGACTTGTATTCCTCTTTGCTTTACATAGGCCTTCACAGCATTAGAGACACATCAGTCTAATACCCTCCTTGGCTAATTAATTTAACACTCCCAAACCAAAGGCTGGGGGTGTATTCTTAATGTTCAGTGTGCATAAAAATCAGCTGGGGAACTTGTTTAAAAAAAAAGTGTAGATTCCAGTTCACCATCCAATTCAGACGTGAACTAGAAATCTGCAATTTTACAAGCCTCCCCAGTGGATCTGATGTAGTTGTTCTGTGAAGAGATTTCGAGAAACATTGGTGGAGGGATTTAGAAATCGATTTCCTTCTTCAGGTCAGAGACACTGCTTGCTGCCTGCTGAGATTTGTTTAAACAGTTCGCAACTCCGGATTCTATGATTTGTAGACTTCTTTAATGAACTCCCATATTTCTGTAATCCATGATGACATTGAAAATTCTATGATGTTCAATTAAGATGGAGGAATCATTTGCTTAGCAAAGGTTTTTCCTGCTGCCAGTTATTTTCAAGAGAGTAGAGTCCACCAAAAATGGAAAATAATTTGTATCTTGATAACTGTTTGTTGACCAGATTTCTTCAAAATTAGCCTGAGCCTTTGAGAGTTATTGTGGAGCAAACAAACAAGCATGAAATGTTAAACAGCTGAGTTGAAAAAAGACAGTATTTCTTCTAGTCTGGAAAATATAAAAGATACATGATGTATGGGAATATGTAAATTAAGTTTAAATCGATCTTCCTCAGTTTAATGGAAATATGTTTTCCATTTGTTAACTGTTCATGCATTGTGCTCAAATAGGTTTAAATGTATATAGAATCTGCATATGTCTAAAATTCATTCCCAGGTCATAAGTTTTGTTATGCAATGTATAGCAATCCTAGAAATATATTTTTACATTTAAATATAAAAAGTTCTGTACTTTGAGACAAAAAATATTATATTAAAAATAAATAAGAAGCATTAAATTTCAAGCAAAATTGTATCTGGCTTGTAAAAGTAGATTGAGGTGAGAACAAACACCTTTACTTAATTATCTTTCTTGTGTGGCTAAGTACAAAAAAAATTACTTAAACAATTTTGTTGAATGACTGATATCTTGCATGAGGAGAAATCAGTTGCATTTAGGAAATTAAAGGCACATAAAACCTATAGCTTTGGTAAAAAATAAAGGTAACTAATATATTTGAGAACTTGCCTATCTATCTATCTAGTATATCATGACATAATCATAAAGTCATGAACTCATTTAATCTTCATATAAACACTGAAATGTGTCGAATGATGTCTGCTTTGTAGATAGTAACACTATAATAAGGAAATGTGAGTAAGTGATTCCAGTTCATGTATATTGAGTTCAAATCCAAGTGCTTTTTAACTCACTTTTCTACTAAAATATGTGACTAATACATCTAGTTTTGATTTGTATCAGTTCTGACTTGGATGTTCTTATATTTATCTTGTAGTGAACAGATTTCTACATTTTTATTTGGTGAGGATTACTGAGGCATAGAATATGCATATGTTTATTTCAGTAGATAATGTCAAGTGCTTTTCCAAAAGGGTTGAACTAGTTGTATGGGAGTGTTCTTATTGCTCCACACATTGAATAACTTCCATATTGTTCTGTTTTGTTTTAAACTTTTAGCCATTCTGGTGGGCAAGTAGTTGTTAACTTCTATATTGTTTTGTTTTAAAATTTTAGCCCATTCAGGTTGGCAGGTAGTTGTATTTAATGTGATTTTAATTTGTAGTTACCCAATTACTAGTAAGATAACCAACCATTTTTAATTCACTGATTATCCACTTGATCATCGACTTTTGTGAACTGTTTGCAAGTATTTATTCCATTTTTCACTTGCAATCTTGGTTTTTATTATGAATTGATGTTCTTAGATAAAACCCGTTGATACTTTTAGAGTAAATATATTTTACCTTTCCACAATGATTGTCTTTTGAAGCAAAGAATATCTGAATTTATTATCGTTCACTGTATCATTGCTCCTCTTTACTTTTATTCCTTGTTTAAGAAAGTATTAGTTAAACACCAGTCATGAAGATAACTACTTTAATATCATAGCATAGAAATCTATTTTTTAACATTTCATATTTAAATATACAACAATCTGTGATTATTAATTTTCTGTGTGATGATAAAGGCATTAAGTTTATTTTTTCTAAATATGAATACATATTTGCTCCAGCACTATGTTCCTCCCCAATGTTTTGCAGTGCAATTTCTTCCAAATAAAATGTTCATGAAGACATGGGATTATTTTCAGGTTCTATACTTTTTCACTATTTTTCTCTCTTTGTAAATACCACAGTCTTTTAATTACAGTAACTTTATAATTAGATATGATTGTCAATAAAGCAAGTATTCCTTCAGCCTTCTCATTTCCATATAAATTACAAAACTCACTTATTTAGTTTCACAAAATGATTTCTTGGATTTTGATTAATTTTTTTGACTGTATAGATAACTTTGAGATGAATAAACATGTTGGTAATGTTGAGTCTTTCAATTCATAAATCATCTTATATAACTCCATCTATTATGTATTTCTTAATCCCTTCTAATGTTTTATAATTTTATTTGCAGTGATGTTGTATTCTTTTTGTTATACTTATTTCTGGATAGTCTTAGTTTTGGTATGTTGTAATTTTTCTAGTATTCATTTTACCAAGTTTTCAAATTTCTTTGAATAAACTTGTTCATAATACACCTTTGTGCTCTTTATACTGTCTGAGTCCCAATAGCTATGACTCCTTTTTGTTATGAAGATTGGTTATTGATGCCTTTATTCTTTTTTCTTTGGTCAGCTTTGAAAGCTCTCATCAATTTTATTAGTCTTTTCAACGATTCAGCCTGTAGCTTTCTGAATTCTATCCCTGCTGGTTTTTTTTTATTTATGCTCACATTTTCAGTGCCTTACTTCTACTTTCTTTGAGTTTGCTATTTTTCTGGATTTTCTAAATGGATTCTGAGTTCATTTATTTTCATGCTTCCTTTTAGCTATATTTTATATACTTAGATAGATACTATTTTATTATCATTTAGTTAAAAATATTTTTAAAATATCATTTTTATTTTTTAAGTCGTGGTAATTGAGGTATCTGACTCTGCAAACACATGGAGACTACTTGGGGGCAGTTTATGTCTGGATTAACTGCACTATAAATATAGTTTATATGATTTTAGTATTTTGAAATTTATTTTAAAAAATTAATGGTTTATAAAGAAAGAACAATACATTGTTTATGATAGAATACATATGTATTCAAGTATGGAAGAACATAATAAATTAAGGAAGGGAGGAATATACTCTATAAAATTCTTTTTAAGTGTAATTTGAAAGCAGGGAGACTTAATAGGAAGCAACTAACTGCCTGACTCCCAAGTGAACCATTATGACATGCTATACTTAAATGAATAGTATTTTTCTTAAGCTTTACTCAGTTCTTAGAATCCTATCATTCTGCTGTTCTATTAAACTTGCACACATTATTTTAAAACTCTACTACACAAATCTGCTATATATAATTTTTTTTATTGTGGTAACCATGTCATTCCTGATGAAAATATTTACCGCCCCTTTGGTTTTTCAGTTTTGGGTATTTCACCATGTTGCAGGGAAATCAGTACAGTATTTTCCACATTTAGTAGTATTGCTAGAATATCAGTTTCTACATTGGCCAACTCTACTATGCCTTATTACAGTTATTTTGTGAACTCATTTTATTATATGATTTAAAGATCAAGAATCTATTTCCTATCTATGTACATCTATAAATTATATCCACTTAAATTTTTTTGACAATGCTACTATATTTTCATCCATGTGAATATGTTCCTCAATCTAGAAAAGGGTTATCTATGTTACATATAAATATTTCCTCATCATTTTAAGGTTACATTTCAATCCTTTTAACATTTTATATAAAGACATTTCTGATCAGCTTTGTCCCAAACTTATATTTATCATTTAATATTACAAATAGACAATTGGTGCCCACTTACCACCTAATCTGCTTCAAGGAGGTGAAAATCCCAAATCAAGCCCTTGTAAGGAAAATTTTTAATGTTTTATGAGCATAGTAGCAATTCTGGACTATCTAATTCATAACTATCAAACAATAAACCTTTATCAAAAAATTAAAAGGCACATATATAGGAAGAGATAGGTATATATACTGATTATAAAAAGTAATATTATATTTTATAAAATATTAAAATTTAATAGAATCATTGAACTTTTAAAGTATTTTTCAACATCTACAACACAGGTTGAAATTATTTCAATTGTTGGACGGAATTTGGTTTGAAGGCTTCTCTGCTGGTTAAATCTTTCTATAACAAGCATAAACATTATTTCTTGACCTCAGCTGCTTCGAATTACTTTCAAAATAAGTGTCACATGTTTTAAAATTGTCATTGCCAATTTATATGCACCAGTGGTTCTGGGTGTCTTTGCATAGTAAATCCCATGGAAAAATATTATATGGTGATATTTTTAAATGATCCCTTGATCCTTAATTTCAGTAACATCTTTGCTATGCTTTGTAAATGGAATTCTAACACTTCAATGGAACTATCAAGTCATAAGTCAATGTTTCTAACACTCTAGCTGTTTTCAATGTCACTGTAGATGTAGGAAGAAAGCTTATAAAGTTTATTTATTAGCATGGTGTTCAAAAAAGCTGGAGGTGTAAAAAATAAGCTATTATATTATAAGAGGCCACCTTTAATCAACTCTAGTATTTCTGTATCTCTGGTTCATCTTGGGCTTTTTACTCTACCTAAAAAGATCTCACTGTCTACCACCTTTGTTCACATAGAAATTCTTGTTCTTTTACTGAATTTTAAAATTAGCCACCAGTAGTTCCAGAGAACTCTCCTATCCTGTACAAACATATTTAAATATTAATCATGTTTCATTGTCTCTGTTTTCTCCAATTATATAATAAACTCTTAGGAGCTAAATAGAGAAACTCTTTAGGACTCTTTTTGTTTCCACTCCCCAGTACAATTCCCCATAAATTATGAGAATGAATAAATGAATGTTTAGATGTTTCATAGTACAGCAATCAAAATTTAGAATAGATTAGTATTCTTGAAATGTATAACATATTTAAGTCTAATTATTGAACTAATATTTTCACCTCCTTAGGTTCTGACACTTGATTTACTCATTACTGTTTAGTTTTATTTCAACTTATTCAGGTGAGAGCATTTATTTTATTTATATCATTTGTTTTCTTAGTTTTTGGCCATTGTTTTGGTTAATAGAATGATAGAATGGCTTGCTGTTGTTTGATTTTGTTAGAATAATCAATTTACTTATTTATTAGTATATATAAATGACCTGGAGTAATTTAATTTCTAGGGGCCTAAAAGAATATATTTCTTAAAGCAAGTTCATAATCTTATAAATGATATCCCCCACGCAGTTGTTTCCATTAGCGAATTTTAAAATCATGTCTATAAAGTGTTCTCACTGATATACAGTTTAACTCCAACTGTTCTGATCAAGTTTACACAAGGACATGATCTTCATAGCTGCCTCTCTGGTGAGAGCTATGGGTCATTTTCTCATAAGAGAACAAAGGCTAAATAGTGTTATTGCTCAAAGTATGGTATGTTCTTTTTGACTTAAGTAAGTATAGGTAGGAATTAAAAAATAGTTTTAACATGGATATATTTAGAAGCACTTTAGAAGTAACCTTTCTTCTCTTTATATTTGGGCATTCTTTTTCCTTTGGAATAATCTAAATGATAAGATGCAGTGGTGCAAGAAAGCTAAGAGAGAAAATCAATTTTAAATTTCAATGATTTGAGGTAGAATTTCATCATATTATCTCTGGATCCATGAAAGCCAAGCACGAAGTTTAACTGTTGTACAAAAGTTGAGTGCTTGCATTTGAGTATAAATAAATTAGCTACCAATTTTCAGCATTCACTTCATTGCAATTTACTCTTCCAAAAGTCTAATATAGTAAGTATTCTCATGACAGTAGCTGGGGGCAATATTTAACTTCCTCATAATATGGTTTTGTTTTTACTAATTCTTTGTTTTTTCTTCAGTTCTTAACTACCATAGATTATAATAAAAACAAAGGACATACAAAAGGGAGCAAAATCATCCTTATCTCACCACTCTAGAACATCAGACTTTTTATTTTCTGTTTTCTACAAGTCCTTAATAAATATGTGTGCCTGTGTGTGTGATTATTAACCCAGAATAGATATAATTTTATTTTGTTATTTTTTGAGTTACTATTCAATTGCCTCATTTAGTTCTTTGTATTATTATTTGCCTTATAATTGTAGAATATACATAATTTAATTCATTTTACATCTTCCTCACGAGAACATATTCCATTTGCACCATTCTGGGTTTTTTTGTTTGTTTGTTTGTTTGTTTGTCTTTTGCATTTTGCTTTTTCTTAGTGAGAGAGAGGAAGAGGGAGAAAGAAAAAGAGAGGGACAAACAGGAATGGACAGACAGACAGACAGCAGTGGAGAGAGATGAGAACATCAATTTGTAGTTGTGACACTTTAGTTGTTCATTGATTGCCTTCTCACTTGTGCCTTGAGTGCAGGGCTCCAGCCAAGCCAGTGACCCTTTACTCAAGCCAGTGACCTTGGGCTCAAGTCAACAACCTTTGGCCTCAAGCCAGTGACCATGGGGTCATGTTTATGGTCCCATGCTCAAGCTGGTGAGCCTGTGCTCAAGCTGCTGACCTCAGGGTTTGAACCTGGGGCCTCAGTGTCCCAGGTAGATGTTCTATCTACTTTGCCACCACCTGGTTAGGCTGCACCATTCTTTTTTATATATAGGTACATAGAACATCTTTGTGCGTATAATTTATTTTCTTCTTCATAAGGCATTTTAAAAGCCTGTCTATGATGGGAAGACAACATGGAAACTAGAAATTAGTTACCCTTGCGTTCTGCCTGGGGCACCATACCATTTAAAGATTAAATTAAACTGAACGTGTGCATTTACTTCTTTTCTTTGCTCTGATTTTCAGGGTTTTATCAATTTGATTATCTAGGCATTTTAAAATCTGAGAGACATTCGACCATATAGATACTAAAAATGTGGAAATTATATATGAATAAAATGTAAACAGAGGAGACAAGCAATGCTAATACTCTGAAATGTGAGATACTACCCACTCGGGAGAGCTGCAGGTATAGTTAAGATTTAAGTATTTAGAAAGGGCTTCTACACCAGCTCCTCGCCACAAAACCCTGAAAACAACCAACCAACTAGTGAAGTGAGAATGTGAAAGTGGCAAGATTTCAGTAGTTCTCTGCATGCTGGAGAGAGAAAGCAGATCAGACTCTGGCTTTGGTAAGAATTATCCAATAGATGAACACAGTGTTGAATCAGAAGGCAACAAGTAATTAAAGTGGCTGTGATCCTGTGTATTGATGAAGGCTGAGGCAAATAAACATGACTCAGACTTGATTATTAGACAGTTTATAAATAAGTTTTTAGTTACATATGAAGCAAAGCAATTTCCTGGGAAGCCACGAACAGGAGAGAATTGGGCATGGTAGAGTTCCTGTGATGACACAGCAGCCATTGGAATCAGCAGAACTAGACTAAGAAAGTCCTTGGGGTGAATTTCCCAGTTAGGTACTGAGGAGGGCCTTAATTTTTAAATTTTGTGTGTCACTTGAAAAATGAAAATTGAAGTAATTATATCTCACTTCTCCTCAAGAATATAATGTGGCCATTTCTTCTAAAAATAGAATATAACAATGTTAATGGGATTTTGTAATGTTGACTTGGACATTATCACTCAAGAATTCCTCAGATGTCAGTAATTTTTATACTGTGTTGAATTTTGTCTACTTGAAGAGCAGCTGAATCACAGTTTGTGTAATTAAAATTACTTGTATTGTGTCTTAATCTTTATCTTTGGCCTCAAGCCAGTGACCATGAGGTCGTGTTTATGGTTCCATGCTCAAGCTGGTGAGCCTGTGCTCAAGTTGGTGACCTCAGGATTAAGTACTAGCTCCAAACAGACAGTTTCCCAGCCTGTTCTAACTATGCAGAACTCCTGGGCATCCAGGTCTCCTGTATTCCTCCAAGAGGTGTCAGTTCTGAGTCTCATTAGTCCTCAACCAAATTGAGTCTGTTAAATGCAGTTGGGCTGAAGTATTAGTGAGGCTTATGTGCCTCCCTCATCTGAAGGTAATTTTTATTCCAGAATAGAAGTAATCCTTCCTAATCTGAAAATGGAATCTTTATTTCTGTCATCTACCAAAAACAGGCCAAAAAGAATTATGGGGCAACACCTTTTTTATAACGTTCAGAGAACACATAGAAGGAACTTCTTGCTTTGGATTGCTTGTCACAGACTTGAACTTGACAGAAAAATAGGGCTCTCAAGTAAGGTAGTTTGTTTATGCAACACAGGTGGCTACAGCTTCTTTCAGGGTCCAACTCCCATTGCCTTAGCCTTCATCCACAAAACTTGGTGTCTGCTGTCTTCTGCCTTCAACATTTATCCACCCTTTGAGAAAGAAACACAAAATGAAAACTGGCAGGTGAAATTTATTTCCTAAAAAGAGCAAGAGCAACTGTAGTATTCTGTCCTTTTCCTAACTATCTGTAGGATCTCATTATTCTTTAACTTAATTATAGATAATACTCTTATGGACTTATTGTTTTATCTGTTAAATTAAAATGTTTATTTACTCCAATTCTGCATGTCAGTATATTGTTTTTGAAAGACTGGGGAAAGAAGTTGTAGTAATATTATTCAGGAAGAACTCTGATCTTCCAGAAATAAGACTGTAAGTTTAGGGGTTTTTTTCTATTTTTAAAATAAAATTTTATTTTTGCTTTTATTATATATTTTTATAAGATTATTAATGAGTGCTTGGACATTAAATGGGAATAATTTTCTTTTTTCTTTTTCTTTTTCTTTTTTTTTTTTTTTTTTGCATTTTTCTGAAGTTAGAAGTGGGGAGGCAGTTTGACAGACTCCTGCATGCGCCCAACCGGATCCACCTGGCATGCCCACCAGGGGGTGATGCTCTGCCCATTTGGGGCACTGCTCCCCTGCAGCTGTAGCCATTCTAGCACCTGAGGTAGAAGCCATGGAACCCTTCTCAGTACCCAGGGCCAATTTTGCTTCAGTGGAGCCTTGGCTGCAGGAGGAGAAGAAAGAGACAGAGAGGAAGGAGAGGGGGAGGGGTGGAGAAGCAAATGGGCGCTTCTCATGTGTGCCCTGGCCGGGAATCGAACCTGGGACTTCCATACACCAGGCCAGCACTCTACCACTGAGCCAACCAACCAGGGCCTCACATTTTTAAAAAAAGAGAAATGCTAATATATGAGACTGGATTACATATAGGAAACATTATGTAATATAATAATTTATTTTTCAAATACTTTAATAATAATATCTTTTTCTTTTCAGTGGTTTAAAAATGGTCAAGTAAATCATAATGCATAGTAAAATAATCGATTTAGCAATGTAAGGAAAAAATAGAGGTTAAAGTATTAATAAAAACTGAAAATATAATTTTTTATAGTATATAAGATATTTTAGTACTTACATATTTTTACCTATATATATCTCTACTTTCTTTTACAGTTGTGTAAAGCCTTCATTAGATTTTGTGTGGCATTATATGTCCTGGCCATGTACTAATATTCTTTAATAGGAAATAAATCAAATAAATACTATTTAGTTATTTTAGTGGGTTGGGGTCAGTGATCTACTAGGATTTATGAGATCACTAGTTAAAGGTCAGCAGTATATGTATTATTCAGTAAAATCTCTATGCCCCAAAATAAAAAATAAAAAATTCTTAAAAAAAGATATATTCATTTTCTGAATTGTCATTACCATTGAAGTAATATGTAAAAATCTCTTATATTTCTCATTAATGACACTAGTGATTATTACTGAGGTTTTGCACCGCCCTTCGCTATACAAAGAAAGAGATCTGGCCTTGACTGTTAAAGAGAATAACACAGAATCCCAAGTTTTAGTCTTAGAATGGACTTTAAGGTCCTACTGAGCAAGTCAATTAAATTATCTCTGTACCCTCAAATATAGTCATGTGTAATCTCCAGGGACAGAGAAACAGTGGGAGCTAAAATATCTCCCAGCACTTAAAAAGTTAAGAAATAATCTCCTGTGAATACAAGAGGTAGTAATTTTTACTGTCATTGTATACATTTGCCAAAAAGAGATGAATGAGATGAGAAAAAATAACATTAACTTCTTTCATTGGAAAGCAAAATTGCATTTTTATCACTGAAACAGTTTGATGTTCTCTGTAAGCTAAAAGAAATAGTGGCAGCTTACTAAGAAGTAACTGTCTTGATTAGAAGACTAGTACTTTATGTGAGGATAACACATCTACCTTTTCAGGAGGATAGTTTATCTTTAAAAACATTTTTTTCCTTGCTAAGAAATCTTTGAAAAGTAACTGTCACTCCTTCATCCATGTGCCCAGAAAAATAGAAATAATCACCTGCTCAATCATCTTTGATTTTTACATTTATTCTGTCAGAAGAAAGCTTGCATACTAACTGAAGTGATAGCTTTTGTGTTTTCAATAGCTAATCATGTAATTATGTCATTCCTAGACACTTGTTGGGTCTTTTGAATAAGAGAGATCACGAGTTCAGTAAGTCCTTAGCAGTTTCTCTTGTTAAATTTCTAGTGAGACGTGATGAGAGGAAACATACATCTCTCAGAAAGTAGACTGTGAGTTTCTTCCAAGATATCTCCTGATCTGTCCTCCTGGATGGGAGTTAAATGGAGGTCACATTTATGACCTGCATTTTACCGTATGTACCATATATATGATGGGAAAGGGCTGGAAATGGGTATTTTATGTTCTCCAGGTCAAATTTGCTGACCATTAGGGAAAACTTACAGTTGTTTAAAAATGGTTTCATTTTGGCCTTATGTCAAGTGTCTTTGATCACTTGACCTACACCTCAGAAATAACTAAAATAATGGGCTAGACTTCAGTATAAATATAATTATCAAAACTATTGCATATGAAAGATTTTTAAGTATTAATACATGTTTAAAGATTTAGTAAATATTTTTAGAAAAATTTAACATATGATCATAGAATTTCTTATTTTTCTAACCATACTGAATTCAAAAAAAGCATGGAAGGGATTTGTTGTTGCTGTGGCTGTATTATAATTGATTTAAATTTTGACAATTGTAAATTTTTAGAAAAACAGGTTTTCTTTCATTTTATCATCAAAGAGTTATGCCAAACTTGATTTTTTTTGTTAGGACTAGAATACGTACTAAATATTTCAATCAGCTTAAGTATTTATTATATAATAGCCAATTATCTTGCAACTTGGATGCTAATATTTTGGCATACACCTAGCACCAGCTATGTGCTGCCAGGCAACAGCTATATTACAGCTCTACTACCAGACTTCTTTTTTTATATATACCAAAGTTTTGCATTGCATGTTACCAGTTCGTCAAGGCCTGTGGAGTGATCATCATATCCAGTCTATAACATAGAGGAGGAAGAGGACACTTGGAAAATGCCCCCACCTGTTACAGAGTCATATATATTTTTCAAGATATACAATGTGATGTTATTAAAATTAAATAAAACCAAGTCCAGTCTTAGAAAAAGCCAAACAAAATGCTGTCTTCGAAGCACATACATTTTTTAAAAGCATTTGCCATGGCCTTTGTTCATAAACTCTATTATACAAGAGACTTGTTTGGGTTGAATATTTTGCTCTACTTTATTAATTTTGGCAGAAATATTGCTATCTTCAGTGTCTCTCAGAGGTCCTGCTGCTTTCCTCTTCCATCTTTAATTAGAAAATAAAATAGAGATAATTAAAATCAAGCAGTATTTAACTTTCCTTTCTTGCTCTTGGACATTTTTGTCAATTAAGTTAAAAGAGTCAAAATTTTAAGACCATTAAGTTTTTTCCAGATTTAAAAGAATATTTGTTTGCCACTTTTTAATTTTATTGTTTAAAGACATGATAGTCAAGGACACCTAGTTGTGCCTGAAGAGACAGTGACACAGGCAATGCTGCTCAAATTGGTGCGCAGTTAGTGAGGAGGAATTCATGGCAAATATTTTTTCTACAAAAAAAGTAGAAAATTTTGACTTTCTTAATACATAGTAGTAAAACGTTTAAAAAAATAAAGGACTAAATACTTATTAAAGCAGAACATTTTTTTTGAGACTAAATATTTTTTAAATAACTATGAAATACATTGACAAATACTATTATCATTTCAAACATCAAAACAACTAAATATACCTCTTAATTTTTATATTCTTATTCAAGGGTTTATGCTTTGTTAAGTAAACACACATTTAATGATCAACTAATGTATTTGTGCTCATTGATGAAAAGACTAAAAGGATAAAATATCTATTCTCTGCCTTCAAAAAGTTTATAGTTCCATCTTTTAGGATCTAGTCAGGAAAGGGACACTATCCTAGGAATTTCCAGCAAAAGGACTTCAATATAAGAACCTGGTATAATATGGAAGCGTTGAGACAGGGGTTGATGAGGCAATCTGGGCTAAGGAAAACAGAAAGTTCCTCCACCCCTACGAGACCAATGTGAAGATGTTTCCAAAAAGTTGTAGGAACATTGAAGCAGATGTGATTCAGGGGAGATAAAAACAGAGGAAATTCAGCAGTTGCCCAAGAAACCTGGACAATGGAGAAAAAAAGGACAGGAGGAAATTACCTGGTTTTAATTTCTTTTTTCTCTGTAGTCTCTAATTAGTCTCAGGAAGCTAGTCATTAAGGGACCCTGGGAAATGTAGTTCCTCTGAAACAGAACAGAGTAAGAACAGAGAATATATCTAAGATCAAACAGGCAAATAATCTGGGATATAGTTTACTAGAACAGAAAATATGTCAAATAGGCAATTAAAAAAATTGTGTTAAATATAACAAAGGATGATACTTAGACTTTTTGAGAGCACATTGAGGACCACCCATTGATGCCTAGTCAATGATGGGTGATTAATTCATGGTAGGTTTCACAGAGGTGGCCACATCTTAAATCCTGAAGAATAAGAGACAGCTAGGCAAAAGGAGAGAGTAGAGAACAGAGAAAATCAGAGATGGATAAAATTTATTCCAGGTAGAAGAATCCACTAGTAAAATGACTAGGGGAAAAAATACACAAACAAACATACACGTGTACATAGATACACACACATTTTGGAATTCAAAAAAGATTTAAAATGTGGTAGTAGAAGAAAAAGAATTAAGAAATAGTTTATAAAATGTTGGGCATTATCTGGAAAGTAATGAGAAATGATCAAGAATTGAAGAATGACATGATTAGGTTTAAATATTGGCAAGTTAGCAAGTAAAGAAAAATCTCTTATGACTTGTAGGGTCTTATTTTTTTTTCTCTGCAATGTACATGAATTAAACTTCACTTAATGTTATTAAGGAAAAAATAAATTTCCTGTTAATCAGAGATTATTTGTTGGGACTAGAAAGTAAAAGAAATGTTCTGGAGAAGAATTGTGTCACCCCCCCTGGCTTGTTCTTTTTCGCCTACTTACAGCCATCAATGCTAGGAGTCATTAGAGCACTGTCTGTGTAAGAAAGAATATATAAAGTTCAAAACCACAAACTGAAAAGTTATCATCACAAACATAACCGTTTTAGAAATATGTTTGTATGTATAGTATTCCTGTGTGTGAGTGTGAGTGTGAGTGTGTGTGTGTGTGTGTGTATGTGACAGAGAGAGGGAAAAATAATAAGATCTAGAGATCAATTGATAATACCATTACAAACACTGAAGCGTGAACATGCTGAGCTACTTATAATATTAAAACAACACATAAGTTAAATTAGTATTTAATCAAGCAAATGAGGTTTTGCATGTATGATAGTATAGAAATATAAACAATAGAAACAATAATAAAAAATCTAGATATTAAGAGATTATTTTCCCTTCCCCAAATAAGTTTAAATTTTCCTCAGAGATTGACGCTCTCCTAGACAAGAATGACAAAGATCAAGTAGACTTTGGGTTAGAAAGATATCATTGGGATATGGTTACCATAGAAACCTGAAAAGGCACTGGCCAGTTGGCTCAGTGGATAGAGTGTCAGCCCAGCATGCAGACATCCTGGGTTCAAGCCCAGTCAGGAAATACATGAGGAGCAACCACTGCTTCTCTTCTCCATCCTCTCTCCCATCTCTCTCTTTCTCTCTCGCAGCCAGTGGCTTGACTGGATTGGTTCAAGTGTCAGCCCTCAACACTGAGGATAGCTCCTTTGGTCCGAGCATCAGCCTCAGGTGCTGAGGATAGCTCTGTTGTTTTGAGCATTAGCCTGAGATGGGGGTTGCCAGGTGGATCCTAATCTGGAAACATAAGGGAGTCTGTCTCTCTATCTTTTCTCCTTTCACTTCAAAAGAAAAAAAAAAAGTAAAAGAAACCTGTAAATCTAAAATACATTTCTTAATTATTATTTTTTAATTTATTGTGTTGATATGATTCCAAGTGCCCCACTCAATTTTACACCCTCCATACACCACGTCATGCCCTGCCATGCCCCATGCAAAGTCTCTTTTCACCCCCGTTGCCCTTCTTTTGTCCCCTCTCCTCTTACTTCCTCTCCCCTTTCCCTCTGGCTATTGCTACCCTGTTGTCTGTATATATGTGTCATGCATACATTTTTATTAACAGTTTCTGATCCACATCTGGATTATTTAGAAAGGGTATTCAGTAAGGTTATGGGTATTTACTTTATGACATTACATCGTTCACTGTTATAACAGAAATGACTCAAGCGCTTTTACTATGGATGGGAAAATATTTTTATTATGTTCACAACTATATAGTATACCAAGACTGATTACAATGAATTCCTGTGAAATATAAAGGATTTATTATTTTTCTTCCTTAATCATCATCTTAGTACTTTGTATGTCTCCCTTTCCATAGGATGAAAATCTAATCTTTTATAATTCATTCTGTGTTGATTTCTTTTCCAAACCATTTTATCTGAATATCATTTTTTAAATACCATTGTTTTGTTCTTATGATAGAGCTTTATATTTTTATTGTATACAATTCATAAAATCCAATAAAGTATATAGAAAATAATAAAACACCTTTTATCACCCCTGTAGTGTTCTTTTTAATACATAGCAAGTTTCTACATTTGTGTGTGTTTTTCTGCATATAGACAGAAATATAGGGATACACAGTGAATCTTTGTCTTTTTTTTTTCTTTTATTTAATATGGATTATAATGCTTATTCTACTTTTTATCAGTCAACATTATGATCATTCTGTGATGTCATTCTAATTATTATAAAATTTTAATTTTAATGCTTTTCTAAAATTCAATCATCTAACTGAATCATAATGTATTCAGCCATCTCTCTATTTTGGGGCATATTATTTCAATGTTTGGTGATTATTATATACAACACTAAGACCATAATCTTTGAGTACATACTTTAAATTAAGTTCTAGAAGTAGAATAGTGGGCTACTACGCTAACTAAGGTTTTAGGACATAATTATTATTTATTTTTTAACTCTTACTCTTTGTTAACTAGTCTTAGTTTTAACTCACCTAGATCCTGTGACTTTTCTGGCCAACTGTCTCAGGATCCAACTAAGAAATGTTTCCAAATAATACTGATAGAAGGCAGAGCCATGAAACTTTCATTGCTCTAGATAATTTCTTAATGTGTCTTACTGCCTAAATAGTATATGGATATCAACAACTTTTATCTAGATTAGTCTAAGCCATCTCCAAAAGTAATTAAAGAAAAAAAAAAGAAATATGTGGAGAAAGGTATCTGGAGACAATCTGATACATTTATTTCCAGACCATTTCTGTTATCTTTTAGACATTATCTAAATAAAAGCTTTCTATGTCTTCTACATCATGAGGTCAATATAGGGACATAATCTTAGAATCATACAGCTGGAAGAATGTAAATGCAAGACCCTAAAGATTGATGGGACCCATCTCATTGATTCTAATCTCCACGGAAGAAATGTTCTTACTCTTATAGAAGTCTCTTTAAATTATGTAATTAGCTCTCCTTCCCTGAAGATCTCCCTTGGGTCAGGGGGACCCTCTAGTATTTCAGACCCAAATTAAAAGTAGAGGTCCTCGGGTTACAATACAGTTCTCTTCCTATGACAGTGATGTAACCTGAATTTTGGTATAAGTCAAAACCTAGCCTAAGTCACTTACTCATCCTAATACAGTTGTAAGATCATAATATAGAATATAAAAATACAACTAAGCTACAGAAAAAGGACATAAATACACCGTACAGTACACTGTAGTGCGTAATCATCTGTCACAGGCAACCAAACTAGTTTGCCCATGTAGTCCATGCGTACAACGCTAACAACGTAAGCCAAAACACTCACATCTCAATTTTTTAAAGTTTTTATGGAAATGAGTGAGCATCATAAACTTGAAACAGCATATGTCAAGACTGTCATAACCCAAGGACCCCCTGTGCAAATCTCTTTTGTCTTTAGCATGAATGGGAAAGTGTGGAAACACATTCCATAAAACAATTTATTATACACATTGATACAGTCAAATAGGTTGTCATTTGTTTTTATTTTCTTTTAAATGTATTTAGGTTCAAGACTATCTATAATCTGTTAAGCCAATTTTGAAAGTGTGGCAAGACTAGATTAATTATAGGTCAGTTTGCCTTTATTTATAGAAAGTATGAGCTTAAACCTTTATCTTTTTACCATTTAAGCTCTTATGTCTTGAATCTGGAAATTCAGACCAATATCCATAAATTGTAACATTAGCCTATCTAGCCTGACCAGGTGGTGGTACAGTAGATAGAGCATCGGCCTGGGATGCTGAGGACCCAGGTTCGAAACCCCGAGGCCTCTGGCTTGAGCATGGGCTCATTAGCTTGAGCACAGGGTTACTGGCTTGAGCATGGGATCATAGCTATGACCCCATGGTCGCTGGCTTGGTTGCTGGCTTGAAGTCCAAGTCCACTGCACTGACCTAAGCAAGGGCTCACTGGCTCAGCTGGAGCCCTCCCCCCCATCAATGCACATATGAAAAAGCAATCAATGAACAATTAAGGTGCCACAACTATGAGTTGATGCTTCTCATCTCTCTCCATTCCTGTCTGCTGTCTGTCCCTGTCTGTCCCCCACCCTCACATGTGTGCTAAAAAAAAAGAAAAGAAAAAGAAAGATTGTCTTATCTCACATTTTATCCCTACCTACGTAAATATAAAAAGTATTTCAGATTTAAGACTTTGATATTTTTTGGTAATTATCTCTTTAATATAATCTATTGTGTTCTAAAGTCCTATGTTAGCCTGACCAGGCGGTGGCTCAGTGGATAGAGCATCGGACTGGGATGCAGAGGACCCAGGTTCGAGACCCGGAGGTCACCAGCTTGAGCAAGGCTCACCAGCTTGGACCCAAGGTCGCTGGCTCAAGCAAGGGGTTACTCGGTCTGATGTAGCCCCATGGTCAAGGCACATATGAGAAAGCAATCAATGAACAACTAAGGTGTCACAACGAAAAGCTAATGATTGATGCTTCTCATCTCTCTCTGTTCCTGTCTGTCTAACCCCATCTATCCCTCTCACTGACTCTCTCTGTCTCTGTAAAATAAATAAATTAATTAAAGTCCTATGTTAACAAGAAAATCAGAGTAGTTAAGTTTATCCTGTAAATGAGTTGTTTCTTTGAACCCTAAAGACATTTAGAAGGACAATCCCAGTTTTAACTATATTTTCAGAAACATTTTTAACGTGACGAGCATAAAAAAAGTCTTTCCCTGGGATAATGGTTCTATTTTTGTCTTGATTTCTTGTGAGAACATGCCTAGATAAAACCTTGCCACCATTATAGAATCCCATTCTAGAATCCAAAGATGGCTATAACACATTCCTTTCTTGACAAGAGATGTATCCTTTGTTTCTTGAAACATATATAAAAATATGTTTATTGAAATGTTTTATTACTAAAAATAAGAATAACTAATTTTTTTCTGATATTGAACCTTTTTTCCTTTTTATTGAATTTATTGGGGTGACACTAGTTAACAAAATTATACAGATTTCATGTTTACAATTCCATAACACTTCATCTGTACATTGTATTGTGTGTCTACCATCCCAAGTCAAGTCTCTATCACCATTTATCCCCCTGTGCCATCTCCACTTCCCCCTGCCCACCTAGTATGAAGTAAGTTATAGAATTGAGAATACTTTGAAGTCAGGCTGAACATTTCTGACCATTCCACCTGCTTAGACTATATATTGAGCAATGGCACTGAACAACACTTGCAAGAGAAAAAACATTTTTATAACAAAGTAAACTAAGATGACTGAAAAATTACATGGAGATGTAAAGTGGTCTGAGGAAGAGTAGAATTAGGAAATGAATCTACTCTTGACTAATTGTGTTGTCTTTAAGTTCAACTGCTCTAGCCTTGAATGGAGCCATTCTTGCTAGTCCAGGTCCTCTGACAAGAGGCCAAGATGAAATTAAATACGCAAAAATTTTATTAGGGAAAGTACCTATGTGAAAGAGAATAGGAGGAAAGTCAGAAAACTCAATATCATCAATCAAACTCTGGTGCAAATCTGTCCCTGAGTGAAGAGAGGCTTAAAAGTTTGTGTGCAGCTGTCTTGGACTGCCATCTAGTCTAAGGAGTCTTTGAGCTGAAGTCTGTCAATAAAGGTGTGTTGAGTCTTCTAGGAATGGTTCTTTTAAGAATCTCTGATGTACTCAGCTGTTGTTCTGTTGGTCAAGGAGAGCCTGTGAGTGGTGGGCTTTCATAGCAAATGAAGCAATGGATTTCAAAGCACAGCAGATGGAGACCTTAATCAAATGCAGTCATTGCACTAGGAGTCTGTAAGATTTATTGTCTGGCTGTCACAACTGACATTCATGTACCTCTCTAAGTTGTGCATGGCAATGCCTCTGTGCAGGTGTGGGTGTTCATTCAGGTGACATAGTGAGAAAACAATCATGTTTTGAAAAGAAATTCAAATAATGTTCTGCAGTATTAGCTGAGTGTGTTAAGGTAACAAGATCCACTCTATCAAATGATGTGTTACCTCTGGAATAAGTGCTAAGGTCTCCATGCTTTCTCTTCCCTTCTGTGACCCTGGAAGCCATGTGCTGATAGAACAGCTTCAGAAGTTGGTACAGTTTTTATCATCCCGGGCCCCTGAAAGCCTATGTCCCTGGTCGGCAAACTGTGGCTCTCGAGCCACATGCGGCTCTTTGACCCCTTGAGTGTGGCTCTTCAACAAAATACCATGTTCAGGCACTACCTCAATAAGGAATGTACCTACCTATATAGTTTAAGTTTAAAAAATTTGGCTCTCAAAAGAAATTTCAGTGGTTGTAGTGTTGATATTTGACTCTGTTGACTAATGAGTTTGCCGACCACTGGCTATGAGATCACAATCTGATCCCCTACCCTGTTTGACATAAATGGGATGTGTAGTGTATAAAACAAATTGTGTTTCATTAAGTCAATGAAAATTTTAGGTGAGATTTTTACCACAGCATGGCCCATTGATCTCATCTAAAATATGTGATGTGCCTCAACACCTCTAATAAGGAGGGAAATGAAAAAGAGGACCTTCTTTGTATAGGTACCAGAAATGAAACCAGTTTATAGAAACCCAGTGCTAATACTTCTGAGATAACTAAAATAAGAATAACCTTCAGAAAATAGCACCTAGAAGAAATAACATATCTGGCAAAATATATTTTGAATAACTGCCACTTAATTCTCTTCTTTGACTTTATTTATATATGTTTGTTTAAATTGAGGCCAAAAATTTTACATTAAATAAAATTAAAAGCTCTTAGAGCTTCAGCCCCTGGCCGGTTGGCTCAGTGGTAGAGCGTCGGCCTGGCGTGCGGAAGTCCCGGGTTCGATTCCCGGCCAGGGCACACAGGAGAAGCACCCATCTGCTTCTCCACCCCACCCCCTCTCCTTCCTCTCTGTTTCTTTCTTCCCCTCCCGCAGCCGAGGCTCCATTGGAGCAAAGATGGCCCGGGTGCTGGGCATGGCTCCTTGGCCTCTGTCCCAGGCGCTAGAGTGGCTCTGGTCTTGACAAAGCGACACCCCGGAGGGGCAGAGCATTGCCCCCTGGTGGGCAGAGCTGTCGCCCCCTGGTGGGCGTGCTGGGTGGATCCTGGTGGGGCGCATGCGGGAGTCTGTCTGACTGTCTCTCCCCGTTTCCAGCTTCAGAGAAATACAAAAAAAAAAAAAAAAAAAAAGCTCTTAGAGCATAAATTAATAAATGTTAACTAATATATGCATCTGATACCCACACTTCCAATCAAGACAGAACATTTCCACCACCCAGGAAGTTCTCTTGAGCCCCTTTCCTGTCAATTCCCATGTCACAGGCAATTCTGTTCTAATTCCTATCACCATAGAATAGAATGGTTTCACCACTTCTACAATGTTATGAAATCATATATTATGTATTCATTTATGTGTAGATTGTTTTCCTTCAACATAATGTTTTTAGAACACATACATGTAGTTACATCATCAATTGACTTCTCTTTTTTTAAAAACTTTACATGAATATACTACACGTTGTTTATCCATCCTCCTGCAAATCAGCATTTGGGTTATTTACAGTTTAATGTTATTATGAATAAAGCTGCTGTAAACATTCTTGTATAATTCTGTTTGGGAACATATGTTTTTATTTCTCTTGCTTAAAGATATAGTTGTGGAATTGTTGAGTCATATGCTTTATAAGAAAGTGCCAGACTGTTAACTTTAAATAGTTGTTTTATTTTATACTCCAACAGCAAAACCTAAGATATTCTCACTCAAAATTACTGCTTCAGAGATATCCTATGAAATTTTCTGTGTTTATTTAATTTTTTAAAATTTCATCTTTGGCCCTGGCTGGTTGGCTCAGTGGTAGAGCGTCGGCCTGGTGTGCAGGAGTCCCGGGTTCGATTCCTGGCCAGGGCACACAGGAGAAGCGTCCATCTGCTTCTCCACCCCTCCTCCTCTCCTTCCTCTCTGTCTCTCTCTTCCCCTCCCACAGCCTACGCTCCACTGGAGCAAAGATGGCCCGGGCGCTGAGGATGGCTCTGTGGCCTCTGCCTCAGGCGTTAGAATGGCTCTGGTTGCAACAGAGCAACGCCCCAGATGGGCAGAGCATCACCCCCTGGTGGGCGTGCCGGGTGGATCCCAGTCGGGCGCATGTGGGAGTCTGTCTGACTGCCTCCCTGTTTCCAACTTCAGAATAATACAAAAAAACAAACAAACAAACAAATAAAATTTCATCTTTGACTCAAGGGTTATACAGAATTATGTTGTTTCATTTCCAAATATTTTGGTCTTGTCCAATTTCTTGTTTTTATCCATTTATCATTTAGGGATATGTGGTCAGAAAATATGTTCCATAAGATTTAATTTTTTTGTAATTTGTTGAGTTTTTTCTCCCAGTATGTAGTCTATTTGGGTGAATATTTCATGTTCAGTTGTTGATTATAGTATTATATATGCATCAACATTCAAAATTATTTATATATTTACTGATGGTTTCAGCAAGCAGTTATTTTATAAATGCTGAATAAAAGTTTAAATCTCTGTTGTTGAGGTATTGTTCTATTTCTTATTTTCATCTGGTCATTTTTTTATTATATGTGTTGAACCTTGTTAATTAGGTGCATACACATCTATGATAGTTTTGTCTTCCTGATGAATTGTTTATCATTAGTAAATATTTCTCCTTTATATTTAGTAATACTCTTTGTTCTGAAGGCTATTATTTTCTGATTTTTCTTACTGTTTGCATGCAATAACATTTTGCATTCTTCTGTTTTCAATCTATCTGTGTGTTTACATTTAAGGTGTTGCTTTGTTAGGATAGAATGTTTGTAAATGATAATTGTTTATCTAGTATGTCAATCTTTGGCTTTAAATAGAAATGATTAATTCATTCACATTATTATTTATTTTTGTCATATAATTAGATTTAAACCTTTTATCATGCAATATATTTTGTTTATGTCCCTTTAATGATCTGTTGCTCTGTTTTCCTCTTGTGTAAGATGCTGGTTCATTGCGTATTTTTAGTAATGCAGTTTATTTCCTAACCAGATTTTTAGCCAGTCCATTGGTTGTTTGTAGTTTGTTAATGGCTGCTTTAGTGATTATAATGTATACCTAAAATTACCAATGCATATTTAGAACTAATCTTGAACAACTTCACATAAAATATAAGTGCCATAAAACAATTTATTTACCATCATCTGGGTGCTGTGGTCATGTTTTAATGATCCATGTTATAACCCTAAGCAAAAGCGCTTTATTATTATTTTTAAACAATTACTTGTCTTTTTTTTTTTTTTGAGTTAAAAGCAGGGAGGCAGTCAGACAGACTCCTACATGTGCCCGCAGGGGTCCACCCAGCATGACCACCAGAGGGCGATGCTCTGCCCATCTGGGGTGTTGCTCTGTTGCAATCAGAGCCATTCTAGTGCCTGAGGTGGAGGCCATGGAGCCAACCTCAGTGCCCAGACCAACTTTGCTCCAGTGAAGCCTTGGCTGAGGGAGGGGAAGAGAGAGACAGAGAGGAAGGAGAGGGGGAGGGGTGGAGAAGCAGATGGGCACCTCTCCTGTGTGCCCTGGCTGGGAATTGAACCTGAGTCTTCCACATGCCGGGCCAAGGCTCTACCACTGAGCCAACCAGCCAGGGCCTACTTGTCTTTTAAAAAAAATAAAAGAAGAGGAAAAATAGTTTTTTAATTTACTCACATCATTACAGATCTTCTTAAAGATCCACGTCTCCATCAGATATACTGCCTGATGAACTCCCATTAGTGTTTCTTATTGTGAAGGTCTGTTTATTTACATAGAGCCCAGGGACACATAATGCTCTACCACAAACTTCAGTGGTTCCATCTGCAGAGCTTTTTCTGATCCAATTCTCTGGTCAGCCAAGTCCAGCCACCTCAGTCGTGTTAAACTTCTGTATCTCTCTTCTGAACTCAGTGACACTGCTGTGTTTTAAGGGCTCCACTCCCCCCCCCCCCGCTGTCAGGTAAATGCCCCCAGAAAGATAGCTAAGTCACCAGAGAGTAGCCGCTTTGTCTTCCTCAAAAATTATGATCCTGAAAGCCTTATTGTCCAGTGCCTGTAATATTTACTTCGTATGATTTGTGCAGTTTTATTGTCGTTCACGCCAGGATGGCAAGCCCAGTATCAATTTCTCTATCATGGTTAGAAAAAGAGGTTACACATTAACTTTAGATGGTTGTTTTGAATGTTTTATTTCTTTTCATAAAATAGCTCCTGAGTGAAAGGAAGCTTTTTGAAAAATACCAGGAATGGGAAAGCACCTCAATAATGGAGGAAACCTGAGTTTCTGATAGGTTTTCAAAGCCCCACTGAGATAACAATCTTGCAAATCTCTTTTAAACAAAAGTTATGCCCATAAGAATTAATATCCAAGGGACAGGCCAAGAATTTGTATCAACTTAGTGTTCTCTCCTAAGTGCTAAAGTATCATTTCTGCTTGGTATGGATGCATTTTCATTGCAGCATATTAGAAATCAGCAGTCATTATTTGGCTCTAGTGTTTTCAAACTACAATCTATTACCTTCTTATCTTTTATTTATGAGATAGTAGTGCCATTTGAAAGAATCATATCATGAGTTTTTTCCATTGGAAGGATTCTGCACCCTAGTGTGTATTAGTACTATCAGTGATCGTGTTTTGTTAAGTGTATTTTAGGACACCTTAACGAAGTACTATGCTCTGAAAAAAAGTAAGCTGTTTTCTTTTTTTTTTTTAACTTTGTTTTTTGAATATTTTATTTTTCATTTTTAGAGAGGAGAGAGAGAGAGAAGGGGGAGGAAGGAGGGAGAGGCAGGAAGTGTCAACTCCCATATGTGCCTTCGCCGCCACACAACCCCAATGTTTCAAACATGTGACCTCAGTGTTCCAGGTCAACACTTCATCCACTGCTCCACCACAGGGCAGGCAAAAAATAAGCTGTTTTTGTGAATGCCTGCTGTGTCAATGTTTGCCCGCACACCTGTGATTCACTGATAAATTATAGGAGAGTATCATTTAAAACATGGCTATCTCACTCCAAAAATAATGCTTTATTTTTAGATGTTTGAAGATGAATGAGTTTTTTATACATACCAACATAACTCAAAATATATGATATCATCTAGTCAAAATTCTACTAGAGATTTTAATTTGATGAAATAGAATTTGGCAATATGTATTTCTTAATTATATGTATTTCCTAATTTTATGTAGGCAAGGAGAAACCATGAGAAAAGATAGAGTTGTGTAGTGAAAAGTACACAGAACTGGCAGTATGAATTCATGATCTCCCATTGCTGCTTATACAAGTTCAGGCAGATTATTCAACTTTTTAAAATCCTTTCCTCATTCACTAAGGGAGTAATATCTTATGCCTTGACTGCATCAGTGTTTTTGTCAGCATGATGGCAAATAGGTGGAGTACTCCAATGTCTCGGTGCCATGCTTTGTCATGGAAGAGAGAAACACCAGGAATGATCTAGTTGGAGCTTGTTACTGATTTACTAAATTGCCTTGAGAAAGAACTTAGCTCTTTTTCCCAAAATCTTAAAAAATGTCTACAAAAGCTGTTTTTTGGAGTTCACAGAAAAACAATTAGTAGAGAGACAGAAGAAACATAAGTATACGCTGTTTAAAGGAAAGTATTTATGGATCTGTAAGTATTGTTTTAATTATGATTAGGTATGGATTCTTTTATAATGGACACTGTCGAATTAAATGCACAGATATGTTTTAATTATGTAATCAGTCTGTATTTACCACAAAGACAATTGTTTGTGTATAATTATTCATTACATTTTAGCATGCTCATGTTCATAATTCTTTTTGTATATCACCTTGCTGCTTAAATTAGGGCCATGAAGTTCCTGAATGGCAACTCTAATGGGATATTTAAATGTTTTCAAATAAATATTTATATAAAATTCTACAATGTCAAACTAATTTTCCCCTCCTATTATATTTGTTGTTTAAAGCTTTCTCCTTTTTTTCCCTCAGTAAATGTGACTGCCATTAAAGGCCAAATGAGGAGAATTTTATATCCAATTCTTAAATACTGCTTACTGAAATGTCAGTGAAATGAGAACAAAAGACCCTGGAGCAAGTTCCCTGAGCTGAGATATGATAGTTTATCACATCTCCACCAAAGTCCCGGTGGAGTCCAAGTTTATAACCTAAATTTAAATTACAGCATGGGTTTAATTTTTACCTTTCTGGATCTTTAGAAGTCACAGCTCTACCTGTGAAGCCAACATTTATACTTTGCTTATAAGATTTAATTCCATGGCGGGGGGGGGGGGGGGAGGGCTTAAGCAATAAAAACACTGCTCTTCTTATGGAACACTACTCCAATAGCCTACTTTTATTATTAATTTGGAATCCTAGAACTTTACCACTGAAACAACTGAATGAAGGAGCTACTAAAACGAAAAGTTAGGAGACAAAAATTCTCTTAGGCAGTAAACCGGTTCTTGGCATCTTCATGGACTCAAGTTGTTATAAAGTACCGTACCCCAGATTCTGAAAGGCACCATACCTCACTCCATCGGGTTTATGTAGAGACACCCAGTCCAGATGAATTTGAAGAGTTTTATGAAAAGAGGAGATTTATTAAATATACCAGCTGCACATGGCTGACACGGGTCATTTGCAGACCCAAATCGTGAGCCCCAAGTATATTTCAGAGGCTGCTTATATACCCTTTGACTACATACAGGTTGGGGGGGGCATGATAGCATGACATAATCATTAACAAGATTTACATTAACAAGATTTATGTTACATTAACAAGATTAACATTGGTCTAGGGCAGTGGTAGTTAACCTGATCCCTACCGCCCATGAGTGGGCATTCCAGCTTTCATGGTGGGCGGTAGTGGAGCAACCAAAGTATAAATAAAAAGATAGATTTACTATAGTAAGTTGTTTTATAAAGATTTGTTCTGCCAAACTTAGCAAAAAATCCGACATAAAGTACTTACTTGGTAAGTAATTATTATTATATGCTTTAACTTGCTGTAACTCTGCTTTATAAAGTAAAGTTACTTCCCTACTTTATAAATCACCATTACTGTGGAACCAGTGGGCAGTTAGAAAATTTTACTACTAACAGAGATACAAAAGTGGGCAGTAGGTATAAAAAGGTTGACTACCCCTGGTCTAAGGGATTTACAAAAAACATTACCTGTGAAGTAATCAAAGACATTCACATATCCTTTCAGTATCTATCTCTCCTCCTTTGCCTAGAGGTACATGTTAATCTCAGATTCCAGGAAGGAAGGGAGAGCTAAGATCAGTGTAGGGTGGTATGTAAATTTTGTCTCTTATTGAAAGCAAAGGGGAGTTCTTTAGATAGCCTTAATCCTTTCAGCGAACTTAAAACCAAATGACCCTAGTCGTCCTTATAAGTCAGGAGACTTCTATATTCTTTTTCCTCCATTTTCCAAAGAAAGGACAGTAAAGCCTGACCTTTTCCTCCTAGAATATCAATATTAGTTTGGCAGCTTTTTGGTACCTTATAACATTCCCCACTGGTTTTTATGTCCTAAGTCAAATCATTGACTTAATTTACTGAAAAGCATGAGTCTGTTGTGTAGGGATATTAACTTATAACATATAACAGATATTTAAGAGACAGAATTAATAGCAATACAGTTCACTAAAGAAACAAATGTTACTGATCAATTTTCTCCCAACACACATTAATATCACCTGGGCGACGGCCTCCTCGTGGGCAGCGCCATCTTTAACAAAGTGAGCATAATATATTTTATCTGCCCAACAACTGCACAAACCTTTTTCAACTATTATAAAATTATCTGGCTTTTGTTTTACCCTAGTTTCCCTTTTCCCCAAAGTCTGATTAAAAGGAGTCCTTAGTGAGTTTCTTCATTCTTTAGCCATATGTAGACTAACCAGCTTCCAGTTTGTGGTTGGAGTAGGACACGTCATTTTTCTACCTTAGCAGCAGTTGGAGTTGTCAGGATTATGGTGTATGGACCGTCCACGGGAGAGTGAGTCCTTGGATGATGTACTGGATCTCCTGGTAATGCTGGAAGTGCCTCTAGGATAGTCTTTTGAAAAGTTTGCTGAGTAACCTGTAAATCTTGCAAGTACTTAAGGAAGGGGTAGTTACATTTCCTTTACAATTTGATTCATGTATTTTACTTGCCCTGAACCTTTTGGTGCCTGTGGGTACAGTGTAACTTCAAATTAGTTTCTAATTAATATTTGGTTTCTTTCCTACTAGCTTTGAGACAGTGGACACAAATGCAGGCCCAACACTAGAATGGGTGAGCTAAACCTGAAAAGAATTTTATACAGTAATTTTCTTATTTTGCTTAGTATTCACTTGGATACAAACTAAATACTCAGATATTATGCCCTTTGTAATAGATTCTAAGTCTGGTTTTTCTAATTATTCTTTTCTTGTTGGCAAAATTGTTTTCTAATTGGTTTCAAATAAACCTTTGGTAATAAGGGTCCCAGAACCCCACTGATTTTGAGTGGCATTTACTCATTTGAATTACTATGTTCTGATTTTGAGGAAAACTGGAAAAATATATATATAATAAACAATAAAATTCAAGCAGCTAATGTTAACAAATACTATAATAAGTGTCCTAATACAATAAAGTGACCAAAGCCTACTAAATTATTAGACAAAGTTCTAACCAATATAACAGGATTCAAAATAAAATTCTTATAATCTCAAATGTCCTTAACATGTTAACATAATTTCACTAAGTTCATGTTGAAACCATTACTGCTTCATATTATTTGCAAATGTAACTCAATTCCCACTTCAGTCTGAAAACTGTCCCAATGAGCAGGAGTTAAACATATTTAGGAAAGGTCCACAAGGCACTGAAGTTGTGGTCACATTCTACACTTTACAGCTAAAGTCCAAGTTCCTAATGACCACTGTTTCTAACTGGAATTAGGAGCAGGTCCCAGCCTAAAATAGGCATGGGGGCATTAAGACAAGAGGAATAAAAGAGACACTATACATTAAATAAAGTAACAAAAATCAGACTGTCAATACCCGCAGTAGAGATCTTCGAGGGATAAATAAAACTCAAATATTCAGGCAAGGCATAGTAAATGGCCCTTGTATTCACATGAAATGAGATTAGTTTACCTGCTACTTGGAAGAAATTCCCTAGGCTCATCCAAGGTGACGTGAGATGGGGTCAACGGCCCTGGGCACCTTTTTAGCCTTCAGTGTCAAGTTCCAGCATGCAAGGCAAGGTCAGGTCACAGGTAGCTGTATTAGAGCTGGAAGAGATTGAACCCTCCTTCTGCAGAGCTAGGGGGCAGCTTACCTTCTCATGTTCCTTTTCCCACAGCAAAAGCATGTCCCGTGGTGGGGATGAAGAAGCCTGGCAGGCTTTAGCTCGATGACCTTACTTTCCACTCTTGAAGCAGGATCCTGATGGAATTCTATGAAGCCCCTTTGGGGTGTTGGAGCCTTTAAGGGTATATGCCAAGAACTGGTATTTTCCTGATCTCTTTTGGGCTCTACTTGCCTTTTCTGTTACTATCTTGGTCATTATAGACCTCAAAAGCCATGCTCAGAAGATCTCACTAAGGGGTTTGAGGGCCCTTTCTGTCTATATCAGAGGTCAGGAAACTTTTTGGCTGAGAGAGCCATGAATGCCACATATTTTAAAATATAATTCTGTGAGAGCCATACAACGACCCATGTATGTTATGCATTATCCAATAAAAATTTGGTGTTGTCCCAGAGAACAGCTGTGATTGGCTCCAGCCACCCGCAACCATTAGCATGAGCGGTAGGAAATGAATGGATTGTAATACATGAGAATGGTTTATATATATATATAAAGTATTCAGGCTTTTTATTTTTATTTATTTTTAATTTTTTTAAACAGGGACAGAGAGAGAGTCAGAGAGAGGGATAGATAGGGACAGACAGGAATGGAGAGAGATGAGAAGCATCAATCATCAGTTTTTTGTTGCGAGACCTTAGTTGTTCATTGATTGCTTTCTCATATGTGCCTTGACTGTGGGCCTTCAGCAGACCAAGTAATCCCTTGCTTGAGCCAGTGACTTTGGGTCCAAGCTGGTGAGCTTTTTTTTTTTTGCTCAAGCCAGATGAGCTGAGCCTGCGCTCAAGCTGGTGACCTTGGGGTCTCGAACCTGGGTCCTCGGCATCCCAGTCCAATGCTCTATTCACTGTGTCATCGCCTGGTCAGGCAAGAATGGTTTATATTTTTAATGTTATTATTTTTATTAAAGATTTGTCTGTGAGCCAGATGCAGCCATCAAAAGAGCCACATCTGGCTCATGAGCCATAGGTTCCTGACCTCTGACCTATATGAACTTTTGGAAAAAGACAAAAACAATGTTATTAGCTGGATTAAATAAAAGAGAGTAGAGGTTTGCAAGAGAAACAGGTTTGGCATCTCCTTTAGTACTCCAGAGTCTCTCTGATGCTGAATAACTCAGTACATTACCATTCAAAAGAAATTTTAAACAAAGAGCATGATATAGATTTGTAGGAGTTCCAGGATACAACTCCTTTTCTTATATTACTTAGCATTGAACAATATTGTTTCAAAAAGACAATAAACTAAATATTACATTATTAACAATTATTACATATTTCCTAATATCTAAACCAAGATTTCAATATTATAGGGCCATGAAACAACAAATAAAAAGAATTAACAAAAGACCTTTGAAATAACATATACATTTTTAATATGGAAAATATTTTTTACACAATAAAAGTTCTTTGGTACAAACTACCCAGCTGATAAAGAGATATTAATCTTCTTTTGACTTACAGTAATTTAAATTATTAAGTCAATATGAGAGTCGGGGTGCCTGGGATTCTTGGTTCCCAAGGGGGTACTATGATGGCTAAAGCAGTGGGTCTCCCCCATAAATCCCATGCCTCCCACATTAGACAACAACCATGCCACAGGAAGGAACTGGAGAAGGGGAGGGGAAACTTGGAGGGAACTGTACACCCACTTCAGCCCTGCGGGAAGAGTTGAAACCCTTCTCCCAGTGCAAGTTTTGTTCACTTTACACTTATTTTCCTTTTCTATAATTTCTTACACACCAGTGGAGGTCAATAAGCCATTAATCCCAGCCCATGGAGGGCCCACACAACCCCTATGTCTTGGGGGGGGGAGAGGAGAGGCAGCTGAAGGGCCTATCTCTGATAACCCCATTCCCTATAATCCTTTTATTCATGATCCCAGTACTCCTTCTCGAATGTTCTGATAATTCTATTTCCTATAATCCTATTACTCATGATCCCATCACTCATTCTAGACTGTTTCAATAATTTTGTTTTTCTATAATTCTATTACCTATGATCCCATCACTTATTCTGGAATTGCAATTCATTTTAAAGAACTGATAACCAGCAAGGTCCACACCTGTGGTTTGTTCATTTCTAAATCCTTTTACCTGGCACTGTTCTTTTTCTTTTTCTATGATTTTTATAAAGCAAAGTTCCAATTTTTAATACTATTCCTACCCTGTATTTTCCAAATGGGTAAAACTTCTTTTGGTCAGTAGGTGGATATCTAAAACTAGTTTTGATTCTATATATTCTCTAGTCACTTCACCCTTAGTTGTCCCTGCCATTTTACATTAGTGCTTGTTGGGCAGATAAAATATATTATGCTCACTTTGTTAAAGATGGCGCTGTCCACGAGGAGGCCGTCACCCAGGTGATATTAATGTGTGTTGGGGGAGGGCTAAAGGCAGACAGAATCCTTGTAGCCTGGGATTTGGTTTTGGGATTAAGCCTTTCCCACCCTTTTTGATGTGGGGTGGTACAATCCCATTGTGCCCCAGATAAGTGACTTTGTATTAGAGACTTCCCTATTTTGTATATTGGATTAAAGGTTTGGATTTCTACACTATGAAATAGGGGCAGAACATGCCTGACCTGTGGTGGCACAGTGGATAAAGCGTCGACCTGGAAATGCTGAGGTCGCCGGTTCGAAACCCTGGGCCTGCCTGGTCAAGGCACATATGGGAGTTGATGCTTCCAGCTCCTCCCTACCTTATCTCTCTGTCTCTCTGTCCTATCTCTCTCCCTCCCTCTCTCTCTCCCTTCTCTCTCCTCTCTAAAATGAATAAATAAAATTAAAAAAAAAAAAAGAAATAGGGGCAGAACAGGAGCTTGCGCTCTTGGTTCCTGAGATTAGCATGAGAGAGCAGAGAGAGCAGAGAGCCGAGAAAGGCCACGTGGAAGAGGCCAGGAAAAGCAGCCAAGATGGTGGAGTGTTGAGTGAGAAGCTAGTTAGTGCAGAGTTTGTGCAGGGAGAAGGAAGGAGATGGGGAACAGAGGTGAATAAGTCTGGTGAGCTAGAAACCTTTGATGCTAGGAAACTCAGATAAGTCAGTAGCTTTGTGAGCACTGAATGTGAGTGGGTTTTGGAGCCCTGTGTGTGTTTTTACTTGCCCGCTGGATGCAAGCTAGAATTAAAGATGACAGCCCATCAGTTCATGGCTCCGTTGTTTCTTTACCGACTGTCCAAATCCAATGCGAACCTGCATGGGCCAGGTGGCTGTGATGGTGGCCCTGGCTGCTGGCTTTACAGTGCTCTTCCCACACTGTTCCACAATCAGCATGTCTCGGCCCTGTTTTTTGCTCTTTTCTCACCTAAAATGCTTACTTGTCAGCCCTTCACCCCAGAGGCTGGGGAAACACTTCAAACTGTCTAGAGAGAAGGCAGGAATTAAGACACTAATAAAAAGTAAGAAAAATAAGACAATTAACTATCACCGCAATAAAGAGTGCTTGACTATAGAGGTGTTGGGCAGATAAAATATATTATGCTCACTTTGTTAAAGATGGCGTTGCCCACGTGGAAGCCCATCACTCAGGTGATAATATTAATTGCCCTTCTTGCTTGAGATGGGCATGATTATATTAATATGGGTTGGGGGACAAGATCACGTTGTTCAGGGAGAAGAGTGATTATGTTCTAAGAGGAGCCCATGCTGTAGGAGAGCAGGAAAAGGCCACGTGGAGGAGAGGAGAAGCAGCCAAGATGGCGGAGTGCTGAGGAAGAAGACAGTTTGTGCAGAGTTTGTACAGAGTGAAGGAGATGGGGAATAGAGGTGAATAAGGCTGGTGAGGTAGAAACCTTTGATTCTAGGAAACTTGGATAAGTCTGGCTTTGGGAGCCCTGAATGGAAAGGAAAGTGTTTTCCCACTATGTGTATTTCTTGCCCACCGAGTGCAAGCTAGGATTAAAGCAAATGCCCACCAGTTCTTGGCTCCATTGTTTCATTACTGTCTGTCCAAATCCTATGCAAACCTGCATGGGCCAGGCTGCTGTGATGGTGGCCATGGCTACTGGCTCTACAAGAGGACACAAGACAAGAAGTAGGAGCCAACAGAAGAGAATAATTTCTTCTAGGGAGAAGTCAGGTAGAGTGCCCTGAAGCTAGAGGTCTTTGGATTCAAGAAAAGAGATTTTATATTTTTTGGTCTTGTTTTACAAATTTTCTTTTGCTTTTGCCCAGAAGTTTCTAATTTTGCATGCAAAAATTTAATTCAGGCCTTAGAAACAGACACAGTTACACATTAAACAAAGACTTCACATACACAAATTATAAATCAAGAAATTTAAAGGAGCACTCTTTACTTATTCCAATTAAAATTACACTAGAGATATTTTCTGACAAAGAGACAAAACAGATTACTTACTCATACAGCTCAATAGACAAAGGAATGGGTTCCACTTTCAGGGGCTTCTCAGGTGTTCTCCCAGCCACATTTCTGGAACTTAGGCTTAGGCACCAGAGATCTCCACTCACTCACCGATCACTCAGGCCTCTCAGGTGTTCTCCTAGCCATGTCCCCGGAACTTGGCTTAGGCACCAGAGATCCCCATTCACACACAGAGCTCAGGAGTTTTAGACAGAAACATTAAAAACAAAGACTGATATCTCGACAAACACAGGGAAGAGAGAAGTCTCTGGGGCAAGATTAATCAATCCAGGTTAGCTCAGTCTCCACTGATTCAGTGCGATGCGAGACTGACTATTCCTGGATGGACCCAATCTCCATTATCCCTTCCCAGAGATAGAAACATTTGTCCCCACTTCTAGCATTTTCTGAGAGCCCAACTAGATACCTCCAAAAGTCTTGGGCAGGATGAAGTTCCTACTAATACCTCTCTTAGAGAAACTGGCATCCCCAGGAGCCAGAAGCAGGGCCCAATCCCCCACTAATACCTCTCTTAGAGAAATCCCCAAGAGGTTGAAGCAGGACCCAGTCGTCATCAATCATCCCTCCAGAGTATAACCAGATGTACCCTAGCAAAACCCAAGGCAGGACCACTAAAACTCCCCACTGACGTCTCAGTCTTGGAAAGTGTGCTGCAAACATACCGAACACATCCGATCTATTTTGCAGCACCCCAAAACAGGAAGACTATAGACTAGTTACAATCAGCAAAGTAGTTTTGAAGGCCATACCTACTCCATTGGTATTCCACATCTCTGAAGTTACAAATCAACAAAGCCACAAATCTACTGTAAGGCCAGGATTCACCATCGTGGCCATTCACATGCAGGTTCCCATGCAGGTTCGCATTGGATTCGGACAGTCGGTAAAGAAACAGCGGAGCCAAAAACTGATGGGCCATAGTCTTTAATTCTAGCTTGCACCCGGCGGGCAAGTAAAAATACACACTGGGCTCCAAAACCCAGTCACATTCAGTGCTCACAAAGCCACTGACTTATCCGAGTTTCCTAGAATCAAAGGTTTCTAGCTCACCAGACTTATTCACCTCTGTTCCCCATCTCCTTCCTCATCCCAAATACAAACTCTGCAAAAACTGGCATCTCACTCAGCACTCCGCCATCTTGGCTGCTTCTCCTGGCCTCCTCCACGTGGCTTTTCTCTGTTCTCCTCTGCTCTCTCTTGCTAATCTCAGGAACCAAGAGCCAAGTCCCGTTCTGCCCCCATTTTATAGTGTAGCTTCACAACCTTTAATCCAATATACCTAACAGGGAAGTCTCTAATACAAAGTCACTTCTCTGAGGCATGATAGGATTGTACCACCTCATACCAAAAAGGGTGGGACAGGCTTAATCCCAAAACCAAGGCTACAAGGATTCTGCCTGCCCCTAGCCCACCCCAACACACATTAATATCACCTGGGTGACTGCCTCCTCGTGTTATCTTTAACAAAGTGAGCATAATACATTTTATCCGCCCAACATCTACCCTACCTAAAAACCTAGTCCCAAACAGAAAGCAAGAATTCAGAGGAAGGCCAGAATGCAGTAAAGCAAAAAGAGTTGCTTTACCTACCTCCTTGATTTCTCTGCTGAATTGTCCAAATTGTCAAATTTAGGAACAGGGAGGCATCTGCCAAGGAATGGTCCAGACCCTATAGGAAGACCGGGAGCCCTGAAAAGTCTCAGGTGGCACGCCTCTCCACGAGATTCAAGCAGAGCCGGGCAGCTCCCCGGAGAGACCAGCAGATTTGGGGTGTCTCTACCCAGTGACGCAAAACACCGGAATTCAAATGAGCCCCCAAATGTTAAAAAGTACCGTACCCCAGATTCTGAAAGGCACCCTACCTCACTCCATCAGGTTTATGTAGAGACACCCAGTCCAGATGAATTTAAAGAGTTTTATTAAAGGAGGAGATTTATTAAATATATCGGCCGCATATGGCTGACATGGGGCATTTGCAGACCCAAATCGTATGCCCTGAGTATATTTCAGAGGCTGGTTGTAAAGCCAGCAGGCAGGGCTATCAGGGCTGCCATCACAGCCGCCCAGCCCTTGCAGGTTCGCATTGGATTCGGACAGTCGGTAAAGAAACCATGGAGCCAAAAACTGGTGGGCCATAGCCTTTAATCCTACCTTGCACCCGGTGGGCAAGTAAAAACATACACTGGGCTCCAAAACCCAGTCACACTCAGTGCTCACAAAGCCACTGACTTATCCGAGTTTCCTAGAATCAAAGGTTTCTAGCTCACCAGCCTTCTTCTCCTCAGTTCCCCATCTCCTCCCTTATCCCAGATACAAACTCTACACAAACTGGCATCTCACTCAGCACTCCGCCATCTTGGCTGCTTCTCCTGGCCTCCTCCACATGGCCTCCTTTAGCTGCTGGCTCTACTCTCTCCGCTCTCTCATGCTAACCTCAGGAACCAAGGGCCAAGTCCCGCTCCGTTCCCATTTTATAGTATAGAAATCCAAACCCTTAATCCAATATACATAATAGGGAAGTCTCTTAATACAAAGTCACTTCTCTGAGGCATGATAGGATTGTACCACCTTACACCAAAAAGGGTAGGAAAGGCTTAATCCCAAAACCAAGCCCCAGGCTACAATGATCCTGTCTGCCTCCAACACACATTAATATCACCTGGGCGATGGCATCTTTAACAAAGTGAGCATAATACATTTTATCCGCCCAACAATCCACCCCTATGCTCACTTTACTACCCACAATTTACACTACCGGCATCCCTGTGCAAGGAAATTAGAACATTACACAGATTACAACAGCAAAAATCATATAGTTTCAACAATTACAAAGGTACATTTCACCAGTCTCTGAGCACTTAGCCCAAAGCGCAAAATGTCCTCGGTCTTCTTTCTAGCCACGGGAAAAGCTTCCCGGGGTAGGGGAGTGCTTCCAGCAAAGCCAGCCCCTACCCCCATCAGGGTATTTCACATTGTCCAAAATCCGTAATCCGAAAGTCCATCCAACAAAGGAGCCAATGCCCACTCCGGTCGTAGTCCAGGAAATCAGTCCACGCACATGGGGCGTCAGCCACCCCCCTCATCCCTGCCGTCCTCGCAGGTCTTACACTGTCCCAAAGAGGAGCACATGGCAATGGCAGTCAGCATTTCCATCTCTGCTCCGGAGAGCATGTCCAGCCATATTTCCCAAAATCGCAGACCTACCAGGGCCGAAGTAGGTGCTCCTTCCAGCTGCGCTTTCACCTTCTGGAGACTGCGGATTGCAACTCCAGTCCGATTCTCCTCATCCTCCAAAGAGGGACTGAAAACACCAGCTCCGGCTGCCGGGCTCGAGCCTCCGTCTGCCGCAGCCTTCTGCTCCACAGACCTTGCAGCTCCGGACCCGGCCTCAGCTTCAGCTTCAGCCTCAGCCTCAGCCTCAGCTTCAGCCCCGGCCTCCTGCCGCTGCTGGCTCTCCGCAACATCCAGGGCAAGCTGCAACTCACGAACCTCTGAATCCTCCTCCAGTGTTTGCTCCATTTCCAGGTGAATCTCGAACACCTGGTCGGCCTCCTCCTCCAGCATTTCCTCCAGCTCCAGGGTCAGCATCGGTTTCTCCTGCGTTTGCTCCAACTCCTTCTGCTGCTCGGTTTGCAGGTCCCAGGCAGCCTCTTTCACAGAGCTCTCGGTTTCCTCACGCATGGCTGTAAAAGTCAGCCAGCCTACAATCCCCAAAAGGACAGCCATGGGGAACCCTAAAACTAGCCAGTCCTCTACTCCACCACTCAAAGGCTCCTTGCCGATCTGTATCGAATCCTGCCACAGACTACGCCAAATGTAAAGCCAGCAGGCAGGGCTATCAGGGCTGCCATCACAGCCGCCCAGCCCGTGCAGGTTCGCATTGGATTCGGACAGTCGGTAAAGAAACCATGGAGCCAAAAACTGGTGGGCCATAGCCTTTAATCCTACCTTGCACCCGGCGGGCAAGTAAAAACATACACTGGGCTCCAAAACCCAGTCACACTCAGTGCTCACAAAGCCACTGACTTATCCGAGTTTCCTAGAATCAAAGGTTTCTAGCTCACCAGCCTTCTTCTCCTCAGTTCCCCATCTCCTCCCTTATCCCAGATACAAACTCTACACAAACTGGCATCTCACTCAGCACTCCGCCATCTTGGCTGCTTCTCCTGGCCTCCTCCACGTGGCCTCCTTTAGCTGCTGGCTCTACTCTCTCCGCTCTCTCATGCTAACCTCAGGAACCAAGGGCCAAGTCCCGCTCCGTTCCCATTTTATAGTATAGAAATCCAAACCCTTAATCCAATATACATAATAGGGAAGTCTCTTAATACAAAGTCACTTCTCTGAGGCATGATAGGATTGTACCACCTTACACCAAAAAGGGTAGGAAAGGCTTAATCCCAAAACCAAGCCCCAGGCTACAATGATCCTGTCTGCCTCCAACACACATTAATATCACCTGGGCGATGGCATCTTTAACAAAGTGAGCATAATACATTTTATCCGCCCAACACTGGTTATATACCCTTTGACTACATATAGGTTGGGGAGGCATGGCAGCATGACATAATCATTAATAAGATTTACATTAACAAGATTCATGTTATATTAACAAGATTATCATGGTCTAGGGGATTTACAAAAAAATGTTAAAACTTGCAAGGTAATATAATCAGAGACATTCACAAATCCTTTCAGTATCTATCTCTCCTCCTTTGCCTAGAGGTACATGTTAATCTCAGATTCCAGGAAGGGAGGGAGAGCTAAGATCAGTGTAGGGTGGTATGTAAATTTTGTCTCTTATTGAAAGCAAAGGGGAGTTCTTCAGATAACCTTAATCCTTTCAGAGAACTTAAAACCAAATGACCCTAGTCATCTTTGTAAGTCAGGAGACTTCTATATTCTTTTTCCTCCATTTTCCAAAGAAAAGACAGTAAAACCTGACCTTTTTCTCCTAGAATATCAATATTAGTTTTACAGCTTTTTGGTACCTAATAACACAGTAAAAACACTTAAGGATCTCTTCAAATATACAAAACTATTATCTTAGGCAAATTCCAGATGTTATACATTATATAGAAATCCAGAATGGTAGTGCTGAAAGAGACCTATAAAATAATCAAAATTAACCTGCTTAGTTTACAGATAAGAAACTGAGACTGATGTGTGAAGGTTCCAGCTGAAGTCAAAGTTCATGTAAAGCCAGTAGCTGTGGCCACCATCACAGCCACCTGGCCAGTGCAGGTCCGCATTGGATTCAAACAGATAGTAATGAAACAACAGAGCCACGAACTGTTGGGCCATTATCTTTAATCCTAGCTTGCACCTGGCAGGCAAGTAAAAACAGACATTGGGCTCCAAAACCCACTAATTCAGTGCTCACAAAGCTACTGACTTATCCGAGTTTCCTAGAATCAAAGATGTCTACCTCACCAGTCTTATTCTCCTTTGTTTTCCATCTCCTTCTCTCTGCACAAACTGGCTTCTCTTTCAGCACTCCACCATCTTGACTGCTTCTCTCTTCCACATCGCCTTTCTCTGTTCTCCTTTCTCTGCTCTCTCCTCTAATGCTAATCTCAGGAACTGAGAGAGAGTAAGCTCCTAGTCTGCCCCATTTGATAGTGTAGAAACCCAAACCTTTAATCTACTAGGAAGTCTGATACAAAGTCACTTATCTCAGGCATAATGAGATTCCTCATGAGAGTGCACCACCCGCTATCATGCAATAGTTGAGTGTGGGGAAAAGCTTAGTCTTAAAACTAAGCCTTCAGCTATAACAACTCTGCCTGCTTACAGCCTGTCCCCCACACACAATGCAAACTATAATCAAGCAAACATATATGTCATATTTACAAACTTATTTGACCAACAGTTTATATCTGATAAGTCACAATAATGCCATTCCAGTGTTCTCACTCTATCATGTTGCCACTATTTTGGTAAAACTTACCATATTTCTTCATGTATAAGATGCACCCTTTTGGGGGGAAGAAATTTGAGGTGTAAAAACTGAGTGCATCTTATTAAGTGGTTGTAGATTTTTTTACCTGCATTTTCTGCTTTTCGCACTTGTTTTTGCGCTCATTGCTGAAGACAGTGATTCGTCATCAGACACAGATGAGGACAAGCTAATGGATGGGAGTTTTGACAGTCATGAGGAGTTGTATGAATTTTATGATGAATAAAACTTGAGTTCAATGACTTTAAGCAATACATTTTTTTTCAAATGTCAGGCCCCAAAATGAAGGTGCATCTTATACATGGGAGAATCTTATACATGGGGAAATATGGTAATTGCTGGCTTGATACAATAGCTAATATATATTGAGAGCTGACAATGTTTCATTGGTTTATTCTATACTAAATCATTTGTGCCATCTATTGTAACACTAAACAAGGAGGGATTGTTATATACATTTGGCATATAATGAAAATGTATCACCGAGAAATAATTTATCCACTGCTATGATGAAGAGGGTATAAAGACCTCTTAAACCCCCATTATTCCAAATAACGCCAATTTCAATGTGAGTGTGTATGTGCGTTTTGGGGTTGGGGATCTGGGTGATGAAGCATAAAAATGGTAATTACATGTTAATAAATTAGATAATAGCTCTATTTGTACTCTTTTTGAAACACCTTCTATCAATTGCCTAAGGAGTTGAAACTAGCAAAAATATACCCACAAAAATCAGTCAAAATAAGATTATTTGTCTGAGTAGACTCTTTTTAATTATGGAATAATTAGAATTATAAATTTATTAGTTTAGGTAAATATGTCAATATTGCATATATTGAAGGAGATAATAATCAGGTGCTTCTTCTAAGTGTGTCATTGAAATATAGCAACAATAAATAAGAGTCTTTAATACCAATTCTATTTTTAAAATGGATTATTTAATGTCACCAAATTTTAGAATAGAAAAGTAATTTAGTAAAAGGTATCTGACCTACCAGATAGTTACATTAACTCCAACTGGTATCTCATATACATTTCTCACTTGAAATACTTGATTCATTGTATTTTTTTTTATTTATTTATTTTTTTACAGAGACAGAGAGTGAGTCAGAGAGAGGAATAGACAGGGACAGACAGACAGTAACGAAGAGAGATGAGAAGCATCAACCATTAGTTTTTCATTGTGCATTGATTGCTTTCTCATATGTGCCTTGACCGCGGGCCTTTAGCAGACCGAGTAACCCCTTGCTGGAGCCAGTGACCTTGGGTTCAAGCTGGTGGGATTTTGCTCCAACCAGATGAGCCTGCACTCAAGCTGGCGACTTCAGGGTCTCGAACCTGGGTCCTCCGCATCCCAGTCTGACGCTCTATCCACTGCGCCACCACCTGGTCAGGCTGATTCATTGTATTTAATTAAAAACCTAATTGTAGGTTGGCAATTCATCTAGGTTTGGGGATTTCATGTCCCTAAACTCAGGAAGTTAGCTGATCTTGAGTATAAGATTATGATGGTCACAATAAAATAGCTCATGGGAAAACACATCTAGATGATGTTATTCACTTTCAGAGAAAACTCAAGAGAATGAATTATATCTAAAACCTAAGGAAAACATTTTAAGGAGGAAGTTGTATACAAGCAAAAAATAATGCTAAAAATCAGAAAAAAAAAAACAAAATGAAAATATATATTGGAAGCAATACAAATTATTGCTTTGGAAACAGTATTTCCACTGAAGTTTTCGGGTGGAAAAAGAAATTGTGACAGATTGAGAGTAGATCCTAGTTTCAGGATGTTATGATAAACAAAGCTGACAAGTATTCAAGAAGGTTTTCTGTGAAAGAAAAGCAGAATGACAGAGCAGAGGTAACACAGCAGCTTGAATCCAAGGGAGAATTTTCAGATGAGATTAGGGCAGGTCTAAATGCTAATAGGAAGGAGCAGGAGAGAAAGGGAAGTGGGCCATCTAGACTAGTAAACTGAGACTAACCCATCCAGTGAGAGAGAAACAGGTGGGAATCAGCTCTGCCCAGAGTAGAGCTGGAGAAATAAACCTTATAGCAGAATGACACCACTACAGATGAGGAAAGAAGAAAATGATGGATGAAGAGTCAGAAAATGTTGTGGAATTATGGCAGTAAATTGACCAAATTCTTATTTGATTATTTTTTATTTCATTGTTAAAAAAGAGATAAGATTATCTGCCAAGTAACCAGGGGAGATGGAGCTTGGAAGAAAATGGGATAGTTGTTATATAAATGGACTAAAAATTGAGTACTTTAGAGTGAGAACATTGAAAATGAGCTTTATTCTAATCCAAGTCCTCAAAATTATAAAGAGGTAAACTGTGAAAGCCAGGTTTAGCGAATTTCGGCATCTGAATTCCAAGGGATACCCATTGAAGCATGTTTTGTCATGAATTTAAAGAACATACTAATTCAAGGCGAAATTTTTAACAAATTTAAGAACAGCACAAATAAATCCAGAGGTGATTTGTTCATAATTATTTAACTGGTCATACTGGCTGTAAAGCCAGTAGCCATGGCCACCATCACAGCTGCCTGACCCATGCAGATTCACATTTGATTCGGACAGACAGTAATGAAACAATGGAGACAAGAACTGGTGGGCCATTACTTTTAATCCTAGCTTGCACCCGGTGGGCAAGAAAGACACACAGTGGGAAAACACTCTCCTTTCCATTCCATTTGGGGGCTCCCAAAGTAAGTGACTCATCCGAGTATTCCTAGAATCAAAGGTTTCTACCTCACCAGCCTTATTTACCTCTGTCCCCATCTCTTTCTCTCTGCACAAACTCTGCACAAACTGGCTTCTCGTTCAGCACTCTGCCATCTTGGCTGCCATTCTGCAATACTAATGACAGGATCTGAGCTAGAGTGCTCCTGGTCTGCCTCATTATATAGTGTAGAAATTAAAGCCTTAAGCCAGTGGTTCTCAAAGTGTGAGCCACGGTGAACTGGTGCACCCTAGAAGATTTCCAGGTGTGCCCTATAGTATTCCAGAGAAATACATACCTGTTGGGGACCAAAAAACCAACAGGGCTCTTGGAGTTTAGATTTTGGGGGGACAGCAGTGTGGGAAATTGGCTGTAAATTGACAATCTGCCCAACTCCCCACCTCACTTGCCTGATTAGGTTGCAAAAGGCTGTTAAACTGTGGTGCTGGATTGTTTATACTACCCCCCACGTTTCCTGGAAAGCCTGGAGGCAAGTTTCTTTTATTCTCTGTTTGGTGTAGAGTTAAGATAATACATTGATTTGCTAATGGCCTCACTTTGCCCTATAAATAAAGCAAGATGTGATTTTTGGGCACGCTTTGTTCTTGCCAGCAGCAATTGCATGGCCCTCCTGACCCAGTATTGTCTTAATTTCATGTATTTTCTTAATTTTGCACTGTTCCCACTCGGGACCTGGAATTACTAGCTGCACTGGTTCGTGGCATGTGCCCAGATATAAAAATAAATATAGTTCCTCTATTATACCATTTTATTATGGAAATACCACTCTTTTTGTTAACACATCATTATTATATTTATTAACACATCATTATATTACTTTTAGATAAATACACCCAAATAAAATGAATAGGTTTCTTAAAAAGAAGCATGATATTGAAGAATCTGATTCTGTAAGTGAGCAAAAGTTAAGTGTAAATAAAATAGAACTTGAAGGCTGATGGGCAGAATTTAATTTATAGCATTTTCTATCACTTAACACTAAACATTTTGATTGGATTAGAAACCCATTTATGGAAGCTTCAAGTGATTTTGGTTTAACATTAACAGAAGAAGAAGAACTGGCAGCTATATCCATTGATCATGGATTGATGATTAAACATAACGAATTGTCTCTTGAAGCCTTTTGGATTTCTATAAAAAAAGAATATGTGGCAATATCTAAAACAGCTTTGAACATTTTACTACAATCTTCAACATCCTATTTATGTGAATTAGGATTTTCTACCCTCAACACAATTAAGAGTAAAAAGAGAGGAATTCTTCAACGTGTTGACGAGGAACTGAGAGTTTGCCTTTCAAATATATCCCAAACATTGAAGAAATCACTAGGACACATCAGCTCATGTTTCTCATCAATATAAGAATAAAAAAACTTAACATATTTATGCTAGGATCTACCAAATTTACTAAATCTTACTAAGAATGTATCTTTATATATAAAAAGATAACTTTTTTGTTATTTTTTATTGCTTAACCCCTCTTTTTTATGAATTCTAAAAAGCATAACTCAAAATATGTAACATAAAAATGTTTATTAATGTCAGAATAAATTTAATTTTGTCGTATTTATTTTGTTTAATTACCATAAAGGCATGCTTGGACTTTATATTATTTATCTTTAACATCTGACTTAATTATTATAACATATTTCTCAGAAATTTGTATATAGTGTGTCCACTATTATTTGTAGGATTTTAAATGCACCCTGACTTATAAAAGTTTGAGAACAACTGCTTTAAGCCAATATACAAATAAGGAAGTTTCTGATACAAAGTCACTTATCTGAGGCATAAATGGGATTCCTCATAAGAGTGTACCACCCCACATCATGCAACAGTCAAGGCTGTGTGGAAAAGCTTAGTTTTGAGAAGATCTTAGTATTAGAAAAATGTTGAAAAGATTAAAAGGGTGGGAAAGGCTTAGTTTTAAGACTTTAGGCTCTGAGGACCTTGCCAGTTTACAGCTTGTCTCTCACACCCCATGCAAACTATAAGCAAGCAAACATATATATCATTTTTACAAACTTATTTGACCTACTCTGGTGTGTTATTTTTTATTTCAAAACATTTCTTTTGTTAAATTTAGCACTCTAACATATAAAACCTATTTTTACTTAGAGCTATAGTGTCATAGTTTATTACTTTGTAAATCATGCTGAGAGATTAATTCTAGGATAATAGATTATGCTCCAGTTTTTCTATCACAACATTTGTTTCAGGACATGAAAAAGTGTTCTGATAATGTAGTAAAGATTATTTTAAAAGCAGATCCTCAAATGACAGCTGTTTGACAAATTTTAACATCCTTCATCTTTCAAAACCTGCAACAGGCAAACCACTTATCTTAAATGCACTTTAGGGAACAATGTGATATTTACAGTTAAAAGCATTACACATATGTATGTATAATTCATAAACTAAAAATTATGTAAAACCCCCCAAAGCACTAACTGATAGTTTTTGCTTTCATCTTCTGTAGCTTTGATGCTTCCAATGACTCTTTTTCTCTGTACTCACATTGTTATATTCTATTACATGAAGTTTCTCTACAAATTAAAGCCAGATCTATAAGGAACTGATAGAGAGAAATGTATAGTGTGATGGTCAAGACTCTGGAACCAGATAGTTTGAGTTCTGATCTTAGTTCTGCAATATTCTAGCTATGAAAAGTTGGAAGGGTTTATATCTTTATTGTGCCTGGTGTCACCTCTTCTAAAAGTGGGATAGTAAAAAAATAAAAAAATTAAAAAAAGAAGTAAAAGTGGGATAGTACTTGACCTGTGGTGGCTCAGTGGGTAAAGCATCAATCTGGAATGCTGAGCTCACTGGTGTGAAACCCTGGGCTTGCCTGGTCAAGGCACGAATGAAAAGCAACAATTATGAGCTGATGATGCTTCCTGCTCCTCCCCTACCACCTTTATCTCTCTTTCTCCTCTTTAGATAATCAATAAATAAAATCTTAAATAAAATAAAATAGAACTGGGATAGTAAGTGTCTTTTTCATAGGGTTCTTGTCAAACTATAGCAGAAAGGTTTTTTGGTTTTTATTAATTGCAGTATAATTTACATTAAGCAAAATACAGGAATTTTCAGTGTATGTACAGCTTGGCAAATTATTACATATGTGCATTCCATGTAAATCCATGTAACCACCACACAGATTGAGCTAAATTAAATTTTCATATGCTGAAGAGTCCCTTTGTCTTTCCTTCCTGAAAACACCTCAACATCCTTTCCTGATAACCACCTGGCTGATCCTATCATTATGATTTAATTATTTATGTTCTTAAACTTTGTGTAACTAGAATCATACAAGAGATATATTTTTGTGACTGGCTTTTTTTGTTCAGTATGAAGATTTGAGATTCATCTGGTGAATATGTATACCTGAATGTTTTATTTTTCTTTTTGTTGCAAAATATTGTATTATATAACTATGCCCTATTTAGAAATTCATTTTTCTATTAATTGACATTTGGGTTGTTTAAATTACACGTTTCTTAATTTGTTATTTATTTCTAATGCTTAAATACTTTTCTTTACTGTAATATAAAATGTAGCTGGTCATTAGTTTTTTTGTTTGTTTGTTTTGTTTTTTTGTATTTTTTTTTCCTGAAGCTGGAAACAGGGAGGCAGTCAGACAGACTGCATGCGCCCGACCAGGATCCACCTTGCATGCCCTCCAGGGGGTGATGCTCTGCCCATCTGAGGTGTTGCTCTGTTGCAACCAGAGCCATTCTAGCGCCTGAGGCAGAGGCCACAGAGCCATCCTCAGCACCTGGGCCAACTTTGCTCCAATGGAGCCTTGGCTGCAGGAGGGGAAGAGAGAGACAGAGAGAAAGGAGAGGGGGAGGGGTGGAGAAGCAGATGGGCACTTCTCCTGTGTGCCCTGGCCAGGAATCGAACCCGGGACTCCTGCATGCCAGGCCGACGCTCTACCACTGAGCCAACTAGGCAGGGCCTGGTCATTAGTTTCAAAAAGGGGTAGGGAAAAAAAAGGTAGAAAAATTGATTAGCCATAGAGGATAGTAAGGATCATATGTTTTTTCAATATTGGTTTCTTAAACACAGAAGATATGTAAATAGGGCTTTTAGAATGTATACCACTTTTTAAATGTTACATTTATATATAACATATGTGTAATAACATATATAAAAGGATTTTGGTGTCTCCTTTTTAACCTCAGAGAAGTGGGTGCTTTCTATACATACTAATCAGTAAGCTATTTTTCACCAACAGAGTTAAAAAATAAACATTGGTCTCTTTTTTTTGCTATACCGCCAGGAAATGAGTCACTGATTTCTTGGGCCCAGAGCATCTGGGTTCTCTCAAATGTTGGGTGTCATTACTGCAAGTACCAGTTACTGAGAATTCTGTAAGAATGTCTAACAGAGGAAATGTCATGTTTTTCTCCCCATCTCCCAACCAATACCAACAAGTTACTTGCTTTGCCTGATTTGTTAGACTACAGTGATTTTAGCAGTAGCTATTAAATTAATGCTGCAAACTTCCATATTCTTGATTACCTTTTCATGCTGCTCCTCACCTCTAGGTTACAAAGATGATTGGCATCTAATTTTCTAAGTTTATTGACTCTCTTAGTTGTATTATCACAAAAGGTGGAGCCATTTGTCAATATACAAGCATCCCAAATGACTCTAAATTGTATTCTGTAATGTCATAAGGGCAACATGCTTTCCGTATGAAATTACTAGTGACAGTTGATGGGGAAAGCAATGCAGTGAGATAATTAAAAATGCACCTGTGATCACAATATCAATAAAAATTAAAGTGGTCTGTCTCAGCTGACTCTGCTGTCATGTTCTATGCAGGAATTCTAAAATAAAGAAGTATTTATTGTGCCACAATGCTTTTAGATGGTAGATCTTACCGTTAGATATTGATATATTGGAAAGCATTTAGTCATACTGAATGAATGCAGATTATTTTTTTCTTTTTGGAGCTGGCTGACTTTAAAATCATGTTTTAAATGGAGGAGAAAAATCAACATATAAATATGCAGTTTGCCAATTGTCTTACTGACTTTTCTTAGAAAACCATTTAAAGAGAGTAGGGTCCAAATTTCAGAGGCAATTTATTGTTAAACTCCCTGCAAAAAAAAAAAAATGACAATATTTTAGTACATAATTGTGTGATTACTAATTAAATACCTCCAACAAAATGTAGAACAGCCTGAGCAGGTAGTGGCGCAGTGGATAGTGCGTCGGACTGGGATGTGGAGGACTCAGGTTTGAGATCCTGAGGTCGCCAACTTGGGCACGAGCTTATCTGGTTTGAGCAAAGCTCTCTAGCTTGGATCGAAGGTCACTGGCTTGAGCAAGAAGTTAGTCTGCTGAAGACCCATGGTCAAGGTAAAAATGAGAAAGCAATCAATGAACAACTAAGGTGTCATAACAAAAAACTGATGATTGTTGCTTCTCATCTTTCTCAGTTTCTATCTATCCCTCTTTCTGACTCTCTCTCTGTCTCTGTAAAAAAAAAAAGAAAGAAAGAAAAAGTAGAATAAAACAAAATGCTATCTAAGGGGCAACCCATATGTTCTCTTTATAGGTTTAATTATATTTCATAGATATTTGAATTTTTTATTTATAAACAAACATATGCTAAGCAAGGCTATTTAAGCCTTAATTGAACCTATTTCTCATTTAATAATCATAGCTAAGTTCTCAGGAGAAGAGAATGAGCAATTAAACTTGAACTTTAAGTCCTGCTTTTACTTCTCTGACAGGCTAAAAGATACACTTACTTATGGTACTTCTTAGCACTATACTAGCCTTCTCTCAACTCAAGCATTTGGACAAGAAAGGAAAGAAGTAATACTATAATTCTTCAAAGAACTATCTCTGGGGAGCAGCTAGAGGCACAGGCACATGCTGTGTGGAGTTACTGTGGCACCAAGAGACGTTAAGGAAGGACCAAAATGCTATAGATAGGTTAGCAAGGGTGAAAGCCTCTCGAAAATTTTGAGATGCTACCAAATAGTAATAGATATGGATTTTTAATAAGATTTCCTATTTATCATATAGCTGGATACATATACATACATACATACATACATACATATGAGAATAAAGTGAACAAAGTTTGAAATAATGATTTATGTTGACTAACTATAAATATAAGGTCCCTTTGACCCAGTCTCCTCAAATCCTGATTTTCTAACACAGCTAAATGTTGTTTGTTGTTTTTATTCTTTAAATATTTAATTAAATTCAAATGTTGACTGTAATATTTCTGTTATGATAAAAGTGAAATATTGAGTTATACTTTTGATAATTAGAAAAAACTTTATAAATACTTGTTATATCAATTAGCATATTTAGAGGTTACAGAAAACACAATGAAAATTAGACCAAATAAAGAAAAGTATATTCTCACATAATTGCAGGGACATGGGCTGTGTTTTAGGCATGGTTGTTCAGAGCTTGAACTCTGTGACTCTGTGATTCTCTTGGCCAAGACATCTCTTGTGACAAGGAGCAAAATAGTACAAGAGGAGAACTGGATACAAAACTACAATATGACTTTTGTAGGTTGTAGTTTTTTTGCCTGCACTGAGCCTTTCCTGCATTAAAAAAATACTAAAAATGACAATTACAACTGCACTGATACAAAATATGTAAAATATATTTCAGGTTGAATTAGTATTCTATATTATTATAATTATGTACTTTTTTCTGGTTTTAGAAGACATAAATTAAAATATCTTGTGGACCTCTAAATGTATTCTGGGCCCTAGACACTATGTCTACTACATCTAATGGATAGGTCAGCCTTTTTGAACCCAGCAGATATTTTTGCTGTTTTTTCATATAATCTGCAAAGTGTCAATGTGACATAGGGATTCTTATTTCTGTATTCCATGATGAGAATACTAAAGTTCAGCAAGTGTAATTAAATTGTTTGTAAACAAATACTTTTTATAATCAAGAGTTAAACCCGGCCCTGGCTCAGTGGATAGAACATCAGCCTAGTGTATAGACATTCCCGGTTTGATTTCATTCAGTGCACACAGGAGAAGCCACCATCTGCTTCTTCCCCCTACCCCTCCCTTTTTTCTCCTTCTTCCCCTCCTGCAGCCAAAGGTTCTATTGTTTCGTGCGTGGCCCCAGATGCTGAAGATAGCTCAGTTGGAGAACTTCTGCCTCGGGCATTAAAAATATCTTGGTACTCAGAATCGGCCCTTGATGGGGCTGCCAGATGGATCCCAGTTGGGGCACAAGTGGGAGTCTGCCTCACTATCTTCCCTCCTCTCACCTAAAAAATTCAATCAAGTAATAGTTTTTTTAAAAAAAGAGTTAAACCCACCTATGTTGGATTTTGATAGACTCACATTTTTACATTACCAAGTCCAATTATTTTCTTGATAGTAAATATTTAAAATATTTCATTGCCATCCTTACTGTCTACTATATTTTCTGACACTATCCTTTCCATAGTCTACCCTCACTAGTTAACTAAATGCTTTCAGCATTATTTCATCATCATGGAGGTATGTATTGAGTGTACATTTCAATTTATACCAATTTATTCACTTTTTAGAATAAAAGCTGTCATATAAATATTATTATATGTCTTCAAGTGATAAAGAAACTAGAATTTGCCCAAGATGACTCTGGTAGCAAGTAGTAGACTCATTTAGTGACATGAAGGCAATCTGTAGATATTCTGAATAATCCTCTGATTTTGCCAACACTTTGCAGCCTTGTCTTCTCTCGAGTATTACGTCACATGCAATCCTTGCTCTACATGTTATAGCATTTTCTCATATGCTTTTTATTTTTCCCTCATTATTTATTTATAATGCTAGACATCTCCTCAAAAAGACTACTAATATTTTAAAAACAGGTTGGTTTTCTATTGCCACAGCATTATAGTTACTAAAACACACATGACAAATATTTCCAACAAAATGTCTGTTGAAGAAAATATGTTATTATAGTTGGAGCAATAGTAGGAAATAAAGAAAAAAAAAAGAAATGCTAAAAACATTAATACAAACTTTGAATAATTTCATCTTTTAAAACATCACACCATTTTCTTGATGTTTCAACCCAGTCCCGTAGCCTTGTCTATTCATGAATCCATGATTTTTTCTTGTGTTCTGAGATCTGAAAGAATTTTTTTAAGTTTGAAAATGACTTCTATTTCAAAGATACTTTTAGTTTTAACTGAGTGCATGTCTTCCTTTAAGAGAACAATTCTGTCTTTTCCCCCTTTTGAGCATTGTATCAAGCAGAAAAACTTAAAAGAGAAAATACAGTTACTTTAATGTCAACATATGATTTAAAAAAGGTGTGAATATCACCAATCCCCATTTCCTTCACCATCAACATTTTATTCATGCACCCTTGGACTGATGGATTTAATCCCTGAGGCATATGAATGTCCTTACTCTCTCAATGTACCGAGGAGTAAATTTTGTGGGCAACATTTTTTTTAATGTATTTTTCTGAAGTTAGAAGCTGGGAGATAGACAGACAGACTCCTGCATGCACCCAACCTGGATCAATCTAACAAGCCCACTAGGGGGCAATGCTCTGCCCATCTGGGACGTTGCTCCTTTGTAACAGAAGCCATTTTAGTGCCGGAGGCGGAGGCCAGGGAGCCATCCTCAGTGCCCGGGCCAATTTTGCTCCAATGGAGCCTTGGCTGCAGGAGGGAAAGAGAGAGATAGAGAAAAAAAGAGAGGGAAAAGGATGGAGAAGCAGATGGACACTTCTCCTGTGTGCCCTGACCAGGAATTGAACCCGGGACTTCCACACACCAGGCCACTGAACCAACTGGCCAGGGCCTGTGGGTAACATTTTTGATAGCAAAATTTTGTGGTAGGATAATTGATCCCAGATTCTTTTACCATCAAATGTTATCATTATCTTTGTTTATGAAAAGACAAATAGTTTGGAGCAATCTGTGGTATAACATTATTTCTAGGTAGTTTATCAGATTTAATTTTATCAATTAGGTTATACACCAAATATTCATTTGATGTTGTTCATTTTGTAATAGTCTTCATGAGAAAATTTGCATTGTACTTCCTGGGTGTTTAAAACTGCTAATTTGTATCATTCTAAAGGAGACAAATGGGGGAAATGAGAGTTTTATTTTCATTTTTGCCACTGACTCAATTGCCTAAGGCTTTTAATCTATAAAACAAGAATTACTGCCACCATTTTCCATCAGTCAAATAATTTCTATTCTTTTGAAAAACTGTAAATAATAATGTTTAATAGTGTTGATTTCTTTGAATTCTATGTAGACACAAAAAGTTCATTAAAATCACCAGCTTATTTTTATAGAATTTGTGTAACAATACTACCTACCTCTTTTTTTTTTTTTTTTTTTTTTTTTTTTTTTTTTACAGAGCCAGAGAGAGGGATAGACAGGGACAGACAGACAGGAACAGAGAGATGAGAAGCATCAATCATTAGTTTTTCTTTGCGCGTTGCAACACCTTAGTTGTTCATTGATTGATTTCTCATATGTGCCTTGACCGCGGGCCTTCAGCAGACCGAGTAGCCCCTTGCTCGAGCCAGCGACCTTGGGTCCAAGCTGGTGAGCTTTTGCTCAAACCAGATAAGGCCACGCTCAAGCTGGTGACCTCGGGGTCTCGAACCTGGGTCCTCTGCATCCCAGTCTGACGCTCTATCCACTGCGCCACTGCCTGGTCAGGCACTACCTACCTCTTGACAGTGCCAGAGAATTAAATATGTAAAGACTGACATCTTGCCTCACCAGGCAGTGATGCAGTGAATAATGTATAGATTGGGGATGTAGAGGAGCCAGGTTCGGAAACCCTAAAGTCGTTGCCTTGAGCTTGAACTCACCAGCTTTAGAACAGGATCACTGGCTTGAGTGTGGGATCATCAACATGATCTCCTGGATGCTGACTTGAGCCCAAGATCACTGGTTTGAGTCCAAGATTGCTTGCTTGAGCAAGGGTCACTGGCTTGGCTGGAGCCCCCCATCAAGGCACATAAAGGGAAAGCAATCAATGAACAACTAAGAATTGATGCTTCTCATTGCTCTCCTTTCTTGTCTGTCTGTTCTATCTTTCCCTCTCTCTGTCTCTGTCTCTTTCACTTAAAATAATAATAATAATAATAATAATAATAAAATAAAAGTGACATCCCCAATAGCTGATATTATTATTTGGAAATAAATCTCAGTTCATATTTATATTATAAAATCCACTAAAAACATGATTGGTTTTCTTTATCAGTTATTCTCAGGGGATTGTATTATTTTGGTTTGCTTTTTGGAAAATGGAAGTGAAATATGCTAGAAATGTTTCATGATACTAAATGAGAGTGGTGTGTGTATGTGTGTGTGACAGCTTGTTTATTCTTTATATGCGGTATACTTTTAAATGACAAAAAAAGAATAGTCCTCCCTAGAGGAAGGATGGTCTAAAAGCATTGAGCAAAGTAAACAGAAGAATAAGAAAAAAAAGTGAACCTTATGCACTATTCTGTGAATGTTTTCCCTGACTCCAAAAAGTCACAACTAACGAACCTATGTATTTATTATGTCTTTATGAGTAAATCCAGATAATTTATATAATGTATATATTGTCTTTATGTCTTATAATTATCCTGCAAATTTTAGACTGAGAGACACGAATTTAAAAAATAGTTACTCCCAATATGTAAAAGTAGACCAAAATTGAACTGCATAAGCAAATACCAGATAGAACTGACTTGAACTTTTGCTTGACTCATAGCAGGGGCAAAATCCTGAGGATTACACTTAAGTATCATCTTCATTTAACAAAAAAAGTGAGAGAGAAAGAGATACATATGAATTATTTTGAGTTTTTTTAAACATTTTGAAACATAGCATTTTAAAAAACATATTATGCTCTATAAGCATATGTTGTCCTATTTGGGGTGAAGGAAATAGGGGTTGGGGTGGGCAATTAACTGCCAGACTTTAGGTCAAGATATGGTGTTTATTACCTGTGTGACCTTGGGCAATTTACATACCACTTTCAGTCTCACTTTTCTCATTTTCAAAATGGAACTTGGCTGTAAGAATTAGAGTTAGTTTATGCAAAGTACTTAGTACTTACCCTACCATATGATATTGGGCTCTAAAATTATTACTGACATTATTTTAATTTTTGTTATTATTGTTATTCATCTATTAACCTCTCAGAGTATCAGGATCCAACCCCTTTATTTGCAGGACTAGGAAGATGCTGTCCTTTTTATTTTCTTCCTTGTTGCCTAAAGTAATTTAGCCCTTGATTAAACATTGGTGCCTTCTTTGATACACATGAAGAAATCTACAGAGTAAATTTCACCAATATTAGAGAAACAAATGGACTGTTCAAATTATTATCAAATCAGTTTACTCGTTGCTAAAACGGTCACAGAATGAAAGAATGTTTACACATAATCTAAGAATGAAATTCAAATTATTTTAGATGATTGAAATAAACAATCATAAATCTATATTTTTAAGATAGTGCATTTTTTAGGATGACACATAAATGGTACAAATATAAATGTCATATTTCCATCACTGTGTTAATAATACTTTTAGACCAGTGGTTTCAATTCTGGGAGCTTTTAGAAAACACACAAATTATTTCCTGCCCTAAATTTTTGAGAATTATAATAGAAGAGATTATAAAATCCAATGTGAAAATCACCAAAGTTTGAGCCACATCATTCTACTTCCTCTAACATTGATTTGTTTTGCTATCTTTGAACCATATTTGTAATAAAAATGTAGAATTCTAATAGCATCCCTTTCATAGTCTTAATTAATTTCATTATAATCTTTGTACTGTATAAATGATGAAACCAATATTATTATATTTTTGGTGCTTAGAAATAGAAATATGTTTCTGTGTCATGATATACCAGGTTTTTGCACTTACTAACTCTTGCCTAACGTTTTTGTGCCTTACTCTCCTAACTTTAAAATGAATATAAAAATACCTTCCTAATATCATTGAAATTAATAGCAAAGGAAATAGTGTGTGAAAATAAACCTTCAAAGTGGTAAAAAAAAAAACCCCACAACTTTCCTTTCTATTGCTTTCCTTTTAAGTGGGATGACCATTCTTCCTCCTTAGCTTGAGATCATCTTGCTTTACTCCTATTATCACAGCATGATCACTACCCTCAACAAGTCCCCATTTGTAAGGTAAATTATGCACTGGTCTTACCTACAAGGTTCATGGGAATCCTCAGACAACTGCTCTTCATTTCAACATAGGTTGTGTCTTCATAGACAAATTTCCACCTCTACAGTTAGAGGTGAGGACCTAGAAAAACCAAAGGTAGTCGTAGTGACTATTTACATTTGACTAGCACTATACTGAGGAATAATTTGGTTTCGTGCATAAAATGAAAACTGTGAAGTCAAAGGGTCCTAAGTTCAAATACTGTCTTTTTCAATGGTCCCTATTCTTGAAACATTCACCCAATGGACCACTTAAAAATTACTACTATGTAATATGATACATTTCTTGCATTGCTATTGTATGGTTTAGAAATAATATTACAAAGATGATCAAAAATTGATAATTATAATTATTTATTATATGTTTCTTTTATAAAAAGTCAAATTCTCATCAGTATATTAATTACTATGAGCAAAACAGTTATACAGAGAGAAAATTCAACAAACGTTTATGTACCTCTGTTAATTCTAGAGGCTACCTACTAAAGGTGAAGGAAACAAAGATAAATGTGTTCTTGTTCTTGCTATCAAAGAGTTTTCTATCAAGCTAAGAAGACAAACGTGTAAACTAAAATGAAATCTATTTACTTGTTGCCTGCCCTCAGTTATCCTCTTAATGTATCACCTTATTCATTTCCTCACAAAATTTATTATAGTTCCCAATTATGCTGTTTATCTTTTTACTATTTTTGAATACTGTCTCTTTCCTGCGCTGAGAACTGAGCTCTGACCTGATTTGTTCATTCCATGTAATTCACCATTTCAAATGAAAAAATGTACAAAGTAAAAAATATTTGTTAGCTGAGCTTCTATTTTCTCAAGATTCTTTAAAAATTCTTATATATATAGATACATAAACATATGTGGTATATATATTATATATTAATATACATAATATATATGAAATATAGATATATGGTGTTTATACATCATAAGAACTGGGAGATGAGTACACTGGGAGTTAACAGACTAGACTGAAATCTTTTGTTCTGAGAGCTAGCTCACTATGCAGCTTTGGGGCAATGCTGTGACATTACTCTCTCTGTTTTCTTATTGAAAATGAAAGATTTGAAATTTAGATATTCCTAAATTATCTTGTGGTTCAATCATAAATTTAATATTTATAAATACCCCTTCTATTATTTATTGGTAGCTACAGTACAATCAATGAGACTCTGATTTTCTCTTTTTAATATACAGAAAATATATAAAAATTATACTTAAAGAAATGATATTGCTTTAAAAGTAGGAAACTACCACTATGAAAATATCAGTATACATTAGCATAGGCCACAATCTATTTATAGAGCAAAATGATCTTAGTAGATCTTTAGTAGAGAAATCTGGATTGTGTGCTAAAAATTCAGATTCCCAAGTCTCACTAAAGAGCTAGTAACCCCAAACAGAATTCTACAGAACTTTGATTTTAAACAAGCATCCATACTATGCTAATGAAAACCAACATTTGGATTTTATTTGTCTAGAAGCTATCAAGTCAGGGATATATATAGTGAAAATGAGGTGACATTATGGCCATCATTTTGTGAAACTCTATCTATGCATAGATTCAACAAAGTTGCCGGGAAGACTGGTAGAGAGAGAAAAAAGGAGTGAGTCTAGACATTGCTTGATCCCTAAATCCAGTCATGTACAAATATAGCATATTCTAGGTTTTATAAGTAAGAATCTGTCTTTGCTTTTTCTAAGATAGATTCCTGCCATTTGCAAATGTGTCTGCTAATGCAGAGGTTTAGTCAATCTTCTATAAAAGCTGCTCTTCCTGTACAGACACAAGCCAAGCTCCGCAGGTATTTTATGGTCATCCCCTTTCAATGATCAGTGTACTTCCGGTATTTAGGGGGATAATCACTGTCAATGCCATACTGTTTGTTAAATATTTTGAGTGTCAACCATTGTTAAATGAACGTTTTACATTATTATAGCTATTGCTGTCTTTTCTGGATGTGGAAAAAGTAAAATAAAAATATAAATTGTATTATGTAATGCAAACTTTTGGGAACTGTGTTAAGAGAATCACTGTCTGACTTGAGTTGGTAGGATCCTCTGATGTAGGATCCTCTGGATGTAGTAAGATTGATTGTGGAATCTATTCACTCAAGTCTTAACCAAACAAAACTGAATACCGAAAGCTTATGTTTAATCTGTATTAGTTGGCCTAAATCGTTTCCTGCTTAAAAGTAAGAGAATGGACAAAATGACCTAAAATACCCCTTTCAGCTTAAAATTTCCAAGATTCTAAATTGATTATGAGTCTTTGAACTTACAACGCAGAACTCTAATAGAGTAAAATTGAGTTGTTTAGCAGGAGTATGCAAAATAATGTTAAGCACCTGCTTTACATTGATAATTGGCCACAGCAAGCATTATTTAACTTATGAATCATTATTTTAACTATTATGAAATATAACAAGTGCTTTTTTTCTCCCCAGAAATCTGTGGAACCTTTTGAGAACATTCTCACTGAGTAATTAACATTTACTATAAGAGGTAACCAATTAAAAGTGACTAGTGATACACTTTGAGGTGTAGTAACTTCTGTCTATGCCCATATGGTATTTAACTTTCAAAAGACATGTGTACTTTTGTAGTTAAAATAATGAATTGGGCCTGACCTGTGGTGGTGCAGTGGATAAAGCGTAGACCTGGAAATGCTGAGGTCGCTGGTTCGAAACCCTGGACTTGCCTGGTCAAGGCACATATGGGAGTTGATGCTTCTAGCTCCTCCTCCCCTTCTCTCTCTGTCTCTCCTTTCTCTCTATCTGTCTCTCCCTCTCCTCTCTGAAAAAATGAATAAATAAAAAAAATGTTTAAAAAAATAAAATAAAATAAAAATAAAATAAAATAAAATAATGAATTGGGATAGAAAATTTAAATTAAAATTTAGGCATAGATCACCATTTTATGTCTGTCAATCCTATAAGTACATAAAATATGTCAGTAGTCTTCACTTTATGAATGAAATTTTCTAGTAATTATAATATGCTTTTTATTTATAAAAAATGATTTTAGAAGTAAAACTGTGATCAAAATAACATTAAAGTAGACATCTCAAATAAATCTGTCCCTTTAACACATAAATTATGACAATCTAAATGCACAACACTAAAAGTATGACTGCCATAATGCTATCTTAAATGTGATATCATAATGAATCACATTTTTGCATTAAATATAAATTGTCAGTGTCCAGAGTACACTCCAATTAGTCTAAAATCTTGGTAAAGAACAAATTAAGTAGTTCAAATGTATTGAATTGTTCAAAATAAGACCATGGAAGCAATATATTTCCTACAATGAAATTTGAAAATCAGAACCTAATGAAATTAGAAAACTTGGTCAGATACATGAGGACAAATAAATAATGGTAATTGTAAAATATAGAAATTTTGACATTTTTTATTATGGCTTTTGCTTCCATTTAAGAAATAAGTTATTTAATATTCTTAAGGTAGTATCCACTTTTTTTCTTTGAAATGAGAAAAATATTGATTTAGGTAAAATGTCAACAATTTGATTTATTATTGAAAATTGAAATTTTATGATTGTGGCTGACATCAGTGAAATATGATTGGTTTGTAGGTTGCTGTATGAGAATTTCCCCCATTGCCATTGTCACTATTAGCATTATGATAAATTCAGCTAAAGGAGAGAGCCAATTGTTTCCTTTGACTTTCATTTATATAAATATTACATGTATGTCTATATATATGTATATGTTGACATGCATACATATGTAGTCAATTTGTAAATTAAAATATCTGTTACTTTTGAACTATGAAAGCAAGAAAAGATAAAAAATACAGACACTAAAGCACAAAGTACTTAATACTTTATATGTTATAGATTTATCAATCCTCCTGCTAAATCTTAAAACCTGCACCCAACAACATGTAACTCATATAAATGGTAGATGACTGCACCCATCTGACTTCTGATCTATAAACCATTTGTATAAAATGTCCAGATACTCTAGTCTAAGCTCCCATCACATCAATCACTTATGATAGAAAAATAAACCATTTCACATTAAATCTACACAGTTTTTGATCCTGCTTAATTGTAAACTTCCCCTCATGAGTAATTTAGCTATTTGAGACAGCAAGGCACCCCCACATTGATTCCAGTTCCTTTACACCAGTGATGAATGAGACTTAGGCATTTATTTCCAATTCCTATATCCTGAATAACCCAACCTCTATGGAAATTTGAGTAGTGGAGAATGTAGTCATAATGCATTTTTCTTTTATTTGAATTGAAAATTTGGGTTTATATAGCTTTAACATAGAGCTAAGTCTTTGGAGAAGAGAATAGCTGTGTTCATTTCAATATATATATTGAATATATATATATCTCCAATATATATATATCCTCGTTTCCATTAAGTGAATAATATTTGGAAAAATTTTCCTTTTAGCTCTGTCAGCTAACTGAAATGAGTTCCATTTAGCATCTGTAATTAATAAAATGTTTTAAATTGTATCTAGTCTTAAATATCTTAAAGTTTCCTCTTAATTAAAATATTCTAAAAAATTAATGTGGTAATGACTTTTGAGAATGTATGAAATATTACTTTTTGTGAATCAGTGAAGCTTCTACCAATACATGATACTTTGTTTTTTTCCTGCACTTAAAATATAGTAGAATCCAGGAGCAGCCAAATTTTATTATTAAAAAAAAAATCTACAAAAGCAAAAAGTCAAAGGGAGATAACCTTAAGAGTGATCATGAAATAGGAGTCTACAGTGTGCCATGCAGTGAAAAAACATCATCATCTTACAAATTTACTACTAGTGCCCCTAGCTTGTTCAAACTACAATCTTGGCCTGAAAGTCTGGCTACTGCCAGCACATATTTTATAACTTCTACAAAGACAAACACTTGGGATAAGAGCCTCCCCTCTATTCTCTACCATTTCTACTCTCTAGGACTCCTTGTACCTCACCCTTTTTTCTTTCACTAGAGGTAGTAATCAGGAAAAGCAAAATCTCCTTTCCTCTGTCCACATCTAAACTATAGTCCCCATTGCCCAACAATGATTCCTGATTGGATTGGTTGGTGAATTTGTGTTATGGTCCTAAGTTGAGATAGGCCACCGCTGAATTTAATTTTTAATTTTATCCAAAGTATGTAAGCAAGTGAACTTACTTTTAATAAGTTTAACAAGGGCAGATATTCTTCCCTTTAGAAGCTCAGACAAAAACCAAAGTATTTATACATAAAAAACTTCTAAAAAAACCCACCTACCTTGCCTGACCAGGTGGTGGCACTGTGGATAGAGTGTCGGACTGGGATGCAGAGGATCTGGGTTCAAGACCCTGAGGTCGCCATCTTGAGCGCAGGCTCATCTGGTTTGAGTAAAATCTCACCAGCTTGGACCCAAGGTGGCTGGCTCCAGCAAGGGGTTCCTCAGTCTGCTGAAGGCCCACGATCAAGGCACATATGACAAAGCAATCAATGAACAACTAAAGGTCTTGCAACAAAAAACTGATGATTGATGCTTCTCATCTCTCTCCATTACTGTCTTTCCCTGTCTATCCCTCTCTCTGATTCTCTCTGTCCCTGTAAAAAAAAACAAAAAACCTACCCACATAGAACCTGAAGTAAGTTGGCATCAACGTAATATTTCTCTTCACTATACATCTAGTATGATATTTACTAGAATAGAGCTTTGTGCAAACTAGTTACCAGAAATCTCTGCCCCAAGCATGAGGGACTTTTTTATCCCACAGAAACTATACCTGCCACAGAATAGCCAGTTAGCCATGTTCATTGAAAACGTGGACCTCTGAGGAATATTGGCAGCTTCATACTTAAATCATGGCTGCAAAAAAGACACAGAGCTTCATATGCTTTCAAAATTGAATCTGTCCAATAGACAATGGAAGTCACATCTATAATTTAAGTTTTCTAGTAGCTATTTGTAAATATGTAAAAAGTATGTAAATGAATGTTTCATCTAATACAATATACCAAGACTATTTTCATTTTCACTTAAAGATAATATTTTAAAACATTCATGATATATTTTATATTATTTTTCATACTAGGTCTTCAAAGTCTGCTGTATAGTTACACTCACCATATCTCAATTTGAACCAAACACTTCAAGTATGCTAAATTCACAAATAACTATTTGCTAAGTGATATATAGTACTCCTCAGTAAGATTTTAATGTATTCTTTTGTGGGGATATTTTACTCTAGAACCACATAAAATGTGCTGTAGCTCTGAGGTATATTAGGTATCAAACGTTAGAAAATAACAGATTTAAGCATAAACAATAAGCCTTGAGCATAAGCCTGTGAACAAGCCTGACTTTTCCTAAGGAATATAAAGTTAGACTTTAATTTCAGAAATATAGATAAAACATTTTTCAATCTATTAATAGCAAATTAAATTTTAAAAATACAAAAGAATATATCATGATCAAGTGGAGTTTATTCCAGGGGTATGAGAATGGTTTAACATATGTGAGCTGTTTAATGTAATATATCATACTAACAAAGTAAAGAATAAACATTATATGACCATATCAATAGATACAAAAAAAGCATTTGAACAGATACAACATCAATTTAGGATTAAAACATTCAATGAAATGGATATAGAAGGAAAATACTTCAATCTAATAAAGGCCCTATGTGACAAGCCTTCAGCTAATATTATAATAAATGATGAAAAGCAGAAAGCTTTAAGATCAGCAACCAGACAAGAATGCCACTCTGACAACTCTTCTTCAACATAGTACTGGAAGTCATAGTCAGAGCAATCAGACAAGAGAAAGAAAAAAATAAAAGGTATCCAAATTGGTAATAAATGAGTAAGTGTCACTTTTTTCAGAAGACATGATTCTTTATATATATATAGATATAAAAACTCCACCAAAATATTATTAGAAATAATAAACACAGTCAAGTTTCAGGATAATACAAAATCAATGTACAAAAATTCAATGCTTTCCTATACATGAACAATATAATTTCAGAAAATCAATTTCTTTCACTATTGTAACAAAAAGAATAAAATGCCTAGGAATAAACTTTTTTTTAAGTGAGAAGGTCAAGCTGGCAACCTCGGGGTTTTGAACCTGGGTCCTTTGTGTTCCAGTCTGATGCTCTATCCACTGCACCACTGCCTGGTCAGGTTCAAGATATTTTTTAAAGTATATTAAGAAACAATTAGAAATTTAAAATAATGGATAATTGCTTCACCTATAGTAAAATAAATATTAGCTACCAAAATCTACAGCAAACATCATTTATAAAAGATAAGAAATATTGTTATTTCTGCTCAACTTCTATGACAGATTTTAGTCAAAGCGAAAAGACAAATAAACTAAGAAGTATTAGATTTGGAAAGAAAAATAAAACTGTCATCATCTGTAGATAGTGTGACTATCCACATACAAAATTCAGGAAAATTGGTGAACATAACATCAATATACTGTACAATATTTAGTAGCATTATTTTATATCCACAATAACTAATGGTAAATATAATGAAAAATAATAGGTAATGTGAAATAAATTTAGTAAAGTTATATGATACCATTATAAAAGAATTAAAATGTTATTAAAAGTTAAGACTTTCTGAGCTACTGAATTTTGTGATATGAAATGATATATAGAGGCAGCAAGATTCAGGAATGTGTAAGTTCAACTTTGTGAAGCTAATCTATAAATTCTATGCAGCCTACCAAAGTTGCAACAGGATTTTTTTTTTCAGCACTTTGACGTGCTTATTCTAAAGTTTACATGCAAGAACGAAATTTGTAGGTTAGCAAAGACCATTTTGAAGATAAAGGAGAATGAGGAGATGAAGAAGACAATATAAGTGGTAGCGATGTAGAGTTGATGAAGTGTTTGGCAAAAACAAACTAAAAGAGGAAAAAAAGCCAGAAAATAAACACTTGAAATAAAAAGAAGCACTTCCAAGACAAAATTAGTATTTTAAATATGTAGAGAATGAGTGATCTATTGAATAAATTTTCTATTAGTAGGGGAGATCTCTACTTCTTACCACATACACTTTTTAAAGAGATAAAATATACAGGGCTTGTCACTCATTTGAAAAATTACTGTAAAACCCAGGCTTCTATTTTGAATACATATTATCTTAATTAATTCAAATTACTCTTCAATTAAATTGTATAAACCTTCTAATGCACTCCAAATTTACTTTAATCTACCTTGACTTGTATACTCTTCAGTTTCACTGCAAATGAAGAGTATTGAATAAGTGTGAGATATGATCAACATAAGTAGCTTTATTACGAACACTGACCTGGGAGGATCAGAAGCTGTTTTATGTCTTAGTGTGTAACCACTACAAGTGGTGTGGAATTTAATATTATTATGAAATCTTTTGGAAAAGAATGTGATTTATAGTCACTGTGGCTGGTTTTTACTGTAATGGCTGTGGCCTAATGGGAGATCTGGGAGCAAGTTGCCAAAATCCGGTGTTCTGAGGACACCCAGCTGCCTAACTGATGATGTTGTGCCTTGATTCCTATAGAAGGAAATTCTCTCCGGGATATAACAACACTGTTATTGGTAAGAAATGACAGCTTAGAAGAACTTTTATCAAGCAAAATCTTACATTGCCAAATATTTGGTCCCTATTTTAGGACCAGAACACTCTGTCATGGATTTTAGGTGCAGAGGAAGGCAAGATGTGGAGGAGAGGGATTAGTCTCAGAAATTAGGACTTTGGAAATGTGCTTTAACCTCTCCTGCAGAGAGAGAGAAATTCCTTTGTCTTTCATGTGCTTGGAATCCAGTATGTATTCTATATAGACACTTTTATTTATATTGATCTTACCCATTTACATCTTACTGATAAATATGCTTATATTTTTACTTGACTAATGATCTCACCTGCCACATTCTTTTTCACTCTTATCTTTATTAAATATTATGTTGCTTATGCGAACGAAGGGTTTATTGTAGGCTCAACCAAATTCATTGTACATTTTTCATATCTTTTTTGTTGTTGTATTTTTCTGAAGTGAGAAGCAGGGAGGCAGAGAGACAGACTGCCGTATGTGCCTGACTGGGATCTACCTGGCAAGCCCACTAGAGGACAATGCTCTGCTCGTCTGGGGCATTGCTCCATTGCAACTGGAGCCATTCTAGTGCCTGAGGCGGAGGCCATGGTGCTGTCCTCATCATCCAGGCCAACTTTGCTCCAATGGAGCCCAGACTGTGGGAGGAGAAGAGAGAGATAGAGAGGAATGAGAGGGTAAAGGTTGAAGAAACAGATGGGCACCTCTCCTGTGAGCCCTGGCCAGGAATCAAACCCAGGACTTCCACATGCTGGGCCGATGCTCTACCACTGAACAAACCGGCCAGGGCCATTTTTTATATCTTTTAAAAAGGATTTGTTGTTTGTTTTTTGCATCTGTGTGTAATTTGGAGGTTCTAAGAGTTGCACATTTTGTAAGTTATTTAGCTTTTATTTTCTTGGAACATGAGACTATGTCTTCTAATACTAAAAAAAAATTTTTTTTTTAAGTTTTAGCTGACATTCTAGTGATCACCTGGTAAAATTCTGCAGCTTGTTAAACTGTATAGCTATATCTTAGGATCTAAACCATATAGAGCATAGGGAAAACTGCAGAAGAAATAAATGGAAATAACCAGAGCTTAGCTATTTGGGGCAGAAGATCTATCCGCATCTAGCAACATATATAAACATCATAAAAAACACCATTAAAAATAAGCAGTATGCCATCATCTCACAAGAAACTTTGATTTAATCTGAACTATACACCTGTCCTGAAATAGGTAAAATAAATAAATGATGTTTGATGCACAGTTGCTCTAGCCACCTGCAGTGGACACGCTTAATTGACATCACATAAGCAAGCTCAAGAAAGTCAGGAGTGTAGGTCACTTTGTGTTGTCACCTTTAGGACCGGGTTATGAAAGAATACATAAAACACTGGAAGAGTAATCACATTGAAAGATATGGGCTGCTAACAACTCCTGTTTTCTGCCAGTGGATTTTATATGTAGCTGGTTAATGTGATTCCCAGGGTGGTAATCAACTAGCAGATGGAATTTGATAGAATCTCTGAAGTTAAGAACTGGAGAAAGTGGGAATAACATGGAAATGTTCGTGACTTCAAATAATAAAACATACTAATAAATGTGTCTCTTGCTGTGTTAGAATTCAGGCAACTCATGCAAAGTACTTATTTTAAACACTGAGAAATATATATTAATAAAGAGCTAAACTTCAGGCAAAACTTAATGCCTTTGTTTCTCTGCTTCTACAGCTTACATTGAAAAATAGTAAATAGGAAATATAGATTAAAAATAAGAAAATACAATCTTTCACTATTTCTCCTTTTACTACATTTTCTTTTTATTGTAAATTTTCAATTTTTTCCCCCAAATTAGAGGAAATAGATGTGGGAAAGAGACTCTAAACCTTGTTAGTACATACTCTGGTTGTTTATTTTTTGTTGTTGTTGCTGTTGTTTTGATCTTCATTGCCTGCCTTCCTCACCTCCAACACATACACACACACACACATACACACACACACACTGCCCTTTGCTGATTCTCATCTAGGGAAAGAGAAGAATATATTATAGAGTAAAGCAGTGGTTCTCAAACCTTTTGAATTCGGGGCACATTTAAAATCCTACAAATAATTGTAGGTACACTATATACAAATTTCTGAGAAATGTTATAATTATTAAGTCAAATATTAAAGAAAAAATATAAAGTCCAAGCGTGTTGTATGGTAATAAGATAAACATGACAAAATTATATTTATTCTGACATTAAAAACATTTTATGTCACATTTTTTGAGTTATGCTTTTTAGAATTCATAAAAAGGGTTAAAAATAAATAAAAACAAGAAAAAGTTATCTTTTTATATATATAGATACATTCTTAGTAAGATTTAGTAAATTTGGCAGGTCCCTGTTCAAATGTGTTAATATTTTTTATTCTTGTGTTTATGAGAAACATGAGCTGATGTGTCCTAGTGATTTCTTCAATGTCTGAATATATATTTGAAAGGCAAACTCTCATTTCCTCATCAGTATATTGAAGAATTCTTCTCTTTTTACTTGTGTTGAGGGTAGAAAATTCTAATTCACATAAATAGGATGTTGAAAACTGTAGTAAAATGTTCAAAGCTTTTTTAGATATTGTCACATATTTTTCTTTTATAGAAGTTCAAAAGTCTTCAAGAGACAATTCCTTATGTTTAATCATCAATCCACGATCAGTGGATATAGCTGCCAGTTCTTTTTCTTCTGTGAATGTTAAACCAAAATCACTTGAAGCTTTCATGAATGGGTTTCTAATCCAATTGTATTGTTCAGTGTTAAGTGATGGAAAATGCTCTAAATTAAATTCTGCCAATCAGCTTTCAAGTCCTATTTTATTTACACTTAACTTTTGCTTACTTCTAGAATCAGATTCTTCGATATCACGCTTCTTTTTGAGAAATCTACCCATTTTATTTGGGTCTATTTATCTAAAAATAATATAAATATAATGATGTGTTAATAGTAAATATGATATAATAATGATGTGTTAACAAAAAAAGCAATATTTCCATAATGAAATGGTATAATAGAGTAACTATATTTATTTTTATATCTGGGCACATGCCACGAACCAGCACAGCTAGTAATCCCAGGTCTCTAGTGGGAACCGTGCAGAATTAAGAAAATACAGGGTCAGGAGGGCCCTGTAAGTGCTGCTGGCAAGAACAAAGCATGCCCAAAAGCCACATCTTGCTTTATTTATAGGGCAAAGTGAGGCCATTAGCAAATCTTAACTTTACACCAAACAAAGGATAGAAGAAACTTGCCTCCAGTCTTTCCAGGGAACATGGGTGGGGGGTAGTGTAAACAATCCAGCACCACAGCTTAACAGCCTTTTGCAACCTAATCAGGCAAGTGAGGTAGAGGATTGGGCAGACTGTCAGTTTACAACCAATTTCCCACACCTCTGTTCCCCAAAAATCTAAACTCCAAAAACCCTGTTGGTTGTTTTTGGTCCCCAACAGGCACATATTTCCCTGGAATACCATAAGGTGCTCCTGGAAATCTTCTAGGGTGCACCAGTGCACCCTGGCACACACTTTGAGAACCACAGGAATAAAGGAATGATGGACTTTGTAAATTCAGCCTCTCTCAACACAGACTGTGTTTCTGTGATTGTGGTCCTAGCTATTTTTTGTCTTGATAATTTCAAACTTTAAGAATTCATTGATCTCTAGCCACTTGATTTTTAAAGCAAATTTCCAAAAGAATGTTGCTGTAATCCTTCAGCTTAATCACATCTCAACTGAGATGATAGCTAAGGCTGAAAGCTGAATTACTTCTGGTACCTGTGGAACAATCTGAAGGGGCCAAGAAGGTTACATTCCCATTGAACAGCTGGAAAACTCAATGCCAAAAACAATCTTATTTATGTTTTAGTAGTCACTTCCTTAACATATAGTGTCTGACAATCATATTTAAATTCCTTAAATTACACAAGGGATATCAAGGAATATTGATACAACCATTCTTTTCTCTTGGCTGGGCAATAACTGGCAGGAACTATTAGTAAAGACAAGGTGGTGGAGAGATAAGACTGTGTTTCTAGATGTTTAGAATTCACAAATCCCAGGAAAGCAGCACAATTTCCATCTGTGTTTGTCATCTGCTATGTCAGTTGACTCCCTGTGTGTGGGTTCTGTTGTTCCTGTTAGGTTGTTAGGGTCACACACTTCTGAATGAATTCTTCCTTTAGATATAAGAGAGAGGAGAAAAGAAAGTGTTTGAACATAGGGGAGAAGGATCCCCCAAACACACCACTATCAGAAAGCACCTTGGCAGAGTCATGTACGTTGTTTTATTGCTGGGTTTTTCTTGTGTTGTTTCCACTTTTGATGAAATTAACAACTATAAAAGAAATTCTGACTTACCTATGCATCTTCAGTCTAAAATAACTTTAAGGGCATATTACTTGCTTTAAATATATAATTTTATAATAGCAACTTCTGGTGAACCATTTATTGCCTTTCTGCAAAATCTTTTAGTTACAAATACATGAATATGAATAACCAAGACTATGACAAATGAGGACTATTATTTCACATTTCAAATGGATGTCAGTTTCTTTTTTGGCTGAATAATTCACTGGCAGAAATTACTAAAATTCTAGAGCTCATGTTCCAAAATCTTTTTTTTTCTCTTAAAATTCCCAAAAGTTGCCTGAAGGTAAAATTATAATATAGAAGATATTTTGAAGTTCTTTATGGTTCTGATAATGATAGTCTAGTTTCTCTTTTATTTTTTAATTAAATAGATATTATTGTGAGTCTACCATTTGCAGGTTATTGTACCACATATCAGAGACATGGTAATATGCAAGATATGGACATTATAATACAGAGGGACAGGCAATAAAGAAGTAACCAAATTGATAAAAACAGTGATGAATTAAAATAGGGTAATTTTATTCAAAACCATTCCTGGAAGAAATGAAGTGAGGTTCCTAACTTAAATATAATGGACAAAGAGGCTTAAGAAATAACATTTAATCTGAAAGCCGAAGGCCAAAAGTCAACCGTGAGAACTAGAATAGGAGCTTATAGAAAAGCTCCAGTCTCTTTGTAGTGACTTGGTTAAAGTAACGTTTGTTAAATAGAGCCCTGGGGTGTCAGATAATGAGCCAAGTTTCAACAAAAGATCACAAGGGAAAATGAAATAGAGAAATGTATTACTCACAGGTCCCAGAGGAGGTACAGGACATGCCTCCAGGGGCCCCTTTGGGAGGTCAGGGCAGTGTGCAGGCAGAAAGTGAGCAAGCTTGGCAGGACCAGGGGAACATGCCTTTATTTGGGTCATTCTGTGGAGTGTTTTGGGGTTACTAGACCAAGACCAGAGTGGTCAATTTAAATCAAAAGGAGTAGGGGTTTAGTAAGCTTAAATGCATCCTGCGTGTTTTGGAGAAGCTTAGCACAGGGAACTGTCACTAGGAATAGCTGCATCATAGATAGTGACATTGGACTCTCTCTAGGTTTGGTCCTGAATGTTGACTGATCCAGTATCATACCATTTTGCTTGCAAGGCTTGGGCTTCTGCCTTGGAGTTTTATGTGGATAGATTTGATCTGTCAAATCTGGCTCACTAGGTTGTAGTATAGTACTGAGCTGTGATGTACAACAGAGAGGGGCTTATGGATAAGATGCTGAGAGGCATGGAGGTAGCAATCTGGGGTATTGAAAAGGTGTCTGTGGTACTGGTGGGAATAATGAAGGGAGTAAGTTCTGCCTGGTGCATCGGGTAGAAAGCAAAAGCTGGTAATTGTAATCTAGTACACTGAGCAGCAACCATAGCAGCAATGTTTCCTTAACCTTGGGATCTAAGAAGGTCAAGCTAGGAGTATTGCAAAAAAGTACCTCACTGTGGCAGGTGTGATTTAGAGTAAATGGTTTGGCTTGACATAAAGGTGAAACGATATCTAGTGCTGCCAGGCAGTTGCAGGGGACTTACTCAAGGTTTTGCAAGCACTTTTATAGAGTCCAAGTTTATGAGGCAAGCAGTAAGCTATTTTATAAAAATAGTATTCTATAGGGGCCTCAGAGCCATCAACTGGAGAGATTTTGCAACTCAGCCTCCAGGTTGGCAGTCACCACAGTCATTTATTTCCCTCCTGGTACAGAGATCTGTGGTTGAGTGATGGCAGAATCCAGATGTCCTGCAAGGTTGGGGTTCAGTGCTTTTCTTGTCATTCTCTTTGATGGTGGTCTTCCCTCTGACACAGAGCTCCACTGGCATGCTCTTGGACTGGGGAAATATGGTGTGATGTGTTGTACTTAAGAGGTGATGGAGGCAAGCCAGGGGAAGGTGGCCTTCCAGGTATAGATCCATGAAGGCTAGTAGTGTCTGACTGGTGTTAAATTCTAAGGATATATGCTAGAGGACTGGCTCAGGATGGAAGTACAAGCACAAGCTCTACTGCAAATTGAGTGAATCTCTGTGAGCTCCATTCAGATCATCTAAGGTGTATCTTGCAAAAAGAGCACAAAGTTTGTGAACAAATTTTGTGGGGTTCCATTCATAATGCATTAATCTTCTAGGCTCAGTGATGCCTAATTAGAGGGACATCTTGTAGATGGCACCTTTCCAGTCCAGAGATCACTCCATTAAGACTATAGTAAGATCATCAGAGCACAAACCTGCCAACCAGATGTGTCTCATTTTGTTACACTGGGAAGGCCATTTTTCCTATAATATAATTTGAGGGTTGGCATGAAGACAGTGATACCCTTAAGAATGGCTTCTATTGGCCCCATTAAATGTATAGGAATGTGAGCCCTGGGTTAGGGTCTACACCTGTGGTACTCTGGCTGAAGCCCTTCTAATGGGGTCTACCATTCCCTGGTGCTCAGTCATCCTGTGGTATAGTTGTTCACCTGGCTAATTTTGGGGTTATTTATTTATTTATTTATTGTATTTTTCTGAAGTGGGAAGCAGGGAGGCAAACAGACAGACTTCCACATGTGCCTGATTGGGATCCATCTGCATCATGCTCACTAGGGGGTGATGCTCTGCCTATCTGGGGCATTGCTCCATTACTACTTGAGCCATTCTAGTGCCTGAGGTGGAAGCCATGGAACCATCCTCAGCACCGGACAAACTTTGCTCCAATGGAGCCTTGGCTGCTGGGAGGGGGGAGGGGGATAAGATAGAGAGAAAGAAGAGGGGGAGGGGTGGAGAAGAAGATGGGCATAAGCACTTCTCCTTTGTGCCCTGATTGGGAATTGAACCCGGGACATCCACATACTAGACCAACGCTCTACCACTAAGCCAACTGGCCAGGATTTTGTTCCAGCATATTTCCTTGGACAGGGTCAGGCCTGAGGGATTATATAGCAGCCCTTTTATCCAGATTATACACAAAAAAATGATGGCCACAACAAAGAGAGCATTTGTATTAGACTAGTTTATGGGGCCTCCTTAGTGGTAAACAATCAGCATACTTACCACAGGCAGAGTGTGGGTGCTTTGGAACAATGGAGCATTTACCTCTGTGCCTGAGTTGGGAAATGGGCTGGGCTTGCATCACCTGATAGCAGCCCCTGGATTCCAGGGTTCATTTTTTATTTCGTTTCCTAAAGTGACTGGCACCCGCTAAGCTGTGGGCCTCTTTTCCTTTCTCTGAGATCCACACAGTTCTCCTAGTGAGTTCTGGAGCTATTATTTTATTTTACTGCAATATTTTTGATGAATTTGGTTTAATTAATCAGACTTTATAACCCTAATAGTGAGGCAAAGTTGTCCTTACCTTCATGGCCTTTACTGAGCCACCATCAGAGGCCATAAAATCTGTATAACTATGAATTCTAAAAGATGTGTAGGGTCTTGTCCCCTTGGGGTTTGTATTATAAGAAGTTTATCTTGCATACTTTACTTCCCATAGTTTAGCATCCATAGTGTTTAATATTCAACTCTCACCTAACATCTAAGTCCTTGATCTGAGCCAAGAATTCTTAACCTAAATAAAGGATAGGGACAACTTCACTGAAGCTGCAAAACTCTTGAGAAGTAATGTTGACATTTGCAATTTTGCAGCACTTTTGAGAGTAGGGGTATATAGATACATATTATTGTAGATAAAGCCTTAGCTCTTAGATCATTCAAATGCCCTAAAAACAGTTAAAAACACCTTTTATACAACTTCACCCTTCTTCTAGTCATTCTTCGTGTGTTTGTTTTTTACGTTTTTTTATTTCTTTATCTACTCTGATTTCATTTGATTTGCAAGTGGTTGATTTTTCTACATTAATTTAAAAGTTATAGTTTGGGAATAAAGAATACAACCAACTTCTCTAAATGTTAGAGTGTTTTACAATTTTATTTAAAGATTGTATAATTCTCCCTTGCATCACAGAATCTTTTTCAGTGTTTTCATATATATATTATAAAATAAAGGCATCATCATGCAAAGTTAGTCTAGAAAAATAATATGTTAAATCAACATATTAAAATAATTCACAGAAAACATTTCTCTAACATTGTTGAGCTAACGTTTATGTGGCTCTATACTAGATTTATAGTTGGCAGTTTAATTCTTAAAATACAGAAACACTTTCATGTTATTTATTATAATGAATATGCCTAGGAAAAATAATTTTGCCCATTTTATATGTATTTAATGTTCAGACATTTACTAAAGTGTCATATTATTACATGATTTTATTTTATTGTTTATCCTGGATCTAGGCTAGATGGTAATTTAACAAAACTTCTATATAATAAAAATATTGTAAGAATTAAGGGTTTATTTTTCTACATTTAAAAAAAATTAAATAAAATCTGGCTAAAACCACAACGTATTTTAAAAACACAGTGTCTTACTAAATATTTTAGATTAAACATCATGTGGTATCATAATAAGATACAATGCTTGATATTTGTCTATGAAATATTCTTCTTCAAAATTAATTCATATTCCCAATGATTTTTAAATACATATTTCTTTGAAAACACTACCATTGACAGTGGTAGGGATATAATTTACAGTAATAGTGGCCTGCTCTTTTCCCCATGGGGAAAAATATCCTGGTGTAAGATAAGGCAAAATGCACCTAATTTATCCCAGTCACAATTTTCCCCCTCAGTACTTATATAAAAGCAGTTAAAACTATTATCAATGTAAAAACAAACAAACAAAAAAACACTATTATTAATGTAAGAAACTCCCAAACTTGTAAATATTTTTTATGAGTTTATTTGAGCCAAACTGTCAACAATTGCCAGAAAGCAAAGTCTCAACAGATTGAGAAAATGGTGGTTTTACCCCTTATTTTATAGATTAGAATCAAAGGGGAAGATATAAAGGAGTTACATGAAATTAATTGCTGATATATTAGGGAGGCAGTAGAAAGAAAAGCAGGGAAATCTCTGGGATTGGATAAAAAGTAAAAATGTATGTACTGAAACTTCTTTTCCATAAGCAGGAATAGTTAATTTTATTTTTTTACAGGGACAGAGAGAGAGTCAGATAGAGGGATAGATAGGGACAGACAGACAGGAACAGAGAGAGATGAGAAGCATCAATCATCAGTTTTTCGTTGCAACACCGTAGTTGTTCATTGATTGCTTTCTCATATGTGCCTTGACCGTGGGCCTTCAGCAGACTGAGCAACCCCTCGCTCAAGCCAGTGACCTTGGGTCCATGCTAGTGAGTTTTTTGCTCAAGCCAGATGAGCCTGCGCTCAAGCTGGCAACCCTGGGGTCTCGAACCTGGGTCCTTCCGCATCCCAGTCCGACACTCTATCCACTGCACCACTGCCTGGTCAGGCTAAGCAGGAATAGTTAATAGTTAATTAACATTGTTCCTGCTCTGGTGGGCTGTTTGCCCTGAGGAGGGCAGGAAAAGAAGATGACCCTTACATTTCAAAGGCATGTTATCAGTTATTTTATTGTACAAGCAAAAAGCAACAAACTCCATTAAGGTAAGCATTGGCCTTTGTTTAGACAAAAAGACCACCCTAAGACATGACCACCCAACCATGAACTGATTTCAGTTAGAGAGTTTCCATTTTAGACCATCCGTGTGGTTACTTTAGGTCTCTTAGTTTGCAAGGCCATTGTACAGCACTCCCCCGAACTTGTCAGGTGTAGTCTGTGGCCCCATCTTTCTTTTTTTCCATCCATATTATGTACTTGGGAAACAACTTGATACGTGGGGAAAGAATGAAAGATTACTACTAGAGATAAATATCCATGACATATTGTATAAAAGAAAGTTTGTATGCAAACAAATCTCTAAATTCTTATCACAGTGAAATCTTTACCAAAAAGGAAATAAAAAAAAAAAAAACACGAAAAATTTGAATCACACAAAATGTTTCATAGAGCAGGAAGTGCCAGAATTATGTGTATAGCCTTCTTAGTGTTTCTAATGTTCAGAACGTGTAACTTCTATTCTTTAAACATGAGGCTGAGAATCATAATGCAGAATTGTATTTTTTAGTCAGTATTAAACTTTCAGAGCAGTTCATTCTAATACTGAATCAAATAGAAGTTACAATTCGCAAAAGAACACTTTCATAAAAATATATTGAATCTTAGAACTGAGTTTAGATAAACATACTAGCATGTATAAATATATTGAATTTACAATATTTCTTTTAAGGCAAAAGTGTATATGTGGCACCATTATTTTAAATTCATCAAATCATAAAAAAATTCAGTGTTAATCTTATATAGTAAACCATATTTGCATATCGTACATTCATAATAAAATCCAATGCTATTAAGATTGGAAATAATTTTTAAAAAGTTTGGAGGCTTTAGGTGGGAATAAATGATAAATATTTATTCAGAGATCTTAGAGTTTGCAAACTTGGAACACAGCTATGCAAAAACCCAGAAGCATTTCAAGGAAGAAAGGAAAATTAAGAGTTCTTACAGTACAAAGTACATTCTGGAGAATTTTCAGTCCTACATTCTTAGCCCTACAATTGGTGCAATATAGTTATCTTCTAGTGGCCTGGATAATAGGTGCCAGGTGGTCTAAAATGAATGCCAGGAGGTCTGGTAACATTTGGTGTTCTGGATAATGAATGTTGGGTGGAAATCAGGTGGCCTGGATATACATAAATCCTTCAGCTGATAATCGGAGGGCTATGTGGAAGTCTGGTATATGTCCAGATGTATATCCAGGCATTAATGTAGGACTGGAAAGTTCCCAGGGTTGTTAGAACAAGAATAGGGTCTTCTACTCATACCTCAACCTTCATAATGCTTGTAATTTTAGCAGCTTTGTTAAAATGACTCCATTCTACATATTCCCTGTCTCTACTCATTCCTCAAGTTAGAAAGGGTAATAGAGTAAATAAGTACCTATGGTTTACTTTCTATTTTCTCTATCCTAGTCCCTCTTGCTTTAACTATTACTCTGCACAATCATGACCCTACTGCTGTCCTTGTTTTAATGAGTTAGTAACAGATCCCAGAAGATACTTCGTTTACTTCATAGACTTGCACTATGTGATTAGATGCCATTTTGAACACAATTTTCTAAATTTGTCATGCCTGTGTTACAGTAACCCTGTAATATATGGTGGTGTTTTGTTTATCACTACTTATCACACTGTTTTTGCACCCTTTATTCTTCCTCCCTTTGCTCAAAACTATTTTATGTTAGTAAAGAAAGGGATGTCTGAAGTAAAACTTTGAGGGCTCAAATTCTGATTCCACAATTTATCAGTTCTATGATTTTGTGCAAGTTCTTTAACTTTTTTGTTCCTCGGTTTCCTCATCTATAAAATGGAAACATTAATTTTATCTACCATGTAGGGATTTAAAAGGACTAAATTAGGTAATACAGATACTACAGATATAAACTTTCAGTAAATGTTAGCTACTATAGTACTTAAAATTTGGAGGTGATTGAGGCCCAGAGTGCAGAAAGAGGCCTTCAAGTATATAAACAATATATTTTAACTCTACATTTTTCCCTTAATTTAGTTAGTTTTTTCTAAATTAAAATATGTGAGAACAAAGAAGCCACAAATAAAAGAAAAAGGAAAAGCCTGCCATTCTATCTTTCTGTCATTAGCCAGTTTGTTTGGAGGAATTGAATTCTAACACAATTTGTATGGCTTTTTTCACTTACATATATTTTTATCCTTAATTACTACCTTGAAACATTCAAATAATAAGAGCTGTTAACAATTAATGTCACTTGCAACAATACAGTTTTAAACAATTAAAAACAACCAACTTCTTTTAGATATGTTTATAGATTTCAATAATCAGATTACTCTACTACAAGTCCTAGACTGAGTTCTGTTCTTCAAGTTTGGTTACATGTAGACCATTTGTTAAAAAAATTCTAATATGTGCATATGCTTGATTTGGAATTAAATCTATTTTATTTTTAATAATTCAAAGGAAAAATATAATATTTTAGACTTAGATTATTGGTTCCTTTAAATTTTGGTGTTAGTAATTGAACTTTGGCAAGGTTTACTTTAGAAATATGCCAAGTAATAATAAAGAGTCAAGTGAATCGGTCAAGGTTGGTCTTGACCAGTCAGCCAAACAGCATGCTTACCAAGATCAACAATTTAAAGTGGGCCTGGATTACCCCTTCATGTAATTCCTCCTTCCCACCTCTCATAGGATTCATTTAAGCTTGCTTCTTCTGTTATAATTATCTTATACTATCTGTTATAAGTGTCTTCTCATTTTTATAATAGTGAAGTCAGAAACCATTTTATGTTTTTTTCTATAACCTATGCCATGCTCTTACTTTTTCATATTGAAAAATCTAAAAACTTCAGGATTTACTTCTTTCAAAAACTTCATCTTCCTGATTCAGTTATTAGAATTTTTCAGGATTCACCAACCAGTAAACACAGCTGAGTAATGACAGTATTGATCTTAATATAAATTTAGGGACCACAGAGAAAGTACACTCCAAATTTCTGAAGTAATCCTGGGGAGATAAAATTAATGTTATTTAACCTGTCACTTGGAAGTATTATTAATGTTATGCATGGTTGATATTGCAAAATATGCATAATATTATACATAAAAATAAACATGAAATTATAGGAAGTTACAATTATCTATCATATCTATGTGTGCCATTTTCATTCACTGCCAATTTGTTATATATTTTGTATATTGTTTCACAAAATAATAATGAGATATTTATTTCATGAACTGCAGTCAAGGATCTAATTATATAATTTGCCCATCTCTATATATCAAAGTCATTCAGTATAACTGGTAGAAAAAGTGTTACTTAGGATTTCAATTCTAAATTAATCACTTCTGCTAGTGCCAGATGTTATTGCATATTTGAAAATGAAACTTTCAAAAAGAATAAGACATAGATGTTTAATATACTTACTTTTTAGTACTGTACTGTACATCTCTTACTAACAAATGAAAAAAGAAAAGTAAAAAAGTGCAATACTTTTTTTCCTGTCAAAAGTGGAACAGATCTGTTTCATAGGAATCTCTTCTTTAAATATCCTCACTTGGGCAATGCTTACACAGATTCAGTTTAAACAATGAAAAGTTATTTCTCCATGCATTTAACAACCAATAATTATCATGCATAATATGGTACATATGACTATATTCATATCTGTTTTGCTCATTTGTGCTCAACCCCTAGTGCTAAAACGAATACATAGTAGGTATTAAATAAATGTTTGTGGAATGTCAAATTTTATAACATGTTTATAATGTAAAATAGCAAAATAACTATATACATACACATGGTTAAAGATTAACTATATAACCTTACAGATTAGAATTTTGCAAATATATTGTATATTTTTGGTTTTGGTACATGAAAAGTTTTATTTTCTCATTTAAAACATCCTGCAATTCTAAAAAGCTTAGCTTGAGTTTTCTTAGTGATATAATAGGAACACTTGAAATCATGATTAGCAGTGGAAAATTCAGTGTAACTGTACCAGAGTTTAATTATGAAGTTTTATTCAAGACATAATAGCTCAGTATTTATATATAACTGTAGTAACCTGGGAATCATCAAAACCATAGCTATTTTTTAACAAAATATTGTGATGTGCTGGAGCTAGCTTATACTGGATTGCAAGAGTGAGTTGCTATCAACTCTTCCCAATTTTATGTTCAGTGACATCATATTGGTAGTTTGAAAATGACCACATTGAGTATTTTTTCATGGAAATTGGGAAATGCTACAAATTAGGTTCCCCCCCCCTTTGGCAAACCTGCTGTCAAATATTTGCCAGCTCACCACTGAAAATATTAATATATATTAATGTCAAGACACTCAATTTTCAATATGCTCTTAAAAATAGATATTTTCATTTTTTATATTTCACATAAGCATTGTTATTTTTGTAAGAATATTTTGTACATTTCTTTAAAAATATAGGTAATAAAAACATAAAAAGTGTGTGTAACTAAAATTTTAAGGAAAAGAGGGTTATACTGAACTATGACAGACATTTTTAGCAGTGAGGCCCATGTGGAGTTATACACTGAAAATGGAGCTGTGATGGAGTAACGACTACTGTGGACTCACTGGCTGACTCTTCTAACTTTCTACTACAAGCCCTTGGGGCCTCTATATCAAGGCTTCTCTAAAAAAAAATGCTTAAAATAAGTTTTTGAAACCTTATCCTTTAAGTTCAGATTTCAGATCAATTTAAAGAAGCTCATCTTTTAGTTTACAGTATATTAGTTTTACTTAGTAAGATATATGCATATTTATTTAAGCTACTTGAAGAGAAAAACAAACATTTACCTCTTATATTCCTGAACTTTATTTAAATATTAAATATACCCCCCCATGTTGGTGATTAGTAACAGTTGTCTTTAGTACTAAGAGTCCCTAGACTACAATCTAATAAGAAACCTGGCAATACAGCATATTTCTTTGAAAGGTTTATTCTACAAAAATAGCTCTCCAAGCACAGATTGGAGAGCTCATCAAAAAAAAAATGCATTTTTATTTTATAAATTTTAATATTTCCAGATCATGTTTTATCTTGCTTCGTACTTTTACAATGTACTTTTATAAGCATTGTATAGAACAGAAATTGTTTCAATCACTTTTGTAAAATAGTATAACATTGTATTACCCTTTGGACTTCATAAATCATTTAAAGTCTAGAGAATAATGTTTTACTTTTAACATTTGCTTATTAACACAAGTGGGATAGCCTCTGAATATGCAAACCAGTGTAATGACTATAAAATGAGGCTGATATGTAATAGTGTAAAAGGCTTGTAAAGATGTTTGAGTAGTTCTTTATACCAGCAAGGATGCCTTACACAGTATTATTTAATTTTATGAGAATATGCATTCAAAAATATTTGTCTTGTTTTAATAGCAGTATTAGTATCTATTTTGTCTAGACAGTTATTAAAATGTATTAATACCCCACATCTTGTGAATATTAAATTTTCAACATTAACACAGAATTAAAAATTTTCAACGGTAACACAGAATTAAAAAGTTCAAAGAAACCTTAATTGTTATTTTTCACACAAAATTAAAGTTTATGTCAAAATCATATGAAGTCCACATTTAAAACTGAGCTTTTGCATATATTTGAATTTTTAAAGGATGGGCTTGTTTTAACCTTTTTCTCAAATGTTTCAACAGATAAAATTTAGAATATTCCAGAGTAGAAATAGTTTAATGGTCTTCAAGAAATTTTATTTTCTATTAAAATACTAAATGAATTCTTGTTTTTTACTTTCTCTTAGGAATATATGACCTTTATATGATATTAAAATTATGCCATAAAGCTAGTATATGCTAATATAAATAATGAGTAAATTAAACATTTATGAGAAATATAGAATTAAAACATTGTCACAGTTTAACAGTACGTGAGGATAGATTTTTCTGGCTTAATTTCAGCCAAGGCAACTAAATAAGAATATAGAATACCAAAATGAATGTAACATAGATTCAGATACCCCAGTCCCACTTTTTGAAAAATTATTAAAAGGGTTTTTAAGTCTCTAAATCCTTAGTAAATCAAGTATCAAAATAATGAATCAGAAATGATTTATGAGAAGGAAAGTGACTTAAGAGTGATAATTTTGTAAAGAAAAAGAATGATATGATATTTTTCCCTACTCATAGTACATTATTAAGCCAAGTTCTTTGTTGTTCAATTTTTTCTATTCTATTTTATTTTGCCCTAATATTTACCATATTTCTCACTCATGTATATTTTTGTGATTACCTAGATATACCCACATATTCACAAATGTTTTTGCTTATCATTCATCTTGTGTTTTACAAATTCAATTTGAAAGATTTGTTTTGACTTAAATTTCTTTTAGTAAAAAAATGGTTGGTAGAAAAATCTCTTATTTCATTCTCATTTTTACAAGATACCTTTCCTGGGTACAGAATTCTGAGTTGAAAATTATCTTTTTTTTCAGCAAATTCAAAATGCTATTCTATTGTTGTCTGATTCCCATACTTGTTGATACTATGATAGCTTTCTATTTAAATACCACATTTTGAATTGATCTGTCTTTTTTTCATTTTTGTTTTGTTTTGTTTTGTTTTATAATTAACACCCATAAACTCCATTCCTATTTTTTTAATTTTTTTTATTTATTCATTTTGAGAGGAGAGAGAGAGAGAGAGAGAGACAGAGAGAGACAGAGAGAGACAGAGAGAGGGAGGGAAGAGGGGAGGAGCAGGAAGCATCAACTCCCATATGTGCCTTAGACCAGGCAAGTGCAGGGTATTGAACCGGCGACCTCAGCATTTCCAGGTCGATGCTTTATCCACTGCGCCACCACAGGTCAGGCTGTCTTTTTTTCATTTTTAAGATCTCTATTTTATATCAAAAGTCTTGATGACTTTTATTCCATCTTTTATTTCTTCTTTCTTTCATTTATGCTACCTTGCTCCCACATTCATTTATTATTTTTCACCACAGTATCATTTTCTTTTGAAACTTTTTTTCTGGGGAAATTATTTGAGGTCTTATTGAAGTTGCAATACTTCAATGAAAACTTACTATTGATTTCACATTTACCCCACTGAACTAGGATCTATTTTAAATTACTCTTGGCAGCCTGACCTGTGGTGGCACAGTAGTAAAGTGTCAACCTGGAATGCTGAGGTTGCCGGTTCAAAACCCTGCACTTGTCTGGTCAAGGTACCTATGGAAGTTGATGCTTCCTGCTCCTCCTCCCCCCCATATTCTCTACTCTTCCTCTTCTCTAAAGTGAATAAATAAAATTATTCTTGGCCCTGGCTCAATGGTGGAGCATTTGCCCAGCGTGTGGATTTTCCGGATTTAATTCCTGGTCAGTGCACACAGGAGAAACGCCCATCTACTTCTCCACCCCTACCCCTCTTCTTTCTCTCTCTCTCTCCCTCTCTCTCTCTCTCTCTCTTTCCCTCTTGCAGCCATGGCTCTATGGGAGCAAGTTGGCCTTGGGCACTGAGGATGGCTCCATGGCCTCTGACTCAGGCACTAAGAAGAGCTTGTTTGCTGACCAGTGGAGCAACACCCCAGATGTGCAGAGCATTGCCTTCTAGCAGGCTTACTCCCACAGTCGGAACACATGTGGGAGTCTGTCTCTGTCTCTCCTCCTCTCACTGAATAATAAAAAACAATTATTCTTATGATGTTTTATGTTAAATCAGGTACCATGAAACTTAAATAAAAATTGAAGAATTACATATATTATCACTTGTGATGATAAAAATCTGGGGAAGTTTATTTTGTTTGTTTCAATTTTGGATTTATTACTATTATATTTATTGCCAAAGTAAAAACTGATGGATTTTCTTCTTGTGGATTTATGTTTAGTTCACATTAAACTTTATACTGAGTTGTTGTTACTTACGGTGTAAGCTTTGTTTGAGGTTTTCTAATATAGTCCCTCTGTGTGATGAAATTTAAGCTTTATACTATATTTTATCAAAACAGAAGCTCAAGGTTATCAAGATTTGGACATAATAAGAGGGCAAATGCTGAATTAGTCATGTATTAACTTTATAGGTTTCTTCTTTCATTTCATTTTTTACATATATAGAGTCTTTATTTCTTGCCAGCTCAGTAATATATTTTAAAAGATATATATGAATGTGTGTGTGCATACATTTGATATATATTTATATAAATACATACATTTACCATATATAAATATATATGTGTGTGTTTGTATATATATTTCCCATCAATCTTTTTAGCTTTTTAAATTGTTTCCATTTGGAGAATCCTACAAGTTACAAAGTCAGCCATACTTCCAGAAACAAAATTCTGGGGCATGATTTTTGTAATTTAAATGCTTGGGCTACATGCCATATCAACTGAATTATATATTCATATCTAGGATAGAAATTTACATACACCTTTTTTATACCAAATCCCAAATGTAATTATGATATGCACTTTTTTTAAAACAACTGCTTTAAGATGCACTTGTGTTTATGTATGAATAACAGGTAAAATAATAAAAGGAAGAGAGAGAGAAAATTATTTAAAAATATATGTTTATACATTGACAATCAGGTCGAATATATACAGTGTGTACATAAAGTCATGGTGCACTTTTTTTTTTTTTTTTTTTTTTTTTTTTTTTTTTTTTTTTTATATAGTTTTATTTTTTTAATGGGGTGACATCAATAAATCAGGATACATATATTCAAAGATAACAAGTCCAGGTTATCTTGTCGTTCAATTATGTTGCATACCCACCACCCAAAGTCAGATTGTCCTCTGTCACCTTCTATCTTGTTTTCTTTGTGCCCCTCCCCTCCCCCTATCCCTCTCCCATTCCCCCCTCCCCCCCCGTAACCACCACACTCTTATAAATGTCTCTTAGTTTCACTATTATGTCCCACCTACGTATGGAATAATACCGTTCCTGGTTTTTTCTGATTTACTTATTTCGCTTCGTATCATGTTATCAAGATCCCACCATTTTGCTGTAAATGTTCCGATGTCATCATTTCTTATGGCTGAGTAGTATTCCATAGTGTATATGTGCCACATCTTCTTTATCCAGTCATCTATTGATGGGCTTTTTGGTTGTTTCCATGTCCTGGCCACTGTGAACAATGCTGCAATAAACATGGGGCTGCATGTGTCTTTACGTATCAATGTTTCTGAGTTTTTGGGATATATACCCAGTAGAGGGATTGCTGGGTCATAAGGTAGTTCTATTTTCAGTTTTTTGAGGAACCACCATACTTTCTTCCATAATGGTTGTACTACTTTACATTCCCACCAACAGTGTATGAGGGTTCCTTTTTCTCCACAGCCTCTCCAACATTTGCTGTTACCTGACTTGCTAATAACAGCTAATCGAACAGGTGTGAGGTGGTATCTCATTGCCGTTTTGATTTGCATTTCTCTAATAACTAAAGAAGATGAGCATCTTTTCATATATCTGTTGGCCATTTGTATTTCTTCCTGGGAGAAGTGTCTATTCATATCCTCTTCCCATTTTTTTATTGGATTGTTTGTTTGTTTGTTGTTGAGTTTTATGAGTTCTTTGTATATTTTGGATATTAGGCCCTTATCTGAGCTGTCGTTTGAAAAAATCATTTCCCATTTAGTTGGCTTTCTGTTTATTTTGTTATCAGTTTCTCTTGCTGAGCAAAAACTTCTTAGTCTGATGTAGTCCCATTCATTAATTTTTGCCTTCACTTCTCTTGCCTGTGGAGTCAAATTCATAAAATGCTCTTTAAAACCCAGGTCCCTGAGTTGAGTACCTATGTCTTCTTCTATGTACTTAATTGTTTCAGGTCTTATGTTTAGATCTTTGATCCATTTTGAGTTAATTTTTGTACAGGGGGAGAGACTGTAGTCCAGTTTCATTCTTTTGCATGTGGCTTTCCAGTTCTCCCAGCACCATTTATTGAAGAGGCTTTCTTTTCTCCATTGTGTGTTGTTGGCCCCTTTATCAAAAATTATTTGACTATATATATGTGGTTTTATTTCTGGACTTTCTATTCTGTTCCATTGGTCTGAGTGTCTATTTTTCTGCCAATACCATGCTGTTTTGATTGTCGTGGCCCTATAATAGAGTTTGAAGTCAGGTATTGAAATGCCCCCAGCTTCATTCTTTTTCTTTAGGATTGCTTTGGCTATTCGGGGTTTTTTATAGTTCCATATAAATCTGATGATTTTTTGCTCTATTTCTTTAAAAAATGTCATTGGAAGTTTGATGGGAATTGCATTAAATTTGTATATTGCTTTGGGTAATATAGCCATCTTGATTATATTTATTCTTCCTAGCCAAGAACAAGGTATATTCTTCCATCTCATTATATCTTTTTCGATTTCCCTTAACAATGGTTTATAGTTTTCATTATATAAGTCCTTTACATTCTTTGTTATGTTTATTCCTAAGTATTTTATTTTTTTTGTTGCAATCGTGAAGGGGATTGTTCTTTTGAGTTCCTTCTCAGTTGTTTCATTGTTGGCATATAGAAAGGCTATTGACTTCTGTATGTTAATTTTGTATCCTGCGACCTTACTGTATTGGCTTATTGTTTCTAGTAGTCTTTTTGTGGATTCTTTGGGGTTTTCGATGTATAGTATCATATCATCTGCAAAAAGTGATACCTTTACTTCTTCTTTTCCGATATGGATGCCTTTTATTTCTTTGTCTTGTCTGATTGCTCTGGCTAGAACCTCTAGTACCACATAAATAACAGTGGAGAGAGTGGACAACCCTGTCTTGTTCCTGATTTAAGGGGGAAAGCCTTCAGTTTAGTGCCATTTAATATGATGTTAGCTGATGGTTTATCATATATGGCCTTTATCATGTTAAGATATTTTCCTTCTATACCCATTTTGTTGAGAGTCTTAAACATAAAATTGTGTTGTATTTTATCGAAAGCCTTTTCTGCGTCTATTGATAAGATCATGTGGTTTTTGTTCTTTGTTTTGTTGATATGGTGTATTACATTAACCGTTTTACGTATGTTGAACCATCCTTGAGATTCTGGGATGAATCCCACTTGATCATGATGTATTATTTTTTTAATATGTTGTTGTATTCGATTTGCTAGTATTTTGTTTAGTATTTTAGCATCTGTATTCATTAGAGATATTGGTCTGTAGTTTTCTTTTTTTGTGCCATCCTTGCCTGGTTTTGGTATGAGGGTTATGTTGGCTTCGTAAAATGTGTTTGGAAGTATTGCTTCTTCTTCAATTTTTTGGAAGACTTTGAGTAGAATAGGAACCAAGTCTTCTTTGAATGTTTGATAAAATTCGCTGGTATAGCCGTCAGGGCCTGGACTTTTATTTTTGGGGAGGTTTTTAATGGTTTTTTCTATTTCTTCTCTACTGATAGGTCTGTTTAGGCTTTCTGCTTCTTCTTGACTCAGTCTAGGAAGGTTGTATTGTTCTAGGAATTTATCCATTTCTTCTAGGTTGTTGAATTTAGTAGCATAAAGTTTTTCATAGTATTCTACAATAATTCTTTGTATATCTACAGTGTCCGTGGTGATTTCTCCTCTTTCATTTTGGATTTTGTTTATATGAGTTCTTTCTCTTTTTTCCTTGGTAAGTCTTGCCAAGGGTTTGTCAATTTTGTTGATCTTTTCAAAGAACCAGCTCCTTGTTCTATTAATTTTTTCTATAGTTTTTCTGTTCTCTAATTCATTTATTTCTGCTCTGATTTTTATTATCTCCTTTCTTCGGCTGGTTTTGGGTTGTCTTTGTTCTTCTTTTTCTAGTTCCTTAAGGTGGGAAGTCAAGTGGTTCACTTGGGCTCTCTCTTGTTTGTTCATATATGCCTGAAGTGATATGAACTTCCCTCTTATCACTGCTTTTGCTGCATCCCATAGATTCTGATATGTCGTATTGTCATTTTCATTAGTCTGTATATATCTTTTGATCTCTGCACTTATTTCTTCTTTGACCCATTCATTTTTTAAAAGTATGTTGTTTAGTTTCCACATTTTTGTGGGATTTTTTTCCTCTTTTTTGCAGTTGAATTCTAGTTTCAAGGCTTTATGATCAGAAAATATGCTTGGTACAACTTCAATTTTTCTGAATTTGCTGATGTTGTTTTTGTGGCCCAACATATGGTCAATTCTTGAGAATGATCCATGTACACTGGAGAAAAATGTATACTCAGTCACTTTGGGATGAAATGTCCTGTAGATGTCTATCATATCCAGGTGCTCTAGTGTTTTGTTTAAGGCCACTATGTCTTTGTTGATTCTCTGTTTGGATGACCGATCTAGAGCCGTCAGCGGTGTATTGAGGTCTCCAAGTATGATTGTGTTTTTGTCAGTTTTTGTTTTAAGATCAATAAGTAGCTGTCTTATATATTTTGGTGCTCCTTGGTTTGGTGCATATATATTAAGAATTGTTATGTCTTCTTGATTCAGTGTCCCCTTAGCCATTATGAAATGGCCATTTTTGTCTCTGAGTACTTTTCCTGTCTTGTAGTCAGCATTATCCGATATGAGTATTGCTACACCTGCTTTTTTTTGGATGTTATTTGCTTGGAGTATTGTTTTCCAGCCTTTCACTTTGAATTTGTTTTTATCCTTGTTACTTAGATGAGTTTCCTGTAGGCAGCATACAGTTGGATTTTCTTTTTTAATCCATTCTGCTACTCTGTGCCTTTTTATTGGTGAGTTTAATCCGTTTACATTTAGTGTAATTATTGATACTTGTGGGTTCCCTATTGCCATTTTATATCTTGCTTTCTGTTAGTTTTGTGTCTTGTTTGATCCTTCTCTTTTGTTTTTCTATCTTTTGTTTTTATTTGGTTGTATTCCATACATCTTTCCACTGTTGCTATCTTTTTTATCTCATGTGCTTCTGTGGTGGTTTTTTCAATGGTGGTTACCTTTGAATAATGAAAAGGGTCCCTACCCTGTTCATTGTAGCGAACTATTTTGTGAGTACTTTTGCACTTCATGGTGCACTTTTGACCAGTCACAGGAAAGCAACAAAAGACTATAGAAATGTGAAATCTGCACCAAATAAAAGGAAAACTCTCCCAGTTTCATACCTTTTCAGTGCAGTTCGATGTGGCTCATGCACAGATTTTTTTGGGCTCCTTAGGTAGCTATCCCGTATAGCCTCTACAGACTCGTCACTGACTGATGGCCTACCAGAACAGGGTTTCTTCACCAAACTGCCGGTTTCCTTCAACTGCTTATCCGACCAAGTAATGTTATTCCTATGTGGTGGCTCTTCGTTATAAATGCACTGATATTCACGTTGCACTCTGGTCACAGATTCGAATTTAGCAAGCCACAGAACACACTGAACTTTCCTCTGTTCTGTCCACATCTCGACTGGCATGGCTGTGGGCTGCTCCGCTGTATACATGGTGTTACATCATCATCTGTGCATGCACACATGCTGGCACATTATCCTACAGAAACTGGGAGGGTTTTCCTTTTATTTGGTGCAGATTTCACATTTCTATCATCTTTTGTTGCTTTCCTGTGACCGGTCAAAAGTGCACCATGACTTTACAGACATACTGTACATACATATATTAAACATATACATACATACACACACACACATATATATACATACATGTATACATAATATACACATATATATATTTATGAAACATTTTAGAATTAAAGTTCTACACCACTGTAAGTAAGAAAATATGGGACCATTTTGCTTCTACCCTATATACTTTCAAGAACTCTGGTTCTAGATAATGTGGGTATTGGAGGCTCTCTTAGAAACCTATGTAGAGAAGTCTCAGGACTTCCCTACACAAAGGACATAGCCCATCAAAGCAGGATCCTTATATCCTCTGTGTTTCCCAAATCGTTATAACCTGCTGTTACACTCGTGGCATATATATGACAGCTAGAATTCACTACTGCTAGCTTGTAATGTTATAGCTTTTTAAATTCCGCACCAACCTATTAAGTTTGGGATAATAAGCAATATGGGGAATTACCTTAATCAGCAGATATTATATTAATAACCTCCAAAAAAAACCTTGGAGTATGTAAAATGATTATGTATTACCCAAAATCAAGATACAGCAACAAAAGTATAATTCCACAATGGTAAGATATTTTTCCCCTGTGGTCGTAGTTCTGTTTTGTTTTTATTGTTTTTGCTTTTAATCTGGGGAAGAAAGAACTCACTGTTCCGGAATTCTGGAGAGGAGACAGCTATTGCCAGTGGCAGTATAGAAATAAAGATAATTTCAGACAACAGCAGGCTTTCTTGCACATTCTTTTCCATTTCATTAATAACATGGTCCATAAAGAGCCATGCTTTTTGAAGCTGAAAGCGGGGATAAAAATTCCTCAGAAAGAGTAGACATCTGTGCAAATAATTAACATTTTTTAGACACATACCCCCCCTTTTCATTGGCTTCTTATTGAAATACTGACAGAAGATGAGGCAATTATTAGCAACATCATCTACTGGGCACCCTATTTTCTATGCCACCATGTGTTTGTATGTTTTTTAATCCCCCCACTGAAAGGAGTAAATTTCTGTATGTCTCTGAATTGTGTTGAGAATGTTATAGCAGCTCTACATCTGAAAGGATTCTGTCAAATATTAGACATGTGTAAGTAAGGGCTGATCTATTTTCTTCCCTATTGTTTGTATCACTATTAGAACAGTGCTTGGCCTCAAATTTATGTTTATTAAATGCTTTTTAGATAAATGAATGAATGTAGTTCAACCTTTATATTTTCCAGAATTTCACCACTTCACACTACCTTTATATGATATTTACCTCCTTGGTTTAAATGCTAGGAGTTCCCACCTGGTCTCCACGCTTCTCTCTTTTCCACTGCCTATTACTATCACACCAACAGAGGGAAGATCCTTTTAAAACACCGTCAGCTCATGTTCCTGCTCTGCACAAAACCCCTCGATGACAGCGTGTCTCATAAAAATAAAAGCTAATGCAGCCTGCCAGTATCTATCTGGGCTCGAACTCTCTGCTGTTTCTTGAATATGACAGGCGTATTCTTACCTCAGTGCCTTTGGACCCATCTTCCCCTTTCTGGGGAAACTGTTCCGCCAGATTCTGGCTCTTTCATGTCTTTTATTCTTTTTAAGGTCTTTGCTTAAATGTTACCTTTTCAGTGAGACTTTCCATGACAAGCATATATAAAAATGGATCCCTTGCCCCATGCCAGCATTTCATAGTAATTTTCACCAAATTACTCTTTTTTTTTTCCTTTTTTTTTTTTTTTTAGCTATTGTGACTATTTCTTTTTACTAGAAGTTCCTGAGGGTAAGAATTTTTGTCCATTTTGTTCACATTTTGTCACCATTGACAATAACATTGGCTGGATGCTCAATAAAAGGCTCTCAATAAAGGCTCTCAAGCAATACTTTAATGAGAAAATAGAAGCCCACGTGAGGTGAGTGATCTGCCAAAGGCCACTTTAGGAGCTTGATGTTAAAACCTCATGAAAATCTCAGAGGCTGTGAATCAGGTTAGACACAGGCCCAGTTTAGCATCTTGAAAATGGATGTCTTTCCCCATAGATATTTTAAGTATGTGGGTTACAGGGATGAGGTTCAATGAAAAATTAAAATACTCTACTCTCTTCTCTGTTTTATCGGGAAAAGAGATGTACTCTTTACGGCACTATTAGAACTTCAACACCAGGGAGGAATGCTGCTTATAAGGATTTTAGGGATTTGAGTCAATCTTAACTTGATTATCACTCTAAGAGAATTTTAAAGACAATACTCCCATAATTTGACTTTGTGGATTCTAAAAAATATCTTAGAAATGCCATATGCAAATATTAAAAGTATGCATATATATAAATATATATATCACATATGTATATAACAATTATCCTCTACCATAACTTATTATCTTTTTTCATAAAATAATATCTAACCCCTTAAATAAATAAAAGAGAAAGAGAAGTATCTAAAATACAGGGTAGTTTCTTATTTATTTCTGTGGTACATTGTTTTTCCAACTCTGTGAAATATAATTGACAGTTAATATAATATAAGTTTAAGGTGTACAGTGTAATTGATAGACATATATTGTAAAATGATTACCACCATATCATTATCTAACATAACCATCACATCACATAATTATTTATTTTATTTTTGTGGTAAAAACATTGAAAAACTACCCTCTTAGCGACTTTTATGTATATAGTAAGGTATTTGTAAGTGTAAGGCCAGTGGCCATTGCTGTGGCCGTGCAGGTTCTCATTGCATTTGGGCAGACTGTAAAAGAACTGTGGAGCCAGAGGATGTTGGCTGTTCCATTTATTAGAGTCTTGTAAGGGCGGACAAGCAAACAGGCAGGGAAGACTGCTTCCTTTTCTATCAGGGCTCCCAAAGCCCTGACTCCTTCTCTGGTTCCACAGCCAGAGTCCTTCTCTCTCTAAGCACTCTGCCCAAGGTGCAAACTGGAGGCCCGTCTCTAGCTCCCTACTCCACAGTAGGTGGGAGGGCCTCAGGGCTGTATCCATGGAAGTTTAAAGTGTCTTGGTGCATCTCTCCAACTGGATGAAAAGTTTCCCCGTGCAGGAGAGCCTCCACCATAGCTGCCTCCCCATCAGGGTCTCTCACACTTGTCCAAAGGTGGCATGTCCATCCACCAAGGGAGCCAGTGCCCCCTCTTCTGCTTGCAGTCCAAGAGTCAGTTTACAATAGCCCAGCTGTCTATGTAAATCACCAAGGTGAAGAGCCAGGTGAAGGTCCATTACAGGCAACTAGGTTCATATAGGGCCTCAGGCCTCCCTCCTCATTCCCGCCATTACAGCAGCTCTGAAGACGCTGCCCCAAGAAGGAGTGTATGGCAGCAGTGGCCAACCTCTCCATCTCTGTTCCAGAGAGCATGATGCCATCCACCCCTATGTCCCACAATCGCAGCAAGCCTGCCAGGGGCTCAGTGGGTACTCTTTGCTGCTGGGTTTTTACCTTCTGGACAACCACTGGCCAAGCTCTGAGTGTGCGGATGGTAGCTTCAGCCCGAGCCTCCTCATCCTCAGAAGAGTAGCTGGAAATGCCTGCTCCTGCCAACTCAGAGCCACTCTGCAGGCACAGCTCCATCTTCAGCTCCTGCGGCTGCCATCTCTCAGCCTGAAGCTAAACCCACAGTTTTTCCTCCAACAACTGCCGCTGCCAATGTTTAACTTCCAGGGCAAACTGCAACTCACATACCTGTGCAGCCTCTGTCTCCAGAGACCTTTCCAATTCCAGGTGCCACACCTGCAGTTCTCGAATCTGTAGCTCCTTTCCCGTGACCATTCCAGCTCATGCCATTGCTGCCACTCGGTTTGCAGTTTATTCTGGAGCTCTTGACCTTGGCTCTCAGTTTCCTTTCACAGGCCTGTATAAAACAGCCAGCCAACAGTCCCCAAAAAGAGAGCCATGGGGAACCATATAGCTGGGGAGCAATGACCAGTCTTCTCCCCCACCCCTCAAGGGTGGCTGCGGTTCCATATCACTCTGATCTGAATCCTGCTGGCTGCACCAGATGTATGGCCATGGCGGCGGTCCCTGGCCCTACAGTATTATTAGTTATAATCACAAGCTTTGCATTAGATTCTCAGAACATATCCATCCTATAGTAGGACTTTTGCCCCCTTTGACCAACAGCATCATCCAATTTTCTCCACCCCTTAGCCCCTTGAAACCACCACTTTAATATGTTTTTAGGAGTTTGGCTTTATAAGATTCCACAGAGTAGAGATATACAGTATTTGTCATTCATTCTGACTTATTTAACTAACCATAATTCCCTCAAGTTTCATACACATTGTTGCAATGGAAGGATTTCATTCTTTCACGTGGCTGACTAATATTTTAAGGTGTATAATATATTACATTTTCTTTATCCATTCATCTCTTGATAAACACTTTGATTTTTCCCATATGTTGGCTATTGTGAACAATGTTACAATGAACATAAAAGTGTAGCTATTTCTTTCAGGACCTGTTTTAATTTTCTTTAGATATATACCCAGAAGTAGAATTTTTGAATTGTATCATCATTCTAATTTTTTTTTTTTGAAAAACCATACCAGTTTACATTTAAATGAATAACACACAGGGTTCTCTCTTCTCCACATCCTCATCAGCACTTTTTGACTCTAGCCTATATGAGGTAATATCTCATTGTGATTTGGACTTGCATTGCCCCGGTGATTAGTGATGTTGAGGTCTTTTCATATGTCTGTTGGCTATCCCTATGCCTTCTTTGGAAAAATCCTTCTTTAGTTCCTCTGCTCATTTTAATTAGATTGTTTGGCTCTTTGAAGACTCTTATAGTTTTCAGTATGCAGAGCTTTTACCTCCTTATTTAAATTATTCCTAAGTTATTTAATTGTTTGTGATGCTATGGTGAATGAGATTGCTTACTTTTTATTAACATATTGATTTTGTATTCTGCAACCTCACTGAATTTATTGATTAGTGCTAACATTCTTTTGGTACGCTTTTAAAATTTCTATATATAACATCATATCATCTTTAATCAGAAAAATTTTAGTTCTTCATTTCTAAGTTGGATGACTTTTATTTTTTTCTTGCCTGATTGTTTTGACTAGAACTTGTAGTACTATGTTGAATAGGAGTAGTGAGAGTGTGCACCCTTGTCTTGTTCCTAATCTTAGAAAAAGAAGCTTTTAATCTTTCACTGTTGATTATAATATTGGCTGTGGGTTTGTCACATATGGCCTTTATTGTGTTGAGGGATATTACCTCTAGACCCAAGGTTGAGTCTTTCTTTGTTTTTAAATCATAAAAAGATATTGTATTTTGTCAAATGCTTTTTCTGCATCTTTTGTGATGATTACATAATTTTTCTCTCACTTTATTAATTAGCACATAACATTTATTGATTTGCCTACAAGGAACCATCCATTCATTTCAGGAATAAATCTTCCTTGATCTTTTTAATGTGCTACTAAATTTGGTTTTCTAATTTTTTGTTGAGATTTTTTACATCTATATTTATCAGTTATATTAATCTGTAGTTTTCTCATAGTCCCTAAAGTGTAGGTCTTTAAATTCGGTGGACTTTATACTTCATGAAAAAACTTGCTATATTGAGCTTGTTTTTCTTATTTTCATATGTTCAAACAGTGAACTGTACACCTGTGTTAAGGAACCACTTCTTACACATTTGAATTTGTACCACCATTGAGTTTTGACACCAAAAATGATATTATTCTACTGTACCTCTTTGCTGCCTAAGACCTGAAGAAACTATACAAAGACAAGTTAGAGTGTTGTTTCTAAGGATTAGTCATCAGTCAGGTAAAAAGAAACACTTTTCCCATATTTCAAAGTTACTAATTCCACAATGACATAACAGATTAGTTTTTTAACCCTTTGAGTAGTGAGTTTTTTCGTGTTCACTGACCCCTGGCAGTCAGTTTTTTTGTTTTTTCAAAAAATGAAATTAGTTCCAGTTCTAGTTTAATTAATTTAAAATTATGTTTGCTTAATAACTAATTTATGGAAACAAGAAGAACATACATTTGCCTTATTTTAGTATTGCCTTACACATTTTTAAAGTAAGTCAATTGTACTGTGGATAGTCAGGAGGCACGAGGACGTACATAAACGTTCATACTACTTAAAGAGTTAATAAATATTGTTCATATGCAGGGATAAACATGGGACATATAGCAGAGATAAATAGGCTACAATTTGATTTAGCTCATATATCATCCAGAATTGGAAAGATATTAACAAGTATAAAAACTTCCCAAATAATCATGCTAAAGGCCAATTCATTCCTTTATCTATTTGTTTGTTTTCCTCATTTATTATTTAAAACAACATTAAAAGATAGATATAATAAAGCAAAAGTTTAACTTACATTTGTTTTGTCAAATGATATAAGTAGAGAAGAGGAAAATAAGGTTGCATAAAAAAGAATAGGAGTAATAAAGGGATAAATTTGCATTTAATCTTCAGCTCCAATGCTTACATAGTCAATCTAATATTTGTGTGGATCAAATATTTGTTTACATGGGGTATAATTTGCAGCCATTATAAATTAAAATAAATAAATAACATTTAATATTATAAAATAATTTATATAAATACATATAAAAAATAATGTCCAGTACATGCAAATTTAGTCAAACTCAGCAACACATAACAATAGGGCTCAAAGAGTAATGAGAAAATACAAAAGGCTATCTGCTTTTTATCACCTGTAACTCCTATTCCTGTCTTAATTGAAGTTAGAAAATCTCTTTGGAATGACTAGAAATGGTCATTCCAGTAATATACGCTGTCATATATGTTAATTCTGAAAATACTGTCATGTTTACAAAAACATTTGTTATAGACCATCACTTGAATCAAGTTAATTCTTTCTATCAGTTTGTTGAGCATCTGCTAACTCTGAAGTGGAAAGCTAGACACAACATCTCAGAACATAGCTCAGGTCCTTTGCATTGGAAGTTAAATATAAAAAAAAACATAGAAGGGACTATGCTTTGAAGGATTTATATTTAATAACATAGATGAAAACCTTAGGGAAAAAACCAACATGGGTGGTTATGCTAAGTGAAATAAGTCAGACAGGAAAAGACAAATGCCATATGATTTCACTTATATGTGAAATCTAGAAAACAAAATAAATTAACAAACAAAATAGAAACAAACTCATAGACACAAAGAATAAATTGATGATCTCCAGATGGGAGGTAGGAGTGGGGAGGCTGGGAGAAAAAGGTGAAAGAACCAAGATGTACAAATTGGTTGTGACAAAATAGTCACAGGGTTGTAAAGTACAGCATAAGAAATAGAGTCAATAATATTATAATAACTACATACAGTGTCAAGTGGCTACTAAGCTTAGGTAGTTACTTTATAAGATATAGAAATGTCTAATTACTATGGTGCATGCCTGAAACTAATATAATATTGTATATAATATGGAAAATAAATAAAATTTTAATTTTTTTACTTATTTATTCATTTTAGAGAGGAGAGGGAGAGACAGAAGGAGAGAGAGAGAGGAGAGACAGAGAGAGAAGGGGGGAGGAGCTGGAAGCATCAACTCCCATATGTGCCTTGACCAGGCAAGCCCAGGGTTTCGAACCGGCGACCTCAGCATTTCCAGGTAGATGCTTTATCCACTGCGCCACCACAGGTCAGGAGGAAAATAAATAAAATTTTTAAATGAACATAGATAAGCCCTGGTCAGTTGGCTCAGTGGTAGAGCATTGGCCCAGCATGTGGATGTCCAGATTTGATTCCCAGTCAGGGCACACAGAAGAAGCACCCATCTGCTTCTCCACCCTTCCCCCCTTTCGCTTCTCTCTCTCTCTCTCTCTCTCTCTCTCTCTCTCTCTCTCTCTCTCTCTCTTCCCCTCCTGCAGCCATGGCTCAATTGAAATGAGTAAGCCCCAGGCAATGAGGATGCCTCCATGGTCTCTGACTCAGGTGCTAAGAGGAGCTCGGTTGATGAGCAATGGAGCAACACCCCAGAGGGGCAGAGTACCACCTCCTAGTGGGCTTGCTGGTGGATCCCAGTTGAGGGGTATGCAGCAGTCTCTGCCTTCCTTACTCTCATGGAATTAAATAATAATAATAATAAGCATAGGTACTTTTTATATCCACCTGATACATTTTATTATTTCAGTTTGCCTTTTGCCGTAAGGTCTCTGATTTTTTTTTGTAATTAAACTAATATTTCAATAAATGAAAACAAAGTTACATCATATTTTCATATCAGACTAGTTCTTTAGAGAACAAAAGCAGGCAAATAAAAGCAAAGAACACGTTGAATGGCACATAATATAAATTGGTAGCAAAATCCAATAAAAATTGAATAGTGTCAATATTATCAGTGACCAATTAGGCCTACTTAGTCTAAAAAGTAGTCAAATTGCCCTTTTTCTTGATTTAAGTCACAATGAAGATAAAATAAGTATGGCATTATTTTAGCAGTCTAATTAGAAAAATTGCCATAATATGCAGTAGACCAAAAAGTTCATATAAATTTAGAAATCAATATAGGTACATTTTATGTCTTTTAAGATTATTGTAGTTATCTACTAAACACACTAACATTTTTTAAAAATTTTTATTTAGACAATTTATTTTAACAGGGTGACATTGATCAACTCAAGTACATAAATTCAGAGAAAACATCTCCAGATCATTTCGACATTTGATTATGTTGTATACACATCACCCAAAGTCAAATTGCCCTTCATCATGTTTTATTTGGTTTTCTTTATGCCCCTCCTCTACTGCTACCCCCTCCCTCTCTTCCCTTTCCCTCCCCCTGGTAACCATTTTACTCTTATCTATGCCTATGAGTCTGAATTTTGTGTCCCACCTATGTATGGAATCATACAGTTCCTAGTTTTTTCTGATTTACTTACTTCACTCAGTATAATGTTATCAAGGTCCATTCATGTTGTCGTAAATGATCCTATGTCATCATTTCTTATGGCTAAGTAGTATTCCATAGTATATATGTACCACATCTTCTTTATCCAATCCTCTATTGAAGGAATTTTTGGTTGTTTCCATGTCTTGGCCACTGTGAATAATGCTTCGATGAACATGGGGCTGCATGCGTCTTTAAGTACCAATGTTTTTGAGTTTTGGGGGTATATACCCAGTAGAGGGATTGCTGGGTCATATGGTAGTTCTACTCTTAATTTTTTAAAGAACCACCATACTTTCTTCCATAATGGTTGTACTACTTTACATTCCCACCAACAGTGGATGAGGGTTCCTTTCTCTCCACAGCTTCTCCAACACTTGTTCTTACCTGTCTTGTTGATAATAACTAATCTAACAGGTGTGAGGTGGTATCTCATTGTAGTTTTGATTTGCATTTCTTTAATAGCTAGCGAAGATGAGCATCTTTTCATATATCTATTGGCCATTTGTATATCTTCTTGGGAGACGTGTCTGTTCATGTCCTCTTCCCATTTTTTTATTGGATTGTTTCCTTGTTTGTTGTTGAGTTTTGTGAGTTGTTTGTATATTTTGGATATTAGCCCTTATCTGAGCTGTTGTTTGAAAATATTATCTCTTATTTAGTTGGCTGTCTGTTTTGTTGTCAGTTTCTTTTGCTGTGCAAAAGCTTCTTAGTCTGATTTAGTCCCATTCATTTATCTTTGCCTTCACTTCCCTTGCCTTTAGAGTCAAATTCATAAAATGTTCTTTATGGCCAAGGTCCATGAGTTTAGTACCTATGTTATCTTCTATGTAATTTATTGTTTCAGATCTTATATTTAGGTCTTTGATCTATTTTGAAATAATTTTGGTACAAAGGTACAAACTGTAGTCGAGTTTCATTCTTTTGCACGTGTCTCTCCGGTTTTCCCAGCACCATTTGTTGAAGAAGCTTTCTTTTCTCTGTTGTGAAACACACCAACATTTAATGGGTTAAAACTACATCTTTCTCCTGATATTGTGGACCAGACCTAAGAAATGGCTCAGCTTCGCACTACTTTTAATCCAGGGATGGCATCTAGGAGCAGTTGGGAGCCAGGCTGGTCTAGAAGATCCAAGATGGCTTTATGAACATCTCTGGCACCTTGGTGAGTCTTTATAACACAGTAGGCAGACTTCTTACAAGACAGGACTCAAGAGACGAAACAGAAGCTCTCAGTCCTCTTAAAAGCTAGGCCTTGGTCTGGCATAGCACCACACAGCTGTCCAGGCCAGCCTGGCTTCAAAGGAAAGGAAAAGACAGCTCACCTTTCACTATGAGGAACAGCAAATAATTGTGACCATTTTCTATTCTTTCCAAAATAGTAGTTTGTGTTTAGACTCTGAAGTGCTTCAATACCAGTGTACATGGCATGATTCTAATTATAAATATGAGAGAATGAAAATAAAAGTTTGACCCTATGATATCTTAGCTATGGCTATTATGTGTTCATTTATGCCACATGGTTTGTTGTGGTATAGCTAACCCATGTGACATTTTCACCATTTTAGTAATAACAGGTAATGTTTTCTTAAGGATTAAAGATTAAAGTATATAAAATGGTCCTATTATTAAAATCTATTAGATATTAAGTTCAGTTTTCTCCTATGATACAGATTTTTGTAGTATAATTCTACTCTTGGTAAATTTTGGGTTTCCTTTTTTAAACCATTCTCATAAAGAGTACTGGTCAGTAAGCAAAAAAAAATTACACACACACATATAAATACATGCACACATGTATGTATGGAGATGCATAAACACATGCATATATTATACATGAATATAAATAGATAAACTCACATGTACACACCACACAATGGCTCAAAAATCTTTAAAGAAACAATTCTACCACCAATATTTTCTCTATTTTTATACTCATATATACAGGATAAAACTCTAAATGAAAACATTAAAGACACCTCAAAAGAGGACTTTCCTCATAGGGCTAGAAATCCAGTATTTGATCAGTGACAACAGTCTATATTTTTGCAGCGCTTGATTTACAGTTTCAAATTGGCTTTGAAAAATATAATAGAACATCTTTAATTAATTCCCCCCAAATTCACATTTATGGATAAGTAATAATCCATCAGCTGTTTTATTTGCTAACAGAACCTCAGAGCTAGACAGTCTTAATCACTTCAGCCGTTTATACCTTCATTTCAGCTTTATTTCAGTCGAGCCATTTAGTGGAGTTTATCTAAATTACTATATCTTTTTTCTTATCACACATTCAGAGCTGTAACACAGAAACTAATTTCAGGTGCAAAATAGACTATCGCAGAGGCCCAGGCATCAGTAGTACAGATGCATTAGAATGAAAAGTTACCTGTCACTAAAGGATATTTGTCTCTGTAATGAGCTGAGGCAAAAGGAACTGTGGCTATAATAAAATTAGAAGACACCAGTAGTATTACAGAATCCTAACTCTGAGCGAAAATACAGATCCCTCGATTCAAGCTCTAGAACTAAGTGAATGCCCAGTAAAATATATTTTGAAATATATCTCAGTACTTACTTCAGAAGATAGGTAAAGAGAATCCCAAATAATAGAATAAACCCTGGCCCTGGTTAGTTGGCTCAGTACATTATGGGCCTACCTGGCACACCAAAGATCGTGGATTCAACCCCTGTTCATGGCATTTATGAGAAGCAATCAGTGACTACACAGCTAAATGGAACAACTAAGTAAACAAGTTGATGCTTCTCTGTCTCTTTCTCTATTTCTGTTTCTCTTTCCCTTTCTCCCTCTCCCTTCCCTCCCGCCTCTTTCTCTCTCTCAAAATATAAAATAAGAAGACATCTTATTATTGCTAAAATGCCATAGTATGTAGGTGATTGATTAAGTCGAAGCTATTTTATTAGTTACAATATTTCTGAACAAGATACAATTTTCAAAAGGTTGAGTGACAGCTTAATAGTAGTGTGTGTGTGTACATAAATATTTAAAAGCATTATTATTAAAGTCAAATTAAATTTATTCATTTTAGAAAAGTAGGCTTTCTTAAATCTTCTTTTAACTTTAAATTATTCTAAAATATCCACATTGATCCATTAAAATTTTAATGTAAAATGAGATATAGACAGCCTTTTACATATGTCACCATGGAAAGATCTGCTTAGATATTCCTGAAAACCAGTGCCTAATTTATAGACAACAGGGGCTAGATCACTCACCTTGTCACCTAACTTCTCTCTCCAGCATCACCTATTGCCTTCTGAAGCTTGCACTCAATGCTGCAGCTAAACTCAAATACATTGTATTCCCTTAATATAGAATATTATCTTCCCTTTAGAGAAGTTCAAACATACTTTTTCGTTTGCCTGGAAGTTTGTTTCCTCCTTTTTACCTTACTTCTTTCCATTCATCTTTCTAGTTTAAGCTTTATTTCCTCTAAGAATTGTTTTCCTAATTCCATTGCTGCTTACACTTAGCTCTCCTAATAGCTAGTGTGATGGGCATAGTAATGTGTCTCCCAGACACCATCAAAAAGGAATTTGTTGCTGGATGCTTAGAGTCCTGCCAGCTGGCAGGCTTCAGTGGAAGTATTCTCAGTCACTTCAGCTCCAGAGAACCACCTCACTCAAGTTGAAACTCCCCAAGTTGAAGTGACCTTTAAATAATTATTGACTAAAGGGGAAGCATACAGGTCCAGACATTTTGATCCAATGGGGAAAAGTCTGACAGAACATTGTAGCTCCAGAGCTCCCTCTAGGGTTGCCTGAGGCTGATGTCAGGCTGGGAAGACAGGCTGACTTCACTCTGCCCAACTCTATTACCTTTTCTCCTTTCTAGAGCCCTCCCTGATCCTTGGGGTGCACCCTAAAAAGTATTCTGTACTCTTAACTCTGACTTAGAGATACCAACATGATTCATACTTACAAACCATTTTACATTACTCTTGCCATGTTATTGTAATTAAAACACAATATTGCGATTATCTATTTGTCTCTACTTCCCATAAGATAACTTCAAGAAAACCAGCACATAATAGATGCTCAATAAATATTGAATGAATTTATGGATGGATTAGTGTACAAATGAATCTGTTAAAGACAAATTGAGAAATAATACTGTTTTAAAGAAGAATAATTTTCTACCTCAGTTAAGTAGATATTACTGAATTCATCATCCCCTGGTGACTTTAAAAAAAAAAAAAAATCTATCTGAGTTTATTTTATCAATGGCAATTGCTGTCCTGGAGCATACTCATTACCCAAGTGTTAAGTATGAAATATCGACCTTACTTTTTGCAAATTTCATTGCACATCCTCTTTGAACCTGGGCCATTGACTGCTTTTCCTTACCATGCAAATTAATTTCCCCTTCTACCTTTCCATTTCCCTATGCAGCAATTTACTATATGTAAATAACACTGAAATATGGAGAAAGAAACCAAAACCAAAAACAAAGCAAAGCAGAACAAATGAACAAATAAACAAAATAAAAATTTGGTGTAGCCACAAATTGGATAAAGATTCCAAGCTATATCTATATAAGTTGAGATAAAGAATAAAGCAATTAAATTATTTCTGTGAGGTTGAACTGAGAACTCTGATTAAATATTTTCTTTAAATGATATTGTCATGAAGCTATATTAAAGTGCATAATTCAGTTAGATTAAGTTGAAAGTATTGCATGATATGATAACTCTTTACTTGGGAGAGTTTAGAGGTGTGGACTTTGACTCATAGTGACCTTTATCTTGCCAAGAACGTGGTCAGCAGGCTGGGTTCTACCATTGAACTACTTGGGTTTGAATCCTTTTCTTCCACTCACTAGTTGCATGATTTGGGGCAAATTATTTAGCCACTCTGGGTCTTAGTTTCCTCATATATAAAATGGACTAATAATTGTACCAACCCCCTAAATTATGGAGATGATAAAATGAACTTACATACAAAGTAGCAATACTTATGGTTACCATTGTTGGGGGAAAGCCCTGAAAGTCTAAAATCAATCTATTCTTATTAAAAATATGAGTCAGAAGTTAGTGAACAATTTACATTTTAAAAGAAGTTCAGCAGATTGTAAAAAGTATATAAGAAGTATGCCAAAATGGAAGGAGATTCGAGCAGGACTATTCAAACAAATATTCTCCTGATAATCAATAAACTAATGGAGTTATAAAAACTTAAGATGCATCTGTTAAAAAATCCAGTGATCTCATACCATTTGACATAGGGATTAAAAAAGAAAAAAAAAAGCCTGACCCAGCTTGTTAGGCCCTGAGTACCTCATAGGGATGGCAATCATCAAGTCAATAGTTTCTAGTGACATTATCATCAAAAATTATAAAATGCATTTAGATTTTACTTGTGAAAGACATCACCAAAATTAGAAATAATATATTTTGGAAAGATTTCCAAGAATGATATATAAATATGAATATCTAGAATTCCAGAGTGATCTTTAGTTATATGACAGAACATGTGTTGTGGAAGAGCTCATTCCCTGATATTTTATGGTTTGTCTTCCACTTGGAACATTTCTCTTTCAGCCCTCTGCTAAGTAAAGGCAGTTCGTGCACCAGGATACTGAGCTGCAATGAAGATGGCTGCCCTAAAAGAGTAGAGTGGGTTATGTCCCCTTTATGAAATATAACATTTTTCAATGAAAATAAATCTATGTCATACAACCTAGTACTATACAAAGAATGGAGAGAAGAATGAAGAAAGTGTCAAAGGGGATAGCTACTTTCTTGTCATTCATTCTTTTTTCTATGCTATTGTCAAGATTTAGGTGGCACAGAAGAGTTCTTCGTAAACAGTGCATTTACTGGGTGTAAAGGCAGAAAGGGGCTGATTCACCGGCCTACAGATTATGGGAACCAGCAGAGAAAATACTGCTGCATAGATATGCTTGACTGAAAATGTGTGCATATGTGCTGTGTAAAATTAATGACTCTGCTAAATATTTAAATGTTCATAAAACATCTGCTTCCAGCATATAGAGTTTTGTCAAACTTCCTGAAATCCAGTATTTTGAGCAAGAGGACAACATACACATACAATTTCTTACAAGGGTTCTCATTATTAACATGTTAATACACATATTTATTTAAATAATTGCATCTTACCAAGAAAATTAATTGAAATTCTATCAAAATGCTTCTACAGTCTACATCCAAGATCAGGGGTAAAGTAAGGAAGAGTTTACCTCTTACCAGTGAGTCTATATCTAACCAGCCAAAAACCCTAATGAAAGGATTCAGTGATCCAGTGTCTTAGTCTGTTTTCCTCTAAAACCAAGGCCAGAAGGGGCTTCCTGTAGGTAGTTTATATTGGGAAGTGGTCTCAGAGGAGAGGAGGTGGCGGACTGGAAGAAGTGAAACCAGGACGAAATGAAAACCTACTGATGGTAAGTTAAATATATAGTTGGTCACCATTGAGGATAACAGTGCTTTATCACACAGAGACCTTTTAAAGGTGAAATACCTCTTAGTTGTTTGTTTATGGACTAGAAGAGGAACTTTTTTTTACCAACTACTAACAGTCTCTGATGAAAGTGAAAGAAGAATATGCCAAAGCAGGACTGCACTTGAATATTAGGAAGACAAAAATTATCACCACAGAAGAAATAATACAACTTTGATATAGATCATGAAGACATTGAAAGTGTTAAGGATTTTTCATACCTTGGTTAAGTCATCAATTTAAGTAGAGACTAAAGTCAAGAAACCTAGAGAAGGTTGGGAATTGCTCAGAAGGGCAGCAATGGAAGAATTAGGAAAGATTACCAAAAGCAAAGATGTGTCATTAGAGACCAAGGCTAAAGTCATCTACATCCTGTATCCCCAAATGTTGACTGTTCAGGCATCTGATTTCTATTTTTTGTTTTGTTTTGTTTTCAACAGTAATATTAAATCTTATTTTGTGGCAAGTAAAAGAAAATAAGGTTAAATGTTAGCAATTAGCAACCTGGTTTACTATATCAGAGATGAAATATACTGCTCACAAAAATTAGGGGATATTTCAAAGTGAATATGAAGCGATAAAATATCCCCTAATTTTTGTAGCAGGTCATTGACTAGATTTTGAAAACAAATTATTGCATGCTTACAAACTTTCTAGGGTCAGGTAAGTAATATAAATTTGGTCAGTAAGGAACTAACATAGTTTTGGTAAAAACTGAAGCAAATCAAAAAGCATATAAACTAAGGATTTAACTGCTTCTTAGTTTTAATCATTGCTAGGTAAGGACACCTGCCTTGTATTGTCACCTCATCTGATTGTTAAACAGTATATGTATTTCTAGTTCTTACTGATTTAATTTTTCAAAACCCATATTTCAGCATACAAAGCCAACTTTTGGTCATACTCTGGAGAGAATAATTTGAGTATATGCAGAACCAAAGATTGCCAAAATGCCCTCCATAAAGCAATATTCTAAAAATTACAGTTATAAATTTATTGTCTAGGTAATTAAATCTGGTGGTTTCTCTCTATTTAGCTGAACCATGTCAAAAAAATTGAACTATTTTTTTGAGCTTATTAGAAAAAAAATGGCTAAAGTTTTTGCCAAATTAGAATGTTGAGAATCTCAGAAGCTGACATCTACCAGATCCAATTTTGTTTGACATCAAAATTTCCAGAAAGATTTTATAATTTGGTGACATCATGTTGAAGCTGCAAATGCAGTGGATAATTTGGTACTAAAATTTAAAGGCATACTTTTATTTTGCCTTTTATAAATATTCTATAATAATGAAGACATTTTTCAGATATTTATCTGTTAGTTTAAAGATGTTTTGTGAGGCCCTGGCCAGAAGGCTCAGGGGTAGAGTGTCAGCTTGGCATGTGGAAGTCCTGGGTTAGATTACTGGTCAGGGCACACAGGAGAAGTGATCATCTGCTTCTCCACCCCTCCTCTTTCCCCCTTCTCTCTCTCTCTCTTTCTCTTTCTCTCCCACAGCCATGTCTTGAATGGTTTGAACAAGTTGGTCCCAGGCTCTGAGGATGGCTCCATGGCCTCGCCTCAGGCACTGAAATAGTTTGGTTGCTGAGCAACAGATCAGTCGCCTCAGATGGACAGAACATTACCTCTTAGGAGGCTTACTGGGTGGATCCTGGGCAGGGCACCTGCGGGAATCTGTCTGTTTCCCTACTTTTCACTTAAAAATAATGTTTTGTGAGATAGTATAACTTTTTCCTCAAAGGGTTACACATCTTTCAAATCTTATAAACTCATTAAACATAAGTGTGTAATAAAGGAGAGATATGACAGGTACATTACAAATTAAAATTATATTTTCCTTATAATATATAAATTTTCTATTGTTTACCTGATTAATTGTTTTTGTTAAGAAAATAAGACCAAGCAACCAAAGCAAATTTTATTATAGTCCCTCGTGAATTGCTTTGAATGAGTAACCTGTGTGTAAGCCTTCTTAATAAAGTAACCTTGAGCTTAACCAGTTTCCTGAAAAGTGGTTCTGCTTTATTTCTTGTAAATCATCAACATAAGTTGGATCCAACTTCAGTTTAGGTCTGAAAAGAAAACTAATTTTATACTGTCCCAAGATCAACAATTCAATGAACTTCAGTGAGCTGTGCCTGCTAAGATTCAAACATGTTTTAAGCATATATGTAGCTTAAGTCCTTCCAAAGGCACATCTTTAGGATGTTTGGCAATGGAATATATTTTTAAGTACAATGTATATGTTTGCTTTGGAAATTGTCCTTTTTTTAAATTTGGTTCCTAATTCTCCTATGTCCCTGTTTATATTTACCTAACATTTGAATGCTTTCTTCAACATGCACACACACACACACACACACACACACACACACACACACACACACACACACACACACACACACACTATGCTTCCCTGATGCTACTCCAGTGACTATTTCAACTACATATGAATCTGAGGAATGCCTTTAATGAATATTTGAAAGCAAAATACTGTTTATAACCATGGAATTATAAGTGATTTCCTGATCCCTCTAAAACTCTACTTTCTCTCTTCAATGTTAGCTATAATCCTTTCTTTGTTATGCCACAGGAAATAAAAGAAATAAAAATAAACTGATTCTTTGAAATGTTTGAAGAATTATTGTTTCTTAGTTATTAAAGGGTTACATCCTTCATTAAAGAATATTTTAGAAAGTCTATATCTATTACCTCACATTGTGAAATCCTAAATATGATAGCTAATTTCTATTTCAACAAAGAATTTCCCCTTAAACAGAGGCATGGTTCTGCTCTGTTGGGTTTAGTTTTCAACATTATTTTAAAGAACAGAAGACCCTCAGAGGCTACAAAGTAAATTTTAAAAGCTCTTTAGTAAATCACAAAATTATGCTCTTTCTTGTTGGATAAATATTGCCCCTTTTAAAACTGAGGTATTGGTCTCCAGAAATAATATGTCCAATTCACCTGTTCTGCAAATTGTGTTTTAAAATATGTTTGTCTTTTAGTGCCTTTAGCTCACCCTGTTAACTAGGTATTTTAACCTTAAGGAAAAGTACTCAAGCACTTGGTCAATCAAAACTGTATAAATTACAAACCAACCTGCTTCAGAAATGGTAAATTAATGTTGGTCTCTGAAAGCCTCCTTCTTTTTAATGATAAATTGCTAGATTTTGAATCCAAATTCCTCCTCTACTTTAATTTCCTGAATTAATTTAATAAACACTGCTTCATGGTTAAAATAGTTCAGACAATACATGATATACCATATACCACTTCCCAATTCTTTGTTTCAATCTTTCTTTATCATTTAGTTTTCTTTGGTGTGTTCATTTTTTTTCTTTCTATTAGAATTACATAAAAAGCAACTGAACACCAATTTTATATCTGTCTCTAAATTAGAGGGGAAGAAATTCCAGATTTATTACTGATTCAAGAAAATGATTTACATAACCAAATCGAATAGAAGTTGTATAGAGAAATACTCCAAGAAGCATTCTTTGCTAAAAATTATATATATGCATACTGTTCAAGGCAATTACAAATACAAAATTTAATAGTATAAGTTTAAGCCATGGTTTACCTTGACTGGTATCTGTTTTCACATTTCCACATTGTCAGGGTCAATTTTTGAATTCATTATTCTCATCCACTGATATCACACACACACACACACACTCACTCACTTAGTAGCTATAAAATAGCCATTTTATTGCTCATGTTTCTGTAGGATTTTGACCAGGCTCAGCACATTGGTTTGTTTCTTCTTGAGAGATCAGCTGTTGTGGTCCTTCTGGGATGTAGAATGACCTTAGTGGGGACTTGATGCTGGCTGTCCTCAGGGAAGCACTGATTTTCCTCTGCATGACCTCTCACTCTCTTCATACAGTTGGTCATCATTAGGAAGTTTAGAACAAGAGTTTGTACTTAATAGCTTACATCTGAGAACGAATGCAGCAGTGTAAGGCTGTGGAAGTCTTAAGCTCAAAACCTTGTAACAACACTTCCACTGCATTTTGTTGGTCAAAGAAAAGCAAGTCAGTGACCCAACCCAAATTTAAGTGGAGGGCAAAAATAATCTACATCATTTTTTTAGGTGAGAGACAAACAAACAGTCAGATAGACAGGAAGGGTGAGAGATAAGAAGCATCAATTCTTAGTTGTACACTTTAGTTGTTAATTGATTGCTTTCTCATATGTTCCTTAACCAGAGTGCTTCTGCCAAGCCAATGACCCCTTGCTCAAACTAGCAACCTTGGGATCAAGCCAGCGACTATGGGGTCATGTCTATGATCCCACACTTAAGCTGGAGACCCCGTACTCAACTGGTGAGCCCCTGGTCAAGCTGGCAACTTCAGGGTTTCAAGGCTGGGTTTTTAGCGTCCCAGGTTGACATGCTATCCATTGTACCACCACCTGGTCAGCCTATACTTTTTTTTTTAATTAATCATTTTACTTTATTTTCTTTTGGGACATGGAACTATACATTTTAAAATTACAGTTTACATTCAATATTTTGTATTAATTTCAGATATATGGCATAGTGGTTAGACATTCCTATAATTTACAAAGTGTTCTCCCCAATATTTCCAGTGCCCACTGGCCCCATACATCTTTATTACAACATTATTGTCTATATTCTCTATGTTGTACTTAACATTCCTGTGACTGTTTTGTAACTACTGATCTGTACTTCTGAATCCCTTCACCTTTTTCACCCAGTCCTCCAACTCTTGTCCCCTCTGGTACCATCATTCTGTTCTCTGTATCTGAATCTGTTTCTTTTTTTGTTTGTTTGTTTAGTTTGTTCATTGGATTCCACATATAAAAGACATCACATGGTATTTGTCTTTCTCTGACTGACTTATTTTATTTAGCATGATACCTTCTAGGTCCACCCATACTGTTGCAAATTGTAAGACTTTGTTCTATCTTATGGCTGAGTAATGTTCTATTGAATATGTGTTCCAAAACTTTTTTATACATTTGTATATTGATGGGCCTTTAATTTGCTTCTATATCTTGGCTATTACAAATAACACTGCAATAAATAGTATAGAAGTTCCTTAAAACATTGAAAATGGAACAGTTTTATGATCCAGCAACTTCACTTCTGGGTAGATATCTGAAGAAACACAAAATACTAATTCAAAAAACTGTATGCATTCTTATGTTCAAGAATTTACGTCTTCTTAGGTAGAAAGGCATATGTGCACAGTGATGAAGAAATTGTTAGTGGCCATCCTTGCAGCCTATATGTGACTATTTATTTGTGTATATATGAACTTTTTATATTGTCTTTGTATGTAGTAAGTTTGTTGAACTTATTATTTAATTCTAATACTTTGTCAGTAGATTCATAGACTAGCTAGACAATCATGTTTTTCAAAACAGACAGTTAAAGAAGGCCTCTGACTTTCATCTTTGAATAAATGGTGATTAATCTTCCTTACCTTTTCTTTTGTTCATTGTTTTATTGACACTTGGCAAAACTCTTCTGATTCTGGTATCTTTATAATTAGTAGTTCCTCTAAACTCTCAAAGCCCTGAAATACTGTACACTAGTGATGGCATTTTCTACCCCTAGCATTCTATCTCAACTCCCTGCAGGGAGCAAGTCCACTGCTGCAGCTTCTCAGGGTCTGTCCTGCCTTTCATCTTATAACAGGGATGGGTTTCTCATTGCCAGTTAGCTCGTAGGTGACACAACTCCAAATGTTGTTTTTGTGTCTGTTTTCTGGGAACATTCAGGCACCAACTGTCTTAGGACAGATTTCCCAGGAAATAGACTCTGAAGTGAGGATTTGAGGAGTTTCCTCAGGGTCAGTATCTATGTGGACAACAAAGGAAGTAAGAATGGGCAGAAGGAGGAAGAGTGAAGCTGTGTCAGCAGTAATACAGGCCTCAGGCAATTCCAAGGAAGCTCTGAAGCTAGGATGTCTCTCCACATTATTAGACATTTATGACTGCATCAATCAGACTATAGACCTGACCAGTGGTAGCACAGCATCAACCTGGGATGCTGAGGTCACTGGTTTAAAACCCTGGGCTTGTCTGGTCAAGGCATATATGGAAGTTGATACTTCCTTCTCCTCCCCCTTTCTCTCTCTCTCTCTTTCTCTCTTCTATCCAAAATGAGTAAATAAAGTCTTTAAAAAAAAAAAAAAGATCAGGAGTGACCTTGAGCAGGCTGTCTCTTTGGTTCATGGAAATTCCTAGGGCAGGATTTAGCTAAGAGATCTGGGTTATTTACATTTCTAGCACCTGGGAGAATGAGAGCCTGATTCTTGAGGGAGAAAACTGACAGGTGCATTATAGTATCTACTTTTCTGAGATTCTATTTACAAGTATGTTACAATTTTTCAATGTTTCCCATACTTGTCTCTTATACTTTTCAGTTTCTTTTATCATCTTTCTTTTTCTGTCCAGTAAATCAAGATTTTTCTACTGACTTAAGGTCACCCACCCCCTCTTCAATTCTGTCAGTCAACTTATATAGAGAACTCTTCATTTTAATTATTATATTTCTTTATATTTTAGACTTTATATTGTACTATTCTCATAGACTCCATTTCTCTGATGCAGCTCTCTTGACTATCATCTTCAACAATTTAATCACATTGAGTTTAAGTACATGTTTTAACTCTTCAATATCTGGATCACTTAGGAGTCTGTTTCTGTTCTCTGTTTTATTCTCATGCTACTTTTCCTTGATATGTCTGATGATATTTTATTTAAAACAGACTATATGAGCTACCATGTGCTGTCATAGCAAAATGTCATAGACTGAGTGGCCTAAACTACAGACATTTTTCTCACATTTCTGGAGGTTGGGAAGTAAAAAGTGAAGGTGTTAACTGAACAGTGAGTGCTTCCTTTCTCAGAGGACCACCCTCTTGTTGGGGGTCCTCACATGGTGGAGAGAAAGAGAGCTCTGCTCTTTCTTTCTCTACTTTGAAGGACAGTATTCCCATCATGGGGGCTACACCCTCAGGACCTCGCTTAACCTAATTACCTTCCAGAAGCTATAGCTCCATCCAAACAGAGCCTGCACAGACTAAAGGATGCGATTCAGATTTTATGTCTCAGTTTACCTCTGGTTTTTTCCATTTTGGAGCACACACTAAGAGGACCTGAACTGACAGCTGGGGTGGTCAGCCAGTTCTTTCTTTCCTAATGGGTTCTCAAATTCAATTTTCAGTCCTTTGCTTTGCAAATCTGCCGACATTGCATTGAGCTTTTCAGCTGCTTATTTGTTTGCCTTATTAAGAATTGCAAGATCTCACAAACAAAACTCTCATAGTGGTAGGTTCACACCTCTGGTCCTCTCTTTTATGCAAAATTTTGACTCCTAAATTCATAACTAACTTGGTTGATAAAAACCCCAAGTTTTATCTCCCAATGTGTTTCACATGTCAAGGGCTCTGCCGGCTTCTTTTTGGTTGCAGCAGACATCAGTCTCAAGCTGCTAGCTACTTAAGGAAGACAATTTGACTTTCGGTGAGGGGTATGCAACATAATCAAATGTCAAAATTATCTGGAAATGTTTGCTCTGAACATATATACCGTGATTTATCAATGTCACTGCATTAAAATTAATAAATTAAATTTAAAAAAAGAAAAAAAAAAGAAATGAGCAAATGACAATGTATTTGTCTTACCTCCAATGAGCTTCACTCTGTTCAAGATCTTGGCATAAAGTCCTAGAAAACTCAGAGCTCTTCAGTGCTTTCAAGGTGATGCTTTTTTGTGTGTATTTTATATAGATTTTTTTAGTAAATCTCAGCAGAGGACTGGGTCTATTCCTAGCAAGTTATTCTTTCATGGCTAGCAATAGAAATTATTCAACTCATATTTTTATTTCACCTCATACCCCTTTATTCCAATGGTTTAATGGCTAAGAAGCAAGAATCTGGAATCCTACAGAACTAGAAACAGCTGAGTGACCTGGGACAAACCACCTACTCTCTTTGTGCCTATATCCTCTTCTGTAAGGAGAAGATAATAAGTTTAGTTATTTCAAAGACTCGTGAAGGCAGAACAAAACAGTGGCTTCAGTGCTGTTTGGACAGTGCCAAGCATGTAGCACATACAAAATAAGTGTTTATGAATATCATTCTCAAGTTGGTAATTTAAATACCTATTATTAATTATCAAAAGCTTTCATTATTTTTTCACATTCTCCGCTATTTTTCTTTTGCTTTCACTCTGGTGTCTTCGTCTTCTACATTCGTTTTGGTTTTTCAATTATTCCCATAGACCTGGATCAAAAACATTTTTTTTCAAGAATCTTTCTTGATGGTTCAGTGGCCAGAGTTAAATCTCATTACTTGTAATATCAAGTGAGCCTTTTAATAGGACTACAAGTGATGGTATGTTAGGAATGTTTTCTTTTGGTTAGCCTAATTATTACCTTTTGGCTAGTTCAGTGTTCACTATAAAACGATGTGACAAAATCTCTATGAAAAAGAACATTAAATCCCAAGTGGTGTATTGCTGAGCCAGAGACATGGGTTGTAGTCCTGATCTCCGATTATTTTTTGTCTGGAACAAAGATTGAGAAAACATTTTTGTGGTATTTGAAATTGGTAGTACCACAGGTGAGGCACACAATGACATTATATACGATTTAAGTTTTAGCTACTCATGTTCAGAATATTTTATGGCTTACCCAGTCTTAGAAGAAAGGGAAAAAGAAAGAACTCAGAATTATATATTTAATGTTCTATTCTTGTTATTTGAACATTATTCAGATGCTTATTATTTGCTTATATCTTATATTAACTAATATAAATTCATTGACAAAATACAATTATCTACTACTTAGATCTTTTTAGAATGAAAGTACTTTTATTATAAAAAACATGTTTATAACTTTCTAAAGGTATAGTGGAAAGCTAGTTTTCCTTTTTTCTGTGTAGGAAAAAAAATGCAGCTCTTTCCTACTGTGTGTTTCTTCCCCGTGTGCCTGCTTTACTGTCACACAGCACACTTCACTGCTGACATTGCTGGTCACAAGCTAAATACATAGAGGCTTTCCTCCACACCAAGCAATTTTCTGCAACACCAGAGAAGTTGGGTGGCTACAATTTAATTCAATTCTGACACTACCTTCCTGGAGATAGCAGGAGACAGCATCGGATCCCACAGATTATGGGCTCAGTCCTGCAAGACTTCCCCACAGTGGACTTCAGTTGCCAGCTTCAGCCAAGTTTAGCACCTGTGGCTTTAACCAAACAACTTTAGGTATGAGGTTTCAAGGACCCTCTCCCTGGATTCAGTTAATTTGCTGTAGCATCTCACAGAAATCAGGGACCATGTTTACTAGTTTATTGAAAGAAAGAGAAAGGACACAGATGAATAATGACCTGTTGAAAAGATACATAGAACAAGGTTTGGGAGGGTCCAGAGTGTACTTCTGTCCCTCTGCGAGTTGGAATGTATCATCTCCAATGTGAATATGTTTAGCCACCTGGAAGCTTTCTGAAGCCAGTTCTCTTGGGGTTTATGGGGGCTTCGTTAAATAAGCATGATTGACTGAGCCATTGACCACTGGCAATTGATCTAACATCCTGCCTTCTCCCCTCCCTCCAGTGGGGTGGGAAGAGGGGAATGAAAGTTTCATACCCCTAATCACATGTTTGGCTCCACTGGCAACTCTTCCTTAAGTGCTTTCCAAGAGTCACCTCATTAACTCCAAAAAGATACCTTTATGACTCTCAACACTTGAGAAATTCCTAGGAGTTTGGGAGCTGTGAGCCAGAAACTGGGGTTGAAGAACAAATACATATAAAAAATATATTTTGCTCATCAGAATGACCAATATACATTTCTTATAAATCATAATATAAGAAAAAATGATATATAAAACAGGGACATCATGCGTCAGCCAACTCTAGGCTGTAACATCAAGTGTATAGATATCATAAGTTGTGTGTTTATAAATACAGTGTGTCTGTAAAGTCATGGTGCACTTTTGACCAGTCACAGGAAAGCAACAAAAGATGATAGAAATGTGAAATCTGTACCAAATAAAAGGAAAACTCTCCCAATTTCATACCTATTCAGTGCAGTTCAATGTGGGCTCACGCACAGATTTTTTAGGGCTTCTTAGGTAGCTATCCCGTATAGCTTCTACAGACTCGTCACTGACTGATGGCCTACCAGAACAGGGTTTCTCCACCAAACTGCCGGATTCCTTCAACTGCTTATCCCACCGAGTAATGTTATTCCTATGTGGTGGCGCTTCGTTATAAATGCACCGATATTCACGTTGCACTTTGGTCACGATTCGAATTTAGCGAGCCACAGAACACACTGAACTTTCCTCTGTATGGTCCACATCTCGACTGGCATGACCGTGGGCTGCTCCGCTGTATACACGGTGTTATGTCATCATCTGCGCATGCGCACATGGTAGCACATCATCCTACAGAAACTGGGAGGGTTTTCCTTTTATTTGGTGCAGATTTCACATTTCTATCGTCTTTTGTTGCTTTCCTGTGACCGGTCAAAAGTGCACCATGACTTTACAGACACACTGTATACAATTGTCTATTAAATATGACACTTTTTTGATGGGTGGAAATAAGGTGTTTGAAGAACTTATGCCTTTTTTGTGTGTGTGGCCAGAGACTTATATTACCAAATGGCAACTTAGGAAGGCATTAAGTATTAAAGAGATACCACAAAAATTATACTAATAAGAAAGAAGTCACTGTCAGGAATCCTTACATATTTTACCAAACTATGTGCATATATGAAAGGGTATTTTACACTACATGCAAATGTATAAATATATAAATAAAGTCACTAAACTTTGATATAATAATTTTTTCCTTAATATATTTTAAGTATATTTTTCTTGTCATAAAGATTGAGCTGGATTGTATCTGATAGTTGTGTTACATGTCATCACTCATGCTGAGTTGCATACACTGTTTGCTCAATCTCTCATTGATAGAAAACCAACAGAGGCTAGTTAATTGCCTACAAAATTGAAATCTTTTATCCCTCATCTTCAGCAAGGAAGAAATATGCTTTATATTAAAAGACTTCACTAAATATTTTTTGTTTTATTATATAAAACTAAAATATATAGTTCACATGTTAGATCTACTAAGCAGTATCAGTTAATGTTTTATTATGGTTTGCAACTAATAAATATTCCAATTTTTAATTTTTATTTTATCTAGACAATTAATTTTAACGAGATATTACTTTATTAATTTTCTGTTTGGATGAACGATCTAGAGCTGTCAGCAGTGTATTGAGGTCTCCAAGTATAATTGTATTTTTGTTGGTTTTTATTTTTAGATCAGTTAGTAGATGTCTTATATACTTTGGTGCTCCTTGGTTTGGTGCTTATATATTAAGAAGTGTTATGTCTTCTTGATTCAATGTCCCTTTTATCATTATAAAATGATCATCTTTGTCTCTCTGATTACCTTTGCTGTCTTGTAGTCAGCATTGTTAGATATGAGTATGGCTATACCTGCTTTTCTTTGAATGTTTTTTGCTTGGAAAATAATTTTCCAACCTTTCACTTCAAATTTGTTTTTAATCCTTATAGCTTAGATGTGTTTCTTGAAGGCAGCATATAGTTAGATTTTCTTTTTTGATTCACTCTGCTACTCTGTGTTGTTTTATTGGTGAGTTCAATCCTTTTACATTTAATATAATTATTGACACTTGAGTTTTTCCTATTGCCATTTTATATATTGCTTTCTGATAGCTCTGTATCTTGTTTGGTTCTTCTCTTTTGTTTTCTGTCATTTGTTTTTGTTTGGTTGTATTCCATACTTCTTTCCTCTGTTTCTTCTTTTTTTAAGCCATGTGTTTCTGTAGTGTTTTTTTCAGGGGTGGTTACCATTGAGTAATAAAAAGGATATATATCATATTCATTGTAGTATATTATGTCATGAGTGCTTTTGCACTCCATCCTCCTTTGCTGCTGTTAATCTTTGTCCTCTCCTCTCTTTCTTTTTTGTTGTCATAGATTAATCTTGTTTTTATTGTGATCTTGTTGGAGCTTTTACTTGTAATTTTGTTTTGTTCTGTTCTTTATATCTGGTCAGATAGCCCCTTTAGTATTTCCTGAAGTGGGAGTTTTCTGGTGATAAATTCCCTCATCTTTTCTATATCTGTGAATATTTTTATTTCCCCTTCATATTTAAAGAATAGCTTTGATGGATATAGTATTCTTGGCTGGAAGTTCCTCTTTTTCAGTACTTTAAATATTGGGGTTGACTCTCTTCTGTCTTGTAGAGTTTCTGCTTAGAAATCTGATGATAGCCTAATGGGCCTTCCTTCATATGTTGCATTCTTCTATTCCCTGACTGCCTTGAGGACTTTTTCTTTGTCATTGGTTTGTGATAATTTCATTACACTGTGTCTTGCAGTAGGTCTGTTTGGGTTAAGATAACTTGGTGTTCTGTTTGCTTCTTGGATTTGAGGCTTTAATTCTTTCCACAGGCTTGGAAAGCTCTCATCAATTATTTTTTTGAATATTTTCTCCATTCCGTTTTCTCTCTCTTCTCTTTCTGATATACCCGTTATTCTTATATTGCACTTTCTGATGGAGTCAGACAATTCTTATAGGGCTTTCTCATTTTTTTAATTCGTGAGTCTCTCTCTTGTTCTCTCTGTAGTATTTCTAGTTGCCTGTCTTCTATGTCACTAATTTTCTCTTCTCTTGGCCTGTTCTATTAGCAAAGCATGTTACCTTGTTTTTCAGTTCATGTATTGAGTTTTTCCTCTCTATTTGGTTCCTTTTTATACTTTCAATTTTCTTGATGAAGTATTCTTTTTGTTCATTGAATTGTTTTTTGAGCTTTCTAAATTGCCTTTCTGTGCTTTCTTGTATTTCCCTGAGTATTTTTAGGACTTTAATTTTTAATTATCTGGCATTTAACTCCAAGGTTTCCAAGCAATTAAAATTTTTTTCTAGAGATTTTTTCATCATCTATCTGAGCTACAGCTCTGTCTTTTTTATCAGTGATATTTGATTTCTTTTCCTTAATGGCATTTGAGAGTGGTATTGTTAATAGCACTAATAACAGATAATTTTAAAAAATAAAATAAAAATTGAAAAGATACAGTGAAAAAAATAAAAATTCTCTAATGACAAGTGGAACAAAAACTACAGAGAACAGGAAGCAGGAACTGAGGGAAAATGACAAAGATAAAAAAATAAAGTCAAAAACATGCAAAATGCCACAAAGAAAAATATAAATCCAAAATAAAATAATTCATTGATAAATGATAATCAAATGAGAGAAAGAAAAAAAAAGAGAAAAAAAAGTTAAGGTTTTGAAATGTAACCCTCATAAAAATACAAGAATGAAAAATATAACAACTATGGATAATGAAGTTCAAAAGGGAAAGAAAAGAATAAAAAGGAAAGAAGATAAAGTGACCAAAGTGGGAAAAAAAGTTATAAATGTAATTTTTTCTTTTCTTTTTTTTTTTTTTTTTTGGGTGGCACTGTACTACAGATTTTGCCCCTGTGGGGCTCTTGAGCAGAGGTTTGTTGTTGCGTCTCTATAGCATTGAAGTAGGCTGGGCCTCAGTCCCATTGGTAGGCAGGGTTTGTTCGGGCTTGGAGGCTCTGACAATGGAAGTCTCAGTTAGTTTTCAGGTGCCTCTCTTCAGGTCTCTCCCACCTGACTAGCAGCCTGGGGACTTAGTTGTGAGGTTTGCTCCAGCCACTGCTTGCAGAGCAAGAGGCTCTAAGAGCAGCCAGGTCCTTCCTTCAGTACCACTCCAAGCACAATTCTGGGTAAGGCTGTGCCAGCCAGAGCCACCAGCAAGAGCAGGCAAGGCTGGGATCCGATTACAGATCTGGCATCTTTCTTAGGGCTGGTAGACACGTCTAGCACATCTCAGCATGCTGCAGGTTGGAAGCCAATTGCAGATCGGGCACCTTTCTAAGGGGCCCCAGACATACCTAGTACACCTCAGCTCTCCAAGGGTCTAATTTCCACAGGCTTCTCCCTGTGCCCTGTTTGGTAGCCTGCAGTAAGCCATATGCACACCCCATGAGTTCTACAGTGTACATGGAGGTCTGTTCCTACCCACTTAGGCTTACAGATCTTGTGATCTCTGTCAGAGCTGGGAATGCAGGAATGCACTTAGAAACCTGTATGGGCTGGTGGAGGTGCCTCGCCCAGACAGGACCAGACCTAGGGATCCAGGCCCTTGTGCACTTCTTGTGCTATTGGTTGGGGAGCCGGGACTACACAAAGACGCTGGCTACAGCCCACGTAGATGTCCACTGCTGATAATCTTGGGCTAAGCCCTCCAGCCTGCGAGTGCCTGCGCCCATGCCAGAGTTGCCAGGTGAAGCTACTTGCACACTGCCTGTGATTATGGACCTGGGAGAGCACAAAGCTGCTGGTGCTGGTGTCACCTTCTGCGGGCACCCTGCACCAGCAACCTTTGTCGAAGCCTGCCACCCATGCTCACCCCGCTTCCACAATCTCAGGCCAAGCTGGCATGCTCTCCTCTGCTTGATCATCCACCCTAACCCAGCTTCTTCCCTCTGACCCAGGTCCTATGCTTCTTTCAGTTCTAGATGAAAGTGGCCCTTCCTCAGATCAGTGAGGAAAGCAGAATACTCCATTTTCAGTATTATTTCCTTCAGAGTGGATTATATATTCAGCCACCTTTTTGTCCAATTATACCTTTGTCTGGTATGTGTATACTTCAGGTGCTCCTGAGGTTTATTTCTCTATCTTTAGTTGTTGAATTTGTTGAAATTTCAAGAGGAGATATTGGGAGCATCCCTCACGGTGCCATTTCTCTGATGTCACTACTGCAATTACTTTTTTAACATACTATTAAACATAAAAGTAATTAAACTATTGATAACTTGTGGCTAAACTTAGATGAGATGATGTTTTATTGCTCTTTGGGTGTTACATGTAAAATTAGAATTTTTATTATAGATTTTTATAGTCATTAAATGATGTTAATTTCAAAGATGAATTTAACCTGCTTGTGAACAGATTTTCTAAAAAAAAATCTCACTTTTCAGTACCTGTCTTCCATTGCCATCAACATTTGGCTGTTATATATGAAAGTTCTGTATCTGTGTTGGATAAGTATTAGAATTATTTTAATATATTTGGTATTCAATGGTATTTATAACTTTGTGTTGTTGAAAACAAAACAAAATGCTTACTCCACTAAAAAACATTTTTTGCTTAAATTTAAATTTTACTAGTGTTCCATAACTTTTGAATACAAATATTCTGAAAGTGAGGCTTTCTTTTCCTTACAGTCATTTTTATAAAGTGTTTTTTGTTGTGAAGGAACTCATCTGTGACACAGTTGTCATTTTACTATCTGTGTTGATATTGACCATTCCATGGAAAAACCTTGGCATATTTTACTAATTAGTGAGTTGAGCCTTAAATCTGTCATGCCACCAAAACTAAGAAGAAAGAAAAAGTAATAAACTGCTGTTGTTAAGGTTTTTAAACAAATCTATATATTTTTTTCTAAATGTATTAAGTTTTAAGCAGAATTGTAGGCTTCTTGAGATCTCCAAGTTTGGGGGTCTTCTTTTACATTGATTTTTATTTCTGAAATTTATAAGATACTATTACTTTCAGTTACCAAGTAACTAAAAAATAACTATTGAAGAGTCATTGAGATAACTATAGAAATTCAATTAAATATGATTTTTAATTAAATATGCGCAGAGAAGTACCATGAGCTATTTTACAACCAACTACTCCTACTTCATTGTTTAGGAATAGTTTGATAAAACTGATAGAATTTTTAATTATCTGAATATATTATTCTTTTGGACAATGCAACTAAGTCTTTATTGTCAATGTGTATATCATTATGTTATAGATGAATGATAAAAACTATGTTTGGCAATATATATATTTATATAATTGTGTATGTGTCTAATAAGGGTCCTATCATTAAAAGTAATAAAGCTGAGTTTACCTAGTTTTATAATGGAATCCTCTTGCCACATATTAATATGTGTATTCTCATTAGATTTTTGTACAAAACATTCTGCAAAGTCAAACCCTAGTTCTCATCAATTGCTTATCTGCAAAGTGCTTTTCTTCTCCACCACACTCTTTCTACTTACCAGAACAATTTTGTTCACCAAGTAAAAGCCCAAATCAGATGGCTCTTCTCTGTACTATCTCCTTTTAAAGTTCCATGCATAATTAATAATTTCTCTCCCTGTACCCCTATACTAGTTAGTTCAAATGTACATTCATCACTACTAATCAAATTATAGATTTGATTTCACTATGAGTCCTCAAAGAAGGACTGTATTTAATCCATATATGTAAGTGGATAAATGAATGAGTTGCTTAAGTACTCTGCCAGTCTCCACATTTATGAATGGCTCTCATTACAGATTACTTTTCAGATAAGTACTCTTATTGTTAGAAAGTGCACAAGAAACTAGAACAATTATATAAGCAGTGAGATATGCCTGCTTTCTCTGGTACAAGTTCATCTCCACATGCTTAACTCCAGCAGAAATTCATTTTAGGCAAAACCAATTATATCCTATAAATAACCAACAAGATGTCTAAATAGAAAATTCAGTCAGCCTTTTCAAGAGTATTCTTTGTGCTCAGCTCTGTGCCCTGTACCTGGAGGTAATCCAAAAGCAGTTGTCAAGAACTTGCAAACTGGAGAAAGTGGCAAGACTAACACACAACATGAATTTGAAAAGATTATTTTCTACAAATTTAAGATAGTAATTTTTATATAAAAGGAAGATAATCAAGGACTAGAGAATTCAGGGAATATTTCATGGAGGAAATTAATTTTTAGAGAACTTTTGCTGGAGAAGATAAAAAAGAATATTCAAGGCTATACAACAAATTCAAGTGACAATGAAAGAGAGGACCTGAGGGAATATTTTTCATCAGTTGAATTTTGAAAAACGTATGTCCCTTTTCCAGTATGAAATGATGTCACATTATATTTGATCAGTGTATATATATGTTCAAAGTGTTTTCATACTGTTTCATTTCATCCTCACACAAATTCTGAAGAATGAGGAGGCTGACATTCTTTTCAATTTATAGATAAAGAAACTTGAGTTTTGCAGAGATTAAATGACCTCCTACATTCAGTTTTTGTTTTGAATTTTTTTAAAGGTACTGAAGCCTATTACATAGCACTATAAATCTGTCCCACTTCCAGATAGTTTTATGTGCTTTTAATCAAGTTTCATGGCACGTATAATTGTTTTAATCCAATTTTTCCTCAGGAATATTTTTTCTCCTCCTGTGAGTCTGTCTCTAAGTGCTATTTGCAATACCAAACAAGAATGTATGAACTGGAATTTTTCCTTCTTAGCAAGAACATGCAGCTGTTTTTTTGCAGAGACACAAGCTAGGTATGTTTGTGGTAGATTATACACTTCTGAGGGCTTTACTTGAATCTGCTGTTTTCATGTAAAATTGGGATTGATTTTAACATAATGGAAAATTATTGATGTTTGTGGAGTGAATCTATATCAATCTAAATTTACTTTAGCTCAGATTTTAAGATTAAAACTTTAATTTTACCAAGCAGATTAACATTCCATTTAAATTTTTATCTGCGACAGCTTTCCCTAGATGACTTTAAAATGACAGTGCTGCTCCTGCAGCACTGATTATATGGATGGAGCAAGTGAAACTTGAAAATGGCTGTTTCAACTGCCCCCCAAATGGGGTAATAGCTCCATTAATCCAAAAAAATTGAAGACTATTCATGTAAAGGGCGGGTTATGTCAAATTTTTTTCACTTATTTACCTGCTTTCTGATTTTACTTGAAATAAGTAAGATGTTAGTAGAAACTAATTAATTCTCAATAAAGGGAAAAGTAAAGAAAACTGTAAGATCAGCAAAGTGCATATTTTGAGAACAATTGTATAAGAAAAAAAATGATTTTTTTCTAGAAAATACCTGAAAAGTGTGAGACAAAAAAATACAGGAAATGAGCACAGGATGTGAACTAATGTGAACTGGCTTAGGATGTTGGTCTGCTTCTCGCTGTGTGGCTTTGAAAAAATCATTGCACAAACGAGGGTCCGAGTGTCCTACTTATCATGCAGGAATGACAGCGACAGATGGAAGGACTGAGACAAACAGGCAGTGGCAGAGAAGCATTCCGGCCTGGGAGAGGACACAGAGTAAGCACCCTGAAGGGAGTAGAGAGCATGACCTGTGGCCGAGTATCATGGACATATTTATATAAAGGGAGGTAAATGATGGAGCCAGCTCATGTAAGGCCTCACACACTGCACAGAGAAATTTGACTTTATCCTGATAGACAACAACTATATTTACCAAGTGTTCTCTATGTTAACCAGGCGGTACTATCCCTTCACATCCCTTATTTTATTTAATTGCCATAACCTCACTATCAAGGACCAGAGAGGCTAGAAGCTCATTAACATGCACAGCTAGTGAGTGGGAGAGCCAAGATTAAAATCCTGTTCTGCCCAATTTTTGAATCAAGACTTAAACCAACACCACAGTGCATTGAAAAATTACAAACCCCACCATGACATGATCAGGTTTCCATTTTAAAAAGTATACTCTGATTGCAGAGGGGATAACTGACCTGGGCAAGGGGCCTCACTGGAGACAGAGAAACCAGTTGGAAGCTGATGCAGTCATCTAGAAGTGAGACGATGACGCCTAGAAGTAAGGAAGAGGCAGCGCGCTCCAGGGGTTTAGAAAATAAAGTCAACAGGACTTTGCAATTTATTAGGCAAAAGTGAAAAGAAAAAAAGGAGATAAGAATTCATCAGATTCCTTTCCTATCCTCCCTGCATTCCTCCCTCCCTCCTTCCCTCCCTTCCTTTCTTCCTTCATTTCAACATTTACCTGTGTCCCACCTATGCTGTAGCTACACTTAAACATCCTCTGCCACCCTCATAGGCACTCTGCTGGGCTTCTGAGGCTTCAATTTTACTCTTCTCTGCCTAGAACAGAAGTCTCTTTAACCCATGATACCCTGCTAACTGGGGCAAAGAAGTCCTACTCCCCTGGCTTAAAAGGCTTCTGTTAATGTCCCAAAATGTTTGTAATATCTTCCACTTCTGGAATCCTCATTATCTCTGAGTAACTCTCTTGAAGAGCATATTGAAAACTAACTACTTACGTACTTTATTTTTCCAATTCCAACTGAGTAAGGATAAGAATTGGGTCCTAGTGGTCTTTAAAGAGTACTATGATGGCTTCCTGGGCAGAATAGGTGCTAAGTCAATATCTTTTAAATTTTCTTACACAAGTTCAGTCTCTTCTCAGGGAGTGAGATCCATAAACTTGGTAAATACAGTAACTTATGACTTATACATTGCCTCACAATGTTTTTTATTATTATTATTCCTTTCTAAAGTAGCTTGGTGACTCGTGGTTTCTTTCTCTTTTTCATTACTTTGTTTCCTTTATAGCACTTACTACTATCTGAACAAAACTGATTTTATAATTGACAGAGTCCAATGCAAAATGAAACCACAGGCTCCTTGTTAAAAAAATTACTAACACTATCAGGCCTGACCTGTGGTGGCGCAGTGGATAAAGCGTCAACCTGGAAATGCTGAGGTAGCCGGTTCGAAACCCTGGGCTTGCCTGGTCAAGGCACATATGGGAGTTGATGCTTCCAGCTCCTCCCCCCTTCTCTCTCTCTCTGTCTCTCTCTCTCTCCTCTCTAAAATGAATAAATAAAATAAAATAAAAAATAAAAAATTACTAACACTATCAGGAAGGCAATTATCACCATTTAAATTAAGTTCCAGCCCTTTGAAAAGCAAGCCCTGTGGACTGCACAGGTCACATGCCCAGCAGGCTAACCCTGGGTCTGTAGTTATCTTTTAAATGTTCCTATGATCTTTTGTTCCCTTTTCTCCCCTTTCCACTAAACTCCAGAGAAGCAGGGATCACACCTGGTTATTCCCAGTGCTAGAGCAGGGAGAGGTCGGGAACCTTTTTGGCTGAGAGAGCCATGAACACCACATATTTTAAAATGTAATTCTATGAGAGCCATACAATATGTTTAACACTAAATACAAGTAATAGTGTGCATTTTATGTAAGACCAACGCTTTTAAAGTACAATAAGTCTCTGAATTCTTTTTAATAACGTTGTTATGCTGTTGCTAACCAATGGTGAATAAAGTACTTCTTACCATTAATGCAACTTCTGGTGCTGCATAATTTTGCCGATGGCTTTGTAGTCTGGTTGATATGTGATGAGGTTAAGCTTCATGCAGGCGTTGAGACTTCCATCTGTTAAACGTGATCATAGGATAGTCTTAAAGTTCTTTAGATGTGAGAAAGACTGCTCACATGCATACGTAGAGCCAAATATTGTTAGTACAGCAGCACTCACATGCTGCAGTGTGTGTTATGTGATGGGAAGTGCGTTCCAAGTTTTGACAACCAGCTGGTCCATGGGTTGAAGATTTTTCATTTCTCCCCACTTGTGTTTGCTTGCCAACTCTGCTTGCTGTTATGCAAGTCTTTCCAAATCTTCATTCAGTGACTTGAACTTACTCACCTACATGTCTGAGGCTTTCAGGTCAGCAGCTTGTAGCTCAAAATCTCTGATGGAGACACCGGGGATGTAACTCAGGTCGGCGCTGTCCACTGCACACTCGTGTGGATGGGTCATGGATTTAAAAAGATGAGTGCGGTCACAAAATTCTCCAAAGCGTGCTTTGAATGACTGCAGGAGATTAGATGTGAAAACCACTAGCTGCTGGAGATCAAGATGTTGAGCAGGGTCATTTGCTGTGCATGCATCTTTAAACTCTCCCAGTTTTTTAAAGTGTAGCAAACGACCTGTTTCAATGTCAGTGATGAAGAGTTCCAGCTTGTTTTTAAATGCAAACACTGCTTGTTGAAGGGATAAGACTGTATTTCCAATGCCTTGCATTTTCACATTGAGCTGGTTCAGATGTTCAGTCATGTTCACGAGATAGTAGAACTTCAGGAGCCACTCAGTGTTAGCTAACTCAGGATGGTCGACATTTTTAATTTCAAGAAAAGTCCAGATTTTGCTCATTTCATTTCAAGGAAAGTCCAGACAAGCTGTGAAATGGCTGAGCACCTTCCCTCTTGACAACCAACGCACATTGCTCTGCAGAAGCAGACCAGGATAATTATTCCCAACTTCATCCAACAGTGTTTTAAACTGGAAATCATTTAATGCTCAGGCAACAATAAAGTTGACCACTCGAATGACCAACGACATCACCTCACCAAGCTGCTCGCCACACATCTGAGCACAAAGTGCCTCCTGATGTAGGATGCAGTGAAAACTTATGATGAGTCTCTTTTCATGTTCACAAAGAAGTGCTACGAATTCTCTATTTTTCCCTACCATGCAAGGAGCACCATCAGTACACACCGAAATAAGTTTATCCATTGGTAGATTTTTTTCTTTAGCGAACTCAGTGAAAGACTTGAATAAATCCTCCCTTCTTGTTGTCTCTTTCATAGGCAAAACAGCAAGACTTTCCTCACATAGTATGTCACTGACAGCATACTTTGCAATCACGCTGAACTGGGATAAATGGCTTATGTCTATTGACTCATCCAAAGCGAGAGAAAAGAATGGTGCTGCATTTATGTCCTTCACTTGTGTTGCCTCAATTTGATTTGCCATCATGATGGTACAATTGTGAACAGTCCTTGCCAACAGAGGCATGTCTTTTATTCATTTGATTATCTTGTCTTTATCTGAAAAATCATCAAAAAGTTCATTGGCAACATCAAGCATGAATGTTTTGGCATACACCCCATCTGTGAATGGCTTTCCGTTTCTCACAGTTGCTAAAGCACCAGCAATGTTAGCTGAATTCCAGTCACCTTGTTGGGTCCAAACACAAAGTTGCTGCTAACTAGTTTGCACTCTGCACAGTAGCTCTTGACATGCTTTCTTCCTGCTGTCCCCCGCTGGATATTTCGATGCAAATGTAGTATGGTGTGTGTTGAAGTGTCGCTTTATATTTGACCATTTCAGCAATGCAATTTTATCATTGCATATTAGACACACTGCGGAACGTGCTCTCTCCACAAAGGCGAATTCCTCTGTCCATCACTGCTGAAAAGTACGATACTCCTCATCTTTTTTTTTTTAGCCATCTTCTTCATCAAAAGGGTTTCTGCAATTAGCTAATTGATTAAAAGGAAGGAAGTTTACTTTCCGACCTCACAATGACCCGTGTATGTTATGCATTATCCAATAAAAATTTGGTGTTGTCTGGAGGACAGCTGTGATTGGCTCCAGCCACCCGCAACCATGAACATGAGCGGTAGGAAATGAATGAATTGTAATACATGAGAATGTTTTATATTTTTAACATTATTTTTTTATTAAAAATTTGTCTGCAAGCCAGATACAACCATCAAAAGAGCCACATCTGGCTCGCGAGCCATAGGTTCCCGACCCCTGGCCTAGAGGGAAATAAAAGTGGTAGATGGTATCTCTCTAATAGGTATTTATTAAATAACAGAATGTCTTTAGGTTGGAATTGCATGCTTTAAAACGTTTGAGGGTATTTGTCCTGGCAAACCCTTTTCTTCCTTGTAATTTCAAACAGTGGTTCCAATCCCTGCTATAGAATGTATCCAAGAGGTGAGGATAGGGAATTGTTATTTTAAATGAAAAGCCAGTACTCACCATGCTGAATAGTTTTAATTACCATCTCTAGGATGTGTCCATGGACTGAGTGGCCCAGGAAGACTGTTACCACACCCCCCCCTTAACACAGTCCTTCCCTAAATGTATGTGAGATTCTGTAATAGCCAATAATTTTAAGAATATTGCTATTCATTCTAGTCAGTCCCTATTCTGTGATGCAAAGAACATAATTCTTCTTTCTTGCCAATCTTACTTCTTTCAAAAGCATTAAATTAACTTTTATGAAGAAAAAGAAAGAAGCTGACAGAAAGCAATAAGAGGTTAATTTAAGCTATTGTTTCTGTGACATGATGCTCCTCCACAAAGTGTAATAACTTCATCAGATAGAATTCAAAACTTTAGGGAAAAAGAATTATGGCCTTTCAGAACTCAAATAGTTGTCCTGATGTATTTGAAAAAGATAATTGATGAGTTTTGATTATCCTTTGAGAAGATGTCAGAAAATAATTTGCATCCAATCAAACATTTTAAATAATAGGAGGTGAATTTTCAATAGGGCTATGCAATAACTATTTCTAGAAAAGGGAGAAAAGGAGTATTTTAAGAGAAAATTCTACTCCTTTCCTGAATTTTTTTTTCTAGTTTTATAAGTATGTATTAAACTCCTGGATTCCAAAATCACATTGATATTAGTGATTATATTATTATTTGTAAAAGACAAACTTATAAATAAATTATAATAAAATCCATCACTTATTAAGGGACCACCACATGCCAGACTGAGTGATAAACTATTAAATTAGATAATATTCAAAATATTATCTAATTTAACCCACATAACAAAATTAGAGAGAGATATCCTCCCCCTAAGTCTCCCATTTTACAAATAAAAAAATCAATGCTTAGGAAAATTGAATATATTGACTAAGGTCACAAAGTGAAAAAAGGAAAGAAATAAGATTACAACCAAATTTAGTTAGAAAACAAATGTGAAATGTGGCCATAATAGTTGTTTTTTTCCCCTTTTTATTAAACTAATTGGGGTGACATTGGTTGCAGGGGTCCCCAAACTTTTTACACAGGGGGCCAGTTCACTGTCCCTCAGACCGATGGAGGGCCGCCACATACAGTGCTCCTCTCACTGACCACCAATGAAAGAGGTGCCTCTTCCAGAAGTGTGGCAGGGGGCCGGATAAATGGCTTCAGGGGGCCTCATGTGGCCCGCGGGCCGTGGTTTGGGGATGCCTTTAAAGCATTATATAGGCTTCAAATGTACATTTCTATGATACATCTTCCATCATCATATATTTGACACCCTTTGACCCTTTAGTACCCCCCAATTCCTTTCCCTCTGGTAACAACCATACTGTTGTCTGTGTCTAAGAGTTTTCATTTGTTTTTCTTATTTAGTCATTTGTTTCTTTCAGTTTTATATCCCACATATGAATGAAATTATGTGGCTCTGGACTTTTTCTTTCGGACTTATTTTGCTTAGCATGATATTCTCAGGGCCCATTTATGTTGTTATAAATTGCAGAATTCCATCTTTTCTTATAACTGAGTAGTATTCCATTGTATATATGTACCACATCTTTATCCAATCATCTAGAGAAGAACACTTCAGTTGTTTTTATATCTTGGCCAAAATGAATAATGCTGCAATGAACATAGGGGTGCATATATCTTTGTGAATAAATGTTTTCGAATTTTTTGAGTAGATACCCAGAAGAGGGGTTGCTATGCCACATGGTAACTCTATTCTTAATTTTTTGAGGAACCTCCATACTGTTTTCCACAGTTACTGCATCACTTTACATTTCTACTAGCAGTGAATGAGGGTTCCTTTTTCTCCACAACCTCTCCAACAATTGTTACTTGTTTTGTTGATAATAGCCATTCTAACAGGTGTGAGGTATTACCTGATTGTAGTTTTGCTTCACCTTTTCCTAATAGCTAGTGACGTTGACATCTTTTCATATATATTGTCGGCCATTTGTTTTCTTGGGTGAAATGTCTGTTCAGGTCCTCTGACCAGTTTTTAAGTGGATTGTTTGTTTAATATTGAGTTGTAGTTTTAATCTGAACAGAGAGCTTATATTTGGGATAATTTCAGTTTATTTTTAGAAAAAGATGCACAGCCTTGTCATAACTAAAATTCTAATAGCATAGTCCATTATAATAAGGTTCTGTTTCATTTTATTTGTGAAAATATTTTTTTAGATGAGTAACCAACTAAATGGTGAAACATGAGTTCAAATAAAATACTTCTAGGCATTTTATAATTTATTTGCTAACAATAACCTTCCCCATCAAGAATGGCTGAACAAAATTGTAACCCTTGCATCCAAATCTGATTTGAATTGCTTTGCTAAACTTCATTGCCAATCGTATCCCTCAACTGATCTTTTTTCTTCTGACTTAGCCTTAATGAGGTCATTTCTCTAACTTAAGGTGCTATATTCAGCAGGTTTTGAGAGTGCAGAAATGGTCCCAGAGATTGCTGACACATTGCTCCATTATAACTCATCCACTTATTTGTTTATCTTACTATCAAAACTTGAAGGCATGAGGTAAAATATAGGTACTATTTTGGGGATGGAACATAACAACAGAGAAATCTATGAAATTCTCTAGGAGAAATAAATGTAAAAAACATATATTTACAAGGATGCATATGGCTATGGATAAAGATAAACTGGAGGGTGGATGTTAGACTTGATAGAGTGAGAGGCTAGCTATCTTCTTGTGCTGTAGGATATGATAGGGACCTCAATAAGAGTGACAGAGGTCTGTGTGAAATGCGAAAGAAATATGACTAAAGAAGGGACTGGTAGAAACAGTAATAATTGCATTAGGGAAATGGGAGTCTGTATCTGTACCCAGCTCTGTTAGGACTGGGTTCCGGGAAGGCAGCCAAAGTGTCTGTGTTCTTTTCCATACAATGAAAGGTGATAGGAAGCCATGTACACATTAGATTCAGCATGACTGCAATGGCCAGGGTGTTTGAGATGCTGGGTGGTGTCAGATGATTCTTTGTTCCCTGCCACAAAGCCACAAATATTAAACTTAAGGGATAAAATGAATTTGTTTAATATTAAATAAGGCATATTCATTAAGATACAAAAATGAGTTGATTTTCTGCTTGTAGAACAGAAATTGTTTTCAGGTAATTCTGGCCCCTCAAAAAACAAATAGCAAATTAAAGATAAAAATAGTAGTACATTCATGACTTGGGGATAAAATTGAGCTATATATGAAATGTAGCTGTATAATGTCCCCTTCTGTGTACTCTTTGCTTTTAGGAACACCCAGGTATAGCAGAAGGAACACTAATTAGAGGTCAGTAGACTGGATTCAGCGTGGCCCTTTTGTAGTTTACTTACCTTCTCTTGGCTTCAGTTTCTTCACCTATAAAATGGCAGTGTTGCTCTAAGTCAGTGATTTTCAACCTGGGTGCCACAGAAAATTTTTAAAACATGCAATGCCTGACTATTCAATCAGGGACACTGACCTCTTTTCCCTTAGACTGACAAATAAAAATAAAGACAACCACCAACACAACAATAGCTGTCCTGTATAAGTGATTCAAAATTATACCTATATTTTTGATCATATCAGCAAAAACATATTTTTGGTGTGCTGCAGAATTTTAGTAATTACTTTATATGTGCCATGAGATGAAAAAGGCTGAAAATTGCTGCTCTCAGTGATTTCAGATGTCTCTTTTCCTGTAGGATCAAGTCATTAAAAATTTAGTATTGTATTTTCTTGCCTAGGAAACCTTTTCAAATAGTCTTATTTAATTACCTAGGGTTCTTTTTCTGCGTAGTGTTAAGTTTTTTGTGTTGTGAATCTTGTGTTTAATTAAATATATTCCAAGAAACATCATCAGCCTGTCACACAAGCACTCTTCACCGTTCACCACTCCGGAGGTCATGGAAGCCCCTGCTTCACTCCTTTGCTCCAGCATCAGAGGCAAACCCTCCCTTTCATCTGGGCAGTATAAGATGACCTCACCCTCATTCTATACAAGTTAGCAATAGGCCATTTCCACGTCGGGTTTAAAGATCTCCATGGTACCTATGCAGTGAGTAGCATTGTACGATATCCCGCCAAACTTTAGAGCAAAAGTGTAATTTGGCTGCTTTTGTTTAGATAGTTCTAGACATTGATGATGATATTCATGGGGATTATTTCTACAGAAACCCAAAGAAAATGCTCGGAACCATGAAGAAAAAAAATACCTTTTAACTTAGGAATGATTTTTTATTTAGTTTTTAATTTAAAAGGCACAATTCTATGAGACAAGTCTTTGTTCTCACCCTGCCCTGATAATCACGAAAAGGACAAGCCACACCATGTATCCTCAGAGACTTCACTGTGTATCCGAATGCATTCTTGGGAATTGAAAAGGAACAAATATATTCCAGCCTGGAGTTGAATTTTTAATCCTTTTCATGTGTATTTTGATAGAAATCCACCTTATGGTTCATCTCTTTTTTAGGTTACTAGTATATTTATTTGTATAGTCACACACACAAAGACGTTTCTCAGCTGTGGTGAAAAAAGAAGTAAACACATATATTTGGCCTACTTTTTATTTGATTAAGGCATGCACACACCTACACCTATTCTGAGCCCCAATTTAGGTCACTGAACATTATTCAGTCAGTTCATCACAGAAGCTTCTGCTCATATCACAACTGTGGTTACAGAACTCTGCTGAATGTTTCTTCTGTGTACGCTCACGCACATGTATGCAAGCATGACTTTTGGGGAGGGTAGATGATATGAGACAATGATAGTTTTAATAGACAATAGTATCATATCTGTAAATACCCAAGCCTAGAATAGTGCATGTGTGTTTGTGTACTTCAGTTAACCACAATCACAGTTGTTTCTCGGTGTCTTTTTTATGAACAATCCCTAACGCTTCCTGTTTTCCTTCTACTCTGTTACTTCTGAACTCCTCTAGCTGACCAGTGAGTTCCTACCTTACCCAGCCTCTCCCTAATTTAAGCCTACCTTTCCCAGGATATATAAATATTTATACTTGCAGCTATCTATGGTCCGGCAAATTTCTTCCCATGCTGCAGTACAACATGCGTCTGTCACACGGCCCTCTAACAATTGCTTTATGTTTTGTTGTTGTTGCTGTTATGGTCAAACCACTCTGACCCTTGGAAGGTAGAAACAAAGTTGTTTTCATAGCCTTATCCCCAGAACCTTGTAGTAGGGGCTTAAGAATTATTTGTAGAAGGAAAGAAAGAAGGGAGACAGGCTAGAGAAAGAGAGAGAGAAGATATAAAGAAGGGGGACTAACTTTTCTTCTGTCTCTTTTGTTTGTTGTACACACTACATGATTTCAGAGATGTATTTTATTCCCTAAAATATTCATTCCTGTATCTATAGTAATCTCTACATAAAAAGCTTTGTTATTTCCTTGTTATCTCTTAAAATCCTGTTCCTCCTTCAGGACCCTACCAAGGCCCGACTTCCATCGAGAAGCTTTCTTCAGTACCCCCTCCTCAGAAGTAACTGTTCCTTCTCTGATTGCCAGTAGTAAATATTTTATGTGGATGAGGTTGCATATGTGTATGTGTGTGTGTGTGTGTACACATGCTCACACCTGTTCATTGGCAGAGCTGAATGGGGTGTGTGTATATGATTCTGCATTTATTTGACCTCATCACATAATCTTTCATTCATTCTGTCTTTTTCCTAAAACTAAAGTTTTCATCTCCCTATCCCCAAATACCTCCCCAGCATGTTGAGTACTTTCTTATTCAGGTTCTAACTATTCTGAATTTTGTTCTTCTTATATTTTTAATAAGGATCACACATGTGAACTTCTTCCCAGTGTAGAATGTTTGTGGACTGTATAGTTTTTCTGTGCCAGAGAAGAGACACATGGGAAAAAAAACAACTTAAACTAGACATCGGAAACAAAAATATGAATTATGAATGGCAACGGCATGAGTCATTTTTTTTGACATGTATATGTAAATGTATCTTATTTTTGTTGTACATTCCCATTGATTTTAGAGTTCAAATCACAGAACTTTCCTTTAATATAATTTCTGCCTGTGATTTATAGCAAAGCTGTGTACTGAATTTCAAGCACTCATTACTAAAATACCATAAGAACTGACTGCATATTTCAGCATACTGATTTATGCCAGTAACCTCTGGCCTAGAAGCCTACTTCATTTATCTAAACAACTGATGCAGTCTTTAAAGAAATTGAGCACTTACTGAATTTGTATGAGGCCACCTAGTGAACCTTACTGTAATTTTCATTGTGCTATATTACCTCATTAATATGTTTGACAACAGATTTTTTAAATGAGTCATTTACATTTTAATATTTCCTCTAGCAGATAGCAAAAGATGGTAATGAGACCCAGACATTCAATTTTAATTATTTCACATACATTTGAATAAAATAATTAAATTTACAACCAAATTAGGCAGAAGGTTTTCCTCTTTAACAATATTACCTATGCTGAAAATAAGATATTTGGAACCCTAGGATTTTTAAAATCTGAAATATGAGTTTATAAACAAAATAAAATCTTTGTGAGCCAGTCATCCAGTTAACTTGAAAATCAACTGCTTCCCTGGGCCTCTATTAAGGTTTGAAAGAAATCAGTTCTGGGCTTTTCTATTATTTCTGGAATGTAAATATCTCTATTAATGGCATCTATTGATTCTTCTTTTTTTTATTTCTATGGTTTGTGATTTTTACATTGTGAGTTCATCTTTAGTGAAGGGTCTTTTTCTACAGAAGCTTTATGTGCTGTCAGTTAGTTGTGGTGGTCCCCTTTCAGAGCTTTCTGTAATTTGCTTTCATTAACTCTCAGCATGTTCCTGGTCTTGAATTAGTTCTAGATGATTTTTCTGGCTCCTAAAAAATTATACTAAGTTTGTATTGCTGCATATTTGAATTAGTAAAAAATTTCCACATCAGCTTAATGGGCCACACTTTTAATTGTGGCCTAAACATACAGTTCTGAATTTGCAGAAGCTCATACTATAGTAAAATATTCAGATGGATAAAAAAATGACCTAAATTACCATATGGTAAATTCAACAATGAATTCTAAATTAAAAACTACTATTGTATATTATCACAGATGACTATTACTATGGCAGGAGTAGACAGTTTTATGAAATACTATCATGGGTAGAATAATCATGACTTTGTAGAAATACTGTGGAATAACCTTTGGAGACAAATTTAAAGCATGTATTAAAATCCTAAAGCCTAATATGGGAATAATGCACATCTATCCTTATCAGGTAACAATATTCTAGAGTGGAGTAAAGACAGAATTCATAACTTATAATAATAACCATGTCTAAGTTTTTGTCAAGAAAATTATAGTCTTCTACTTTCTTGATAAATATTGATTTAAAAGCCTTATTATATTTTGTGATGTACAGTGGTACCTTGATATACAAATTTAATTCTTTCTGTAACCTAGCTCGTAAGTCAGTCAACTCATATATCAAACTGCTGACACTGGACCCATATGCCAACGCGCCAACTAGCAGCAGCTTCCTGAATCATGACTCGTATCTCGGAATTTTGCTTAAATCTCGAACAAAAATATAGATTGAGTCGCAGCTCGTATCTTAAAAAAATTTGTATGTTGGTCTGTTTGTATCTCAAGGTACCACTGTATTGAGTGATATAAATAGTCTTTAATGAGTCAGACAAAATAACACAAATGGAAAATTTCTATTAATTAGAATTTATACTTTAATAATAGAGTCACAAGGGACAAAAATCATAATGTTACTGAAAACTTATTTTGTGTCACAGTCTGAGAGTGTTTTATGTTCATTATTTTCTTCAATCCTCACAATCACTTCTTTCTACAGATGAAGAAACTAACCAAAAATCAAACATTAGAAAACAGTAGTGTTGGTTTTCAATCTAGAATTATTTTTAAATCCCTAATCTCTATTTTTTCCTTAATATAATGCTTTTTAATATAATACAATTTTACTTCTTATATTTTTTCACTAAGAAATAAGAAGTAGCTGATAAAAATTATCCTTTTTTCTTTCTTAATTGAAATGGATCCCCAAATGGACAGTGATGTTGACTCTTCATTTTATGATAATGTTCTAGGTCTCTGAACAAAATCAAGCGATGCAGGTATGACTCACACACACACACAAAAAAGCCACATTTGTAAACACAATGCATACATTTTAGAATCATAGATGAGGTATATGAGTTAAAAAATTGATTGTCATACTTGTGATTTTTTAAAATGCTTTTTTATAAATGATGTTTTTATTTATTTTAGGTTTTTCTGGTTCATTTGAATGTAGTCCTGAGCTGATAAAAAATTTTAAGAAAGCGATACCCAATTTGCACATATAATAATTTCTTAATGGATGTTTAAAAACAAAAATAGAAATATGAGAGGCATTGGTAATGCTCAGTCAGTACATCGATACAATAAATTCCCCGTATTCTTTATCTCTCTACTGCCAATGTCACTCTGGTGGCTTCAGTTCACATATATAACTCCACCTCCAGGTAGTTACCTCACAGATAGTTTGCTACCCTGTGTTTATAATGTCAGTAAAAATTAACCATTCTTCTCATTACTCTAGTATTTAAATTATATACTATATAATTATACATTCTTTTATATAGTCATCCAAATTTTTCAAGACAAAAATTATGAGAGAAAACAGTTTTCTCATCATAAGATATAATAATATCAACAAATATGTATTAAATGTCTAGGTTCTGCCAGAAACTAGACTAATTTTACATGTAATAGGTAATTTATTCCTTGCAAGCATCTTATGAAGGAGATACGCTGAGGCTCAATTTCCTTATATGCTTATTTGTAAAAGTAGGGAGCTATCATGTATCCTTCATAGGATGGTTGAAGAAATAAAGAGCCTTGTAAGATTAAGTAACTTAAATTAGTAATAAAGTTAATAAAATGTAAGAAGGAATAACTTAGTGGCACTAGAATTTACATCAGGCTTTTTAATGTCAGAACTCATATTCTAAATAATTATAGTATACTGTTTATATATATATATATACATATATGTTATAGACATTTTTAAGTTTTTTATTGTAGAAAACTTAGAATTAGACAAACTTTCCCTCATATTACACCAACTGGAGTTAATCACTCTTAATTATATAAAAATGTATTTTTTGTATATTTGATGGATGTGCATTCTTTGTGTATATATATCTCAAAGAATTGTTTGTATATCACCACAACACATGTACAAGTGTGTTTATAGAACCATTATTCATAATCATTATAAAGTGGAAACAGCATAAGTATCATCAACAGTAGAATGGATGAATAAGTCATTGTATATTCATATATTGGAATTCCACACAGCAATAAAAAATAAACAATCTACTGCCATATACATTATTATGGTTGATCTGACAAACATACTTTTGAGCAGAAAAAGCCAGACCTAGACTCAGACATGACTATGGTTTATTATTTTAAATTTCAGGAACAGAGAAGTCAATCTGTGGTATTTAAAGCCAAGTAATAAGGGCTCTTAAAGAAGAGATACTACAGATTAAACAAGAACAAGAAAGAAATCAATTTTTTATGGAGGTACCAAAAGAGAAAGCAAAGTTTAGGTTGACCTGCAAATTGAAGTTGGAGTGTGACAGGAGTAACAAGTAGGGCAAACCAAGAGAGGTTGTATGTCAAGTAAGAATATTGATTTGTGACTAATGTAACTCTTAGGTAGTGGTTGACTTTCTAGATGGAGAAGCCCTCCTTAAAGGTTGAAAATAAAATTAGGAAAGGTTTGGAGGAGAGCTATGTGTAATAGGAAATTTTGTCTTTATAAATGATAGTACGGTAATGGATACAATTACCAAAGAAAAACCTGACAGAATAGTTGCAAGAAAATGAATTCAAGATGTTGGATAATTCATGTTTTCTGTATTGGGAAGGATAAAAGTGCAAAAAAGTGGAATAGAAGAGACATTATAGAGACATGTTGGAAATAATAACTGGAAGAAGGAAGAGAAGAAGGAAGACTTTTTGATTGAGGAATAGCATGTGCAAAGTTTATTACACTACTCACTGGGTGACTCGATACTAAGCTTGTCTAATATACACAAATAATTATGAATTAAGTATCATTATTTCTACTGGCTAGAATTCAGGTCCACAGAGGTAAAGTAATTGCTAATTTTCTCAAGAGCAAGCAGTTAGCTAATGCCAATGTCTTGATTCAAATTTAATCTCTTTAGCACCAGAGCTCAAGATTTTAACATTAAAATAGAGAAGCAGAAAAATACCTTTGCTTTGGAAGGCAATAAATAAAAGCGTTAAAAGGAGAAAATATTTTAATCATTAAAGATTTTCAACATCAAGACACATGAATTGAGACTTTATAATCATATATTTGATAGGCATCAAAGTAGCCTAAGGCTTCCTCTGTAGCAGATGTAACAAAGAAAAAAACTGAGTGATAATGGGGACATTTGAAATAAAGAAAAAGAGTTCATATTGATATTTTTCAACAAATATTATTCAATGTCACTATTGCTCAATTCTTTCCCACCTTATCTCACCTAAAAACTTGCACATTAATCATTCTCCAACCTCATGGATTTTTCCCTTAAGTATTCCACTTTGGCAAAGTCTCTTTTATACCAAAACATTCTCTTTCAATTCTGTTACCTCCTACGTCCTCCAGACTAGTTTGAATCCCCCTATTTCTAGGAGTGATATTGAAAATTCAACAGCATATCAAATTCTTCCCCTTCTCTTACCATCTTAGAATTGTGGAGGTGGTGGGAAAGAGACTCCATTGGAAAAATTAGTACATGGCATGCATCAAAGTCTTAATATTATTGAAAAAGAAAAATTTAGGATAAAAATCAGGTTTATACACAGTAGAACAGAGAATGTGCCAAGAACCTGAAATGAACTCTATGGGAGACATCATACTCTTATTCAGAACATTGCCCTTGAGTAGAAAGTAGAAATCAGGGAAATGAGGAGTGAAGGGGATGGACTTTTTAGTTAGAGGGGAAGTACACATTAATTATGGGGAACATACTGGGGAAATGAAAAGAAGATGAGACAGATTCCACTTGGAATATTTCTATATTAGCAACACTTCCCATTAAGAGACTAGATTCAAACTCCCTTTAAGAGACTAAAGTCTATAGCACTAATATGAGGAAACTGAAGGAATGGACCTATGGACAAAACCAAGATGTAGAACATCAGGAATGTATATATTTAAAAACTACCAATTTATTTACTATAGATTTTCTTGTTATATAGAATCACAATGTTTCATATTAATTCAAAGGCTTATATTTTTTTGCCACACAGCTTTTTCCTCTCATCTCTTATTTTTTCTATTTATTTAATTTATTTACTTCATTAAACAACCACAGCTCAGTGTTTACTTCAAGTTTAATGTTCTAAGGATTCTACTTCAGAATAAGAGACAACAAAAGAGCCAATTTTGGCTGTTCCTATCCCCAAATTAAAGATATGGCCTGAACAATGATCAATTCTTTCTTTGTAATGGCAATTGTCACAGGATAATCTTAATATATTTCAAAAACTTCTCTCTTCTTAGGTATGTGAACATTCTCCTTCAAAACCTATATTAGCTATTCAATCTTCTTGATATATTTCACTTCTCTAAATAGAGTGCAATAGTAAGCAAATGTATATATTTTGTGGCAAGGAAAACATTAGCAAATTAAATGACAAATCTGCTATATTGTTAGACAGGTTAAACATGAAAAAAGATATGCAAAACTCTAGTGTTTGCAATGTGTTAGCAAATTAAAAATTATCTCAAAAAAGAGAAAAGCCAAAGAATAAATATTAGTATGATTTCCAACGGCTATGTAAAAATGATTTCAGTATTGGAAAAAATAATTTAGAAAGAGACAAGAATGAAAATAAGGGGAAATGCACATTGTTAAACAACTGTCTTCCAGAGTTACAGGATAAAAAAATCAGTTTTACATCAACCATGTTAAAATCTTCCAGAGAACATTTTTTGTTCATGGCTTTATTGTGCCTAAACAAAGAACAGTTCCATGTAGCACAAACCTGAACTATATAACTTGCTAAAACATAATTCTTGAATTTACAATTTCATTAATTGAAGTGGAAGCAGAGTTACCTAGGCTAATGTTATAATTCATGGCCTGGAACAGAACACTGCTTGTGAAATTTGTTTCGAGTCTTGTGTACCTTCATATTTCCTTAGGATTAAAGGTTTCTAACAATTAAAAAAAAAGTTTTTTTACTTTATTTATTCTCCTGGTATTAATTAGATGTGCATTATTAGTTTGCCTGCAACTTCTGTAGTGACTGGTAACACTCGAGGAATCTGACAGCCCATCACCTTGATTGTTCTTTTTGAAGAAGCCATTGCAATTTCCCATTGTGAAGTTCAAAGAAAAACAATGTCATAATGGTGTTTGTTTGTTTCTTACTGAAGTAGTTTTTGGGTTTTAGATTATTGGAAGGAGTTGAGAGGAACTTAGAGGAGAGGGTTAGAAAGGCTTGGTACTGGAATAGACAACTGGTTGAAATTGACTAATCATTTGAGTGACACTGGAATGTTATCATGAATCAAGGATTGCTGGAGAAAGAAACATAAGTTTATGGAATCTAAAGCATAAGCCAGATAAGACATGTTTTGTTCACTGTGGCACCTAGCACAGAGAGTGACATTAAGTAAAAACTTGGTAAAAATTCAGTAGATGAGCCTCTTAGATGAGCCCCACAGAACTTTGTAATATGTCTTCAGCTGTCATTCTTTTTTTTATTTTTTATTTTTTTTTATTTATTCATTTTAGAGAGGAGAGAGAGAGAGAGAGAAGGGGAAAGGAGCAGGAAGCCTCAGCTCCCACATGCGCCTTGACCAGGCAAGCCCAGGGTTTCAAACCGGCGACCTCAGTGTTTCCAGGTCGACGCTCCATCCACTGCACCACTGCCTGGTCAGGCTTCAGCTGTCATTCTTAATATTGGATTCCCTAGGCTCTGGCCTAAGCCTTCATTTTTTGTTTAGAGTCACACTTCCTTATTTCCATTCCATTAAACACCATCTCAACAACAATGGATCCCCAGTGATGTTTCCAGCTGTAACCTCCCACTGAACTACAGATTTTGACATCCAACTTCCTTTTTTTTAAAAGACTTTATTTATTCTATTTTTAGAGAGGAGAGAGAGAGGGAGGTAGGGAGAGAGAGAGAGAGAGAGAGAGAGAGAGAGAGAGAGAGGGAGAGAGAGAGAAGGAGGAGCAGGAAGTGTCAACTCCCATATGTGCCTTGACCAGGCAAGCCCAGGTTTCAAACCGGCAACCGCAGCATTCCAGGTCGACGCTTTATCCCATTGCACCACCACAGGCCAGGCCACGTCCAACTTTCTTTTTTTTTCTTCTTTTTTTTTTTTCACGTCCAACTTTCAACTTGACATTAGTACTCATGTAACTAAGAAATACCTCAGCCTAATATAGCTAAGATAGAATCATCACAGCTGATATACGCTCCACCAGTCTTACCCATCTCAGTAAATATGACTGAGATCTTTCTTGATCTCTTTAACTCACTCTCCACAACCAATTCCTCACTCTCATCACCAAATCCTGTTGATTCTCCCTCTGATATGTACCTTAGATCTACCCAGATCTATCCAATTTTCTTCATCTCCAAATCCACTTTAGTCTAAATCACCACAAACTCTTGTCTGGAAAGTTTTCAAAACTGATCTGTCAGTTTTTACTGCTTCCTTTGCTTTCCGTTTTCCAGAGTAGCCACAGACATGTTTAGAACAAAAGCAGATAGGGTCTTTCTACTGTGTAAAGCCCTCTGTGACTTCCCATTGTCCTTAGAAAATAATCCAAACTTATTAGTAATGACCTGCCACATAGTATGAGATCTGGCCCTCATCTACCTCTCTTACTTTATGTTTCTCCACTCTCTTCCTTCTTGCAGGATCCCAGGTATGCTGGCCTTCTTCTATCTATTGCTTGAATATAACATCACACAGGGTCTTATGTGTTCACTATTCCTTTATGTAAACATTCTCTCTTCTTGTTTTGCCTGTCTTGTCTTGTTTTGTGTTATTCAGGTCTGGGCTTCCAATCAAAGTATTCATCCTTTGAGCCACATCATTTGTTTCATTTCCTTCATTTCATTCTCTGAAATTATTTTACTTCATTATCTGTGTACTTGCTTTTAGTCTTCATTTGCTTTGCCTCCCAACACTGCAAGAATCTAAGTAGAAAAAAAAAGAACATAAGTAGAAAGTGTGTCTCTGTGGTTACTACTGTATCCCCAGGGCCTAGACCAGTGCACAACACATAGTGGACACTAAAATATATGTTTTAAAATGTTTTTAAAAATCTGTTTAATGATTAAGGAAAGTCAACCAATGAAGTGTTCCTTATACATTCTAACCCATTATTCTCTTATTTCCTTGACATTACACAATTGTGATTGCATTTATCACATGGTTGACATATTTTTCATAATGTAGAATATTTAATTAAGGGAATAGGGAGCAACAGGACAATCTTTTTATGTAAGTGCCCAGAAGTGTGTAGAGTTAACAAGGCAAGTGAGGGTCTCAAAATCAAAGAGGAAGAATGGACAAAAAGAGGGAACAAAGGTTAAAATCTATAACTCTTTTATTTATTTATTTATTTATTTATTTATTTATTTATTTATTTATTTATTTTTATTTATTGATTTTGGCAAGAGAGAAAGGAAGGGAAAGAAAGAAAAAAACAGAACATTGACCTATTCCTGTATGTGCCGGTATCAAACCGGCAGCCTCTGTACTTCAGGACAATGCTCTAACCAACCAAGCTATCCAGCCAGGACATAGCTCTTTATATCCTGGAAGCATGACACATATCAGAGACTAGCTGGAAATCTAGGAAAACTATTATTTTTTTTCCCTGGGGCTGTCATGCAGGGTGGATTCCTTGGACATGGTACTCAATTTTAAAACCAGGACAAGTAGGTCACCCTAGTTGAAACAGAGCTTTAACCCTTGCTATTTATATTTTCAATATCTTCCACCTTGTTCCTATCTACTTCTAGAAGCAGAGCCCTTAGAACACTATGAAATAGCTTTGTTTGTTTTGATAACAGGACAGAGGAGAACCTATAAGACTGTTCTGTTCTTCAGTGGAATTGAGCAATAGGTGGCAGTGAGAAAATTATTAGGAAGGGTAGAATCTGGGAAGAAGAGGAAGGAGAGTATCAGAATTGCTGTCTTTATCAATTGGGTTCATTAACGTTGTGTTGGAGGGGGCCATCAAGAGGCATGATTACGCTGTTGACCCTTGAGCAGGACATTGCAATGGGAGACTCCTTATCCCCATGCCCCATACCTGGAATGTTCCACCCACAGTTCCCATAGCAAGAGCCTTTTCAAAGAGGCAGCCTTGAGAGAGTAATGTATTATTGAGACCACTGGGATGTTAAACATGACTGAACCCAGTTAAGGGCTCTACATATACTTTTAATATCCTGACAGGTAAGTGCAGAAATTTACTCATTTTGTGGTGGTCCAAGACAAGGCCTATGTGTAATTTCCCTTGCTTGTTAAAACTGCCACCTACTAATCTGGAGTGAAATGCCTCAAATGTCAGTCTCTCCCTGTCCTCTGTGTGCAAGGGCCAGTGTCAGTTTGCACCTGGGGAACTCCTGAAGTTTCAAACCAACATGGATATTGTGGTTATTGATATACCATACTCATATTTATTTGTATCATTGTGTGTGTGTGTGTGTGTGTGTGTTTAACTTACCCAAATATTTCTTTGTATTATAGTTCTCTTTTTTTGTATTTTTTCTTAATAGATTTGGATATTATATCTTCTACTTTCCTTTTTTTTATTTGATGTAAAGCTAATAGGTATTTTTATACATCTCCCAAATAATAAGACATTTATAACACTTTAATTATAACTCTTCCCACTGGCATTGTACATGTTACAGCTATCCATCATTTTCAGTCACTTTGGTTTAGTTTGCTCCAAAATTGATTATTAATATTGTTATATTTTCATGCTTTATAGTCAGTGATGTTTTTAATTTACTTATTTGTATCAGTGTTTTAACTCATCATTTTTTATTACAGTTCTTTGTTTTTGAATTTTTTCCCCCTAAATTCTATATCTTTTAGATTACTCTTAGTAGAAGTGTGTGGTAGAAACAAGTGTTGGATTTTTTTTTGTTGAAAAATATCTTTTTTAACCTTTAGTAATATTACCTATATAGATACGTAGTAAGTTATTAATATAATACTGTAATAACAGTTATTTTCTCTTAGCTCTTTTGAGTTATGATTCTTTTGTCTTATAACTTTTGCTACTGCTGCAATGTTCACTCTAAACTTAAGTTGCTTGTGCTTAAATACCTGTTTTGTCCTCTAGCTATTTTTAAGTTTCTGTATATGTTTGTTTGTGAGGTAGGTTTAATTGTATTTATCTTGTTTGAGATATATTTAGCTAGCTGAAGACAGAGAGAGACACATAGTTCTATGTAGATATATAGCTACATATATACAAATCATAACATTTATATACACATATATATACTTTTTAAACCTTTTTCATATATTACTCTTTTAAGATTACTTCTTCCAGTTTTCTTTCTAGATCCTATTAGGCAAATGTTGAACTATCTCACTCAATCTTTATGTCTCTTATGCTCTCTCGTCACTGTTTTCTTCTTTGTTTCTCTAGCAATATGAATAATTTCTTTAGTTCTATATTCCTGTTAAGTTTCTCTTTAGTTTTGTTTACTGTATCTGTTGATTTGCTTAGTTTCAATGATTATATTTTTATTTTAAAATTATCTGATATTCATTAAAAACTATCTTGTTATTTTAGAACATCTTGTTTCTTTCAAATATTTTCTCTCTCATCTTTTATTCTTAACAATTTTAAACAATTATTTTATAATCTGGGTTTAGTGAAGCCATTATATAAATGCTTTGCTGTTTCTAATCTTGCTCTTTGATCTTCATACTGACTCTTACTCAATATCTCCTCATGTGTTTTCTAATTATGGATTTCAGCTCCTACTTAGCAGGGCTTTATATTTGCAATTTCTAAACATTTCTTATTGAGATGCCGCTCTTCTAGAGGGCACAAACCCAAAAGTGCTTTTTGGTTAATTACTCTGGAATTTCTCTGACCTTGTCAATAGTATCAATCAAACCCCAAACCTGTATAATGTTTTCAGGAGAAACTTTTTAATTTCTTGTCTTTGACAACCCAAGGCTCACAGCTAAAACAGATCAATGTCACAGAGAACAAAAAACTAGTAAATTCATATCAGTCATTTTTAGTTTTTATTTAGTTATGGCCATTGAGAATTCTCTTATGTTTTTTTAGTTTTGATTGTCAAAGAATATTTATTATGCTTTATCCATTTTTCCAAAAAAAATTTTGTAGTGAGATTGTTGTTGGTTTACAATATTTTCTCATTGTTCTAATTAGAAGTGAGGACTGAAGTTTTGTACGAATGAAATGCCAAAAGAAAGAAAAATTTTATAAAATTAGAAAAGAATTCCTCTGGCCATATATATATATATATACATTTATATATATATATATATCTGTAGATGTGTATATAAGTGTACATGTGTGTCAGAACAACAGTGTGAAAGGGAGATGAATATAATATATATGTACTATAGAGGCATGTATGTATTTCAACAATATTAATGGAACTCAAGAATTTCATTGCTAAAATAATTTTCTATGTGAGAGTGGATACCTATTTGCATTTGTTTTTTATAATTATTTCCATAATTGGTTCTACAAGTAAATATAGAAATAGCTGGCTTATTCTTACCACCTGCCTAGTACAGATATACAAAGAAGGCAATAATACATATTTAATTTCTTTTTCACTTTATTTTCTAACAAATCACAACATTGCAATATTGGAATGATATCTAACTTAGTATTCTGTTCCTGCATTTAAACACCATAATTCTTTTATAGAAAATTGATACCCTTTATGTAAAATAAATGGTCAAATAAAAGGAAGTAAATTACTAAACAGTAACTGTTGTTAGAATCAATTTGCATATAAAAGGTCCTCAGAAAACTTAAGAGAAAATATTTTACCCTCATGTGCTATCTGTAAATCATTTTATTTAGGATGACTCCATTCCCACACTCATGCTAGCATCTTTGGAGTCAAAACAAAAGCTTAAATTTTTCGATAGGATCTTCTTTCTTCTCTCTTAATCCATTAGCTATCCATTCAGTAAGTTGTCTGTTTTATATGGAAGGACATATATATTTTGTAGATAACATTTTCATGACCTAATCAGAATGCAAAATCAAACAAACAATGAATGGCATGCAAAGTATTTGGCAAAAAAGAAAGAAAATTTGAGTTAATAAAGGTAGATAATTGGATGAACATTCTAAAATGATAAATCATTGAAAATATGGTACTAGAACTAGAGAGTTTGATTGGTTCTGTTCTTTGGCAATTCCAATTACATGTAAGTAAAATTCCATTTAAATGTCCCAGAACATGTTCCTGCTTCACATTTCTCTAATTAGATTACCTTTGTTAAATTTTTGTTGCCTATTGAGGGAAACAAGACTACCTTTGGATCATGGTTCTCAGGAAGCCTTGCATCCTAGTCCACAACCCAGCTCTATTTGCATTTTCTCTGACACAGAAGTACTAAAATCATTCAATGGTGCTTTTACTGATGCTTTTCTTTTGTCGCATCTGCCAGTTCCAGCCTCAGCAAATTAGTACATAAAGACCACACTCTATTTTTAAGAAAAATCAAAGTAATACATAACTACTTGTCAGGCCTTAATAATCATATCTAAAACTTGATACATTTTTATTAATATTTCAAAAATTGTTTCCATTAAAATATCTGATTACTCTTATTAAAACACTTTGGGAATGTAAAGCCAATAGCCGCGACCACCATCACAGCCGTCTGGCCCATGCAGGTTCTCATTAGATTCAGACAGATGGTAATGAAAAAATGGAGTCGAGAACTGGTGGGCCATTAGCTTTATCCTAGCTTCCACCTGGCGAGCAAGAAATACACACAATGGGAAAACACTTCCCTTTCCATTCAGGGCTCCTGAAGCCACTGACTTATCTGAGTTTCCTAGAATCAAAGGTTTCTAACTCACCAGTCTTATTCAACTCTGTTCCCCATCTCCTTCTCTCTGCACAAACTCTGCACAAACTGGCTTCTCCTTCAGCATTCTGCCATCTTGGCTGCTTCCCCTGGCCTCCTCTACATGGCCTTTCTCTGATCTCCTCTCTAATTCTAATCTCAGAAACCAAGAGAGAGCAAGGTCCCAGTCTGCCCCACTTTATAGTGTAGATCAAAACCTTTAATCCAATATACAACCAAGGAAGTCACTTATCTGAGGCATAATGGGATTCTTCATGAGAGTGCACCACCCCACATCAGAAAGGGTGGGAAAAGCTTAGTCCTAAAAGCAAGCCCCAAGCTACAAGGATCCTGCCTGCCCACAGCCCGCCCCCAATACACATTAATATAATCATATCCATCTCAAGCAAGAAGGGCAACTAATATTAATTATCACCTGGGCAATGGGCTTCCACATGGGCAGCGCCATCTTTAACAAAGTGAGCATAATATATTAATATTTTATCTCCCCAACAACCCACCCCTATGCTCACTTTACTACCCACAATCTACACCACTGGCATCCTTGTGTAAGGAAATTAGGCACATTACACAAATTACAACAACATGACAAATCATAAAATTTCAAAAATTACAAAGGTACATTTCACCAGTCTCTGAGCACTTTGCCAAAAGTGCAAAATGTTCTCGGCCTTCTTTCTAGCCATGGGAAAAGCTTCCCAGGGCAGAGGAATGCTTCCAACAAAGTCACCCCCACCCCCATCAGGGTATTTACATTGTCCAAAATCCGTAAGTCCATCCAACAAAGGAGCTAGTGCCCACTCCAGTCATAGTCCAGGAATCAGTCCAGGCACATGGGGCCTCAGCCACCCCCTTCATCCCTGCCATCCTGGCAGGTCTTACACTGTCTCAAAGGGGAGCACATGGCAATGGCAGTCAACATTTCCATCTCTGCTCTGGAGAGCATGATGCCATTCACCCCTATGTCCCAAAATCGCAGACTTACCAGAAGCATAGTAAGTACAGCTTGCTGCTGGGCTCTCACCTTCTGGAGACTGCAGATTGCAACTCCAGCCCAATTCTCCTCATCCTCCAAAGAAGAACTGAAAACACTAGCTCCTGCATCCGGGCTTGAGCTCCAGGCCCCCACCGCCTCTGCTCAGCAGGTCTTGCAGACCTGGCCCTGGCCTCAGCCCCAGCCTCCCGCCGCTGCTGGCTCTCCACAACATCCAGGGCAATCTGCAACTCATGAACCTGTGATTCCTTCTCCATCATCTGCTCCATTTCCAGGCAAATCTCGCAAACCTGGTAGGCCTTCTCCGGTGCTTGCTGCAGCTACAGGGTCAGCATCTCTTTCTCCCACATTTGCTCCAGCTCTTTCCACTGCTCAGTTTTCAGGTCCCGGGCAGCCTCATCCAAAGAGCTCTTCATTTCCTCACACATGGCTGTAAAAGTCAGCTAGCCTATGGCCCCCAAAAGGACAGCCATGGGGAACCATAACAGCAGCCAGTCCTCTACTCCACCGCTCAAAAGTGGTGGTGGCTCCTTGCCGATCTGTATTAAATCCTGCCACAGACTAATTAAAATGTAAAGCCAGTAGCCACCTGGCCCATGCAGGTTTGCATTAGATTCGGACAGACGGTAATGAAACAACGGAGCCAAGAACTGGTGGGCCATCAGCTTTAATCCTAGCTTGACCCAGCAGGCAAGAAATACACACAATGGGAAAACTTCCGTTTCCATTCAGGGCTCCCAAAGCCCTGACTTATCTGAGTTTCATAGAATTAAATGTTTCTAGCTCACCAGTCTTATTCAACTCTGTTCCCCATCACCTTCTCTCTGCACAAACTGGCTTCTCCTTCAGCATTCTGCCATCTTGGCTGCTTCTCCTGGTCTCCTCCACATGGCCTTTCTCTGATCTCCTCTCTAATACTAATCTCAAGAATCAAGAGAGAGCAAGCTCCCGGTCTTCCCTACTTTATAGTGTAGAAATCAAAACCTTAGGCCCTGGCCGGTTGGCTCAGTGGTAGAGCGTCGGCCTGGCATGCAGAAGTCCCGGGTTCGATTCCCAGCCAGGGCACACAGGAGAAGCGCCCATCTGCTTCTCCACCCCTCCCCCTCTCCTTCCTCTGTCTCTCTCTTCCCCTCCCGCAGCGAGGCTCCATTGGAGCAAAGATGGCCCGGGTGCTGGGGATGGCTCCTTGGCCTCTGCCCCAGGTGCTAGAGTGGCTCTGGTTGCAACAGAGTGACGCCCCGGAGGGGCAGAGCATCAACCCCTTGTGGGCAGAGCATCACCCCCTGGTGGGCATGCCATGTGGATCCCGGTCGGGCACATGTAGGAGTCTGTCTGACTGTCTCCCCATTTCCAGCTTCAGAAAAAATACAAAAAAAAAGAAATCAAAACCTTTAATCCAATATACAAACAAGGAAGTCTCTGATACAAAGTCACTTATCTAAGGCATAATGGGATTGCTCATGAGAGTGCACCATCCCACATCAAAAAGGGTGGGAAAGGCTTAGTCCTAAAACCAAACCCCAGGCTACAAGGATCCTGCCTGCCCAAAGCCTGCCCTCAACACACATTAATATAATTATGCCCATCTCAAGCAAGAAGGGCAACTAATATTAATTATCACATGGGCGATGGGCTTCCACATGGGCAGCGCCATCTTTAACAAAGTAAGCATAATATATTTTATCTGCCCAACAGGGAACATTGGTATGTGTAGGGGAAACTGTGCTAATGACCTTGTTCTAGAATCAGACTATCAATGCATGTTAAATTACTGAGTATCATTTTTCTTTAAGAGAATCATTGAATTACAAAATTTTTAAAGTTGTATTTTTCCTAATTGTGTGTTAGATCCATGTTCTTCTTATGAAGAGTATAGGAATTGGAAAGAATCATAATTTAATAAGTTGAAGGTTGAAATATCACATTCTTGGTTAGGATACAAAAAAAATCGACTAAAATTCTCCCTCTTATCAATTTAAGAAACATGGCTTTTATTCTCAACATGTGTTTTTATATCTGTTACTTAAATTTTTATTATCTCAATAATACTATCTTGATATTTAATATTTTATATAAAAATAAGAAGAAAGTGTTTAATAAAAATTATAGATGCCAATTTATAATTATCTGGGAAAAAATTTTTGAAGCCTAAAGTGATTGTGGACTTTAGGAGATTGTGGACAGGAGAAGAATAAATGATGAAACATTGTGAGTGTATAATACACCTGCATGCTTCATATCGACAGAGTCTGATCTTTTATGGTTAACTTGTCCAAGAGTATAAAATTATTAACATGGCAGTTATAATTTTATTCTGCATGAGAAGATAGATTTTGTGTTCTAAAATTATGCTACTAATTTCAATCTTGCTACTGGCATGACTGTGTTAATGGTTTAAGGTATATCTGTCACTTTTCCTCAAAACACTAATTTCACACACATGCTGTGCTAATAAAGGTCCAGTAAGTATGCCACCTTTCTATGAAGTATGCCACCTTCCTATGAAATATTCAAGCCTATAAAACAACTTAAATCTAAAAAAAAATCGATCCCCATATGGTACAAAGATCTTTAAAAACTTGCCTAAAAAGTTATTTATCAATAGAAGAAACTTTCAACTTCAATTCCTTTATTTTTGATGAACCTAAAAATATTTCATTCATCATGGATATTACTATGCCTTTAAATTCAAGCTTTATTGAGCAGAAACAGGTACTATGCAACTATACTGTTCTCCTAAATGATGGTAGATGAATATATGGAAAATGTCCATAGCATGTTAACTCTATATTAAATGCTTTATTTCCTTTAGCTCAACCAACTTCTTAGGGACATCTCCCATGCTAAAAGCATAAGCAGGCACTTTTCTTCACAGGCAAAAATGAACAAGGTCAAAGCATAAACACCATATCTATAATATAAGGCAGAATCTGATCAGAACTGTAGTAGAGGTACAAATATGGTAAGAATATATAGAAAGAAAAGAGTAGTTCCTTCTCTGGATATCAAGATAGTTTCACTGAGGAGATATCCATTGATCTGGGCCAAAAGAATGAGTAGAAATAATATTGAAGCATAGAAAAAGTGATCAATCAAAATATTGTTTAAAAAGAAAGTGTTTTATATATGGTGTAAGTGTAGGGCACAAGAGAAAATAGTTGGAGATAAATTTGAAAGGTAAAATGAGGAGGCACTGGAAAATTAAGGAAGAGAATCTTGGAAAGGTAGAATAGAAGCAGCTGACTGAAGCCACTGAACACTATGCTAAATACTTTGGTTTTTTTGTATAGATAACAGGAAAATATTTTGAGCACAGTAAGGTGATTTATATGGCATTATCAGAACTGGGTTTTAAGATAAGTATCTCACAGTTGTGTCCATGCCAGGACCAAGGTTGTATTATACAGTAGTTCTGTATTTCTACCAACCTTTTAAACTTGGCATTAGAAGAAATATTGGCATAATATATATATATATATATATATATATATATATATATATATATATATATATATATATATATATTATGCCAATATGTGTATATAAAAGATTTTTTTAAAAAATGAGTTATTTAATTTGGTCTTAAAATAATGGGGATGAAGCATTTTCATTTGAAATAACTTAATGATAAAGATAAGACAAGATATTTGTATTATTTATTTATTTTTTTCTTCTGTAGATATGTTCACAAAATGTGTTTGAAGACAATTGGAACATTTTTGGTAGTTTCATGATTGCAATATCAAAATAACATTTTTGCTCTTTCAGATGATGATGCCTGTGAATTAACTGAACAGTTGTGGTAAGTTAGTTTTCTCTTTTCAAATCTGCATACAATACTTTTTCCTTCTAAGTTTCAAAAGGATTTATGTTTTCTACAAGAACTTTAAAACTTACATGGTCTGAAATTCAGGCAAGTCCTAACGAGGTTGCATTTTTTCCAGGTATAGCCTTTCTTTTTTTCTTTTTTCTGAATCGAGCCAAGATTGTAAATGAGAAAGTCTCCAGTACATGTCCACCAGGAGTCTAGGAAAAGCTACTGTTTTCCAAATGTTCTCCACTTCACAGACAATATCTGCTTGTCCAGGGATAACCCTGAGATCGTATTCAAATGGTCATCTTATCAAAGTAGTAGAGTGTCTTTTTTTAAGTAATTCAAAGTTATTTAGAAGTTAAGCAAGAAGAAGCAAAGAGAGAATTCTTTTTTCTCCTCATTCTATGGAGGTGTTAATGATCATGGTCATGGCATACATCCAGGCTGAATTTCATATTTTAGTTTCATAGCTAATTAAATTCTATTTATTTTAATTGAATTATCATATTGAGAAACAAAAGTTTAAAGGGAGTTTTCTATTCTTATTATGAATGTGCTGTGGTTCTGCTCTTTTTGATACTTCTAGTGGAAGTAGGAAATTTTTCATGTGGAAGAAGGAAACATGTTATTAAATATTGTAAATCATAATAATGGTAATAATAAAATATAGGCTACAATGGTGTGCTGAAAGAAGGGAGAAAGGAAGGAAGGAAGGAAGGAAGGAAGGAAGGAAGGAAGGAAGGAAGGAAGGAAGGAAGGAAGGAAGGAAGGGAAGGAAGGAAGGAAGGAAGGAAGGAAGGAAGGAAGGAAGGAAGGAAGGAAGGAAGGAAGGAAGGAAGGCTCTTTCTTTGACAATACATTTGATGGCTTTGGGTGTTTTGTTTCTTCCTTTTTTTAATTAAAAAGAGAGAAAGAGATAGAATTTAGTTTTCAGCCAGATTATGCCAATGGAGTTGTTTGTTTTCACAGATGATTCACTTATTCAAACTCTCAATTAAAATTGCTATGAATTAGAAAATTAATATTTTGTTGTTAGTTATAGTTTAAGTAGTTAAAAGAAATATTTTGTAGTGTTTATATTGATAGTGAAATACTCAGTACTTACTGGAACTAATGATTTTTGTTTTCTCTATTATTCTTATAAGAAACAAAATAAGAAAATAATTATGTCTTATTATGGATTATTATTGATTACTGAAAATTAAGATGTGTGGGTGTAGATTGTATAAATCTAATTCACCTTTGGAGAAGTTGGTACTCTTTTATCTCTATCTTGGAGGAATAAACCCAACATATTGTATGTTTACTATAATGGGAAATAGTATTTTCATGAACTTTCTTCACATTGTCATACTTATAAGGAGATTTTGTATCAGGTTGTTACTCAGTTTACTTCCTTGAGAATTTTCTAGTTTAGAATAGGTTGAGAAAAGGTGTTATCACTTCTCTCTCTTATGCAACTGCAATAAGGAAAAAGTTACAAAAGAGTGACTTTATATAGCATAGACTACTGCTTGGTAAAATAAGAGATGGCCAGAGTGGGAGATGATTAGAAGAAGGATAACAAAATGTTTTGAGGTGTAAGAAAAGTCTACAAAAGTTTGGATAAAAAAGTAGAACGGACAACTGTATGGGATGTTGCATGTAATGTTATTTAGGGAAGAGCAAATGCTGGAGAAAAAAATTGAATTTTGCTGCATATTATATTAGTTCTTTTCAAACTTTAACATGCCTATGAATCACCTGGCTGTCTTGTTAAATGCATATTCTAATTCAGTAGATCTGCAGTATGGCTCAAGAATTTGGATCTCTATAAGCTTCCAAGTGATGTCAAAGCTGCTGGTCCAAAAACTACCCTGTGATTAGCAAGGCAATATATAAGTAATCCTCTCTTTTGCATTCTATACAAGAGATTTCAGTCAAGACATTTCAAGCATTTGATCTGGATTTGATTTTTAGTGCTCTTATTTTACTGTGCAAAGATTGATTTTAAGATTAAACGGAAAATAATGCCTGGTTTTAGTTCAGTTCAGTTGAACACACAAAGTGGGTCTTGCTAGCTCCCAAGATCTGCTTTTCCTCTCATTAATGTTAAATCCAGGGTAACTGCAAAGGATCAAAGCAAGTAAAACTGTTTGCAACAAATTTCAAGAAAATGAGATACAAAATTTTACAAAAATATAACTGTGCTTTTCTAATATTGCAATATATTTGAAGGCAATCATATCATCACTTTGCAGTAGTGAAATTATAAAAAGTAACAATGGTTGTGGGGCTTTCTAACCTCAAAATAAAAGGCTGTAGTGAAAGGCAATAATCTTTTATTTGAAACTCAAACTGATAGTTATTTAGGAAGCACTAATTCAGGCAGAAACCTAAATTGTGTTTGGATTAGCAGGGTAAGGCAGGGGGTGTTTTTGAGGAGGTGAAAGCAAGGGGGATAATTACATGAATAGAAGGAAAGAATATCTATTGGTGTTAATAAGCTAAAGAAGGAATTTGTATAGGTGCAGATAAGCTAACACAGTATGCTAATTATAAAGAATGTCTTTAATTTTCACTCTTGTAGTCATGTCTGCTTTGCTGTTAGCTTTTGCAAACAGTTGTTTGAAATATAATACTGCTTTAGGCTCAGTCCAAAAGTTATTTTGTTCAGATTTAACATTCCAAACATTTTAGGAATAAGACCTGCAAAGCAGTTCCTCAGACTCCATTTTGAAGTGACTCCATTTATATTATTTTTCACAATTAAGAGAGTCCTGACCATAATTTAAGTAGACATTAAGATCTTTGTTGCACTTGAAAGAACTTTACTTCTGCCTTGAAAATGTAATAAGATGTAATTTTTAAACACGTTCCTATTGACATCAAGAATGTTATCTAATATAATTATTAAGCTTATTCAGATCCAAGGAGGTTATCAAGAAAGCACAATAGAAATTAGACTAGGCAGGTAGGTCTGTAACCATGAAATATGAAGCTAAGGGGTCCCCGTTCAGTGATATAAAGAAATATGAAGGGCTTCCTGGTACCTGGATTCTTCTAGAATCCTGAAGAATGTCAAGGAAGTAGAAGTTCTAAAAACATTTTAAAGTTTCCTGTTCAAACTCCTTTCTCTTGATGAGTGTTTCTTCACTTAAAATTTATGTCAGAATTGTCTGGGGAGTTAAAAAAAATGTTGACACCTGGACTCCATTTAGACCAATTAACTTATAGACCCAGGGTGGAGTTTGGTTTCCAAAGGTTGATGCCCCAGTTCCCTGGTAATTGCTTAGAAAACTGGAGTCAAGAACCACTGGGCCCTGGCTGGATAGCTTGGTTGGTTAGAGCATCGTCCTGAAGTGAAGAGGTGGCCAGTTTGATTCTGAGTCAGGGCAAATACAGGAACTGATTTATATTCCTGTTTCTCTCCCTTTCTCTCTCCCTTCCTTTCTCTAGAAATCAATGAAATAAACATAAATAAATAAGAACCATCGCTTTAAACCACATAACTACCTTCTTTCCTGGCCTTCTTTCAATATGCATATGTATTTCTATTCTTAAATTAGCATTTATACATACTATTCCATATGTTAGTAGAGCTCAATATAACAACAAATAATGATAGCTAACCATTATATGGTGCTTATTATTTGTAAGTGTTCTGAGTGTTTCATATGCACTAAGACATAATAGATAGTATGTACTATTGTTATCCTCTTTCCATGTTAGAAAACTGGGGCATAGAAACCTTAAATTGTCCACATAGCTGATTAGTGGTTGCATTGGGATTCAAACCCAGGCTTTGTAGCTCCACAACCCATGTTCTACTAAACTACCAATCCATTATCAATTGATCCACATACACAACAAATATTTCTGGAGCAGCTTCTATACACAAGGTTCTAGGAATAGATCAGTTAGCAAAACAAAATGTCTGCCATTATGGAGATTTCTTTCTTATGGGAGACAGAACAGTCAAAAATTTTTTAAAGACCTTAGAATTCAAAGCATTCAAATATGACCTTTCCATTTGCATTATGAATGATCTTAGGAAATCTCTTTACCTCTCTAGTCATCTAAAGAAATAATGTGAAGAGCTATCCAAATGAGATTTCCATTACTTTACACTATCACTAACAATAATGAAAAAGGTTTTTTGCGTATGTGTACCTTAAAAAACATATTACTTGAGAAAAATAGATTTCCCTCATGGTAGTGTACATTAAAGGCATTGTGAAAGCACTAGATTTCAGGAAGGTGTTGGTGACAATATTAGTGGTGTTGGTGTTGCCATTAGTAATAGTAGTGGTGATATTTATCATAATGATAGTGATGTATGAGATAATGAAATCAGTGGTAATAACTACCATTCATTAAGTATTAACTATGGTTCAGTAATTGTTCTAACTTCTTTATATTAATTTAAATAATTAATTCACTTTGCAATTCTATGAGGTAGCATAAATTATCATACATATGTAGAGCTAGAGGATTAGAAAACTTAAGCAACTCCACTAAGTCACATAGCTAAGCAAGTAAGGGAGCTGAGATTTGATCCAAGATATAGAGATTACACAGGGGTGGGGAAAAGTAGGTTTACAGTAGTGAGTATGTGAAACAAAGTTTATTCTTATATTCTTATTTATTAATTATACTAATCATTTTCCATACAAACAACTATAAACCTACTTTGGCCCACTCCTGTATATTAGTATATAACAAACCACCCACATCTCATTGACTTAAAATACCCATTTGTTATTCTTCATGATTCTGTAGGTTGACTGGGCAGTTATTCTGCTCCACTTGGTATTGGCTGGTATCATTTATATGGCTACATTCATTGAGAAGCTTAACTGGAGGTCTAAGTTCTCCTTGTAGCCTCTCTTTCTACATGGTGAGTTAATCTCATGTAGGCTCTCCACAAGATATTTTTCTCTAGCAGACTAGTTTAGACTTTCACAAAGCCTACAGCTCAGTTTCAAAAGAATTCCAAGGTACAGTCTCTACTTCAAGTGTCTCACCTTGCAGTATGCTTGTTAAAGTCTCATTGGTTAAGATAAATTAAATGGTCAAGCACAGTGTCAGTGTAGGAAGAATCAAACAAGGGAAATTTCACCTAGAGGCATGTTTAGTCCCCCGTACTAGAGATGGCTGAGTCCAAGACCCACTGTGTTTCTACTTTCTACAGTGTATTTCTTCCCTAGAGGTATTGAAAATGAACACTGGAAGGAAACAGGCCAGATACTATTATTGAGCAGACACCATAGACAGAGTTGGCTTGGGCTTATTTCAAAAACAGGAAGCATATCTAAGCACTCAAAAGGAAGTTTACTATAGAAAATTCAATATTGAGATGGATGGCTAGGTTTAAATTTCAGGAATTCACAGCTCCTCTATGGCCTAAAAGAAATTCTCTATAATCTAATTATCAGAGTCAAGGCATAGTTGGTAAAACTGTGAATGTTTATACATTGGGTGTCCTAATGTAGGGTCCTATTTTTATAAGAACAAATCTGCTTACAGGCGAACAGTAAGAGAGACAGCAATGATTTTTTCTTCTTCTTAGATTACCAGAGCGGATCTCAGTAAAAGACTCACCCCAAAAACATGCAGAAAAATCCTCTATCTGAAGGATTCAGAAAGCAAAAGACTGTTGCTGTTACAAATGACCCATCTGTAGTATAGAGAATCTTATTAATATGAGTTTGTGAATAACTTTAGATTTAGAACAGGCTTATATCCCAAAGGGCCTGTCAAATGAGTTAGAAAACAAACATACCACTTATTCAGAACTTGGCTAATTTTTCCAGCCTACTATACCACACCATGACCTTCACTTAGGGCCAAGGAGGTGGAGAATCTTCTTTATCCAGCAAGACCATAATAATATGAGATTGTTATTCCTGTATTTCAGGCTATTTTTTTCTAGGAGGTACACAGAGTACATCAGTTTCTAGAACTATAAATTTGGTACTTTCTACTAGCTCTAAATGTTCTCTATTAATTTAGAGTAGTAGGGATCAACATCCTACTCCCATTATTTAGGAACTACCAATGTGGAAGTTGAGTGAACTCAATATGATCACCATTCAAGAGTTCTCCCAATGCACCAGAGTCTTTAAGTTTTTCATAACTTCCAAGTAAGAAGACAGAAAGAAATAAAAGTGTTTGTGAGGAAACATGTTCTTTTCTTGTTTGCTTCTTTCTTGTCACAGAATGGAAGTATAGAAACACTGCCTCTATTTTAACTGGAAGTAGGATTCATTTTCCATGTTATTCCAGGAAGCCCCATTTTACTACTCAATAAACAGAGTCCCTATTGCTATAAATAAAGGAGAACTCATGCCCTAATATATCAAATAGGGATTTCTAGGTTGTACCAACAAAATAATTGGGTGGGTACATGTACAAACCAGGATTCACATGAACAGAATTTAAATTTTGTTTATGCAAAACAGATAATTGTGTAATTAAGTAGATACCTTTGATTAAAATCATTGGATATGCAAATTTATCATTTGCTGAAACAGTCATATTTTGGCATATGTATACATAATTTGTAGATTCTGATTTAAGGTGGTTTCATGGCAGAAATAATCTTACTTGTTGGATCTCATGTTTTACATATTAGCCAAATACTATTTTTATAATTTTTTTTTTTTTTTTTGTATTTTTCTGAAGCTGGAAACGGGGAGAGACAGTCAGACAGACTCCCACATGTGCCCGACCAGGATCCACCCGGCATGCCCACCAGGGGCGACACTCTGCCCACCAGGGGGCGATGCTCTGCCCCTCCGGGGCCTTGCTCTGCCACGACCAGAGCCACTCTAGCGCCTGGGGCAGAGGCCAAGGAGCCATCCCCAGCGCCCGGGCCATCTTTGCTCCAATGGAGCCTCGGCTGTGGGAGGGGAAGAGAGAGACAGAGAGGAAGATGGGGTGGGGGTGGAGAAGCAGATGGGCGCTTCTCCTATGTGCCCTGGCCGGGAATCGAACCCGGGTCCCCCGCATGCCAGGCCAACGCTCTACCGCTGAGCCAACCGGCCAGGGCCTATAAATTTTTTATCTTCAGTAATCATATTACTGTCATCTTAAAGATGAAATTTTCCCTCCATCAACATCATTTAAAATCAAAGTATCTTTAGCCTGTTGTTTTGAAAAATGGTTGCACAAATTCTTTTTTGAAAAATACTGGTGTTGCTTTGTATGTTGGATTATTTTCAATTTTGCAGTTTGATCCAAATAAGAAATCAAAAAAAGGTGGCATATATAGAATATTACTGATTATAAACCCTCCATCAATTTTACATTTTCATTAAGATTTTAACATTTCTTAAAATTAAATGGATTTAATAATCAGTATATTTAATGTAGTCTCTTTTTTATTCTTTAACTCTTAATGATATATCTTATAATAATGTCTTAAAATCAAGATATTTTGATAAATACTTCCTTGTAATCGATACTATATAATAAATCCCATTTTGTTATTATTAACAATAACAGCACACACTTACATTTGCTAATTATATGTTAGGCACCTACCTTTCTTTCACAACCAGCCTGTAGGGCAGACTTACCTTATTTTACAGATGGGAAAACTGTGGCACAGATCACATGACTCTCTCAGGGTCACATAACAGCTCCATGGTACAGCTGGGACATTCAGTCCTTGATGAGACTGTGGCTACTGTCCTCCTTAGCTGTAGCACTGACTCTGCTTACGTCCCTTCTTTAAAGCAGCTCTGACTGTCCAAGAAGCTAAACAAGACCAAATTCTATAGATATTACCTTTTCTTTCTCTTCTCTCTTTGCCTGTCCTATTGCAAGAAATATATTAAAAAACGAAAAACCTTTCTTCCTTGCTTTTCATCCACTCTCCTGCTTATCTTTGTTTGTCTCTGAAGACTCTGAGATAGTAGAAAACAGAACTGAGCGCCCGGAGAAGCTGGAGGATGGAACCCACCATTGACCCATAGTGGGCTAGAGTTTCAGGGAACTCAGGGATGTTTTTTCCTATGTCTCCCAATAACAATATTAAAAGCACAAATATAAGCATGTTCAGAGGCTCTTTGTTCAAAACCCTGCAGTGGCTCCCCAATCTTACTCAGAATGAAACCCAAAGTCCTCACAATGACCTTTAAGGTTGCCCATGACTTGGCCTCCTCTCTGCCTGGCCTCCTATAGCATTCCCCTTCCACTATTTCCAGCTAATCTGGTTTCCCTGCTGATTCTGGAATTTGCTAAGCAGTCTCAGGCCTGAGTCTTTCATACTTGTACTTGTTGTCTCTCCCTGGAATGCTTTCCGAATACCATTTCCAATGTGTAGTTTCCCCTTGTGACTTTTGCATCTCTGCTCAAATGTCATCACGGTGCTCTTTCTACCACCTCTGTCTCTTCTGATCCCACATAATCTATTTTCTTTTGCTTCTAGTGTACATGTGCGCCACACCTCTTATAAATTTGTTTATTTGTCCAACTTTTCCTACTGCGATCTATAGAAGCTATAAGAAGGCAGAGATTTTGATGGAAATGTTTTCTGCTGTATCCCCAACCCCTGCCACAGTGTAAATGCTCACTAACTAATTGTGGCACAGACAAAAGAACAATCAAATGAAAGAAACAAACAAATAAATGAATATTCTCAATTTCTTATCCAAAGATTTCTTTTTTGTTGTTGTTGTATTTATCTGAAGTGAGAAGCGGGGAGGCAGAGAGACAGACTCTTGCATGTGCTCAACCAGGATCCAACTGGCAAGCCCAGTAGGGGGCAATGTTCTGCCCATCTAGCATGTCGCTCCTTTGCAACCGGAGCCATTCTAGCACCTGAGGTGGAGGCCATGGAGCCATCCTCAGCATCTGGGCCAACTTTGCTACACTGGAGCCTTGGCTATGGGAGGGGAAGAGAGGCAGAGAAAAAGAGAGGGGGAGGAGTAGAGAAATAGATGGGCACTTCTTCTGTGTGCCCTGGCCGGGAATCAAACTCAGGATTTCCACAAACTGGACTGGTGCTCTACCACTGAGCCAACCGGCCAGGGCTCTTATCCAAGGATTTCTTTCTTAAGTGTTAGAATGATAGCATGGTAGGTACAGTTCAAAATAATCATTTTTATAACATTAATATACAGAAATATGGATTAAAGTATTTGTCAGTGGTTGCTACATGTCATTGTACATGAGACAAGCAAAAGAAGATAGAACTGAAAGTAATCTCCATTAAAGACAAATTATTGAAAAATATGAACTGGAGTTTATTATTTTAGAGAACACAAAGCAAGTCATTATATGTACTTATTTGGTATCATCCCTATTTTTCATGTTTCCTATATACTATGTAATTTATTATTACAACTTTATAATAAAGGTATTATTATGTTCATTACATAAATGAGAAAACTGAGTTATAGAGTTTGTTACTTGCCTAAAGTCACATAGAAACCTATAGACTCATAAACTGAAAATATATATACAGTGTGTCCATAAAGTTATGGTGCACTTTTGACCAGTCACAGGAAAGCAACAAAAGACGATAGAAATGTGAAATCTGCACCAAATAAAAGGAAAACTCTCCCAGTTTTATACCTATTCAGTGCGGTTCAATGTGGGCTCACGCAGATTTTTTAGGGCTCGTTAGGTAGCTATCCCATATAGCCTCTACAGACTCGTCACTGACTGATGGCCTACCAGAACAGGGTTTCTCCACCAAACTGCCGGATTCCTTCAACTGCTTATCCCACCGAGTAATATTATTCCTATGTGGTGGTGCTTCATTATAAATGTGCCGATATTCACGTTGCACTTTGGTCACGGATTTGAATTTATCGAGCCATAGAACACACTGAACTTTCCTCTGTACCGTCCACATGTCGACTGGCATAGCCGTGGGCTGCTCCGCTGTATACACGGTGTTATGTCATCATCTGCGCATGCGCACATGCTGGCATATCATCCTACAGAAACTGGGAGGGTTTTCCTTTTATTTGGTGCAGATTTCACATTTCTATTGTCTTTTGTTGCTTTCCTGTGACTGATCAAAAGTGCACCAAGACTTTATGAACACACTGTATATATATTCATATTTTTCACACTGAGATCTTATAGTTCAATACTAACTCTCCCTAATGATTCTAATTAACATTCTCACTTTGAATTTTTTTTTCCACAAGAGTGGCAATATTATTTATCCCTTTATAATCACTATCTCAGAAAGCCGGTTTTTAATTTATTTTTCCTCAGTGTTTCAGATATTATTTTGAAGAAATTAACAACTGCATTAGTGTACATGTACTACATAATTTGATGGACTAATTCTTATAATTACAAAAATAAAAAAGATATTTTATTTTTTATCTTATGTCAGTTTTAGCATGGCAATTTAAGACTTTCTTGTTAAAGTATGTGTTTTTGAACCTTGTTTCTTCATAAATCTGTATATGAGAACATGCCTATGGCTGAAAAACTAGCTTTTCAAAAAAACTTTAAGATCATTTACTATTACCTTCATTCTGGTTTAATTGGGAAATGACAGTGCATGTCTGTTTTCCCATAGTAATTATTAATATATGTAGGTGTATTATTAATAATAGTATGTATGTAATTTTACTTTCCAAAGGGTCTCAAAAATGTTTAACATGGACGATATATTCTATATTCACCTACTTAAAGCATATATGTGATATTTACAGAAAGTCTTTACACTAGGTATAAAAGGAAAAAAGATAAAATATCCTCAATAATTTTATTTTAATTTCAAAATAAATCAGTTACAATTCAGAGGGCTGGAGAATAATATATGCTCACCAAAATGAGACACATTAGACATAAACTATTCTTCATCTTACCTAATAGAAATTTATTTAACATACAAAAATTGATCAACTTACAACCTATGCAACTTACGACCACTTGACTTTAGGACCACAATCGCTAGCCACGACTGCTCCACGTCTGGCAGCACAAGCGTTGCCCAGCTGGGTGTACAACAGTTCGGACCAGCTTCCGGCAGCACTACCATCTCCGCGTGCACCATTTCAACTGTTATCCCAGAATCAGTACAGCAACTTGTGTTTTATGTCTTGGATATTTTTCATCAAACCCCTCCCAAGGTGTCTACCAAGAGGAAATTGTCTTTGCAAATATTAAACCGGTTGTACTGGTAATTCTGTGTTTTACTTAAACCTGACGAATGTAAAAATAAGAAACAAAATGGTGTAGAGATGATACAAATGGCATAAAATGAACAAAGAAAATTATGATATATAACAATAATGAAAGAAAATTATGATAAAATATGACTTAAAGATTTTTACATCATTTCACAGTACTGTACATATAGCCTACTCAACTTATGACCGGTCTGTCAGAACCAATCATGGTCGTAAGTCGAGCACTAGCTGTATCTGATAAACCAACTTGAATTATTAAAATAATTAATCTCTGCTAAGAAGAGCAAAACCTTTACTTTATGAGCACTAGGTCTTTTTTCCCTTCTTTTCCAAGTAAGAGGAGGGGAGATGTATTCCCACATGTGCCCTGGCTGGAATCCACCCAACAAACCCCATCTGGGGCTGAAGCTCTGCCCATCTGGGGCCATGCTTGCAACTGAGCTATTTTTAGTACCTGAGTTCCAAGGCTTCAAGGAGCCATCTTCAATGCCCAGGGCAATGTGCTGTAACCAATCAAGCCATGGCTGTGGGAGGGGGGGGAGAAGGGAGAGGGGTGTAGAAGTCGATGGTCGCTTCTCCTGTGTTCCCAGACTGAGAATTGAGCCCGGGATATCCACACACCAGCCAATGCTCTACCACTGAGCCAACCAGCCAGGGCTACTAGGTCTGCACATAACTATATTGCACATAAACATATACTGAAAGAATTAGAGAAGCAGTAGCTGAAATATTGTGTTCCATTTACTATTCTACCAAATTCATTCAAGTATTATCTTTGCCTTTGGCTCTGCTGGTTAGAGAAAGAAAAAAACAAACAAACTGCCCCTCCTCCTCAGCACCTGCACTCACACCCAAAGCCTTTGGTACCTCCTGTCATTGAGCAAGCACACAGGCACAATGCCCTGCTAGTTCTCAGTTTAGTTCTGTTAGGACACAAATTCATGAAAGGCCCAGCCTGAAGACATCACGTGGAGAATTTTTTTTTCTTTTTCCTTTCTTCTTTTATATAAAGGAAATCTGTTCTGGGACTCAGGGGATTGAGATACATGCTCAATTCTTGTTTATTTTGTAATATTCTGAAGAGTACAGCCAACTGTCCATGAAGCCTCATACCTATACCTATTTCCCACTTCCTGCGTTTGTTTGTGTGTGTGTGTGTTCACGCACGTGTGTGTATGTGTGTCTGTTATTCAGAGGACCTAATTAAGAAATGAATGCGAAAGATTAATCACAATATTTGTATGATATTTTGCAAACAAAGGTTTTATTTTTTAGGAAATTAAAAAAGGTTTTAATTTTTTTCAAATATTTTACTATTAAAATGCATTTTACTGCAGCTCAGTCTGTTTGTTCTCCCTAGTCTCTTGTTACCAATGCTAAAAAATATTTCTTAGTCTTTAGAGTGTTTGAGTCCTACTTCCTCAGAGGACTGAATTATCTCCAAGACTCTCAACACCACCTTCTGAGAAGTCTCTAGTAAGGCAGTTGCAACCACATACCATTAGTCCTCAGTCTCTTTTATTTGCCGGGGTCTTCTCTACTAAAATAAGAAACAGTGCTAGATCTGCCAGAGAGACTTCGAGCACTCTGCTTTTGTGCCGCGTCTCCTTGTTTCAATGTGGAGCAGATTAGCAGGTCTGCAACCCTAGTTGTTAAATACCTATGTGATGCCTGAGCCTATAAAGTGCCTGCCAGAGGTTTACAGACTTTATATCAGTCACTTAGACCTAAGGAAATCTAGAAGGTGTCTAGCATTGCAAATAAATATTGGGAAATTATCTTTGTAGTTAAGCCTATAAACTAGGGTCCATGGAAGTCCATTCCAACTAAGCTAAAGGTAGACAGGTACTTCCTACTTTCTTTTTAGCTGGAAGTCTAAATTTTTTTCTAAAACAAGTTGTTTCTTATTAGTCAAAGAAGGCTACATTGAGCTTCTGAAATTTCTTAAGACAGCTGTCCCAGAAGCTAATGGTATGCAATGAGGCCCCAGTAGGTGGTCATAATTGTTTTACTTGATAGCATATTTTAAAAGATCATACATACAATTGGAATCACTGGTTAAAATTGCACCTCTGCCATTTACTTTCTGTGTATTTCTGCACTATTCATTTTAATTATGAAATTGGGTCTTCAAATGGAAAACAATGGTGATATTTACTCCAAAGTTATTAAATGTGTTAATAGAAAAAAAAATGTATAGTAAAGTGCCTTGGTTAATAACAATTTCCTCAGCCAGCATACTGGGAGTAATCATTCTCCTTGTCCGTATTCACTTTCACAGTTTTATCAAGTTTGGGCACACACACATCACCTAGTAACAGAGTAAGTAGTAATAAGCCTTCTGGGATGAAATATGTGCTCACTAAAAATATATATAATCTTATATCACATACTTTCCTGAAATATATATATATATAAATATTAGTTGCTACAATTACTGATCTATGTTAGACCTTGCAAGTATGTATTTTGAGCTATTTGTATTAGATTGTCCAAAACTTCACTTTACTCTCATTTTTTCCCCACTTCCATCTAATTTATCTTATTCTCTGGGACTATTTCATAAGGTTATTAATCAAAGGGAGAAAAAATATCTATATCCTGGGGGAAAACTGAAGAATAAATGTTTGACTGAAACCTCTGGCTGTCATCACAGTGTTTGTGACTCCAAATGAAAACGGGTGAAAATGCCAAACAATTTTAAAAGGCTTTCAGACACGGGGATGCTTATTAAATAAAGACAGAATATGTGGATTCATTATTCTTTTTTATGTCACTGTTATGTCTACATTAGGGCATTATTTTGGAAGACCTGTGTTGGGAGACTTCAAGAAATAACTTGAGTCAGGAAATAAAATTCTATTATTCAGATAGCATGCTAGGAAAAAAAGAATAAATGTTTCAAAATTTGAAATACTGTGTTTAAAAAAATGATATATTGAACGCATGCATGTTCAATAAATTGTGAGGGACAATGGGAGCAGCTTTCAAAACTATTTGAGAGTTTAAGGATCCACAGTTGTTTCACAGGGACTTTATATTATATGGTCAGATACAATGTGGAAATTGTTTTCCACATCATCAAATAGAAACATGACTGAAAATCTGAAAGTAAATAATGAAGTATGGAAAATTATTGATGACAAAATTAACCATACTGGAAAGTTCCAATAGGAGTACTTAGTGAAAAAGCAGTTTATTTTATTGTATAGTGTTGACAAACACCTATACCTACAAGTTACAAGAAATAGTAACAACCAATGTGAAAAGTAATCAATTTTAAAATGTCAAAGAATCTACTTATATATTTTCTAGGAGTTCATTTATTAGAAAAATTGTTTTGCCCCAGCCAGTGGCTCAATGGATGGAGTGTCAGCCTGGCGTATGGACATCAAGGGTTCTATTCCCAGTCAAGGCACACAAGAGAAGTGACCATCTGCTTCTCTCCCCCTCCCTCTCCCTTTTCTCTCCCAGTGGCTTGACTGGTTTGAGCATGGCCCAGGGGCACTGAGAATAGCTATGTTGGGGTGCATCAGCCTCAGGCGCTAAAAATAGCTTGGTACTCAAGCATCAGCCCATATAATAGGATTGCCAGGTGGATCCCAATCAGGGCTCAGCGGAAGTCTGCCTCACTATCTCCCCTCCTCTCACCTAAGAATTAAAAAAAATAAAACAAAAATTGTTTCAAGTGCAAGGACCCATTTACAATTTAAATGGTAATGTTGTGGATTCTTACTACAAGAACTTAAAGACTAAGCTTCAACATACCAAGTGATTAGTGTTGGAGTCATAAACAGATGATATTTCACTGGGTAAGCTCTTTGGATGGAGTTGTCTGACACACAGAAATGCCTGCTCTATCAGTTCTGGTCTTTGAATGACCATAGTGAACTGAATGACCTTGCTGACTGACTCTGGGACTCTGGAATAGTAGCATGAGGGAGAAATAAATGTTTATTTAAGATTTGGATCCAATTGTTACTGTAGCATAACAGCCTATCTTGACTAAGAAATATAATTAAGGTCCCTCCCAAAAGCTATTGATAACTTCTTCATAACAATCAATGTAAGCAGAAGCTTAAAAATGTCAATATCTGAATTTGCAATTTCTTCTTGGCAAAGTAATTTGATTTTAACAATGCATTATTTAAGACATTACATACCATGAACAGGAGAAATCTTAGTTGACCTTTTTTGTTGTTGTTGTTGTTAGATGCTCCACAACACAATATTTGGATTGCCTTCATTATTCAGTTCCTCAGAGTGGATTATTATTATTATTTGCGACAGAGACAGAGAGAGGGACAAATAGGGACAGACAGGAAGGGAGAGAAATGAGAAGCATCAATTCTTCGTCGCAACTCCTTAGTTGTTCACTGATTGCTTTCTCATATGGGCCTTGACTGGGGGGATATAGGAAAGCGAGTAACCCCTTGCTCAAGCCAGCAACCTTGGGCTCAAGCCAGCAACCTTGAGCTTCAAGCCAGTGACCTTTGGGCTCAAAGGAGAAACCATGGGTCATGACTATGATCCCACACTCAAGCCAGCAACCCCGCGCTCAAGCTGGTGAGTCCTCACTCAAGTCAGATGAGCCTGCACTCAAGCTGGAGACCTAGAGACCTCAGGTTTTCAAACCTGGGTCCTCAGCAACCCAGTCTGATGCTCTACCAACTGTGCTACCTCCTGGTCAGGCCAGAGTTTGTTGTTGTAAGCCATAAGTGCATTTAGTCAGGGTTAGCTTGTTTAATATCAGGTAATCTACTATGTACTCCTACTTTCTGCAAGTGATAACATGAAAATATCCCTAAAGCCTTCTCCCAGTGCAAGTGCCACTGCCAGCTCTCTGCCTGTGAAGTCCTATTTTTCAAACAGGTACTTCTTTTACTGATTTACTGACTCCAGACTAGTCTCAATCTAAATATTCAATATTAACAATTTTTTTCATTTTTTTTACATTAAAAAAGTTCTCATTTCCATTACCACCACCACCCCCAAAAATTTCACAAACATGGCAGTGTCTCCTTCAAATGTTTAGGATGATTAAGTATGAATTATTTAAGTTCTCTGGTCTTTTTAACCTAAATTTGATGAGTTATGTTAGTATTTTTTTTTACTCATTTCATGCTAGTTTTCTTAAAGATATAAGGTGGTGAACTTGTATCTTCAGGATACACACTCAGGTTTGAGAAAACTCTTAGGGTTCTTGAAACTTTCTGCCATTTGTTTAATTATTTTGTCATTGGAATCTCAAATATGTATTATGTGCTTAATGTGTAGAAAACATTTGGTCCATTGAGGGGAGAAATTGAGGTATTTTTCTTGTCCTCAGAGAGTTTGTAATCTAGTTGGGAAGTCATGCCAGAAATATATGAAAGCTATACACTAGCACAAGATTCTGAATCATGCAATATCACACACACACACACACACACACACACACCAAAAAAAATATTAGCACTGTTTAAAAAGTCATTTTGATCTAAAAATGCAATTCTCAGATCCTGGAAATATAGAAACAGAGTCTGGTGATAACATGGAAGGAAAATACAGTGTGTCCGTAAAGTCATGGTGCACTTTTGACCGGTCACAGGAAAGCAACAAAAGATGATAGAAATGTGAAGTGTGCACCAAGTAAAAGGAAAACTCTCCCAGTTTCATACCTATTCAGTGCATTTCGATGTGGGCTCACGCACAGATTTTTTAGGGTTCCTTAGGTAGCTATCCCGTATAGCCTCTACAGACTTGTCACTGACTGATGGCCTAGCAGAACGGGGTTTCTCCACCAAACTGCCGGTTTCCTTCAACTGCTTATCCTACCAAGTAATGTTATTTCCTATGTGGTGGCACTTTGTTGTAAACGCGCCAATATTCATGTTGCACTTTGGTCATGGATTCGAATTTATTGAGCCACAGAACACACTGAACTTTCCTTTGTACTGTCCACATCTCGACTGGCATTGCCGTGGGCTGTTCTGCTGTATACATGGTGTTACATCATCATCTGCACATGCGCACATGCTGCCACATTATCCTACAGAAACTGGGAGGGTTTTCCTTTTATTTGATGCAGATTTCACATTTCTATTGTCTTTTGTTGCTTTCCTGTGACCGGTCAAAAGTGCACCATGACTTTATGGACACACTGTCTAAGAACATAGTCAACTGGTAGAAGAAGCACTGTGGCTGATGACTTGTAAGCACATTTCTATTTGAAGTGTTCATAAAGGTTAAAATAGCTTTCAAATTGTTCCTAATACACAACTATCCCACTGTCTCTCATCTGTAGCCATTCTTTCACTTTCTTTAGTTAGTTTTATTCCCTCCCTATCCTACTTTTCTATCGTCCCCTAATATCTGTCCCCTTAACTGATTTGCTGTCAATCAGTAGTGAGGCAATATTTAAAGACATTTTGATAGGGGTCAATACCAAAAGCTCTGGAGTCATAGAAAGCTGGAATTTGAATCCTGGCAGTGATCACTGGCCAGTTGACCATAAGCAAAAGTCGATCTCTCTGCACTTCCATATCCTCATGAATGTGTGTAATGGGGTTAAGATTAGTGTCATGCTTATGGACTTGTATTTTGCTGTTAGACATAGTACATAGTAAATACTCATCAAATTAGCTAGTTACATTACTTTTCTCTCAGATCTAACAGATATTTATTTACATTTTAATATAAGGTGCTTGCTTGATATATAGTTTGTTGAGAATCATTGGAAAACATATCTGTGGCATTTTTGATATCAGAAAAAAAAATAGTAAAGGAAGTATTGTTTGTTCATGGAGGATTGTACTTTATTACTCACATTGTCCTTCTTGCTATCTATAGTGAAGACACAAAAACAAAAATTCTTATGTATGTGTATATGAAACTGTATTTCTCTGTGTGTAATATTAGTTTATCCAATACAAATAAATAATTGGATCAGATTTTTATATGTTTTAGCCTTTTTGATATTAAAGAACCATGTTGACATAATACAGCCTCAATTTTCTGGCCAAATTCTTCCTTTAGCTTGAGATTTAGAAAAATTTTTGAAAATTTATATTTAGTGTTTCCTAGTATGTAAGTCTAAAACTTGGTCTCCTTGCCTGTTTTTTGGAATTTGCTTAATATCTATTGAGGTGAGATTTCTGAGATCACTACTGAATACTAAAAATATGTATATCTGCACGTAATATTCTATGTATAATATGATGTTTCATTGGAGCCTGGCTTCCTTTTTCAATCCCCAAGTCTTTGAGCAAACATATATTGCTTCATAATGAGAGATGCAAGAGGCTCTATCTCAGTCTTTTAGGCCTATTCAAGACTTTTGAACATGACTCTATTCATTTTTCTTCCTTTTAAGATTAGATTTATTTTCAAGACTTAGACTGTTTCTTTTCATATCTTAAAGCTTTTTAGTATTTAAGAAATTTTTTTTTTATTAAATGCCAATTTTAGTAGGCTATCAGTGATTAAATACCTACTGTCAAATTTCTTTTAAGCTATGCAATAGGTTTAGGCTCATAGGTGAAATTTAATTCCTAGTCCTAACCACTATTTAAAAGTCAATGCATTTCATGAAATAGTTGAATATGTACTGTAATTAAAAGATAATTTTATTAATGAAGGAAGGTTTGACTTTGTTTTATAATTTATGTACTTTAGTATTTTAAATACAGTTTACTTTCAATATTATTTTGTATTGGTTTCAGATGTGCAGAATGGTGGTTAATCATAAACTTTATAAAATGTTTCTAGTACCTACCTGACATATATAGTGATTATAATATTATTGACTATATTCCCTATGCTGTGTCTTACATCCCCACGATTATTTTATAGCTACCAATTTGTACTTCTTAATCCCTTCACCTCTGTCACCCAGTTCCCCAAATCCCTCCCCTCTGGCAACTCCCAGGCTGCTCTCTGTGTCTGTGAGTCTGTTCCAGTTTTGTTTGTTCATTTATTTTGTTCTTTAGATTCCACATATAAGTGAAATCACATGATATTTGTTGTTGTCTCTGACTGACTTATTTCAAAGATAGGGTAATTTAATACAAGCAAGTTTATACCAAATTAATTAAAATGCTTTATACTCAGAATAAATATAACTGTGAAAACATGGAGGAAATGTTTTTTGTTTGTTTTGTTTTTATTGACGTTATTGGGGTGACATTGGCTTGCAAAACCATACAGGTTTCAAGTACAGAACTCAACAAACCACCATCAGTCTCCCTCATCATGCGCCCTCTGTGCCCAGCAATGTATCCCTCTGTCCCCGTTTAGGTTTTGGGTTTCAATAACCGCAGATTAGGTTGTCTATATCTGAAGTCAAATTTAAAAGTGAAACTGCAGAAGCTCAGGCTTCAGCCAACACTCCTGCTACAGTGCTTATCCAGCCATTAGACTGCTCAGAAGAAAACAACCTTCTATATATTATTACATACAGATTACAATAGAAAAATAGTTTTGAAAGTAGACTTTTTTCAAGCCTGTGCACTGAACAGAAATATTTAAACTTTTCAACAATGAAATGTGTGATCTAATCAGTAGGAATCACAGTTTAAAGAAATATTAAGATTTAATAATGATAAGATGGTCTTTAAACAATTTCTCTTTTATGCATTATATTATGAAAATGACTTAATGCCATTTTTTATTTACAATAAGAATTTCTTCTTAGTTCTCAGATATTTAGTTTATTTTTATTTTGGTAAAATACACCTAACAAAAATGTTCTGTTTCTTCCATTTTTAAGCATTAATTCAGTGGTGTTTGGTACATTCACATTGCCATGCTGCTGTCATCACTCTGCATCTCCAGAGCTATAGTATTTCATCATCCCCAACTGAATTCCACACATAGAAAACAGTAGTTCCTCATTACTCCCTTCCTCCAAGCCCTAGAATCCAACATTCTACTGCCTATCTATAAATTTGAGTATTCTAGATATCTCATATAAGTCAAACCATACAATATTTGTCCTTCCATGTCTGGTTTGTTTTACTTTGCATAAAATTTTGAATGTTTGTCTATGTTGTAGCATGTGTCGGAATTTCAATCTTTTCCATGACTGAATAATACTTCATACTCACATTTTATTTATTCATCCATTGATGGACATTTTGATTGTTTCTCCTATTTGACTATTGTGAATAATGCTGTTATAAGCACTGGTATAGCAGACATTTTAATTTTTCATCAGTGTGATATAGTGGACTGATGTTGACCAAAATGTTTATTTGTTTTGTTTAAAATACACATACACAATATACAGTGTTAAGTTTCATCTTAGGCCTGTATCCAAATTGTCCTGTAATCTTTTTTTAATTTTTATTAATTTTAATTTATTGTATTTACATGGATTCAAGTATCCTACTGAATATAACTCCCTACCCCTGTGTTCCTTTTTATAGCCCCTTTTCCACCCTCCCCCCTTCCCTCTAGGATTTGCTGTTCTGTTATTTATATCTCTGTGTTATGTATATATAATTTCACTAATTCCTTTACCTTCTCTGATCTCATCCCCTCACTTTCCCTTCCCTCTGACTGCTGTCCCTCTGGTCCCGGTGACCCCCCCCCCTCTGCTTCTATTCCTTGTCCTTTATCTTTTATAATTTTTAGTAATTAAGAACTGACTACATCTCTCTTTGTATATGATAGTTTTTCTTATGATATTCATTTATTTAAGAAATCTTGTTTTATCAAGTTACACTATTTCTTTAATATCTCCCCTATCATTGTTTTTCTTTGTTTTTTATTTATTATTATTATTATTATTATTATTATTATTATTAAATGTGAGGTGGGGAGGCAAAGCAACAGACTCCTGCATGCTCCCTGACCAGGACTGATCCAGCAAACCCCTACCAGGGCAATGCTCTGCCCATTTAGAGCCCTGCTTCATTACTTGGCAACCGAGCTATTTTAGTGCCTAAGGGAAGGCCATGGAACCACCCTCAGGGCCCAGGGCCAACTTTGCTCAAACCATTTGAGCCATGGCTGCAGGAAAGGAAGAGAGAGAGAGACAGAGAGAGAGAGAAAGGGAAGGGGGAGGGGTGGAAAGCAGATGGTCAGTTCTCCTGTATGCCCTGACCAGGAATCAAACCCGGGACTTCTACATGCCGGGCTGACACTCTACCGCTGAGCCAACCAGCCAGGTTCTATTTTATTATTTGTTTAAGTGAGAGGAGGAGAGATAGAGAGACAGACTCTCACACACACCCTGACCAGGGTCTATTGGGCAACCCCCATCTGGGGCCAATGCTCAAATCAACCAAGTTATCCTTAGTGCCTGTAGCCAATGCTTGAATCAACAAAGCCACTGGCTGTGGGAGAGAAGAGAGAAAAAAGGGGAGAAGGAGTGGAAGAGAAGCAGATGGTCACTATTCATGAGTGCCCTGATGGGGGGATCAAACCCAGAACGTCTGCATGTCGAGCTGATGCTCTGTCCACTGAGCCAACTGGCCAAGACCTATTCTTGTTTTTTGATAGCCAGTCAGCATATATATATAACTTTTTTTTTTAATGGTTGGTCTTAAGACAATGAGAACACATAGGAGACTTGGAAGATGAAAATGATGATGCTCAGAACCATGCTCACTGTAAGATGAAAATTACCCCAGATGAAACTTTCTTATGCATGCATCCTGTGTTTCTTTATGTACAGATTGCCTTATAAAACTGTAGGTAAATTTGGCTGTACTCTCAATAGTCAGTGACTTTCTATGAGTTACTAGGCTTTGAACCCTTTAACCAGGGAGGAATAAATCTAAATTCACTCTTACATTAAAGCTTTCTAAGATTTTGTCCAGATGAAATATTTTGTCATTTCCTCTTACTTACCTAACCTTATTGCCTTCTGGATTCTCCAGAGAAATGAATCACTAGGAAATTTTTATATATAATAGGTTCACCTGGAGGCCTAGAAGTACCATTGTCTGCCATCTGCAAGATGGAGAACCAAGAAAGCCTGTGGTATAATTCAGTTTTAGTTCTATGCCTGAGAACCAGGGGGACTGCTGGTGTAAGTCTCAAGTCAGAACACTTGAGAACCAGGAACTTTAATGTCCAAGGGTAGAATTTACACATCCTAGCTAGTGAACAGAGAGTGAAAATTTACTCTTCCTTCACCTTTTTGTTCTATCTGAGCCCTCAAAAGACTGGATGATGCCTCCGCACGTTGGTGAGGGCAGTATTCTTTACTCAGTCCTCTGATACAAATGTTTCCTGCAACATCCTATGGACACATCTAGAAAAAATGATTGACATTTCTTATCCCAGTTACTTTTTTTTTTTTTTTTTTTTTTTTTTCATTTTTCTGAAGCTGGAAACAGAGAGAGACAGTCAGACAGACTCCCGCATGCGCCCGACCGGGATCCACCCGGCACGCCCACTAGGGGGCGACGCTCTGTCCACCAGGGGGCGATGCTCTGCCCATCCTGGGCATCGCCATATTGTGACCAGAGCCACTCTAGCGCCTGGGGCAGAGGCCACAGAGCCATCCCCAGCGCCCGGGCCATCTTTTCTCCAATGGAGCCTCGGCTGCGGGAGGGGAAGAGAGAGACAGAGAGGAAAGCGCGGCGGAGGGGTGGAGAAGCAAATGGGCGCTTCTCCTGTGTTCCCTGGCCGGGAATCGAACCCGGGTCCTCCGCACGCTAGGCCGACGCTCTACCGCTGAGCCAACCGGCCAGGGCTATCCCAGTTACTTTACCACATAAAATTAATCATCACATCCTCATTCGGCTTTGTTTCTATTAAATTAAATTAACTTCTGGAACACACTTTTATTCTATGTTGTATGGTCAAATCTGTTTTTCCATTGTTAAATGGTGCCTCTTTAAATTCTTTTGGAAATGAGTAATTATCTTCTAAAATTCTATAGCAATTTAAATGTACTTTTCTTTTGATTTTAATATCCCTATTCTATATTTATGTATATAGTGTCTAACATTATTTGTTTAAATTTTTAAACAGAATTAATATAAACTAAAAAGCAATATTTTATTCATCTTATCTTTTTAAGACCTATATACTGATTTTACAGAGAGAGGAGGGGGTGTGCAAGAAGTATTAACTTATAGTTGCTTCACTTTAGTTGTTCATTGATTGCTTGTTGTATGTGCCTTGATTAGGCAAGCCCAGGGTTTCATGAGATCACTAGTTCCAACCACCACAGGTCAGGAAATTTATCTTATTTTTTAATTCTGTTCTGCTTGGAAGCTAGTAAGATATTTGGAGTGCATTATTTAGAGCCTTTCATATGCATGATGAAATTTTCTTTTACATAATATCTGTGACTTACTTCAGAACTTAATATTTATTGGATATTGTTATGGGTTAATATATAGACTCACTTAATTTTTTAATAGTTGCATACTATTCTATAATATAGATATGCCAGTTTTCTTTAGTTCCTCCTGATGAAGAATGTTAAAAGTCATAACCAATTACTCATTAAAATTCCTGTATTATGAAAATTACCATGAGCCAAAGTTAAAAAGCAAAAGACAAGTTGAAAGAAAATATTTTGTTATGTCTAACTGATATAATGTTCACAACATAGAGACAAGAAAGAGATGAGAAATATGCAAGCTTTCCTTATAATATTTTAAAACATAATACGGTAAACTGAGTAAAGCTCTCAAAGAAATTCAAGTTTAAATTCCTGGAATCTGTAAAGGTTACCTTTTATGTCCCAAGAGTCTTTGCAGATGTGATTCCAGTTAAAGATCTGTGGTGGAGAGATTACCCTGAATTATCTTAGAAGGCCCTACGTGTAAGCACATGTGTCCTTAAAAGAGTCAGGCAGAGAGAGATTTGACTGCAGAAGAGAAGACAATGTGACACCAGAGCAGAGATGTGACCATAAGCAAGGGATGCTGACAGTCACCAGAGGTTGGAAGAGGCAAAGAACACATTCTTTCATAGAGTTTTTGGAAGGAACTAGCCCTATGACCCCTTGATTTTAGCCTTCCTAGAATCATACCACACTTCTGGTCTCCAGAACTGTAGCAATATTTCTTTGTTGTTTTAAGTCACTAATGGTGTGGTAATCTGTGCCAGTGGTAATAAGAAAGTAATATAAATACTAATAACAAGCATTTCTATAAGGATTTCTTGATGTTAGGCACTCTTTTGTACATATAAATTAATAAACTCATTTAAAATATATTAGTTGCCACACCAATCTTAGCAGGATTTTGAAGCACCAGGAATCATGGTCACATATCCAGGAAGTGGTAAAGTAGGGCTATGAACTGAGGCAGCCCAGGTCCTGAGTCCACATTCTTAAACAGAGTTCTATTCAACCCTTTTGGGAGCTATCAATCTCAGAAATAGAAGTTGATTGCCAAGAGACATAAGTGGTCAGACTGAGAAAGGAGTGGCAGTGTTTGTGGTGGTAATTAGAGATAGATAACCATACATGCTGGCAGAGATGTAGAAAAAAAAATGTCTTTATATCATGTGCTCAGGGCTGTAAACTGGTGTTCCCTTTTGTGGCAATGGTGGTGGGCAATTTTAAAAGGTTTATCAAAATAGACACTATGCATCACACTTTAGCCAAGCAATTCCACTTACAAATAAATCTATCACAGCATTGTTTGTAATACTTTAACCAAATGAACTTTTTTTTCCAGGCAGATGTTAATTATACTTATTTGTAAATATAATGTTATTACTGTGAGCTTAAGTTAACCCTCTAGTATGATTTCTAGTACCTCCTTCTTCCCTTTGTGGGACATGTAAGAGTAATCTTTGGGGTTTTTTCAAAGTACCATGTTTATTTTTCCAACTCCCCTCCCTTCAAGACTAACATTTCTCACTAGGAACATGAGTCTCAAACACTCACTGTAAGAATCATTGCTACAGTAAGTGGCTCGATTAACAGGAATTGGTTACACCCCTTAGAGGGCTGTAGTAGAGGAAAGGATGAGAATCAACAAGAAATGAAACAGCTCCTGGTATCTTCTGTGGCTTTTCATTGCCAGATTGTGCTCATACCTTCTACCCATCAGTGCATTTAAACTTCACAAAATCCCAGGACATAGAACCAAAGAAGCTGAGCCTCAGTGATATTGAGCAACTTTACAAGGTCACATAGCAAATAGGAGAGGAAAGGTAGAAATGCAGAGCTGTTTTTGCACTGCCTGGACCTTGATCAGTTTTTTTTAAATATTAAAGTCAAAATTGGCAAAGAGTTCTGCAAATCAAACACACAAAGTAAAACAGTATTTATACTGAAGAGGTTTCAGGTTCTAAATGAAGATCACTAATCTGTGTTCAGTGATTTAATCATGCCGGGGTTCTCTCTCCTTAGGACAGTTAGCAACCCAGTTGTTCCTCATTTGGCCTCCTAGGCATTCAAGCCTGCTAGTATGTAGTTCTCTTATGACAGAGATTAGAGAGAGAGAGACAGAAAATGGACCCCTATCTTCCTACTCTATGTATAAAATACAAAATAAGGCTGAATTGTTACAAATGTCACCTTTTCTTATTACTGAAATTTAGTGTTTCTCACTTAGCTTTTCAAATTAGAGTTAGTTTGTTATATGTGAGCCTGTGATGCCCTCTCTGCGTCTGAGAAATTTGAGCTATTCTTCTGTCTGAACACTTCCCTGGAGTTTTTGATGGGAACAGCTCTCATCTGTTTACCTAGAACAGTCTAGGAGTTCAACTTCTGCGTATCTACTATGTCCTCCTAATTCCCAGAGTTCCAGTGATAATTACTCATTCAGAAAGATTACATTTTAGATTTTTAGTGAATGATATAGAATCTGTATCAAGTAATAGTGTGAAAAATTTTCTGAAATTGCTAACAAAATAACATTTTATTGGTAACATTTATCATTGAGAGAATTTATATAACTAAGATAATATAATCTTAGAATAAAATGTTGATGGTGTTAAATATGACTATATCATCACCTGCCTCTTAGCAATCTTTTATATTTTTTTAAACATCTGTATATTTTTTCTTTATTTACTGGAAGATGATAAAATCTAATGTCTTAGAAATATTTTTTGCCTACACTTAAGCAGGTTTTCTGTTAACTTTTACTCTAGTACCATTTATACAAACACTTTCTAGCTTTCTCTTATAGAAACTTAAAAATTATCAGAATATAAATTTTATATAAAGATACCAGATAAAAATAATATTGGTTATATCAAATTTTCTATTCATTTAAGAGCCAAATAATGCTTTTCTGAGGCATAAAGACTATTTTTTATTTTATTTATTCATTTTATAAAGGAGGGGAGAGAAAGAGAGAGAGAAAGAGAAAGAGAGAGAGAAAGAGAGAGAGAGAGAGAGAGAGAGAGAGAGAGAAGGAGTTGGAGCAGAAAGCATCAATTCCCATATGTTCCTTGACTGGGCAAGCCCAGGATTTTGCACCGGTGACCTCAGTGTTTCAGGTCGATGCTCTAGTCACTGTGCCACCACAGGTCAGCCAACGCTACTACTTTTCAAAGACATTTTCTTAAATTTATTGTTGATAAGTATGTTACACTACCTAAGCTCTATTTTATTTAATAACCTTTTACAAGTGATAATTTATTGGACATGTTGTTAGAGAGCTTGAGAAAGAACTATTATATTTTATTAAATAAACTTTTAAAGAAATTCAGGATCTAGTCTTTATTTTTAAATTATTATAACAATTTTCTCATCATCAGTAATACAGTGTCAAGACAAATTCAAAAAATATACATAATAATTTTAAAAAACACAAAAATATGTCTACCTTTGTTACCCTTTCTATATTTGGCTTTATACTTTTATATCACATACATACAGAGTGGGGAAAAAGTAGGTTTACAATTGTTCATATAGAAAAGAATACAATAACTAATAAGTAATAATACAAGAGTAAACTGTTTCACATACTCACAACTGTAAACCTACTTTTGCCTGACCCACTAGTTACTAAACAAAAAGACCTCATTTTATTTGTTTTTTTTGGTAACCTATTTTTTACTCAAAAGAAATATTTAGCCCTGGCCGGTTGGCTCAGCGGTAGAGCGTCGGCCTGGCATGCAAAAGTCCCGGGTTTTGATTCCCGGCCAGGGCACACAGGAGAAGCGCCCATCTGCTTCTCTACCCCTCCCCCTCTCCTTCCTCTCTGTCTCTTTCTTCCCCTCTCGCAGCCGAGACTCCATTGGAGCAAAGATGGCCCGGGCGCTGGGGATGGCTCCTTGGCCTCTGCCCCAGGCGCTAGAGTGGCTCTGGTCGCAACAGAGCGACGCCCCGGAGGGGCAGAGTATCGCCCCTTGGTGGGCAGAGCGTCGCCCCTGGTGGGCGTGCCGGGTGGATCCCGGTCAGGCGCGTGTGGGAGTATGTCTGACTGTCTCTCCCCATTTCCAGCTTCAGAAAAATACAAAAAAAAAAAAAAATTTACATATCTCTATTGTTCATTATTTTAAATAGTATATTTTTATTAAAATAATCAAATAAAAAATATAGATGGTATGATTTTTGATGAAATGATTTTATCTATAGGTTTAAAAATGTTTATGTTCTTGTCTCATTTTGCAAAATTTCTATCTGAATAAGACAAAACCAGGCTACGAGTTTTCTCATGCTCTGTGCAGCATAAATTCTTAAATGCAGAATTCTAGTAATTATTCTTGGCATCATAAATTAAGCCTTTTCCTTAGGAAAGTCTACATTTAAGAAATGAAAATTATTTGCTGTCCGCAGGTGGCCTACTCTCAATGATTCAAGAATGGGTAGATAAGTGCTGCTTATTTAGAAGACTCAAAATCGATGCTTTTCAAAGAAAAAATAAAGCCTCTCATAAATCCTCACTAAAAGAATCTTTGTTTTTAAAAATATCCCAACTCTTAAGATTTAAGTTATATAGCCAGTTGAACAAAAAATTATCTAAATTATTTTTTATTTCTGTTTGATGATAAAAATGTTCAGTGCCAATTATTTTACAGTAATTAATTTCATAAATAATATAGTAGGTAGTACATAATTAAAGTATCTATTTGAACTTTTATGCAATTATCTTATTTCCAGGAATTGGTAAATCTTCAGGATTTTGATAAAATCAATGTCAGAACCTTAAAGGACTTATAAGATTATATTTTGAGGCCCTGGCTGGTTGGCTCAGTGGTACAGCATCAACCTGGCTTGTGCAAGTCCTGGGTTTGATTCCTGGCCAGGGCACGCAGGAAAAGCACCCATCTGCTTCTCCACCCTTCCCCCTCTCCTTTCTTTCTGTCTCTCTCTCTTCCCCTCCCACAGCAAAGGCTCCACTGGAGCAAAGTTGGCCCAGGCACTGAGGATGGCTCCATGGCCTCTACCTCAGACACTATAATGGTTCCAGCCACAATGGAGCAATGTCCCAGATGGGCAGAGCATCGCCCCCTGGTAGGCATGCTGGGTGGATCCCAATCGGGCGCATGTGGGAGTCTGTCTGACTGCCTCTCCACTTCTCACTTCGGAAAAATACAAATATATATATATATATATATTTATATATCTTTACAGATCAATGCTATGTTTATATCAAAATAATTATTTTACTATAACTATTTAATTACCATAATTTATTTTATATTTATTAATGTAAGAGTCTTATATCATATCTCTTGAGTTTAGACATTCTAAGGAGTATAGGTTTGGGAATGATGCCTTTGGTTGTGCAAACACCTGTGTGAGAGACCCACAGAGAGACCGTGTTAAGCTATGGGCCAACATCACAGAAAGGAAGAGGTAAAACCTCTAGGTCATTCTTTCCAGCCTATATATTTAAGCCCACTTAATAGTCTATAATCTTTGTTTTGAGAAAACAGACATCTCCAAAGTGTTTTTGATGACAATGTCTTTCACCCAGTGTGAACAACTGTCCTTTTGATTGTACTGCCACACTACTCTGTAATAAAGCGGCATTTCACAGAGTTGCCTCTGCCAATTGATTCTCCCTGCTGAGAGTACAAACCCTGTCTGAGCCTTTGTGTATATTACAGTGTTCTGCAAGTCAGCATATGGCGGCAGCATCCTTAAGGTTTCTTAGGCCAGGTAAGAATCATCTTTGATGCCTTTCTGTCTCTCACATACTTCTATCCAATTCATCAGTGAACGCTGTGAGTTATACAGTCAAAACATCCCTGAAACTTAACCTTTCTTTACTCCCTCCACTGCTACCACTCCGCTCAAAGCCATCATGAGGTCTTGTCTGGATTTTTGAAAAAACTTCCTACCTAATCTTTCTGCTTCCGCCTTTGTACTGTTCACTCCCAGGGCTGCTCATAGCACAGACTGAACTTTGGAAAATTAAGGCAAGTCATCCTCACCTCAAAGCTCTCTGCTCAGGATGAAGTCACAATTGTTTTGGCAGCCACTAGGGCCCTAAATAAAGAGACCCTTTCCTCCCTTGCTCTTCCTTCCTCACTCTCTCCCTCACCTCAGTGACCTCACTTGTGCCCTCTACTCCAACCCTACTCCTCACTGTGCCTCTGCCACTCCAAATGGCCTCCTAAGGCAAAGCTTTTCCTCTTCTTTCTGCCTAGAATGTTCTTTATTTTTTTTTTGTTCTTTTAATTTTATTTAGAAATTTAACTTTAACAGGGTGACATTGATAAATAAAAGTACATAGGTTTCTGGTAAACATTTCTACAGCATTTGAACTGTTGATTATGTTGTATGCCCATCACCCAAAGTCAAATCATTTTCACTTTATATTTGTCCCTCTGTATACCCTTCCTCCACACCCATCCCCATCCCCTTTCCTCTTCCCTAAGTCTCCCTCTCCCTGGTAACCATTTTTCTTTTATCTATGCCCATGAGTCTCAGTTATATCCCACCTATGTGTGAAATCATACCGTTCTTAGCTGTTTCTCATTTACTTATTGCACTCAGTATAATGTTCTCAGGATCCATCCATGTTGTTGTAAATGACATCAGTTCTTATGGCTGAGTAGTATTCCATTGTGTGTGTGTGTGTGTGTGTGTGTGTGTATGTATGTGTGTGTGTGTATATATATATATACCACATCTTCTTTATCCAATCCTTTATTGGGGATACTTTAGTTATTTCCATGTCTTGGCCCCTGTGAATAATGCTGTAAAGAACATGGGGGTGCATATGTCTATACATTCCAATGTTTTCGAGATTTTTAGATTTGGCAGGTAGTTCTTAAGTAGATAGATTACTTGGTCATATGGTAGTTGTAGTCCTAATTTTGGGGGGAACTTCCATACTTTCTTCCATAATGGTTGCGTTCATTTGCATTCCCACCAGCAGTAGAATGTTCTTTCTTTACATAGAGTTGTTCCTTGGTATCAAATGTGGATAGGATTTAGGATATTCCAAGGATATAAAAATTCTGGAAGTCTCAAGTCCCTTCTATAAAATAGCATAATATTTGTATATATCCTATGCACATCTTCCCATATACTTTAAAATTCTCTGCATTACTTATAATCTGTAATACTATATATATATGTTATATAAATAGTTGTTATACTGTATGTTTAGGGAATAATGATGAGAAAAAATGTTTGTACCTTTTTAGTATGAATGCTGACATCCTGAGCCTAATTACATAGTACATGTCAGCAACACTGCAGATTTTTCCCCAGACTATTTTTTATCTGTGGTTGGTTGAATCTCCCCCATGCGGAACCTCTAGATATGTGAACTAACTGCACCTGGCTAGCATGCTCCCTCATCAATTTTAGTCTCAAAGATCACCATTTAGTTAGGCCTTCCCAACCACTTTATTTAAAATTGTGACTGCACATGAACCCTCCAAAATCCCCCTCTCCAGTACTTAGGAATATCTATCATATTTCCTTTTTGATGTTTGTGTGTGTCTCATTCCTTTCATTAGAATGCAAGTGTCTTTGGGGAAAAGACATTTTTTTATTGCTTTTTTTTACTGTTGTAACCCAGTTCATATAATTTAGAATCTATATCAGGAGTCCCCAAACTTTTTACACAGGGGGCCAATTCACTGTCCTTCAAACTGTTGTAGGGCCGCACTATAAAAAACTATGAACAAATCCCTATGCACACTGCACATATCTTATTTTAAAGTAAAAAAAAAACAAAACGGGAACTGCTGCATGTTTTCCCTATTATAAGACACCTCCTAAAAATAAGACAGCCCTCGTCTTTGGGGGGTAAAATTAATATAAGACAGGGTCCTATAATAGGGGAGACATGTTGTGTAGTAATGTGGGGGGAGACTTTTGGACAAAGGGAGGTTATAGGGGCCATTATGTTGTTGTACATTTGGGGGAGTATGGGGACCATTGTACTGTGTAGTAATGGTTATAGTGCTTTGCCTTTCTTCCTACTTCTGCTGTTATTTCACACTGCTTCTGGTGATATGGTGCGCCACAGCCGCAGATAGGATGTGCGTGAGGTGTGCGTCCCTTGTCACCGGAAGTAGTACTGTATGTGAGCGATGCTGCGCTTTGCGGTGCCACCACATACAGTACTCCAGGAGCACTGCATCCTGTGCTCCTCTCACTGACCACCAATGAAAGAGGTGCCCCTTCCGGAAGTGCGGCAGGGGCCGCATGCGGCCGTGGGCCATAGTTTGGGGACCCCTGATCTATATTTTTATTCTCAAAGCTAATTGCACATCAATTTAGGAGACACTACAGGCCTTGATCTAAAATTCACATTCCCTTGCTGGTTGCCACAGCAGTAGAGCATCAACCCAGCCTGCAGAAGTCCTAGTTTCTATTCCCAGTCAGGGCACACAGGAGAGGTGATCATCTGCTTCTCTACCCCTCTGACTCCTCTCTTTCTCTCTCTCTCTCACTCTTTCTTTCTTTCCCATAGCCATGGCTTGATTGATTCAAGCATGTTGCACTGGGCATTGAGGATGGCTCCATGGAGCCTCTGCCTCAGGTGCTAAAAATAGCTCAGTTAGGAGCATGGCCCCAGATGAATGAGCAGAGCATCTGTCCAAGACGAGCGTTGCTGGGTGAATCACAGTCAGGGCACATGCAGAAGTCTGTCTCTATATCTCTCCTACTCTCACTTAAAAAAATAAAATAAAACAAAATAAAATAAATAAAAACAAAAATAAAATAAAATTCAGTACATGAAAATTTTATAAAACCATATTGATTTTGTGAATTAAAACTTATAAAATAAAATCAGCTATCAATGAATACTCACCATACAAGAAGCTGGGCTAGATAGACTGGGATTTAATCAACTACAAAGGATGGTGTTTGATTATAATTTACCTAAGATAGAAAAGAGTTGCTTAAACTATATGCATAATAAATAAATATTGAAGCAAGGTAAGTCATTTATTCTTACTGGGCCTTAGTTCCCTCAGCTGTAAAATTTATTTAATGGGAAAAAAATCAGTGACTTTTAATATTTTGCTTGTTGAGATTTTTAAGGGCCACTAAAGAGTCTTTTAAAAGCTCCCTTAGAGAATCTAGAGTGGCCACCTGTAGGGAAGGCTGCTCCGTATCTGAACTTCAAGCCCCAGACCCTGTCTATATGCCAACACCACCTGCTTCTACTGGAATACTCTTCATCTATAAGTTTTATCTATTGCACTGACACCTAAGATTTTGCATGAGCCGAGAGGCTAACCCTATCCAACCCCCACATTTATGATTGGTGAAGTACTTTTTCTGTAACCCTTATAAATAAAAATATGTAATGATTAGTAATTTCTTTCCTCCATATTTAATTTTACTTAATTTCTGGTGAAATCAAAGAATAAAAATAATTGGTGCATATGTGTTTTGATCAAAATATCTTTATTATATGTTTGGCATTATTTTTCCTAGTTAGTGGTTCTCCTGAAAACAGTATTCATAAACTTTCAATTTAATTTCTTTCAATTTAAAGAAATTATGGAAATTTTCTGATTGCCATGTTCTTTATTTTACCCAGACGATTCTTCCAAAAGATACAGTTGAGAACCTATGTCAGATTCTGAAAGAGCCATTCTCTACTTCACTTTAAAAAGCATAAAATCCCCTCTATAAGAATAAGTAAAGAGAACACACACACACACACACACACACACACACACACACACACACACGGCTTGTGGAAAAATTCTTCAAATATGGAAGGCTATTATTAGAAACTAAAAAAAATAAGGCCTTTTAAATTATATATCCACTTAATAATTATTTCCTCTTCTAGGCAAGGTTACACTTTCACCTTCTATTTCCATAGAAATATGAGATAAAATAATTTAAAAAGGCAGTCCTAGCATTTTTCAAATGTTCATTACCATTAATACCACTTCATTGACTTAAATTTCTCTCTCTTTTTTTTAACTTTTAATTGAATTTAATAGGGTGCTATCAGTTAATAAAATTATATAGGTTTCAAGTCTACAATTCTGTACCACATCATCTCTATATTGTATTGTCTGTTCACCTTCCCAAGTCAAGTCTCCTTTTACCACCATTAATCCCCTCTTTATCCTCTTCTACCTTCCCCATCCTCACTTCCCTCTGGCAATCACTACTGTTGTCTGTGCCTCGGAGTTTTTCAGCCAGCCCCCCAGCCCTCGTCCACTCTGACAGTGTCAGCCTGTTCTCCGTATCTAAGGGTCTGTTTCTGTTATGTTTGTTAGTTAATTTTGTTCATTAGATTTCACACATAAGTAAAATCATGTGATTCTGTCTTTCTCTTACTGGCTTATTTCACTTAGCATGATACTCTCCAGGTTTGTTCTTGCTTTCACAAAAGTTAAGATTCCCCCTTTTTTTTTCATTGTGTAAATGTACCACAGCTTTTTTTATCCATTCATCTATTGTCGCACACTTGGGGGCTTCCAATTGGCTATTGTAAATAACACTGCAATGAACATGGGGATGCATATATTCTTTCAAATTAGTATTTCAGATTTCTTCAGATATATTCCCAGAAATTGAATTGGTGGGCAATGAGGCACTTCCATTTTTAATTTATTTGAGAGAACTCCATACTGCTTTCACAGTGGCTGCACCATCTGCATCCCAGCAACTGTGCACAAGGGTTCCCTTTCTCCACATTCTCACCAGCAGTTTTTTTGTTGATAGCCATTCTGATAGGTGTGAGGTGATATTTCATTGTGGTTTTAATTTGCATTTCTCTGATGATTAGTGACTTTCAGCATCTTCTTATATGTTTATTTGCCATCTGTCCTCTTTGGAGAAGTGTTCATTCAGATTCTTTGCCTATTTTTTAATGTAGTTGTTTGTTGTTGATTTTTACTGTTGAGTTGTTGAAGTTCCTTTTAAGTTTGGGATATTAACCCCTTATCATGTATATCATTGGTAAATATGATCTCCCGTTTTCATTTTGTTGATGGTTTAGTTAGAGGTACAAGAACATTTAGTTTGATATAGTCCTACTTGTTTATAATAAAGTGGCCTCCTAAGTATAATAGGAACTTCAGTTAGTACATTTGTTTCAGGTTGCCTAGTTGGGATTCTGTTCTTCAAGTACAAGGGGTACAATGGCAGCTCTTATATGAGGATGTCTAAATTGAGGTCCACTAAACCTATATATAATGTCCAATTGTTATGATTCTCAAAGTTATTTATGATGCCTTTTTGAGATGTTGACCAGTAATTGTTGTGGTCTTGTAATTCCCCGTTTTGAATGACAAAAGAAGGAACATGTTTTATATCCAGTTCTACTGTGGCTACAGGCACAGTAACAACAGCAACAACAAAAAGCAGATTGATTTACTGATATAATTCTTCTCTATAGCCCGGGACTCCCAAGGAAAGTATAGTAAAATGGGTGGTTGAATGGCATTTAGTAAACTATAGCTATCTATTTTAAATTTGGAAACTTTTAAAGCATTTCATTAAAAAGGATTACCAATATACTTTCTACCATTGACTATTTTGAACATCAAATAAGAAATGTTCTTTCCCATTACTTAATTTATTTATTATTTTTCTTCATAATTAAATTCCTCATAGAATTTTATATAGGTTTTATACCATTCCTTTGAAAAAGCAGTAAGTTAAACGTGATAATTAATAACACATTTGTTATACTATCAAGGAAATCCTAATTTATAGATTTCAGAAGTATTAAAGATTTAAAAATTAGTGAGTAGAGAAACTATTGACAGGCAGTAACCCCATATTGACCCACTGAGAAGCAGCTAAAAATTGTTCCTGGTGGTAAGTGAATTTTAAGAACACAAAATATGACCTTTTTTATTCATCTGGGACAGACACATCATTTAGAAGTGAAGTTGTACAAGACACATTAGTTAATGTTTCTCTGACAATGTTGACAATGAAGCACTGTGAGGTACCCCATCTTGCCGTTACACATGTCATTCTTGAATTGTATTACCCTTAAAGTATAGACATCACACTGTGTTTGTAGTTGTTGGTTATAGTCGGTTGATATTTTAAAATACAGTCTTGGTCCTTTATATAGCAGAAAGAAAAACCATAAATATGTTTTCCAGGATCCAAATATACTTATTTCTGTGTTATATGCCTATATTGTAATTAATGCTAAAGGAAGAAGTTTATACTATATTTCTCAGTTGTAGACTAGGAAGCTTTTGAGGGAAAACTACAGACATGCTATCTAAATATTTATATGTTTTACTTCCCAATTATATATTTGCCCTCCCTTTATTGTTCATAATATAAAAGGCAAACTTTTAAGTAACTCAATACTAGATTTTTAATTTCATTCAATCTTAAAAAAAATTAAGCATCATTTTAGCATGTGCTATACACTCAGTTAGGTCTCCATTATTGGACTTAAGAATGACAAATGTTAGCTCTTTCACAGGCAATTTATGAATTTTTATGGTAAAAGTATATGTATCTAACATATGAAAAAAAATCCAAGAGAAGTAGATGGGTTTGATTCTTGGTCAGTACTGTATGCCAATGCCTAGAAGAGTGTCTTACACATGGTAGACACTCAATAAATAGTTGGATAAAATATAGTTGATATAGTAGTTACTATATAAACAAAATAGCAAGGGAGAAATCAAAATTTTTAAGCACAACCTTAAAAGATCAGCATTAGGTTTAAATCCAGAGATCATGAAATAAAATACAGTTTAAAAAACAATATAAATAAATCAGTTATAAAATTGAGGAATGCCAGGAAAGGACATAATATAAGCCCTATAGAAGAATATTCATCTAACATAAAGTTATAAGGGGCTTTAAATATTGTGATAAGGAATCACTGAATATTCACAAGCAGCAAATGGATATTTTTGAAAGCCGTCTGGTGATAATGTGGAGAATAAACTGAAATGAAGAAGGGGTATTTTCAATTGTAAGGATTATACCAAAAAAAGGACACTAAAAGCAGTTAAGTTCCAACCAAAACTTATTTGTAAACCTTTGACTAACAGCCTGACCAGGCCATGGCACGGTGGATAGAGCGATGGACTAGAATGTGGAGGATCCAGGTTCAAGACCCCGAGGTCACCAGCTTGAGCATGGGCTCATCTGGTTTGAGCAAGGCTCACCAGCTTGAGCTCAAGGTTGCTGGCTCGAGCAAGGGGTCACTTGGTCTGCTGTAACACCCTGGTCAAGGCACATGTGAGAAAGCAATCAATGAACAACTAAGGAGCCACAACGAAGAACTGATGTTTCTCATCTCTCTCCCTTCCTGTCTGTCTGTCCCTCTCTCTGACTCTGTCTCTGCAAAAAACAAACAAACAAAAAACATTTGACTAACACGGTGGCCCTCAAGAAATCTGTCCAGTGAAAGGTAATAAAATGTGTTTAAACACACAAAAGTTATATTTTTTTCTGGAAATCATCCCTTTATATAAAATACATTGAGAATCTTAGGACTAAAAACATTTAGTCATGTATTAGGATATAAACAGGACATCCCTATTTTGCACTGCAGTTCTTTCTGGTTATGTCATTTTAGTAGAATTTAAGTTCATTTCTAACAATGATTTATACATCTAACTTTAGTGCTTTGCCTTAGTCTGTATTCCTCTACAACCAAATGAAAGATGTTAATCAATAATAGCTTATCAACTCTACATCTTCACATAATACAAGCAGATATTCCTATTATTGTACCTATTATAAAAAAACAGTATAAAAATATCCATAATAAAGTAGTAATTTACCATTATTTAAAGAGAATAAACAGAGTAATAAAAATAGCCTGTAATTGCTAAATAACATATTATATTAAATCAAATATACTGGTTAATTTTTTTGTACTGCACTGGAACTTTATGCATTATGCTTATTTTACATCTTATACATGTATATTGGTAATTTTTTAAAAGTTTTCTCCTTATTCATTTTACTTCAAGATAATTTTCTAATTAACCTATTACAGAGATGTACACATGCATTTTTTGGGAAAACAACTTAATATAAATTTTTCAAAAATTAAAACATCTTACTTTAGATAATGAGATATTTTTTGGCTTAATATTGCCTAATTCTAAGCTAACATGTTTCATCACCTCTGATTTTTTTTTTTCTTTTACTTGTTCTGGTTACACAGATAAAATACTGCCCAGTTTTAACATTTCCTCTCTGATGGCTTTGCCAATCATTTTTCCCCACTGTATCAGACAACTGTCAGTCTACAGGAAATAGTCATCTTCAGCTGTCTGATACTCAAAATGGAAAAAATATCAAACTGTCCCATTTTTAGACTCACTTCTATTAAAGGACAATTTAAAACCTAAACACCGTGTACCTACCATAAATATTAAATATGAAAACATTATGATTTTGTTATGAAACCTGGCTCTTACCAGGAAAACACACAGAAGTTTTAGTTTATACTATAACCAAATCACTGAAGCATCTTTACTAGAGACTATCTGCAAAGATATGAAAAATATGTATAAGAAGTTATGATTCTGTTCTGTGAGATGGAATTTTATATTTCCGGTAGTCCGTAAGAGCTGTGAAAGTGAGGGCCTGTGATTTCTCTTGGCTGTTTCACCAGAGCCCAGCATATTGCCTCTGCATGGTTAGCACTCCGTATACTTGCTGAACAAATGAATAAATGAAAATCAAACTGAGTCAGATGCCATTAGAGCCATTACCAACACCTAATGGAGTCTGATTGGGAAAGTCATCTGAAGAAAATGAGCTTAGAAGCAAGTTGGAAGAAGGTATTAATTTCACAAAAAGCTGACTGGGCTCGGGAATTCATAGCACATCCCCACATGAATAGTGACGAGGTTTAGTGGAATTCAAGTTCAATTTAATTTTGGGAGCTAATAATTGCTGCATCCCCTTCATACTGCAGAACTATTTTGTAGCTGAGTCTTTGCCAATTTAGCTGCATATGTGCAAACAGTGTTTCTATGAAGATCAGGACAGAGATGAAAAGAGAGATATTGTCAAAAATCTTCACAACCATTTAGGAAGGGCCACTTTCATAGAAATTGAATGTGAAGTCATGCATACCATTAAATCAAATTTTTTATAGTCCCCAAAGTGTCCTTTCCTCTCCTTTAGAGAAATCATAAATAGCTTTAGTTAATACAAATAGCCCAAAGCCACATTTAACCTAATGCAGCTTAAATGAGATTTTAACCCTAGACCTTTCTTTTTAAAAAGCTTACTTTCTAATTGGATAGTGCATTTTATAGAAAACTGAAGAATATAATGTTGATTAGGTTCATACAATGAAGGAAAAGTTGCCACCCTAAGGTCAACATGTGTTGACTCTTCAAATGACAACCAGTATTCACAGTTTGAGATAATGACTGTCTATGACAGGGGCTATTAGCCATTCTACCTCATAATTTCCAGAAATTTCAGAATAAATGCAAATTTGGCAAAATCTGAAGGGGACATTTTTCCTCATAAAGTGCTTTATGTAAGTCCTGCCCACACAACTTGTAGGTTAATAGAGGTGCAACAGTAAGGTTAGACACAATCAGCTTTTATTGTGGGCTTTTCAGAGCTGGTTCATTTTTGCCTTGAGTTTCCTACACAAGAATGCAATAAGAAAACAAGCAGCTTAATGATGTTAACATTCGATACTCAGAATGCAAAGGTGTTTGATTAATCACGAAGTCTGAATCTGATTCAGGCACAGGCCCTTCTCAATATGCATTTTTTATTTCTACCAGACTTTCTGCCTCTTTGCAGTGACTCATGATATATAGAGTGACTAAGCTGCAGACAGATCACCTTCTGGGTCATGGGAGCCTATCAATTCCTTTGTGACTATTGGCTTGGTTAGCAGGAAGATATTTTAATTTTACAACTATAAAGATTCTCACAAAGGCAAAAGTTGACATTTATTTTAATTCTGAGATTCTTAGAAGCTGCTCTTCTAAGTTCTTCTTAGATGAAATGAAACTAAAGTGTTTCTAGAAATATATGTATATTAGAATATTATAGAGATAGAATAGATATATATATATATAAATCTATCTGTGTATTCTTTCTCTGATTTCATTCTCTGATTCATATAGACAATTATATTTTTAATCATAATACATATTATTTAAAATAAAATTATTTTAAAACCTAGAAAAGTAATAAGTACATGGTACAATGTAAATGAATTTGGTCTATCTTTATATTAAATAGATGATAGACTTGAAACTAAACTAAATGGAAAAAGTAAACATGACTGTATAATGTATTTTTCAAAATATCGCAAATACCTTAGAGCAACAGTGTAAAGAATAGATTATAATCTTTCAGAAAGTTCTTTAGACCCCCTAGATCATCTAGCAGATGTGGTTAGAAACATGTTTTAATTCCTTACTTATAAAATGACAAAAAGAAATCCTTACAGAAAATCTCATTTTTCTGAGTATCATTCACTCACAGAAAGAAGGAAAAAATTTAGCTGACCAGCAAAGCAGCAATTTATCCTTAGGAAAGTACAGATTCCATCCAAAGAATCACAGAATAAAAATTTAACAATAAATAGAGAAGTGTTTGTATTAGGTAATGCTACCTAAGAGGAAAAGACATTATCAAGTCCAATCAATAAATATATTTATAATGCCTTTATAATGTGAAATATATTCCAAGTGCTTGTGACAGAGTCATGATAAAATAGTCTGTACTGTGGCCCTCTTAACTGTATGATTTTTTTAAATTTAAAAACTATTAAGCAGCACATCTTCAGATTTAGCAACTATATTGAAGTATTTTGGGGCAAAATAACAGTACTTTACCACTTTGTTTCTTTCATTCCTTCGTTTGATACTTAGAATGTCCATTGATTATTCTACTCTCTTTTAAGATTATTGCCCACACTTTATATATTCTGGAAGCTGCAGTGAGACCTATAGATGACTTCCCAGGCGTAGAAACTAAAGCCATATGAAGTATTCACCAAGCCCTACATCTTGCCTTATTTCAAACCTAATGATAGCATGCAAGCTTCTTCCCTGTAATATAGGGTCACTGGAAGTCCACATACATACATTTTAGGGGGAAAAATGGTTAAACTGAAATTAATTTTATCTGGTTTAAATTCAGAGCTGCATGAGCAGAAGCAAGAACTTAAATTTCAACATAAAGTTAATATCTGACATCCTACTAATCCCCACAGAGAGTAAACATTTCATTCACATCAGCCTCCATTCCTGTTAACCATATATTCTCACAGTATTTATGGAAACAGATTTTGTTGGTGTCTAAATCAGTCATTTGCTGGAAAACTGCTAGGCTTCTTTGAGAGGCAGGTTCTGATTAACATGGTTCCTCTACTAATAACACTTCTTCTGCCCTACTACTCCCAACAACACAATTTGCTTTCTCTAAATGTGATTGAAACAGAGAAATGATATCTTGAAGTCAGCATATTTAGTAAAATCTATGTGCAAAGGGTGGCAAGCAAGCATGCGATTCAAAATAAAATTTCCCTGAAAATTTTAAATATGTGCTTTTCTATAAATTGGTTTATTATAACATAGACTGTGGTGGCTTTTAATAGACATAAAAAACACTAAGGCCATTGTGATCCAATAAGAATAATCCTCATTAGATGTTCCTGCCCACTTGATTAAAGACATCACTCTAACAATTCTGTCTGTCCTACATCAACTTTTCACTTCTACTAGACTCTTTCATAACCATTAGTACATATTCTTACTTCTCTAAGATAAAAAATAACATTTAGTGACCCTGCTTTTCTCTGCCTGCTGCCCCCCTCACCGTATCTTGACTATTTTCTGCAGTGAAATTTCTGAAATTGTTTTTTGTATTCATTGTCTGCCATTTATCTTCTCATTTTCTTAAAACTGCCGCAGTCAGGCTTTCGCCCCATCACCCTATCTAAACTTGTCAGTGTCACCTGTGTCTTTCAATTGATGAAACCCAATGATCCAGTCTCAGAACCCACTTAACTTGATCTTATCCGGGGCATTTGACACAGTTGATCATTCCTTTTTTCTGACGACATTTTCTTCTTGGCTTCTGTGATGTTTTGAATTTCCTACCTTTTCACTGGTTTCCCTTTTTTTTTTTTTTCTGCATTCTTCTGAAGCTGGAAACGGGGAGAGACAGTAGACAGACTTCTGCATGCGCTCGACCGGGATCCACCCGGCACGCCCACCAGGGGGGATGCTCTGCCCACCAGGGGGCAATGCTCTGCCCCTCCGGGGTGTCGCTCTGCTGCGACCAGAGCCACTCTAGCGCCTGGGGCAGAGGCCAAGGAGCCATCCCCAGCGCCCAGGCCATCTTTGCTCCAATGGAGCCTCGCTGTGGGAGGGGAAGAGAGAGACAGAGAGGAAGGAGGGGGGTGGAGAAGCAGATGGGCGCTTCTCCTGTGTGCCCTGGCTGGGAGTCAAACCCCGGACTTCTGCACCCCAGGCCGATGCTCTACCACCGAGCCAACCGGCCAGGGCCCTGGTTTCCCTTTTGACATCTCCTTTACTTGGTGTTCATCTTCTTCTGACCTCTTAATGTTGAAGTGCTCCAGGCCACAGTCACTGGTGCTCTTCTGTTTTATTCCTTGAATTAGTTCCTTGTTCTCATCCAGTCTTACTGCATTAAAATACTTTTGGGGGAGAGTCTTCTAAATGATTTCCAAATTTGTATTTTCAAGCCAGATCTCTCTCATGAACTCCAAACTTATGTGTCCAACTGCCTACTTGACTTATCCACTTGGGTATTTAAAACCATCTCAAATGCAACATGTCCAAAAAGAAAATCCTTCACATTTCTTACCTTCTCTATCATCATCTTCAAATAATAGCAATTCTATCATTTCAGCCATTCAAATTAAAAACCTTTAAGTTATTCTTAGTACCTTTCTTTAGCTCATGTCACAACTGAACATAATAGAAATGTTCTTGGCTCTGCATATCAACATATATTCAGAATCTAATTCTTACTACCTCCACTTCAAAACCCTGGTCCAAACTATTGTAGTGCTAGCCTGAATTTCTAGCAGTAGCCTTTTACTAGGTCTGTCTGCTTTTGCCCTTATTCCTTTACAATCAATCTTAGTAAAGTAGCCAGAGCAGTCCTTTTAAAACTTAGGTCACAGGTATCACCCTCCTGCAATGGAGCTGCATTTTATCCAGACTCAGTGACACCATAAGGTGTGGTTCCTCATCACCTCTGGACCTTGACTCCTTTGTTATCCTTCCACCTTCCATTGCAGTCACACACATGGCTCCTTGCTATGCTTTAAATTGCCAGGCAGGATCTTGCCTTAGGGCCATTGCACTTGTTCTACCTGAATTATTTCTTCCCCAGATACTACATGAGCAACTCCATCAATTCCTTTCTGTCCTTGCTCAAACCTCATCTTTTCATAATGAATCCTCTTGATATCCTATTTACCTATTCCATCCCCAATACTCTGAAATCTTTGTATCTTAATCTCTTTGACTCTTTTACTTTTTTCATCTCTTAGTATATTAGATGATTTTCTTATTGATTATATTTATTTTCTATTATCCTGTACTTCTAATTAGAATATGTGTTTCACAGGGGCAGAATTTAAAAAAAAATTATTGAAAATGTTAATATTAAAAAGTATATTTTAATATTATAAGACCTTATTAGTGCATAACCTCTCTTGTAATGTTAAAGTATAGATTGAGATAGCACAAGACTCAGGACCACTTCCAAAGGAAGGAAAATCTTCACTTTCATTGAGTTGTGCCTTAGTAAGAAAATATTATCTTGTTGTGCTAGACAGAATTCTAAAATGTCCCTCAAGATCCATGCACCCAAACACGTGCTGTTCAATCTCAGAATTTGTGAATATGATGAGATAATCACTCTTGTGATTAGATTATGTTGCATAGTACAATTGACTTTAAGAAGGAAAAATTATTATGGGTGACACTCAGTGGTGGGAATCAGCCAGTTCACACTGGTTTGGCAGAAACAATACCTAATTTTTGGTTGAGTTTGGCGAACCAGTTGTGAAAAAGGCACTTGCAATCAGAGTTTTCTCTAAGGGGGGCGCCTGGGCAGCCACCCAATGTGGAAATCACAAATTTACATTTCTTACTCCTTTTTAACATTCATCTGTGCAAAAATGTATTCTAAGCACCCATAGTAATGTTCATTTTGTCTATAGGTGAAAAAAATTGCAAGTGAGGACACCAATCAAGAAACAATATAAATAACAGTTCTATTGTTTTGTGGCAGGTATTATTTAATATTTTTTACTAATATTTTAAAATTTGTTCTTATAACAATCTAGTTTTGTGTACCTCTTTTATTGTTCTAATTTAAGTATTAAATTCATGAAATGATAAACTTCCTTTTGGAATAGCATTTTAAGTACTTAAAATGGCTATAAGGCAAAGAACTAGTTGTTAAATTACTTAAATCCTACCATTGGTGATACTGATTTATAAATAGCCTTGTGAACATATACAAGTTTCTTAGAAGGAACCAAGCACTTCCTAAAAATGAGAGTTGATATGTGATGGCTGATGGTTTTAACAAAAGGAGAGTCGCTATTTGTTGCAGTAATATAATGTTATAGTAATTAAATATATAGAAATATATGGAAAATACATACAAATAATTAGGATATAATATTAAAAGCAACTAAGGAAAGTAAATAAAGCTATGTCGTCTGGAGAGGAATTAATATAGTGGGTACAGATATGATAAACAGACTCTGCCTTTCACTCTAGGCCCAGTTAGTGTGTGTGAAGTTCTATATAGATAAGAAGCTGCTGATGTCATAACTCTGTAGGTTGACATAAACAAGAAGCTTCACCAGGAACACCTTAAAAGTGGCTTGATGTAACATTTCAGTAGATTAACATAAAATCTGCAAGGAACTCCCAAGAAGGTGGTTTGAGGTGATAATCCTGTAGATCAGAGGCCCCCAAAATTTTTACAAAAGGGGCTAGTTCACTGTTCCTCAGACCGTTGGAGGGCCGGACTGTAAAAAAAAACTATGAACAAATCCCTATGCACACTGCACATATCTTATTTTAAAGTAAAAAAAATAAAACGGGAACAAATACAATATTTAAAATAAAGAACAAGTAAATTTAAATCAACAAACTGACCAGTATTTCAATGGGAACTATGGACCTGCTTTTGGCTAATGAGATAGTCAATGTGCTCCTCTCACTGACCACCAATGAAGTGCGGAGGGGGCCAGATAAATGGCCTCAGGGGGCCGCATGCAGCCCATGGGCCGTAGTTTGGGGACCCCTGCTGTAGATTGACACCTGTTAGAAGGTGTAGGCCCGGAAAGATACTAAAGTTAAGGGGCCCTCCTGCTGTGGTAGTCGCCCAGACTTCCACGCTGCTCTGACCAAAGACAGCCGAGAGGAGCACACAGACGGGGGTCACCTTAAGCTATACCCAGGCATGCCAAAAGGATTTGTGAGTAATAAACTGACTGTGTGATTCTTGTAACTAACATGTGTGTCGGTCGTGTCTTTCTTCTGGTGACAGTTGATCTCAGCACTGATAAATAGAATCCTCATAGTTGCCTCAAGAGTAGTCTCAAAGAGGCTGCCAGCTCTGCTGTTAAGCAGGAGTGTCCCACTGTGCGGGGAAGTTGAATGGGGACACCTGATAGATGTAGAGCATGGGCTCTACTGGGACACTATTTCTGGTCTTTTATATGGTGGGGGGGGGGGAGCATGGGGCAAGGAACTAAGAATAGCCTCTAGAAGCTGAGAGCAACACCTAAGTCAAAATGAGCAAAAAAGAGGGACCTCAATCCTACAATCATAGGAGCTGAATTCTGTCTACAAGTTGAATGAGGTTGGAAACAGATTCTTCCCCAGAGCCTCCGGATGACACAAGTCTAGCTAAAAAATTTAAATCAGACCAGTGGTAACCTGAGCAAAGAACAGCCATACCATCCCTGAACTCCTGACCTAGAGAATTGTGAGCTCACAAAAGGTTATGGTTTTAAGCTGCTAACTTTCTGATAATCTATTACACAGCAATAGGAAACTAATATATTTCTTATTTTGTTTGTTTCCGCTGTTTATTCCTTAGCTTTACTTTTAAATTTCCAATCACTAGGCAATCACATCTTAACCTAAAAAGCTTTCAGAAGCAAGAATTTCAAAAATAATCATGAAAAGAAGGTTAAAATAGACATAAGCAAAACTCAAGAAAAAGACAAAAATAAATTGAATCAGAGTTTAATGACCACATTTTTTAGAATGCTTCACATTGTAACATATAGAAATGGATTCTAGCCCCAGCACTTCCAATAATTACTATATGACAATATGCAAGCAAGGCATTTAAACTAACTTGAGTTTATTTTTCTTATTCATTAAATAAAGGAATTTTATTAACTAACTCTAAGATTTATTCCTGCTATAAAATTCTATGAATCAATAATTTTATGGGTCTAAGATAATCTATTATTTTCTATATTTATGTAGAAACATAATATTTTATACAATTTAAATACTGAAATATATTTATGAAATATTACTTTATGAGTTTGGTGACAGACATTAAAATACATTGGCAATTTATAACATAAATTGAGTTAATATGCTATAAATATATCAATGTGAATTAGATGTCTAATAAAGTTTTAGAATTTCAAGGAGAGTTTTTCTCTTACCAAGACTGAACTTCTCTAGTGAAATTTAATAGCATTGTTTTGGCCACAAGAGGGCTCCCACATGATTTATCTTTGTATTAAAATTTTGAAGAATTGGGAAATTATATTAATATACTAATTAAAGATACAATAATACATCACCAAATCATATAAATAAAAGTGAGGAATTTATTTCTATGTACATTAGAATTATAATACAATTCTTATTTTGTAGAATAATTATTTGGTATAAAATCATTGAATAAAAACTCAAATCATAAAGCAAAGGAGAATTGTTCTGACCCTTTACATGCATGCCTTATTCTCATTCCCTTTCCTACAAATTTAAAGAGAGATTCCTCTCCCTGACTTTCATGGTTACTAAAACACTGAAAATTCAAGATATTTCTATAGACTATGATACTCTAATGTGAAATATAAAGGCATGATTTACAGTTATCAGTAATCCACTGTGCTCCTAAGAAAGCCCCTACATTTAAATTTGGAAAATTATTCCCACCAGGCTATATTTTTTTCTAAATGTGTTAAAAAAAAACCTACTGAGATTCACAAATAAAAACTAACCAGCCATTACATGTGAAGGCAACAGAGTGAAGAATCTGTCTTCTGATTCCAGAAACTGAACAAATGCAAAATTTCATGCAAACATATCAAGTTCTTATGTGTGTGTGTGTATATATATATATATATATATATATATATATCTGAAGAAAATTGTAATAAATTTGCTTCAGGTATAAATATAGATTATTAGGGAAATTTAATGGGTTGCCTCAAATTTGAGACACCTGTTTGATCCATTGAGACAGAGACACAAAAGACATCACCTATTCACGTATTTGTTTTATCTGTCATTTGTAATAGTTTAGCACACCTCAGAAAATTGGAATTTATTTTTACCTGTTAGGTTTACTTTAAAACAGTCACTCTTGGAGTAGTATTCACTGAAGTGGCCATGCTCTGTTTCTTGACTGTAGAGGGCTTCCTGTGTACATCTATGTGTGTGTCTCTGTCTGAGTATCTCTGTATACAGTTGTGTAGTTGTGTCTCTCTGTGTGTAAATTAACCCTAGAAAGAAAGAAATATTTTGAAAGTTTCTGCATTCAGGATGTTATATTCTTAATTATAAAAATCTCATAAGATAGGGAAATGATGTTTGAAAATCGTTTCATGGGTAGAAACAATAACATCCAATTTTTTAATAACTACTCTGTTATTATGTTTATATTTTTACAAAAATGACAATAACACTAGCTATTTTGTAATCAAAGCATTGCTTTTGATTAGCCAGCATAGAAGAATCAAGTTACAACATTATTGACTTTAACATACTTTACATAACCAGGTTGGCAAAACCTAAAACTTACAGAATTCCCAGGGAAAGACCTCTCAGATGCTGTTGACAGTGTATGTGGGGGCTAATTGATATTACAACTTTGGAGGACTTTTTCAGTATATGTGTTGCCAAAGCGAGTACTGAAGGACATTTTTAAAATGTCGTATTTTAAGAGGTTCATATTCTTGATTTGAAAAGTTCACTTCTAGGAATATGCCTTAAGAATTTTTTAAGTGTTCTGAGTAATATACAAATACTTTGTGAAATGTTAATTTTGTTTATCAGCTATCAAAACAACCTAAATTTACAACAATAAAGAGTTGGTTAGATAAATTATTTTACATCTATACTGTGGAATACTATGCAACTGTTAAAAAAGTGACAGTGCACTGCACATGCTCACAGGGAAAGAGCTCAACAATATATTATTACATAGGAGATAAAAATCTAGGTGCAGAAAAATGTGTATAATAGAGAGTATGGTCATGTGTGTAAATAGTTAAAGAATATGTAGTAGCTATTTATGCATTTTCTAAAATACCTCATAAGAAAATCTTGTCAAAGGAAGGTAAAAATGGAAAGATGAATTTTACTTTTTACTTTTACTTTGCAGGATGGCTTGCATTTTTTAACCAAGAGCATGTATTAGGGTTATATTGTTTAAATGATTGTTTTAGTTGTTTTTGTTTCATCATCAAAAAATTATCTTGTCAGTAGGCATATTGGATATTTTCTCCCTTTTTTTGTATATCAGCATTAAGATAGCATCTTGTATAAATAATATGGTTCTTATGTACTGAATTCTAAGTATATGCCCGACTAACTTATTTAATCCTCACATATCCCATTTGAAAGATACAGAAAGGGAATCACAGAGTTTAACCAAGTATCCCAAAGTGATGAGTAGAGCCATACCATGAACCCAGCTGACCAACTGCACAGACTATACTCTTAAGCCTACCATTGTTGCCCATACATACACTAAAGTAAATACATTTTTGAGACATTAGCATCCCACAAGTTTGTTCTATATTGAAAAGAGATATTAAGACCAGCTCTTCAGTGCACTTTATTTTCTAGCCCACGTGTCTCTCCAAGGTTTCTTGGCTGGCTCCACTGACTAGTATTTTTTCCAGTGTTCCTACGCTTTAGATTTTGCTTCTCTGATAATGCTTCTCACCTAGTGAGGTTCACCTGAGCATAGTAAAGGAGGTTTAGTGTGTCCTTTGGTATTTGAGAACTGGAATACAGAGAATGTATAGTTATTGTTCTCTTTCCCAAGCACCTTCATCTGTTTCTCTTTTTCTTTCTGGGAAAACTCAACAAATGTTTATTAATCATTTTGAATTCTTCCAGTACATCCCCCAGTGCAGGCTATAGTGTGTTTGGTTTACCTTTGTTTCTTCTCTTCCTATTTGACTTTCTACAAAACATCTTGAGAAAGTTCAGTTTTTTCTGCAAGTTTGCAGTGAAATGAGGTACAACTCAGATTGCTTCATGTTTGAAAGCCTTCTATGAAAAGCTTGGTGATGGGAGATATTTAGGGAGCTGACTGAGGGATGTCTGGAAATTGTCAACAAATGTCCATATAATCTTATCTCCCATGCCGAAGGTAATTGAGAATTGACTTTAAGGTACTAGTTGTCCTGTGGGCTTTCACAGAAATTACTTTGCAAGCTTAAAAAAAATTGCCCAAAGCATTGATATTGAAAGATCATCAGAGTTCATATTTTATGACATCTGGACACTCTCAGTTATAAAAACAAAATCTTGAAAGGTTGAGATCGGCTGACCCAGTCATCTGAGGGATATTTTCCTTTTGTTATTTTAATATGACATTTATTATTGTTTAAGTTGATGATTTCTGCTCAATTTAGATGACACCATAGTGTTTCACTTAAAATTTTTTTCAGATCTGGTATTTTCAATTTTATATTCAAAATAAAAGTCATAATCAGAGCAAAGCACTAGCAGCTGCCTTTCCAGCCCCTTAAGAAAATATATGAGGAGTTTATCACCAAATATATTTATGACCAATTTATATTATAATTAAAATGGAAGAGTGAGACCATGCCACTTTGTTTATCATCAGATGAAATTAGACAGTTGACACAAAGCAGGAAACAAATAATTTGGGATTATGTCATTTATATCACAGAGGATTATACAAAGGGTTTGGAGAATCTTCCGGAAAAGTTCATATGGTACAAAAGGACATATCAAACTAGAAAGTCAAAGTAAAGGAACATATAGTATAAAAATAAAGCCAGAAATAAAATTACTGTACAGAAATCTATATCATATGCCTCTGGACCTATAAGAGTTAGGCTGCCTATTTGCTTCTCAGCTTTCTGATTGTCCAAAAACAAATTAGAATATCTAAGACACCAATGTAAGTTTTATTACCAAAACAAGAAATGTTTGCCAAGGGAATGCTTACACATTTTATGGTAGACATTATCCATGGACACATCTTTACACAGATACCTAATTTCATATATTGTAATATAAGCCTTTGTTTGGGGAATAGTATTTCTTCACGTGTGATGATGGTCATGGCAGCTGTCATTAGATTCTTTCTCATTGCACCTTTGAGATTTTTGAAGTTAAAACATACATACATTTCTCATATGATCTGGCCAACTCTGGTTTACTAAAATCCACCAATGAACAGTCTGGAAAATCAAGAGTGTTAGCACCTGAGAACACACCTTGTCATTTGCTTCCCAAAGAGATTCTAAAAGTCATTTTCCATAATGTCTTGTCCTAGAACTATGGCAGCCTGACTGTAAGGATGAATATGGTTTTTTTAGATTAGCATGACATTCACACCATTCTGTAGCATAGCTCTTGTGCCCCTTTTTAGCTATACCCTCTTGTGACTCTGTATGAATGAAAGGAGCCCCTGAAAAAGGAATTGTAGGAATCAAGGTAGCACAATTATTAGTGCTAGGAAGCCTAAACCTCAGTTTAGCCTAAAGTTTGGAGGTTGAACACCAACAAGGCTGCCATTTTATTTTTCTTAAGGTTGCAAAATGGAGTTCTACAATGTGCCAGACTCTAGGCTGAGTACAGAAGAAATACTAAGATATGAAAAGCAGATCTCATCTCCAAATATGATCATACCAATTTGTAAATAAACATAGCACAGAGAAGTATGTGGTAGGTATCACTTAAGTGGTAAAAACAAATTGGTCTCCAAATCAGTAAGCAGAAAGATTGTCACCACTGGAAGTGGTGAGTAGAGACTCCATGAAGGAAAAATGAAAATTGAACAGAGCTATAAAGCAGTGATCATCAAACTTTAGAATGCAAAATAAGAAAGAAAGCAAGAAAGCAAGAAAGCAAGAAAGCAAGAGAAAGAAAGAAAGAAAGAAAGAAAGAAAGAAAGAAAGAAAGAAAGAAAGAAAGAAAGAAAAAAAGAAAGAACGAAAGAGAGAGAGAAATAGAAAAAATATTACTACTTTAGGGCTCAACCTGCAGAAAGTTAATTTACTATGCTTGCGATGAAGTTCCAAATTCACAAGTATAGATAAGTTAGGTGACACTTCTATGATATTCTAATAGTGGTAGCAGCCTTATTGGGAGACAAGAAAACTTGTTTGTAATCTCTATGTTAGTCAAAAAAAAAAATGTCAGTTTATGGTCTAGGTCCAAGATAAGCGGTGACGATAAGGCAGCTCATAGTCTGATAGTGCTTTGCCAGAAAAGGTGTAGATTGGTAAATTCAAGCAACTTTTTTGTATTCTATGTTAGGCAGTGCATTGTCATTCTATATTAAGGACTTCAGAAGTTAACAGGTAGCAGAATGTCTGTTAAGTAAAATATTTCAGCAGAGAAGTAGTATAATCTGATCTGTGTCTAAGAATTTTTTTTTTCTTAAATATATTACTATCCTCATTATATATTGGTTTTCCAAAATGGTTTCTTTTCCTCATGGGTACTATGATACCTCCACTGAAATAGTGATTGAATACAAAATACAGACAATAAGTCTGGTAATGCACACCTGCTTGGACACTGATCATCTCAGCAACCACTTCCTATCAAAAAAGGTTTAGCCAACTGAATTGATTAAAATTTAGGAAAAGCCAAATCTCCATTAATTATTGGAAGAGAAGCCATATACAGGTTTTTATAAAGGAAGCTTCATGAAAAAAAAAAGAAAGCACCTTAATTAGGGTAAGTACAGATCTTCAGCACTAATACAGGCCCCATGAATGTTCATCAACACTGTTCAGAGAGGCCGTGTAAAGCTCCAGACACATCACAATTTAAGTTATACAAAATATCATTTAATCTAGAAAATGCTGGAATATTCACTTTCTAGGCTTCTTACTTGTGCTCTTTTACCAAAACACCCAATATATGGTATATCTGAAGAGAAGAAAATATGTGCTTTTTCCATTTCATATGACTATTAAAGGGGTGAGTTTTACCCATAATATATATTTGTTCACCCAGCATACTAACACACTCTTTCCATCTGCAAGTTCTTTATCCTAAATATTACAGTTTTATTTAAGAGATAATGTCAAAGGATTGAACATTATGACTGAAAATGGTCTCTCTTGCTGCAAGATAAATGCTTAGGCATTTATTGAAACTAAACTTTAGAGTGAAGTCAAGACATTTATCTTTAAAGTAGAAAACTATTTTCTAGTCACAACTTTCTGTGCCAGAGACATTATAGATACCTTACCAGATGACTTTTTAAGTAAACTGAGATCACCTGAAAAAGGGTAACAGAATACCTTATTTGTTCTCACCTATATAACATGTAACATTTTCATTTCCTTTCTATAGACACCAAATCAAGTTCAAATACACTATTTATTTGGTGGAGAGCACTGAAAGAGTGCATTAAAAACATATTCAATCAACTCTCTAGCTTGATTATGTAGACATGGTTTTTGCTTTTTTAAACCAAGCAGATTTGAATATGCATGCTCAAACAGAAGTAAAATAATTTTGTGATGCATTATTGAAAAAAATTTTGCCACTATACAGACAGGAATGGTTACAGATACCCTTATATGTGTCTGAAAGGCATGTAAGCAGTAACTTAGGAAGTTTCAGTAACAATGCTAGTGAGCTGGGAGCCAGGGTAGTGATGGTTTTGATTCTACCAGTCATTGGGAAATGCCTGCATAGAGTGAGCGAACTGTAAATGATTTTTTGCAAACACTACTCACTCTTATCAGCAATGTCTTAAATTCAAAAGAATACCATTGTAACCTGACTAGTTAGTAATGGATTTAGATGAATCATGAATCAAATCCTCACCTTCTTCTTCAATAACTGGTGCTATATATTTAATTTATAGTCACATTCTTCTAGTGATATAAATTAACTCCATAGATAGTACCTATTTATTTTCTTTGCCATTCTCTGTAAGAGCTAAAGAAAAATGAAAATTTATAGCTGAAACAAACTTAACAGAAATACAGCCTCTCTATCAAAATAAACGGAAAGGCCACTCAACTTATGGTTTTATCCTAAGGGATAAAAAAAAATTAAATCACAATTTAATATAATGTTGAAGTGAATAGAAATTGTTGTTCTTCATTTTGAAGACTGTGTTACAAGAACACCATCTAGGATAAATACATACTTATATGTGCACTTGTGTGTGTGTGTGTGTGTGTGTGTGTGTGTGTGTGTGTGTGTGTACAGAGAGAGAGAGAAAGAGAGAGAATAAAGTCTTCAGGTGTGTAAGGTTTACAGAGAGACAAATAGATGCATAAATAATATACACAACAGGAGTTTATTTTAAAAATAAAACCATAATCATTTTTGGCCTAATCAGTAAGATCACTTATGTTAAGATTAAATAAAATACTATAAATAAAGAACATTAGTAAACACAGTTAAAAAGCATAAAATTCTTTGTAGGTATACATGTAGGTTTAAGAACAACCAAAGCATTATATACTTATGCTGAATGTTTAAAGTAATTTTAAAGACGTCTTCCATCTTTTCAAATTTTAGAAATAAACATCACTCATAAGTACTTATATTATAGACTTGTTTAATGGTGTTAGTAATTACTTTTTGTAATTATTATGGTAATAACTTTGTATGATTTTTATACATTCCTATCATTAATAATTTTGGTTGCTTTTCTTTAAATTGCTTCTTCTCAAGATTAAATTTAATTATATGTGAGCCATGTGATTATTGACTTTGCCACGTTGCTATTTTATTGTAAGCTTGTGTCTGTTATGAATTATTCTTTCTTAAATATTTGGGGGATCTTTTCTTTACTTAAAAATGTCATCTAGGCCCTGGCCGGTTGACTCAATGGTAGAGCGTCGGCCTGGCGTGCAGAAGTCCCGGGTTTGATTCCCGGCCAGGGCACACAGGAGAGGCACCCATCTGCTTCTCCACCCCTCCCCCTCTCCTTCCTCTCTGCCTCTCTCTTCCCCTCCCGCAGCTGAGGCTCCATTGGAGCAAAAGATGGCCCGGGTGCTGGGGATGGCTCCTTGGCCTCTGCCCCAGGCGCTAGAGTGGCTCTGATCCCAACAGAGCGACACCCCGGATGGGCAGAGCATCGCCCCCTGGCCGGTGTGTCGGGTGGATCCTGGTTGGGTGCATGCGGGAGTCTGTCTGATTGCCTCCCCGTTTCCAGCTTCAGAAAAATACAAAAAAAAAAAAATGTCATTTACATAGTCACCATGTTAGAACATTGGACTTCTTTAGCCACCTAAGAACATTATAGCTAAGGAGATGTATTCAATATTTTAGATTTGTTTTAAGAAATTTATTTTCTACCTGTGCTCCAGGGAGTCAGAGAATTTCATGGCAATAGATGAGAAAGCTTCCAAATAATAACCTCTATCCTAGCCTCCTCAAGAGAAGAAATTTCTTTGAATGTTGAATTTTCACCTGAAATTTTACTTTAAAAAAGAGTTCCACTGTCAATATTAGGAATGGATTTAATAAATATATAAATATATCGATATTATAAAGCCACTGTTTACATAAATAGTTGAGATTTGTATGTAACCAGGTATTTTATAAACTCACCCTTATAATAACCTTTTGAGGTTGGTATCATTATTGCTTCCATTTTATAGAGAAGAAAATTGAGAGACATGAGGAACAGAGGGTTTAACTAACTTGCAAAGATTGTACAGCTGGGAGTTATCAGGATCAGGATTTGCATCTAGATAATATAACTCCCAAATATATGATTATGTTAGCTTCTGTGCTAATTTAGCCAGATAAGATGACCCTGGGGTTTTTAATTCTATATAAAGAGCAGCAACTTCTGAGAAAGCAATTTTTTTCATAATAAAAATTATATATATAAAATTTACAGTTTGGATTTCCTTTTTTAATTTCTAATTTTTTTTAAATTACAGTTTACTTTCAATATTATTTGTGCTAATTTCAGGTGTACAGCATAGTGGTTAGACAATCACATACTTTACAAAGTGTTCCCCCACCAATATTTCCAGTAACCAACTGGCACCTTACATAGTTATTACAATATCATTGACTATATTTCCTATGCTGTACTTACAACCCTTTGACTATTTTGAAACTACCAATCTGTGATTCTCTCTTTTTTTAAAAAAAATTATTTATTCATTTTTTAAAGAGGAGAGAGTGAGAAGGGGGAAGGAACAGGAAACATCAACTGCCATATGTACCTTGGCTAGGCAAGCCCAGGGTTTAGAACTGGCAATCTCAGTGTTCCAGGTTAATGCATTAGCCACTGCGCCACCACAGGTCAGTCCTAATCTGTAGTTCTCAATTCCTTCACCTTTATCAATCAGTCTCCCAACCCCTTCCCCTCTGGCAACCATCAGTCTCTTCTCTGTATCAATAAATCTGTTTCTGTTTTTTTATTTGTGTATACTGTATTTTAGATTCCACATATAAGTTAAATCTCATGATACCTGTCTTTCTCTTACCGACTTATTTCACTTAACATAATACCCTCTTAGGTCCATCCATGCTATAGCAAATTGTAAGAGTTCATTTTCTTTAAGACCAAGTAATATTCCATCATGTATATGTACCACAGCTTTATATACTTGTCTATTGATAGGCACATGGCTATTGTCAATAATGCTGCAATAAACATGGGTGTGCATATATTCTTTTGAATTAGTGTTTTGGGTTACTTCAGATATATTCCCAGAAATGGGTTCGCTGGGTCATAAGGCAGTTCCATTTTTAATTTTTTGAGGACCTTCCATACTCTTTCCACAGTGGCTGCACAATAAAAAAGCAATATTTAAGTATTAAACATTAAGTAAGTGTTTTAAATTTTTTTATTTTATGAGGAAATTTGTAAGTCAAAATCACAGCCCAAGGTGCATGCCTGTTGTGGGACATTTGAGCCATAACCCAGACTTGAACTTTTGCCTTCATAGCTTCTCTGCTTAAGACTCATATTGCTTAGCTTAACAAAGACCTAGTCATTTGGTAGTTCACATGACTACATTGACCTGAAATTAGCTTTTGTAAAATTTTACTTTGAGAGTCAAATACCACAAGAGACTCCTTTGAGGAACCATTTTGCTGTCTGGAAAATCAATAGTTGCTTTGGATTCCTAGGGGTGGCTACTCAATTTACCAACTCCAAATATATGACTCTTAGGATATAATTTTATTCTTTGTCATATATTCCTCACCAATACCCCAAGTCCTGCTATAGTAATAAAGTAGTTTTCTTCAGATTATCCTCTGGATTTCTAGCTAATTCTTATAAAGATTATTCTCATTAGTAGAATTAAAAATATACATTAATTTTCACCTATAAATAATAACCAAATATGTATCTCCTAAGTTTTTTCTAATTATGGTATAGCTCAAATATATTTGTTTGTTCATTTGTTTAATAAAATTTTGTTGCTTTAATAAAATATAAAACTTTATCAAAATAAAAAAAGTATTAAATATATTCCTATCACTGGCCCTTTTTGAGGTTGTGTCTATCATATAAAATGTGTAACATTTTAATTTTTTAAAAGCTAAGTTGCTTTTCAGGATTAAAAGAGAAAAATATAAAGCATATGCACATGTGCATACATGTTTGCTTGTGTATATACACACATATACATACATATATACACACTATTTCATTCATTAGAGTTAACATTTTTCATATAAGTTGTTCAGATCTGCTGCCCATGTAATAACATATTCTTCATAGAATTAACATATTTGCTCAATTGAGAGATAGACATTTTCTCATACTTGGTTATCTATGAGATACTTATAGAACCTTCAGTTATATATAATTGATATATACAAGCTCAGTTAGTAAGAAAAGTTAGGAGTATAATTTTTAAGATAAATTGGAATGCTCTTTTGAGAATTTAGATAAGCTATCTTTTCTCATTGGTATTAGGCCACAAATAACTTAACATAGGAAATAATCATTGGCTTAACATTTGAAAAAGAAAGAAGCATCCATTTCCCTTTTATTTCATCTCTGTTTTTAAAAGGAATATATTCGTTTCACTTTATTTCATGGTAGGAGTAGAACTTCCGTCTTTTAGGAAAAGAAAATATGCTCTCCTCTTCACTGTTTTCCAATAGAATTTTTTTTTTATAGCATGGCTTTTGGAGATAATGTTTTATCTGTTTTTTAACTGAAAAAAAAAACAGTTTCTCAATTGAATTAAACTATGATATTTGCAGTTATTTATATTGCTAGTTTGCTTGACTCAAATATTAATTGAAAAAAATGTCAGAAATGCAGTTTGTGAGAACTGCTCTGGTGTAAACTCAGGTAATGCATATATGTTAAATAGCAAATACTGTGTCAAGATTCCTAAAATGTTTTCATAGGACTCAATATCCCCCCGCCCAAAAGCTGTGCTTTTTTTTTCTAAGCAACAAGTCTACTATTTCCTTATGTATACATGTCATTGTAGCGGGCAGTAGGACAGGCACGAGCAGAGTAGGAATGAAAGGCAGGTATGGAAGGACACCAGGGCAGAAAATAGCTAGCAATGGGGAAAACAGGGAAAGCAAGGACCTTGCGCCCAGGGTGATCTTTCATCCACAAGCATGTTAAGCCTAATCCGGAGGGACTCGAAACATTGAAGACACGAACAAAATCCGTTGATTCCACACCAAAGTTTTATTGTCTATCTTGGCCAAGCGGCGGCAACACCGACAGAAATCTGAGGAAGAGCGCGCCGGCCCTTTGTTCTACCTAGTTTTTATAGTTTTGCAAGTGGGAAGTACAGAAGCAAAAATTGCAATTAGGTGCCCTTTACCACTATTGGTTATAGTCATATGCCCTTAATCATGATAGGACCATGTTCAATTTGCAAGCCATACATCATTTTGGAGAAAACAAAATTTACAAGTCCACACAATGGTAAAAAGATGTCCCTTTACATATTAAAAGGCATTCCTATATTTTCTAGTATTCATCCGCCATCTCTTTGTCCAGAGTTTCACACATTAACCACATGCATTCACATAGGAGAGGTAGTTTCCATGGGGACAAATGCCCGCAAATGGCTCATTGCTATAAGAAAAGGTTTATTTTGGATTTTCTCTTCCTACACCTGGCTAGCCATTCACCCCTTTCCCCACAGGTGTGGTGGAATGTCAGGGAATCCATGTTTTCCTTCCTTTTGCATTTACAATACAATGCCAAGGGCCATCCTGGTTTTATGCCAATCACACAGTACAGAGATTATTCTCAAAATTTCTCTGCACACCTTAACCCAAATTAATAAAATGTTCTTCAAGCCTCTTAAAATATTAATATTAATTCTGCAGCTTTTGGTACTTTACAATACCTGCGGGTGAGGTGGCGCAGTGGCTCATCAGGGCTCCTCCCGCATATCACTAGTCGTGTCGTTTAAACCCCCTGACTTTTCATATCACTGGTCATATGGTTTGCACCCGTAGTGGGACTCAAACAATTTAACAACCAGTTATCAGCCCTATTGACCATTTTAAATGATATACCAAAAGGTAGTTTATTATTTCATGCATTTAATATTTAAATAATAACAACAAAAGAGGTACACAAAACTAGATTATAAGAAAGAGTTTTAAAATATTAATGAAAAAATATTAAATAATACCTGACAAAAAACAATGAAACTGTTATTTAAGATATTTCCATGTTGCTTCTTGATTGACATCTTCACTTGCAATTTTTTTTACCTAGGGACAGAATAAACATTACTATGGGTGCTTAGAATATGCAGTTGCTCAGATGAACATTAAAAAAGAGTAAGGAATATAAATTTGTGATTTTCACATTGGGCAGCTGCCCAGGCACCCACCTTAGAGAGAAGAACCCTGATTACAAGTGCCATTTTAACAAACAGTTCAGCGAACTCAACAAAAAAATTAGGTATCAGTTCTGCCAAACTGGTGTGAACTGGCTACATCCCACCACTAGTTTGGACTCTCCCCTGACCTTTCCTCCCCTTTCATGTCACTGATCATAATGTAGACCCCTTATAAAATAAATAAGGTGGCTAGAGGATAGGTTCATACAACTCCCATACAAGCCTTTACACAACCACTCCCTTAAGCACTAAGCCCTCAGACCATGAGGTTCTGACCCACATCAAATAATCTTAGACACAAAACCTTGGGTCTGTTGACCATAGAGTCAGAGTTTTGGTCAAACTAAAGATGACATTTAGGCCTCAGTTGTGTTTCAGCTCCAAGCACAAAAATTTAGCAAAATCAGATAGAGTAATTCTATGACTGACATCAGGATCATATGCAGTGACTAGTATATCCCTCCCCTAGTGCTGACCAATAGTAAAGATCATGATCCTAAAAGGACACACTGGAAAGCTGACAAACATTCTATTGAGATCGTCCTTTTGGACCCTCCCTAAAATCCCCACTCATGAAAGTCCTTACTTTGGAGAATGTAAGACCCAACACAGCTCTCTCTTTCTCTCAAGCACAACCACACATTTTCCCACCCAGTTCTTTCCCCATTATTCTCTATCTCTCTTAAGTATGTCTGAGTCTTTCCCCCTCTCCTTATTCAAGATGCATATATCCTTGTTTTTTCTTTTTCTCCCAAGGGCCCCCTGTTTTTTGTTGTTTGGTTTTTGCCTCTGTAACTTGTTTCCTGGCTGGCTCACTTTTTCTATGGATTATTTTTTTTACCTCTGTTACTTTCTTTTATTTAAATTTTATTATTACTACTTTTTAAGTGAAAGGAGGGGAGATAATGAGACTGACTCCCGCATGTGTCTCAACCAAGATCCACCTTGCAACCCTCATCTAAGGTTGATGCTTGAATCAACGCTGCTATCCTCAATGCCTAAAGCTGACACACTGAAACCAATAAGCTATCCTCAGTGCCTGGGGCCAATGCTCAAACCAATTGAGCCACTATAGTGAAAGAGGAGATGGTAGCTTCTCCTGAGAGTCTTGACCAGGAATTGAACCCGGGATGTTCACATGCTGAACTGATGCTCTACTCACTGAGCCAACCAGCCAGGGCCTCTCTGATTTTCTAAATAAACTAGTCTAGGCTATGAATTCTTTCTTAGCCAGAATATAAGGACCAAGTTTGCTGAACTGAGCTCCAGTCACTGGTAACATCCTGGCACTGTTTTCTGCCAACATAATGAACCATATTTCTTTAAATTTTTTGACAAAATTAGAAAGCACAAAGCTAAAATATGCATTAAACTCCTCCTCTGGAATGAATTTTCTTTACTAATATTGCTCTTGTTTGTATTTTTCTCCCTGTTTTTCCCTTTAACCATGTATCAACAGTTTATACAATAAAATAGTAAATAAATTAATTTTCATCATGTTCGCCACCTCTTTCTAAATTTCTAGTAAAGGGGCATACAATAGGTTAGGACGTAAAAGCACACCATGTAGAAGTATATGTTATAATAAATTGAGTTCTGAAAGGCAGCCTAGTATTCCTTGCCTATTTCTTTGCCATGCTCTGTCCCCATCTTTTCATTATTATTTATTTATTTTTTTGTATTTTTCTGAAGCTGGAAATGGGGAGAGACAGTCAGACAGACTCCCGCATGCGCCCGACCGGGATCCACCCGGCAGCACGCCCACCAGGGGGTGATGCTCTGCCCCTCCGGGGCGTCGCTTTGCCGCAACCAGAGCCACTCTAGTGCCTGGGGCAGAGGCCAAGGAGCCATCCCCAGTGCCTGGGCCATCTTCGCTCCGATGGAGCCTTGGCTGCGGGAGGGGAAGAGAGAGACAGAGAAGAAGGGGGGGGGGGTGTAGAAGCAAATGGGCGCTTCTCCTATGTGCCCTGGCCAGGAATCGAACCTGGGTCCCCCGCACGCCAGGCCGACGCTCTACCACTGAGCCAACCGGCCAGGGCCCATCTTTTCATTATTAACAAGGGTGTTTAACATTCCTGTCATCTTCAAGCTACTGAAAGACTTCTCTTTTTACAAACATTGAAGTATATTTTTTTAAAGAATTCTTTGGTCCACACATTATTTTCCTCTTGTAAGTATAATATAAGAAGGAGTACAAGCAGTGATCATCCTGGAAATCAGTTTCCAAATCAGATCTGTCCAAGGTCTGTTGGGCACAACTACTATTATCTAAGTTCTAAACTCAAGGTCCAAACCTAGGATGTCAGTTCAGGTGGGTCATCAGAACAGTAAGTGCAAGCCCAGACCCCTAGAATCGACAGAAATCTAAGCACTAATGGCAGTTTTGAGCATGAGCACTGAATGGGAATATGGTTAGTGGGAACTGGAGGTGACAAGCAAGAAGATGAGATATTATTGGATGTCTAGGCCCCGGAAGGGATACTGAGGTCACTGTGGAGCTGGACCTGAGTCAAGAGTTTCTGACAAAAGGCTTCTTTTAGAGGTCCATCTGCCTAAAGTGTCACTCATCTCAGGACCCTGAGGCACCCACAGATGGAAGGAGGAAGTTAAATGGAACAGCTGCATGAGTACAAGGCCTGTGGGCCAGGAAGAAAGCCAGAAACACCATCTTTTCCTTAAATTATCACAACCCACAACTGTAATATGTTTTGTGATATCATTAGTTACTAAAAAGAATTTTATGTTTTTCTTTAAATACAGGACTATATACACCTATTAATAAAAAATTCATATGCATTTCTCATTCTGTTTTCAATATAATGAAACTTATAAACTGTATATTGCTGGAAAAAAATTGAATGCATTTAGCCTCAAAATTTGTCCTAATAACACCATTTTTGCCACTAGTGATTTATTTTTATGGTTATATAGTTATATTTTTTCTATCCAGGAATCTACAAGCTCAAGAAGAATCATTTATTTTTTGAAGAAATTAATAGGTATTTTTAAGTTAATATTTTCTTTTTACTTTAAATGTCTATAGATAATCTTGTATTTATTCTGTTGATATTAATTTCTACTAGTGAGGAAGTATAATCGTTTCCCCATGGAATGTCTAACAGCTTTCCAGCTGAGGCCAACCCTATTTAATTCATAGCTCTTTGGTCCTAAGAAATATTAAATTCTGTGCAATGTATTCATTCACAGTATGATCAGACACCCACCAAGTTTTTAGCAGTAATTAATATATTACATGGGGATTGATCCCATTAGCTAAATAACTTTGAATAAGGTATTTAAGGTTAACTACTACTTGCAGCTTCCTGTAGAATTCTATGTTTAAACCATTTCTTTGTGATGCATAATAAGTATAATTAAAAGGTTAAAAAAAGATGAATACTATCATAAAATATAACTCCTTCCTAATGCAGTCTCCAATGCACTAAAAATACAAGTTAGTTACTTTATATTATAGTCTTGTTTTTTCATACATTTTCCTCTTTACAGGTAGTATCATAGACTGTCTGATCTAACATCCATTTTCCTCTTTTGAATGAGAAGCATTTATTCACATATTAATTATTGGCTGTTAATATTCTCCCATTTTGATCAACCATCCCAGTTGATCAGTAGCACTTTATTTTACTGTTTTTTATAGTGCCTTAGTGCAAATTAAATGAGTTTTTACTCATTTCTTCCCAGAGTACCATTTATCTATCTTACTGAGACTTTGTATTACTAATGACTTCTCACAGTTACATCATGAAATGTATTTACATACAATTTACCCACTTAAAGTATTGATATGTTAGTTGCTGATAAAGGGCTTCTAAATAGATTAGCAATTTTTAACATTTTCATATTTATAATTATATATAGATATAAAATGGCCTAAATCAAATTATATTAATATCATTATACGCACTGTACTCTAATTTGGTACTAAAAGCTTTTCATGGAGACACTCCATTGCTATACCTCAAAGTGGTTAGCATTTTTCATTCTACAGTAATGAATTTGGGTAAGAAGCAATGATTTTAAAATATTGGGGAACCAGGCACTCAAGTAAGCAAATATTCATTAGGTATTTGAAGTGCTTCCTACCAATCAAGTTGATAGATTTTTTTGTGTGTGTGTTTGTGAGAGAGAGAGGGATAGACAGGGACAGGAAGGGAGAGAGATGAAAAGCATCAACTCCTCATTGTGGCACCTTAGTGGTTCATTGATTACTTTCTCATGTGTCCCTTAATGGGAAGGGTGGGGAGGGTCCAGCTGAGCCAGTGACCTTTGGGCTTAAACCAATGACCATGGGGTCATATCCACAATATCATGCTCAAGCTGTTGAGCCCACACTCGAACAACGCTTTTTATTTTTTTTTAAGCGAGAAAGAGAAACAGAGAGAGAGAGAGAGAGAGAGACAAGGATTGATAGAAATAATTGAAAAATCTGCTAGATCATTTGAAACATATCTTTATTTATTTGTTTGTTTGTTTGTTTGTTTAATAAACACATATTAAATAACAACTTCATGCCAGGACTGTACTAGGCATTTATTGTCAGATATAGAGAATTATATGGCACAGTGTTATTCCTCAAGTTAACTCTGGCTTAAATAATGCAAAAGCATGTGTTTAAAAAAAATCAGAATATAGAAGTGGAGGGGGGAGAAGGAGATGAAAAGGAAATTGTAAAGCATGGAATTGTTAGATAATACCAAAGAAATTCTTACAAATTGATTGCTTAGTTGTATTTTACTGATCACCTATCAAATTATGTTTTCATTGGTAGGCAAGTCAGCTACTTGCAATAAAAGTTATAAGTCTAAACCAATGTAAAGGAGTTGGATGTAAGAATATGACAACTCTGATATTCTGTAAGTCATCATTTCAAAACCAAAATACAATTGTTTAAAATAATGACTTTTAGGTTCCTTTAGTTTCCTTGTACTAAAAGTGAAGTCATCAAAAAAATTGAAATATATTATGGAAAAATATAAAGAACATCTGAATATTATATTCATTTGGTTGTACTTTTCTTTACTATCTAAGCCAGAAACCCTAAGACTTCTTTTTTTCTCATTTGCTATGTACAGTGAACATTATAAAACCAAAGAGTTTATTGCCAGTTCACAGACTGACACCTTTTTTCTGTTTTAAGGAGATAATAAAATGCTGAAAAATATTGGTCCTTTAAGTGTAGAAGCTGTTCAATTAAAAATGATTAAATAAAGGCTTCTTCACATGTATACACTTTTAGTATATTCTTGAATACTCAACTATTGATATCTCATCTAGCTCTTGACTTGCTGCCTTTATTAACAAGAAACCACCCTTTCATTCATTCTCAGCTACAAGTCATGTTTTCCATGCCTACAGAAAAGCACCTACCATTGGCACTGGTGAAGAGGCGAAATTAAAGTTTGTTTTCATTTATAGCTTAGAAGAAGAGGTAATCATTTGTCTTTAGTGTCATCAGCACAATATGCCATTCTTAAAGATACAGGAAATTTCTATTCTCATTTAGTATCTTTGGTAAAACAAGTTTTGAAAACAAGTATTCAAATAATGAGGAATTTTCAGATGTTAAATTTTGAAAGAAATGATGAAAAGCTAGGAGATTTAATTTTTTACCAACAAGTTTGCTTGAAATCTTTAGGAAACTTGACTTTTCTATAATGTTCTGTTTGGTCAAAAAAGTAGGATATCTTCCAAAATCAAACAAACACCAGTCAAAAAACTAAAATCTTTTTCCTAAAACCATAAAATAGTGTTGTTTAGTGTTTGGGCATTAATATTTAAATTGAATCAATGTCTAAATATACTTTTCTAATGCCTATTTAAATATCCATTTTGCTACATTCAGAATTAGAACATAGTGCCCGAGGGATGGCATTTTAACAATGGGATTCTTAACAAAGAATGGACAACTAATCAACTAATCTTATTTGCCTTTGAACTTCATCTTCTGAATATGATGCAGCGAGAAATTTAACAGAAGATTAATTCATTGTACTCTTTCTGAGCATTACTCCAGAGGCTTTGATAAACACTAAATAAACAGGAAATTAGCAGCCTTTCTTTAATGACTCTATGTTATTGTATGAGGGTACTTTTCCGATGTACTGTGTCACTTTGGAGCAATTTTGTGCATGAAACAAAAAAAGTCCTCTGAATAAAAAATAAGATGTTGTTTTGATTTAAGTTATATACTCATAATACATCTTTTTCTTTGGAAAAAGAATATACAAGGGTGAGCAAAAGGAGGTTTACAGTTATTAATAGGGAAAATAATTTAATAATTAATAAATAATACTGTAAGGTTTTCATTCTCACTACTGTAAACCTACTTTAGCCCACTCCATATGAAGAAAATAAAGTCTTGCAGCTTTAGAATTTCTTAGGTTTGCATTTTATAATGTCATAACAATCCCTAGCAATTTATTGAGTACCTGTTAGGGTCAGAAACACAAATTATAAGGTAGGCAGTCCCTCCCTTTAATGAGTTTATAGTATTCTTTGTGAGGGACATCTTATATGGATCAATCTGAATGAAAAAAGATAGTCCAGCAGTTGCTTGTCCTTAAAGAAAGCCAATTGAGTTCCCAGAAGGTTCTACAGAGTGGCTTTTTTCTTTCTTTCTTTTTTCTTTTTTTTTTATCTCTTTCCTTCTTTCTTTCTCTTTCTTTCTTTCTTTCTTTCTTTCTTTCTTTCTTTCTTTCTTTCTTTCTTTCTCTTTTTCTGTCTTTCTTTCTTCCTTCCTCTCTTTTCTTCTTTCTTTTTCTTTTTCTTTTTTCTTTTTTTTTTGCCAAGTCAACATAGGACAAATCCTGGCTCTCAAATTTGCAGGTCTAAACATTTCATTCGTCAAGTTTTCCATCAATATGGGTAGATTCATATCAAACAAATTCACAGAGACCAGTGTATAAAACCAATGCTTCAATTTATTAATTTAAAATGAGAACTACACTGTAAGAAATTACTCCTGGCTACCTGTGAATTAAATTGTAACTGGGAGTTCTCTGTGTGTGGGCATGAAATTAGAATAAGAGGAATTTGATTATATGAATAGCTCCTGTTATTGATCTATAAGACATCCTTTCTGAAGATTGCCCTGGGGCAGATCACCCTATACTTCAGGAAGAGAAAACACACTGCCAAGAACTGATTTAGATTTTCCCTTTTCTTTGCTATCACTGATGGCCAAACTTTGATAGTGTGTTTTTATAGTTACATTGGTTAGGAGATGATGTCACATTTTGTCATTCAATGCTGGATAACATATTTCTGTCCTAATTTCTTATTTTATTTATTTTATACTTTCATTCACAAAACATTTATCTTTTTCTATTTCCAGGTTCTTTGGAAAGAGGCAAGGGTAAAATGCCATGACACCCAGGGCTGCCTACCGTATTTCATTTAATAGATCTTTTCTTTGTTAGAGTATTTCTTTTAAAGGAAATGCTAGGCCCTGGCTGGTTAGCTTCATCAGTTAAGAGAGCCGAGCCTGACCAGGTGGTGGTGCAGTGGATACAGCATTGGACCCAGGTTCAACCCCGAGATTGCCGGTTTGAGTGAGGGCTCATCTGGTTTGAGCATATGCTCACCAGCTTGAACCCAAGGTTGCTGGCTTGAGCAAGGGGTCACTTGCTTAGCCGTAGCCCCCCAGTCAACGCACATATGAGAAAGCAATGAATGAGAAAGCAAAAAACTAAGGTGCTACAATGAAGAATTGATGCTTCTCATCTCTCTCCCTTCCTGTCTGTCTGTCCCTATCTGTCCCTCTCTGTGTCTCTCTCTGTCTCTCTCTGTCTCTCTCTGTCTCTGTCACAAAAAAAGGTGTAATCCCAAAACAATAAGGTTGCTGGTCTGATCGCTGGTCAGAGTACACACGGGAAGCAACCAAAAAAATGCTTCCTTTCTCAATCATCTCTATCTCCCTTTCCCTCTCTGGCTCTCTAAAAGTTAATAAATATTAATCTCTGGCCAGATCTCAGTTGGTTAGAGCATTGTCTCAGAGAACAGAGATTGCCCGGTTCTATTCCCTGGCCAGAGCACATACAGGACCATCTCAATGTTCCTGTCTCTCTCTCTCTCCCTGCCTCTTTCAAAAAAAGAAAAAAAAAGAAAGAAAGAAATGTTTTACTAAAATAACTTATAGATAGATCTTGCCATCAAAGAACTATTAGTTTACATAAAGATATTTGCAGAAAATATGTTATGAATGTCAATGAACAGAATAAAAATAAATATAGCACTTCACAACAGGGAGCTGTCACTGAAAAATGTTTCACTAAGGCAAACTATCATAAGACAAGATTCATACTCATATAACTTAATAATTATAATTTATGACATAAAATTATTAAAATGTACATCTCAGAGTCACTTTAAAAGAGCTTACTTTTTAAAATTAGCAAGCATATATAAGGTAAAGCAATCACGATACTGTATTTCACTGGTATTTATTATTTCAAAAAGATTGGCATATTTCTATCTGGACCAAATATGCTTTCAGTTTATACAACATGATTATCTTCATCCACTAGCAGTTACTAACTGCCTGTCAGTGTATAGTATAGGTTGCTTAATACAGGCTGAAACAGTCATCCTTTCTCTTTAGGGCTATGAAAAACGTATAGAGGTTGATACTGAAGCAAAGAACTATGTACACAGTTTACCCACCATCTTAGCCTGGATAGACACATTTCCTGTGAAAAGTTTATAATTCAGAGTTTCTAGTTAGGAGTCCAAAAGTTGATAGAGTAACATCCTTCCTTAAGTACCAGAGCACAGAGACAAGGGATTCTACCCTTGGAAAAGAATTCATGTGTTATTTTCTAACCAAACTTTTTACATTGTTTCCAGAAAAGCATCAAAGCCAGATATTTGTAAATCCCTTTGGAGTAAGTAGTTTTAGAAAGATACATCAGAACCCTGACTTAGTTTCTCTAATATAGAAGTTACAGAGGTTAGATCTTTACGTTTCTCCTGTGATAATGAAATTCACAGAAAATATATGTGTATGTGATATCTTTAATCTGTGTCTTTTTAATATGTGCATTTTCTCCTACTAAATCTTAGAAAATAAAATCATTATAGCATTTATACATTTTCTGATACAACTTGAAATTTCAAACCTGATTATAAGTAGCTCTCTAGACTTAAATTTGTAAGAATCTTCTTTCCAATATTGTAGGGTCAGTGGTTGCGGCCGTCGTGACCATGCACATGCAGGTTCACAGTAGATTGAGACTGACGGTAAAGAAACAGTGGAGCCAAAGGGTGCGCCATTCCTTTGTTAAAGTCTTGCACCAGCCAATAAGCAACACACACAGGGAAAACACTTCCCTTTCACTCAGGGTTCCCAAAGCCACTGACACATTCTCTGGTTCCACAACCAGGAGAATCTTCTCTGGTTCCTCCTAGAATCAAAGGCCCCACCAGTCTCAGCAGAGCGCGCAAAAGCCCCCAACCTCTGGTTTCCTATCTGCACACCTTTTCTCTCCCGACCAATATGGCTTCTCTTCAGCACTGCATTCTCTACACTCTCCCTGCAAACATGGCTTCTTTCTCCTTTCTGCTCTTTTCAAAACTTTCTGGTGTGAAAACCTCTTCTCCAGAAAACATTAGCACAACAATAGCCCTTCCCAAGCAGGAAGGTAATTTGCAATTTCACAGATCACATATACCTGGCACTGCCCAGCACCATTCTGTAACAATAAAAGTGAGAAAACTCAAAAAATACAGATTTTACAAACTCATTTGCCCATCAAATATCTTGTTTTTAAGTTTCTGCATTTTCTTTTCCCCAAATTTCCAAATTCTTTGGTTTATCATTCTTTGTTATGAAAGAGATTTTACCTATGTTTATAGGAGTCCTTATTATTATAATTGAATATTATGTTATCAGATTCTTGTTAAGACAGATTTGGACACATTAGATTTTATTAAACACTTAGTTTTACCTTTATTCACAAAAGTTCAATTTGCCTTTAAATTTAAGAATCTGCTTTTCTCAAGTTTCTGGCTTTTGATTTGTTTTTTTTTGTTTGTTTGTTTTGTTTTTTTTTAAAAAAAGCATTGAGTTTTCTCCAAGGTCCAATTCACCTCTATGTTTTTTATGCTAAAAATGAATGAGTGAGAGATAACCCAGTTAAAAAAAAGAAAGAAAGAAAGAAAGAAACACCAAATATAGATTGCTATGCATAACTTTTTATCAAAATAATTTATTATTTTACTTTATGTTAAGTTGCTATGGCCTCTTAATTGACTACTTAATTTAAAATAAATTCCAGATTGAAGAAATTATTCCAGGAAAAACCAATTTAGAAGATTTAGTAGAAAAATATATTTAAAAATTATTTTTCATTGACTGATTTGAAAAAGAGAGAGAGGCCTGACCTGTGGTGGCACAGTGGATAAAGCGTCAACCTGGAAATGCTGAGGTCATGGGTTCGAAACCCTGAGCTTGCCTGGTCAAGGCACATATGGGAGTTGATGCTTCCTGCTCCTCCCCCCTTCTCTCTCTCCTCTCTCTCTCTCTCTCTCTCTCTCTCCCCCTCTCTCTCTCCTTTCTAAAATGAATAAATAAATAAATAATTTTTAAAAAAAAGAAAAAGAGAGAGAGAAAAACATTGATTTGTTGTTCTACCCATCCACACACTTACTGCTTGAGTCTTATATGTGCCCTTACTGAGGATAGAACCCACAACCTCAAAGAACGGATACGGCACTTTTACTAACTGAGCTACCCAGTTAAGGCTAGTTAAACATCTTAACTAAAAATAACAAGTGACAAGATGAGTTAGTTGCTACCTATTGTAGTCTTTTTACCCATAAAATATGTAAAATAAGGAATAATTTATCTGACTATAAAGCTAAAAACCCTAAAGATGAATTCCAAAATTGCCTTCCATCCGGTTCTTTGTTTTAAATCTAGTTTTCTAGTATTAATATTCAGTTTCTCCTTTACCAAAAGAGTCTAATTATGGAGGAATGATCAGATTGGTGATGAGTAATTCAACTGGGATGAAATTCTACAGGTAATTTAATATGAACTGCAATCAGGAATGACAATGATATTTTAAGGCTTTTTCAAATTGCTTATTTGAGTCTAAAATAGCAAAGCTAACTCAGAATATCAGGCAGAAACCAAATTATCAGTTCATGCAATTTTTTTTTATTTGGGAAATATTAATATTAGTCTAGAAACTGTAGTTGACTACAAGAAGAGCATATATTAAAAGTACACAGACTAGTGGAATATTGATTTTGAAACATGTTTTTTACTCATTATGAGGCAGAATAATAAGATTACTCTCAATTTTCCAAATTTTTTACCTTTGCAAGGGTTTTTTTTAAAAAATATTTTGACTACTTTTTTGACAAATATGCCCATATTGATAGGCATCTAATGTTGATTTCTCATCTAGTATCATTCACTTATCCTAAAAGTACCTTTTGAAGTCTTTGTTTTCTGTGAAATTCTGAACAAAACAATATAGTAGTATGAAAGAAATGATGGTGGGAGCTAATTTGTTTTGGTTGCTTTCTGTGTGCTGGGCAATGTGCTCAAAGATTTGCTTATTATCTCTTATTTATACCGATTAGGAAGGTGCCATGTTAGATCCCTTTTACAAACAGAGTAAACAGAGACACAGAAATATAATGAAACATATCCAGAAGAGGTCAACTGTTGTGGCAACATGGGAGTCTTCTGAACTCCCTTTCTCCCAGGGATACGCCAAGGCACAGCTACCGTGGCGCATTTCCTTTCAAAAGAAATCCAGAAACCAACTGTGCACCTCCTCCACATTAGACAAATGAGAAAATACCCAAATCAAAACTGCTAGGAAAGACTGAGACACAATCTTGCTATAAAGCTCACCATAGGCATGTCGCTATATAATCAGAAGGAAACTCCTAACTCTTAGCTTCTCCCTAAAGAGTGAAGGGTTTGGGCTCCACATTTAGCACCCTAATTTTTGAGACTTTCATCAATGGAAAGAGTGCCCCAATCACCTTGAAAGTCAACAAAACCCCACAACACTACAGCAAAATAAGAGCATTTGTTAACAGGTGGATTAGCACTCAATGTAGCCTTCTCCTGAGGACTGAGTGCCAAGATTATCATTTGCACTTAACGTACACTCTTATTTTACTGATTCCATCAATGTGATTTATGTTTCTTGGTTAATTTATGTCTGAGTTGTCTTAATTGTAGGTTACTCAATCAAGTAAGGTACAACTAAAATGATGTCTTTAATTTTTAAGAAACTATGATTGAATTATCACCTTGGACTACATTTTTAGTGAAGTTAAAAAATAATAAAACTGAAAGTATACATTATGGGCATATGCACTTAGGTGTATGCTCTCAGCACTTACCAAGTTAAGCACTTTCTGCGGACTAGACATTATCCGGAGTCTAGACTGGGTTAGTCACAGTTCCTCCTTTTCACAGAGCTTCTCCTCTGTTGGCATAAGCAACTTTGAGGATTGAAGGGACTGAAATACTCTAGTTTATCAACATTTCCTCCCCTGCACTATTAGATGCTTAGATACTGATATAATTATGTACTTTTTAAAAAAGTACAGATGGGAAATAGATTAAAATTTTCTAATTATCTTATTTACCATACTAGGTTTAGCCACATTAACAGCCTAATGTTTTTTTTTCGTTTAAGTGTATTGCTTTTGAAATCATATGAATGTATAATAAAATAGTTATAAATATTAGAATTGGAAGTTTTCATCAGCTGTCCATGAGCTAAGTCAAGAAATAAAGTGACATACTTACATTATACAGCATCTTAGTCAAACAATTGGAGTCAAGTCCTAGATTTTTCTTTACATTAACATACTAGTACTTTTTCACTATGCAACAAGTCCTGACTCCCCAACCTTCTGCCTCCTTCAACATGTATCCATTTATAATTGCTCTGTAGAATTTTATACAAGTTGCCCAAACCAGTTTAGATAGAACCTAAGCTGTCTTTGTAGCTTTAGCCGTACAATCCAATGGAACAGCTCAGTTTCTGTGGGGTCATATTTGTTACTCTCTGCTAAACAAGCCAGCCTTTTCCTGTCTTTATGCCATCCTCTCTCCTTCTTCTACACCTGCTCACATTCTTGCTGTGTGGATTTTATATGCATATACCCCTAAAATGACTTCTTTCTGCCTTCTTTTTAATGTACATTCGCTATTTCTAGCCTTTATTCTATCATGCCTTTCAAGCCTTTTCTTATTTCAGTCCCACAAATCCTTTTCTTCTGACTATCTGCGCATTCTCTATCATCCCTCTTTCAGATGTGCTGTTCTTGCCTACCCAAGTATATTTTAAACATATTGGTAGCCAGAAATGTGGTCTTCTTTTGTGTTCCTCCCCAACAACACACACATCTAATAAATGCTCGGAGGGCATCATGTTGAATTGATACAGTGTCTTATTCACATTTTTATGATAGAAAAAGATTTTAAAAATCACTTTAGGTCACTTTTACTTTTTTAACTCAAAGCTTTTGAATAATATAAGAGTTCTTTTTAGAAATACAGCACATGTATCCACGCAATGAAAGTATTGTGAGTTAAATTTCCACATGTAATTTATTTTACTTACAGTAGTTTGGGTTTAATTTGACAACTCTCATTGCAACTATCCTCTCTCTCCCCCTCAAAAAATATCCCTTCCTCTGTACAAATGTATTTTAATATTTCCATCTCAGAATATGCACAGCTGTGAACCAATTACTTAGAAGTTCAAGAGCTGGTTGTTTCTATCCATAGCATTGCTAAAAAATGTTGAATGTTGTCCTGGAGAAAGACTCCCAGGCTAAATATAAAGAAGTTCTTTTTTTCTTATTGCTTATTTTTTTATTTTGTTTTCATATCCAGCACAAATTAACATGCTTTCTTTCTTCTAACATGGCATTTATTTTCTGTATTCAGTACAGAGTGATAATAGGTATCGGTTTTGCATATTCATTTGAATATATTATGTGGTTGTTTTTAGTTATTGATAGCAACTAGATAAAAGAACACACTATGTGGCATATAGATAAATCTGTTTATCTGAGAAATAAAATACTTCTACTAACCATCTGCATTTTGAGTGTTTGTATATGAATATGAAAAAACAAATATGTGTACTTTACTTACTTTTTCTAAAATTAAATACACTCTGACCCTCTTCCCACCTGCCTGTCTTTCATTAGAGAAAGAAGAATAAATAATTGACTGAAAATATATTTCAGATATCCACATTCTAACTAGTGTTTAGCATGAACTTAACCTCTGCATATTGCATACTGTCATTTTCTTTCTGAACCTCCTGATCTCTACGTGTGAACAGACTAGCTGTCAGGCAAACTCCATAGAGAGAACAAGTATGTAATTAGCATAGCCTTTCATCCCTTCCATTGGTAGGGAAAAAAAGATGGTAAGTTGTTCTCTAAGCAACAACTAAAGGTCATATTAATTTTCCTTAAACTCTCGTTCTGGTTTCCCCAGGAGAAGTAGCTATGAGGCTGAGTATATCAAAATGAACTAATTATTATGCATGTCCTACTAGATGGTCTCCGAAACCATAGCACAGCCCGTGTTGTTCATGCCCCTCTTCTGCTGTGTCATTGCACCTACTTTTTTGAGATGATTTGCTTCAGTGACTGACAATAAGTGTGAAAGTGGTGGGACCCGGGAACAAGCAGAGAACTCTATTCCGTGAAAGTTATCCACATGTGTTAGATAGTCATGGTTATTTGATTCAGTTAAAAACCTTAGCAAGAATTACCTGGTTTCTGATTTGTAAAGCACACCCTTCTTATTGATCAAAGATCAATCCATAGTTATTTGCTTTTCTGAGAGAACTAATACTGCCTATTCTGGCAGCACTCCCTTTTAAGGGAGCTCTTCTGAGAAAGCATGTGCTCTCCTCCTCCAGTCTCAACTGATGGATTAAGCAGGCATCTAATCCAAGAAAGTAAATCTATATGTGATCCTGCCAAGAGGACAGGATGCATCAAGATTGCTATAAAATATAAAGCCAGAGAAATGGTAGTAAACCTAAGCCGAGTGTAAACTCATCATAAGGGAGTAGCACTGTATGGAAGCTGGGGTTGGAAAGACAGAAACAGAGCACATGTAAAGAAATATCATGTGGCCTTTAGAGAGATAGAGTAATTTGTCCCTAGAGCTGTCTTATGTGTGACAGTATTCCAGCACAAATCCTGGTCTTCATGCTTCCTTAGACTGTTATCTTAGCTAGCTTGACTAGGTTATCTATTTCATGCCACCAAATGACCCAGTGTATTACATCACTAACATTTACTTAGCTCCTAGTACAGGCAAAACTCTCCATTAATTGCTATAAGGAAATCAAAGATTTATTTTTAAAGTGACTCTGCCCTCAAAAAATGCTCCTGTTTGAGATTTTCCATAAATCAATATTACTAGAAATTCCTCATGTCTCTTTCTAGAAAAAAGTGAATTACTATTTTTTAGAATTCAGGTTATGGATAATTGTACATTTTCCCCTAAGCAAAAATTTAATGACTTTTCCCTCCCTAGCAATCAATACCATATATGAGTTTGCTTCCATTTAAGGGTATTGATTATACTAGGGTAAAATTAATTTCCTGTCAAAATTTAATAAAAATGGATCAATATGTATTATTAATGGCCTCATCATACATTTATATAATTAAAGAGTAAAGATGTACTGACCAGATTTTTAATAATATTATATTGTATTTACTATTTGACTATTAGTTTTTATATTGAATACATGTTTTCTTTTTAATATGGCCATACATTAAAATTGCTTGATGTGAAGTCATTATTTCAATTTCTTGTATAGAATATAAATCACCAAAAGTTACAGTACTTGATTCCATTGGGAAAAAATTTCACTGAGCAGGTGAGGAGAAAAACTATGGATATATATATTTCCTTTTATAGCTAATATCAAGCATTTCCCTTAGAAATTTCTTTTTTTTTAGGAAAATTGGGAATAAAATGTGTACATTAAGCAAGAGGCTTGGAAGGAGACATTAAGAACACTAATCTATATGAAGAATGAACATGTATTGTGAAATTAAGCATAAGAAAGAGAAGAAAAAAAGAAAGTAAAGAATCAAGTCAGACAACATGGCAGGATCTGGAATTCGAGGCAAAAAAAAAGATGGCTGATTAGTCATTCCAAATAGCATCACAGCTAAGGGTTTTAGTCACATAGAAGATCTGGTATTTATTTGCAGGTAGCTTGTTTTTCTATGGTATAAACCAATTCCATCATCCTAAATTTTCACTAAAGTCAACTTAATATGGGAATGCTGTTTGTTAGAATTGAAAGAAAATAAAAATCCATCTTCCTATTATCCATTCGAGGAATCAGTAGCTAGAGGTGACTCTGGGGAATGTAAAGCCCATGGATATCTCAGTGAAGGAATTGGATTATACAGAACGTGAATGAACGGATTCAAAATTGTGCTTAAATCTGAGGCCAGCAAAAATTTAGCTGATAAGCCATTTGTATTAAACAGTTTTAGCCTGAAATATGAAATTGTTTCTGAAGACGAAATAGCTAGCAAGATCCAAGCCTCTAAACTGTCGTGGAATAGTGGACAGTCATACAGTTTGTTTGTTTGTTTGTTTATTTATTTATTTATTTTTGTATTTTTCTGAAGCTGGAAACGGGGAGAGACAGTCAGACAGACTCCCGCATGCGCCCCACCGAGATCCACCCGGCACGCCCACCAGGGGCGACGCTCTGCCCACCAGGGGGCGATGCTCTGCCCCTCCGGGGCATCGCTCTGCCGCGACCAGAGCCACTCTAGCACCTGGGGCAGAGGCCAAGGAACCATCCTCAGCACCTGGGCCATCTTTGCTCCAATGGAGCCTCAGCTGCGGGAGGGGAAGAGAGAGACAGAGAGGAAGGAGGGGGGCGGGGTGGAGAAGCAAATGGGTGCTTCTCTTATGTGCCCTGGCCAGGAATCGAACCCGGGTCCCCCCGCACGCCAGGCCGATGCTCTACCGCAGAGCCAACCGGCCAGGGCCCATACAGTTTAAAAATCACATAATAGGTATCATTCTGCCACATTCCTTCTTGCTCCATTTTGCTCATTCTCAGAAGATGGAAGGGTTTTTTTTTAAAGCTTAAAGACAGGCTGTGGAGTAGAGCTGAAGGAGGTTGCCTTTAATTACCTCTACTTCTTAGCTTGTCTATATCCAGCCAGAGGATAAGAACAATTGTTAATAAATAGAAATAAGTGTTAAACTTATTTTAGTTAAATCCCAATGTCGTTCAAATTTTTTAAAAGAATATATCTACTGCCTGAACAGGCAGTGGCGCAGTGGATAGAGCATCAGACTGGGATGCAGAGGACTCAGGTTCAAAACCTTGAGGTCACCATCTTGAGCAAGGGGTCACTTGCTCTACTATAGCCCCCTGGTCAGGGCACATATGAAAAAGCAATCAATGAATGATTAAGGAGCCACAATAAAGAATTTATGCTTCTCATCTCTCTCCCTTCCTGTCTGTCTGTCCCTCTCTCTATCTCTGTCTCTCTCTCTCTGTCTCTGTCACAAAAAAATAAATAAATAAAATAAAAGAATATATCTACTCTTATCTCAGGATGAAGAACATGGAATCTTCTCTCCTAATAGTAATCAAGTCAAACAAACAAAAAAATTATGGGTCTTAAAAGATGAGATGAGGGAATACGCATATAGACTTTCTTCAATAAGTGAATCTTTTCTTTGGATAAGTGAAGATTTTCTTGGCATGAACTTACAAATAGTAAATAGCCAGCCATGTTACTCTGCTTCTATAATTCCATCTGGAAGAACTCTTCTTGTTCTTATCAGGTATTATTGAGAGATTTTTCTTACACTAATGGGGGAGATTTCAAGAGGACAGCTAAGTTTTCAAAGAGCCATTATTTATTATTATCTGAGAAATGGACGGTCTCAAAAAATGAAAAGAGAAAGAAAAAAAATGTGTGTTGTCCTCATAGAGTCAGTATTTACTCACCTTAAACACTCACTCCTCATCACTTTGGCCAAAATAATGAAAAATATTTTTTTTTATTTTAATAAAAATATAATGACATATCGTATAAATATCCAAACTGTATTGCAATCAATCGAAACAATATTTAATTAATAGAATGAGCTTGAAGGGGTTATATCACAAATAAAACAATTACTTTGTTTTACAAACAGCCTGGACACGTTTTCAGTTATCAACTGCAGCTATTGTCTATGCTACAATGCCACTTGATTCAGCACACTTGACCAAAAAAATAACAAATTCTTTGACCTTGGGTGCGCACTGGCAAATTCCACCTAAAAGAATATGGGTTTCACATCTCTGCTAAACATCAAACAGTTCATATCGAGTACAGACAAGTACAAAAGTTGTAAATCTTTATAATGGAATTTTTTTAAAAAATAAAGAAGTATCGCGAATCCATTTGACCAATTATTGGAAGTTAACCCTAGATTAGTCACACCTGGAATTCTCCGCGTATCACTATCTTCTTAAATATCTCAATTTCCAATAATCAAAGACACTTCCGCTTCTGGGTAGCTGAGATTTTTTTTTTTTATTGATTTTAATTTATTGTGTTTACATAGATTCTAGTGTTGCCCCGAATGCATCCCTCCTCCCCCATATTCCCCTCAACATCTCCCTTTCCCCCCTCCCCCTAAAACCCTCCCCCCTTCCCTTTAGGTTTCCCTGAAAAATAAAATTTGAAGATGTTTTGCTCATAATGTCCCTGGTATTTCTATTGATATATGAAGCCATACATTTAACTGACTTGTGTAAAGCCAAAGACATGTTCAAGTATCTGGAACACAGAACAGAATTGAAGAAACATATTTAGAACATGAATGCACATATTTTTTTAATATTAAAATACCTTAAGTTGGCTGTTTCCCAAAGAGCATGATGAAAAGCAGTTGACACAAGATATATCTAAGAATGAGCATATTTTTCTATTTCCCCTCGTAGTAAAGAAGACTTGTATATATCACCCGCATTCTACTCTTTGGTAACATCCCTCCCTCTTCAACATTTCATCATTCCACCTATTTATAATTAGTTCTAGTAAACAGAATATAAAATTTAAGTTTTAAAAGCTCAACTATTATTTTCTTATTTCTTTATTTTTAATTGGTCATGTTGGAATGACATTACTTAATCTAAAATTCATATGCTTTTAAATAATATTACTTCGGATCATCATCAAAAATATAATTTTTACTCAGCATAAAGTATAAACACTATGTTCATACCAGTATACATTCTATGTTGTAAAAACACTTGATTGAAATATAATATTATCTGGTGAATAATAAGAGTACTCTTGAACTCCATTTTTGGGTTACCAAACCACATGAAGTTTTGTTACTATTATTACCCAATTTTCCCAGTTTTTACTAGTCGTAAAGTAAAATTATTGCAGTAAAAACAAAATCAGAATAAAAACAATATATTATTACTATATTTCATAGATATGGCTATTTTAAAGTGTTTTCTTTCATATATATTTTGAGCAATCTACATGTATTTTTATGTAATTCTTCCAAATAAGTATGAAAACATTCATATATTTTCTATTTAGTTTTTTGGGTTGTCCTACAAATATATATATATTTTAGAGACAGACAGACAAGAAGGGAGAGAAATGAGAAGTATCAACTCTTAGTTGAGGCACTTGACCTGTTTGTAATTGCATTCTCATACATGCCTTGACCAGGGGACTCCAGCTGAGCCAGTGACTCCTTGCTCAAGCCAGTGACCCTGTGCTCAAGCTGGATGAGCCCTCACTCAATCCAGTGGTCTCAAGGTTTCAAATCTGGGTCCTCAGTGTCTCAGATCGACACTCTATCCACTGCATCACCACCTAGTCAAGCCAAATATAAATGTTTTAATGAGAAAAAGCAACATGGGAAAAAATGCTGGAGAAAAGTCAAGTAACTATTTTCATTATAGTTACTTTAGATTCTACAGCAAGCACGTTTAATACTGATTGCTTATCAAGGAAAATAGACCAGAACAGGGAATATTCCTAAAGAAGTAGCAGTATTAAAGGACTGCTACAGGCAGATTTAATTTACATTCTTGCTGTGTACATGTGGGACTTTTTAAAAATCTCTTTCCTTCTTCTCAACATAAATGAGCCAAGTGTTTAATAATGTACCATGAACTTCAGTAAATGGTAGCATTTTCTGCCAAGGTTTCTGTGTAAGATTGTTTTTGCTAAACTGTAGAATAACTTCATGCTTTGAAATAAATTAACATCTTCAGTAAACACAGGGCTAGTCCTTTTTACTTTGTTCCTTTAGCTTTGTGACTTATTTTTAAAGCTATGTGCCCCTCCCAACCTAATTGTGACTAAGCCACTGCTACTTGGTGACAGGCCTTTATGCAGAGGTAATTAGCTTCTGGGACAAGAGAGGGCTGTTCTCTGGGCTGCTCATGGCTATTAACTCCTTTTACACCAAAGACTGAATATCTTCTTTATGAGATGGAACAGGGTCTTCAAGTAAGATATTTATGAAAAAACATTTTTGTTATTTTCTCTATGTTTTTGGGATGCTTGCATATTTATTCTTCAGGTTCTTCTACTTTCTCCCAGTGACATTTATTTTTTAATTTTCTCACCATCTCACTTCTTTAGTACTTCCAATGCTTTCAGCTTTCATGCTTTTCCTTTTTTTTCCAAACTTTGCTTTTTTAACGTACAAGCATTTCATTGTTTTTCTTGATTTCATATTTAGATGATTAAAGGTACAAATATGCAGTTTCTAATCTTGATTTTCTTCCCAACTTATTGGCTTTGCAACCTTAGAAAAATTATTTAATTTTGCTAAACCTCAGTTTCCTAATTAATAAAATGAGCACAAAGGTAGAACTGTAATGTAGGACAAATTTCATTATTTTAAAGATTTCATTATACTCGGAGGATTTTTTAAAATTTTCTCACCACTCTAAAAAATGTTTTTTTAATGCATAAATAATTTTAGAATCTCAAAACATTGCCCATATTATGATGTCCAAATTAATTATTAGGTATTATTTTTATGAATAAAGAGACACTTAGAGTGGAAAGATCACATTATCCAAAGCTAAAATATATGGCTTCCTGAATAGGCTCCTCTCTTTTTCCTGCATTGGGACACTGTTTGTGCTTCACTTTCCTTAGTCCTAACAATTACTGTAGAGTGTGAAGTTCACTTGAGAAAGTGTATGGAGTCTGATCAGGCGGTGATGCAGTGGATAGAGTGTCGAACTGGGACGCAGAGGACCCAGGTTCCAAACCCTGAGATTGCTGGCTTGAGCATGGGCTCATCCTGCTTGAGCGCAGGCTCATCAGCTTGAGCATGAGGTCGCTAGCTTGCGCCCGGGATCATAGACATGACCCCATGGTCTCTGACTTGAGTCCAATGTTGCTTAGCTTGAAGCCCAAGGTTGCTGGTTTGAGCAAGAGGTCACTTGCTCTGCTGTAGCCCTGTGTCAAGGCACAAATGAGAAAGCAATCAATGAACAACTAAGGAGACTACAGAGCCACAACAATGAATTGATGCTTCTCATCTCTCTCCCTTCCTGCCTGTCTGTCCCTGTTTTTCTCTCTGTCTCTCTCTATTTTTCTGTTACAAAAAAGAAAGAAAGAAAGAAAGAAAGAAAAAGAAAGAAAGAAAGAAAGAAAGAAAGAAAGAAAGAAAGAAAGAAAGAAAGAAAGAAAGAAAGAAAGAAAGAAAGAAAGAAAGTGTATGGAATTGCTAAAATGAAATCAGATGTCTTCATACTCACCCTGATACTTAGTACTAACAAACTAGATTGGGGTGAAATAAAAGTAGTGCAGTGATTCTTGAACTGGTTACAAATATCAATACTGGTTAAAAACTGTAAACCAAATCTTAGTGCTGTAGATTATTAAAATAAAAACACAGGATGTAGAGGTAGGTGTTCTAATCAGAATCAGATTTAATTTTAGCAGCACTGAGCCTGTTACTTAGCACCTTCGAGTCTCATTGTTTCTACCTTTAAAGTCAGGACACTTCTAGTTCCACCTATCTCACATGGTTGTTTCAAGAATAAAATTAAATGATAAATTTTTTTACAATTTCTGATTCAACTGTAAATCTCAGTATAGCTTGAAAACATTGTAATTATTATTGATTTGATTAACCAAATGAAGTTTTCTTTTCCTCATTTTTCTTTTCTTTTTTTTTTTTAAGTGAGAGGAGGGGAGATAGTGAGACAGACTCCCACATGCACCCAAACTGTGATTCACCCAGCAACCCCTTCTGGGGCCAATGCTCACAACCAACTGACCTATTATTGGCACCGTGGGCCAATGCTGGAACCAATCAAGCCCCTGTCTGCAGAAGGGGAAGAGGGAGATAAGGAAGAAAGTAAGGGGGAGAGAAGCAGATGGTTGCTTCTCTTGAGTGTCCTGACCAGAAATTGAACCCAGGACGTCCATAAACCAGGCTGCTGCTCTATCCACTGAGCAAGCTGACCAGGGGCTCCTCCTCTTTTTTAAAATAAAACATTATCAATTCTCATTTTGTTAATGCACAGAATAACCATTTGAGTAGTATAATTAGGAAAATCTGACTCGAATCTTAATCTACAGTATTCTAACAATTTCATAAGGATGATCCATTCAGATATATTCAAAATAACTAAATGTTCAAAAAATAAAGAATAACTAAAAATTTTGAGTGATTCTTTTAGACCAGCTTTAGTAATTTGTCTTCTTGGCAGGGTAATTTTGCTATTAAAAATCTAACATATTAGAAGTTGTTTAAAAAACCACAAGTAAACTGTGCACAGAAATACTGTAGATTAATATGTACAGATGCAGATGCGGTTTCAGCTGGACTCCAAACTTTCTAAACGACTCCCATACTATCATGGCAGTATAAATTAAAATTGCCACTTCAACAAAATTACAAATTATTAGACTCTATGAATCCTCAAAATCTCTATAAAATAAGTACAACCAGAAATGTTAAACTCTCCACCACATGAACCTAGTGTTCACTAAGCATCTCACAGATTCACTCATTGAATAAAACAGAACAGTGATCCAAGTCACATGGCTGGGGTGCTGCCATGAACATGTGGGAGTCAGAGACTGGTGCTGCTATATGCATGTGACAGTTGTGTAAGATGACAACAGGATGGTCTCTTTAATATAGATATTTGGAAGGTAACATGGTATAGTGGCATGTTTAAGTTACAAACTACCTTCAAATTTCAGCTTTGGCCACCAGCTATGTGTCTTGGAAATAGATTATTTAAACTCTCTGGACTTCAGCTTTCTTAGTTGTAAAATAATGACACTCTTTTCCTAGGAAAATTATGAATTAAATGTAACCATGTACATAAATCATTAGCATAATCCCGGGGCCAAAATAAACACCTAGTAACTGGTAGCTTTTATCATATTGAATTCTAGTAGTATATAAGGTCAGAGATTTTATTGATGAAAGCCATAGGACTCTTTACTGGTGTGCAATATTTTAAAACATCTTTAAGCTATAGTATCTTTTATACCATTTGTTGACTGAACTCAGAAGCTTGTCTGTTTTCCAGGTCATGAGTTTATCTGTACCCTGGGGGTCTTGCATAACAAGAATACCTGCTTAACTATTCAGGCCTCAAGGAGTCAGAATTTATTCAATACAATGATTTGATAATTATTTATGGCAAATTATTTTAAGACTATAATGCCAGAGTGCCTTGCCAATAAATATTAGATTATAGATTAATGTATATTTTAATAAGGGCAATAAAGTGTCCCTATCAAAATCAAGTTAATTAGCTATTACCATAAAGTTAGTAAAATAGCTAGCGTATATTAAGCATTTACTGTGTGCTAAGCATCTTACATGAATTATCTCATTTAATCCTCTTAACAACTGTATCAGATAGACCGCACTGCTATTCCCATTGTACAAATGCATAAAATGAGGAGAAAATAAATTACTTTGTTAATGACACAAGGCTACTAAATACTAGAACACTGGAATTTTGAATGCTGTGGAACTAAAGATTTTAACCACTGCATTTTATTTCTACTGTGATTTTATGAAATAATCAGATACTCAGACTTCACTTCAACAACAACAAAAACAGAATCTTTATTTCCGTGAATTCGGGCTTTAGATATATGTTTTTAATTTCTTTAGGGTCCACAAATACTGTGCCATATATAGTCAGAATCATGAAGAAAAAAAATTCATATAAGTTTTTCAAGGAGATATCTAATGCTTGATGTGATGTTGATTTGTAACTCAATACTGGGCCCCTAGGAGTTATTACTTACTTTTTGCTGAGGCTTTAATCACTGGCTTGAATTTTTTGAGTAGTCATGGCCCATTTTGTTTACTGAAAAGTATTGAAAGCATGACGTTCTCTCCACTTTCTTGGTTAAAGAAGAAATCCATTTAGGTCATTCAGATGCAAAGAATATTTTTGGCTTTCAAACAAAATAAAACTTCTAAGTCTAATTAAAATATGAATAGTTGAAGAGAAGTAGGAATCTTCCATTGCCTCCTCACAAATGTGAGCTAAAGGTAACAGAAGAGTACAAAATCTGAGAGGCAAAATGATGTGATATGTCATGGGAATGTTTCCCAGAGATACTCATTAGACTAAGAAGATAAATAGTAAAATACAAGAAGTTTAGGTCTCTATGTTTTGGCTGCCTTGTTAGGGTCAATCAATAGCACAGACTCCTTCAAAGGTCTCATAGTAAGCTCTTCGTGGTATATCGTCAAGCCCATATATTGTGTTTATATACATGACCATTTAAACTTCCACACTTTAAAAATACTTTCAGTAGAGATTTTGCACTGTGAATTTATTTCAAAGCCCTATACCTAGTAATAATCACTTCATATCCATCACCCTGCTATGACCTGAACACACAAGGATGAATCACACATATAATGTCTGGAGTTATACTTGCTCATTGGCCATGAGGAAATTCTACCCAATCCATGAAGCATAATAAGGTTAGAAAGGTCATGTGTAAAGAGTGATTATGGTGGCATCCTCCAGTATAAAAACCAGTGTGTGTTAGAGATGTCACTGAAGAGGCTAAGAAGACTAACCAAACACTGGTAACAAGGTTTGAGGTTTTTCTTCTGATTTTATCCTATTTTATTTTAATAACTACATGAGTGATATATTTTTAATTGGAGATTCTCATTAATAGATTTAATTCTTTAACTATAACTTGCATTCTTCGCTGGATGGGGGTTCTCACCAAATACAGGTTTTAAGTAAAAACACAATATGCAATCTCACCTCTATTTTTTCCCCATATGTGGATGCAGGAAAGTTGGTAATTAAGAAGTGGTCTTTATGATAAGACTGGAGAAAAAAAAGAAGAATAAAAAAGAAGAATAAAGAAGAAGACAACATGGCTTTTCTAATTCAAGCCTAAGTAAAACACTTTTTAAGATGAAGAAAAACATATCCTAGTTACCTAAATTTGAGTCAATTTCTATTCTATATTCTTTCAAATAAAACTTTATTATTTGGATAAAATTTGAGAGTACTTGCTCAAAAGTTAAAGTTAGATTTCTTATCAGCTGTTACTTAGAAGTTTCCATTTTAGTATCGGCAATATAATTGAAGTGGAAATGCCACTACTGTTATTTTTTTTTAAGGATTTCACAAAATCCTTTGCAGTTACTTAATACAAATTGTTTCAGAGAAAAAAAATTGTTACAGATTTGTCAAATTGAATGTAAACAATTATAAAATGCTTATGTTATACCAGAAGGTCGTTATAGGGTTCTTTGTATTTTTTTTCTTAATTATCACTATTTCTAGAAAAATGTTAAAAAGCTTTTGAGGATTGTTGGAGCTAATGTGCTTTCTTTCCAGAATCCCTGAGTATTTATGACAGACTTCTGAACTGCCTAAGTACCCATAAGAAGAGTTATTTAAAATCTACTGTACCCTTATTAAAGTATGAAGAATAGATGACATACAGGGAATTGAAACTATGTGTTTTAATTTTACTCTTTGGTAGGTTTTATCAAGCTAATTGCCCAATATTTAAAAGCTCAAAATTTCAACTAACTCTAAACCCAAGAAACACTGTGGGTCACATTCATACAAAATGTTCTCCATATCTGTTTTCCAAAGGTGAAGGCCATGTCATGTGTGTTTTCAACTTTACATTTATTTTTGGCCAGATAAATATTTTAGTTTTAACTTTCTTGTTACATAAGGAAGAGAACAACACTGTTAAAATAACAATCACAGCAGATTAACGTTCACTCCCCTACTTGATTTGTGGAGAACCAGGCTAATCTCAGGCACCCCCAAGAATTGGAGTTTAGCAAGTAATCCAAGCAAAGAAGAAAGCACAATTGCGATCTGAGTATATTAAAGAAAGAAAGAAAGGCAGCTTCGGTTCATTCTGCTTTCAAGGGTGAGTCATCCACCCTTTCCCACTGCTGAAGTGAAACATTTTTATTGATTTGCAGATTAAGAGCCTATTTAAAAGTGATAAATAAATCCTTCTTGTCAAGCCTACTGCAGCATGTTCAGGAACTTGAAAGCAATCACTGCTGTTTGAGGAAAGCTTATTTAACTTGTTTCTTATAATGATAGACAAAACTATAGTTCATAATGAAGGCCCTGTGTATTGAACATCTTGATGAAAAGTCTGAAGATTGAGCTGGCACAAATCAGGACATGAATCCAGAAGCCTGCAGGTGGGTGAAGAGCAGAGAGTTTACCCACCTTAATTATCATTGCATTTGAAAGTCAACAAGGAGTTCACCTCCACTCTGAACTTCTGCACACATGTAACTGTTCTTCATGATTTTATATTATGATAAAGAGTATATTAAAAAATGAAACTATCTGAATACTGCCTATGTTGTATTTGAATACTAGACCATAATCAGAGATCAAAATATTTTTTATCAAATCATGAAATTTAAGTCTTTATTTACAAAGGATTATTTTAAATCCTTTAAATTTGTTTGCCAGCTAAAAGAAAAGAAAAAATAAAAGGCAGTACTTTTCGACAAGATCTGAAATATTACATTCTAGTATTATTAGATTTCCATAATGTCTTGGTCTTTTTATACCAATTAGTGCTTAGAAGTACGAAGAGACAAATTAATGTTACTTCAAACTGTGCTTATTTCTTGGGATTTTAGAATGTCACTTGTCATGTTTATTTTACTTGCATGAATATCAAAGCAAATTCAGATATTGCAATGAAATCTACTGTATGGCCAGTAGTCACGGCCACCGTCACTGCCAGGCAGGTGCAGGTTCACATTGAATTTAGACAGATGGTAAAGAAACAGTTGATGAAAAAGCTGGTGAGCCATCCTTTATTCTAGCCTTGCACCCAGCGGCAAGTAAATACACACAAGAGGAAAAACAGTTTCCTTTCCATTCAGGGTTCCCAAAGCCACTGACACATTGGGTTTTCCTAGTATCAAAGGCCCCCACCAGCTTATTCACCTCTGTTTCCCATTTCCTTCTCTCTGCACAAACTCTGCACAAACTGGCTTCTCCTTCAGCACCCTGCCATCTTGGCTGCTTCTCTGCAAAAACATGGCCTCCACTTCCACCTTCTTCTTGTCCTTAAAAACTTTTTGGCGTGAAACCCCCTCCTCCAGTATACATTAGCATAACAAAGCCCCTTCCCAAGCAGGAAGGTAATTAGCAGTTTCACAGATCAGATATCTGGGCAGCAACCATTTTTAACAATAAAAGTGAGCAACATAAAAATCACATTTTACAAACTTATTTGCCCAATATCTACCATTTTGTAGATTCTAAATGGCACAACTGCTTCATATATATTATATATATAATATATATATAATATATATTATATACATATATATTGATTGTGGCAAACCTTTTTTAACATATATTAAGGCAGAGTCACTTTTTTAACTCCAAACCATAGATCACCTCTGGTATAACATGTAACTAATCAAGATTAGTGAGATTAACAATTTTTTTTTCTTACTTGAAAGGTGATTATTATGAAAATGACTTGGGATTGCTTAAGTAAATAGGTGTTTATGAGCTACCATAGCTTGACTTTATAAATGCCATATCATTTTTATTTCGTTAAGAAAAATGGTTCTTTAATGTTATACATCAATGATACAATTTTATTTTATTTTTTTGTATTTTTCTGGAGTTATAAGCAGGGAGGCAGAGAGACAGATGTGCCTGACCAGGATCCACCCAGCATGCCCACTAGGGGATGATGCTTTGCCCATCTGGGGCATTGCTTCCTTGCAACTGGAGCCATTCTAGCATTGAGGCGGAGGCCATGTAGCGGTCCTCAGCACCTGGGCCAACTTTCCACCAATGGAGCCTTGGCTGCAGGAGGGGAAGAGAGAAACAGAGAGAAAGGAGAGGGGGAATGGTGGAGAAGCAGATGGGCACTTCTTCTGTGTGCTCTGGCCGAGAATCAAACCCAGAACTTCCACACGCTGGGCCAATGCTTTACCACTGAGCAAACTGGCCAGGTCTCAATGATACAATATTGAAAAATCAACCATGTAGAATCAGTCAACCTTCTGACTCAGAAATATGTTCATGAGTCAGACTTTTTTAGTGGATCAAACCATAGTTTCAAAACTCAAATAAATCTTCTTACCTTTCATCAGCAGTTTTATTCAAAAGAGTTTGACTTTGGAAATAACAGAAATATAAACAAATTATATACCCTAAGCTGTTAATTATTGTTTTGTGTTACTGTGAAAAGTTAGAAATGAAATGTCTGATATTAAAGAGAATAAATAAATGATGTTCTGTACTCTAAGTGTAATATTATACAACTATTAAAAATTATATTGATTAACACTATGAGAAAGAATTGCCCAACTAAACTATGAGCTTCTAAATGCCAGGGATTCCATTTCACTTTACTCATTTTTGTCTCTTGTAATATAAGGATTATACTACTGTTGTAATAAATGGAGCATAAAATGTTAATATTCTACTAATACAGATGTTTATATCGGCATGAACTAACAGTCCAATGTGGATGATCCTTATTGTCAGACAGCATTCTCCATGTGGTATCTCAGAGTTCTAGCTTCTTTTATCTTATGGTTTGCCTTTCCTTAGTCACCCACTGTTCTCTGCATATGACCAATGGTCAAGGATAGAGAGAAAGAACACAGAGAAGGGTTAATGATCCTTTAATGACGTGAATCAAAAGCTGCACACACCAATTCTACTTCCAATCCATTGGTGTGTCGTATGACGTGGTCAGACTAAATGCAAGGTGATTTTCCAGTGATAACTCTATGCTAGGGAAAGGAAAGCACATGTTTTCATAGCCAATTTGTTTTTTCTGCCACATTTTTTTTAGTATAATGTTTGACATTATGAATGTTGATTGAATGTGTATTTCTTGCCTAAGATCACTGGGAAATAGCATGAAGGCATGAAATAGCTTGGTTCTTGGGGTCATTCTTGAAAAATGAGCTAGAGACTGAGGCAGAAGCCAAAGTAATAGAGATTTGTGCATCAGGTAAATAAGCTTACACTTTATTTTACGGAAAATGAGGAATTATCAAAGGGTTTAAGAAAGAGGAATAAGATGATCAGAATTGCAATTTTTATAAATATATTATGGACAGCAATGTACAGCATAAACTCTAGAGGGGTAAGACTGGGTGTAGAGAGAAAAGCTAGAGATTGACTAATGCAGGTGATAAAAACAATAGCAATGAGGTAAAAGCAGGAGTGAGATTTAGGTGGTGGAATGAAAAGAACTTCAGAATTTCATTTCTAGTTATGGGAAAGAAGTAAAAGAAAAGACACATAGAGGATTACCTCCTTTTTGAAAGTTTGTTGGACTGCATTTACCAACATTGAAAATTTAGAAGGAATAACAGGAGCTTAGAGAAGAGTAATAAGCTGTGTTTTGGAAATACCAATTTTGACATACCTGTGAATTTTCTAAGACAAAAGAGATATTCAGTAGGTGGTTACTTAAGGGATCTTTAGCTCAAGCTACTAGACTGAAAGTTATCAGTAAATAGGTACAAGTTGAACACGGGCATAAATGAAGCCATTCTTGAAAAATCTGTCAAGTTTGCAGAGGACAGAACCTGGATGATTACAAGTTTTGAAGTAGTAAAAAATTTTGCTAAAGTAAAAATAAACTAGAGAGGAACAAAAATTAGCACTGCTATGGAAAATAAAGTTTTAGATTAATATATATAAATAAGAAGAGAAAAAGAACAATAGGGAGATTTGTCTTTAAAAAGAGAAGTGTACCTGACCTCTGGTAGCACAGTGGATAGAGCACCAACATGGAATGCTGAGGTCACTGGTTCAAAACCCCAGGCTTTCCTGGTCAAGGCATATAAGAGAAGCAACTATTGTGAGTTGATGTTTCCCACTCATATCCCACCTTTCTATCTCTCACCTCTTTAAAATAAATAAATAAAATCTAAAATAAATAAAAGAAAAAAGTGTTTTGTCAGCATGGTAGAAAATGAGCTCAAGGCAGATTCAGATGTAAATGAGTTTTTAATTTTAGAGAAATATTTTATTCTTGATGATCTCAATATAAGCAGAAGACAAGAATATTTACAAAATCACAGAGCTCATTCACTGAAGACTCATATAAGAATCACTGTGTGGTTCCTGAGAGTTCTGGGGCAATTGTTGACTATACAGAGGGTATAATTTGGTAACAATACCTATGATTACTTGTGTTAGTTTATTTAATGTTATTTTATGTATATACCAAGAGGCTGAGCATCAATCCATACATTCAATTTTGCTCATTCAATTTCATGATATAATTCTTAGTAGATAACTGGGTTAGTTGATTTTGTTATTTTACTATTAACATATTCCTTTCCTACAAAACCACATTGGATGATTCATGAAAGGGTAAAACTTACCTTGTATATACATGTCACAAAGAGTTATTTCACTAACAGTGTCCTCTGGTTTTTATTTTAATTTGGATCAAGCAATGTCTTATCTAACTTATCTATAGATTACTTTAATAAAGGTCTTACTTTAACTTGAGGATAATTTTGTTTCAAAAACTCTAAATGTATTGTAAAACAGATTTTCAAATAACAGGGTTTCAAATCTTTCTAACCTGAAAAATATACTGCAATCCAGTCAGTTGATATTTAAGAAACTATTTGCTTGTCAGGTGTCATATGAGGGTTGTGAGAGTGGCCATCACAGACAAAGAGAGGGGAGCATTTATTCTGTTAAGAATGTCATGGACTAAAAATTTCTTGCAAAATTGTGCTTTATAGTGGTATTAAAATGATAAATGAAGTATATTTCTAAGAAAACACATTATAATTATTTGCCAATATGTAATTGGGATTCTTATGGACCGAGGTGTATGTACCAAAGTTTTGTGGCAAAAACTGTATATTGGTAGAATTTACTTTGTTTATGTGAACATGTATAAGATTCAAAGAACACAGACATACATGTCAATTAATTAAATATTTATTGAGGAAATTTACTAGAAAAACTCTCTGCATCTTAAGTTCTGTGTGTCTGTTTTGACTCTTCATGTGTCTTTCAGTAACTCAGATGTAGCAAGAAGAATGCATCTGTTACTATGATAAAGAAAACCATCTTAAGAATAATAAATAACTTAAGAGTTTCACCCAATATTCAATTTGTTCTTAGAGAGTTTTTCTTCCTTTGTTTAGCAGACAGTTAAGGACTGGGAAGGAATATTCTATAGTAATAAATATATTTATGACTACAATAACATGAAAAGAAAATATATCTAGTATTACCTGTAAGTCAACATAATCAATGTGTTTGAAGAATCAAAAAAGTACTGATCAAACATGGATTTACCAGGTTAGCTTTCCATTCAACCTTATTTTAAAACAATTATTTGAGTTATTATCTGGTATGATAGAAAAAACACAGACTTAGGAATTGGATAAAAAAAAAAAGCTCCTAAAATTCCATTTATACATTTTTTTAATTAAGTGATCCAAAACAAGTATTTAACATAGTTTAATTTTCTGGGATAGTATTATGTACCTCACAGAGATACTGTGAATAATCAGTGTGTGGCAAAAATAGGTTTATAGTTGGAGGTATGTGAAACACAGTTCATTCTTGTATTATTATTTATAAGTTATTGTATTATTTTCCATACAAGTAACTGCAAACCCTCTTTTGCCCCACCCTGTATGTAATCACTTTACCATTCAACAAAATCAGTATAGTCCCTTGCCAATTTATTTGTATATTTAAAAGCAGAAAATGCTGTAAGTAAAGATACAAAACATTGAAGGAGCTATATCTCATAATTAGACAAGCTTGGTGAAGTTAACTTCTATATCTTTCCTATTAAGAAGAAATACAAAGAAGAAAATAGAGGAAAGGTCAACTTCATTATCAAATAACGTATTGTAAGAGTAACAAAATTCTGAAAGTTAACTTAAGTATAGTTGGTCTTATGTAAAATTTAGATATAAAAATAAATAAATACGATACATTGTAAATAATTAGTGGTAAGATTCCATATGGCGCAGGAATGGGCAGAGAGGATTAAAGAAGCAAAATGGAAGATTGTTATGCACCTTTGTGCTATTGTACCTCACCAGTTATTTCAAGCATATTAAAAAATAAGTAAATAAAACAGAGTGAATTGCCTGCAAAATATTTTAGATTCATTTTGGTAAATTAAATAATGAAATAAAAACCGTTTATTTAGACACTGGTTCAAAGTTTATGATTAAATTCATCGATTACATTGTTAGTCCATGATATTTCAAATTCTTTTGCTTTAATTGAACAGTTATTACATGTCTACCATAAGCAAAACACTACACTAAGAACTAGAGAGGTGAGTAAAAAATAGGAAGCTTTTTAAAGCTTTCAAATGTTAACTGCTGCTCCACCTTTATTTGATAAAATTTAGTCAGTCTGCGATATGTACCATGAAATCACAAATTACCAAAGCTGCAGAAAAAAAAATCACCTGCATTCTTTGATGGGGCATTTTCTATTAATTGATATTCATTTAAATTCCATCCATGAGTTTGACACCACAAAACTGAATTTTTCATATGGCACTTCATTATATGAGTGATGTAAGAATATAACTTGTTTCTTCAACTCATTCCGCATTCTAATGAACAGAGTACAAATTTTGTTTCATTAAAAATAATGGAATATTGCTGTCCTACAGCCATTTAAATGCTTTAGAATAGAGCAGTCCTTTTTTTTTATTCCAGGAGGCGTATACAATAAATCTCATTATGAAAATTACCATATTCAGACTATCTTAATAATGCACATGCCAATATCTCCATCACCTTCAAACAAACAAATAAAGGTGAAAATTATGCTAGCACTGACAATAGTTAGAAAATATTATTAAGAAATAAACTATTTTTCTCGTATTTATTAGAGTAAAATAGCTTCTTTGCTTATTTAACTAGCTAAAAATGTCTCAATTTTGAACTTTCAAATGTACTGAAAACGTAAAAAAGTTTATAGAGACATTGATACAGGTATTGTTTTCACATGTATATTTGTATGCCTGAACACATAACAAAATCAACACATAAATTAAAATCTTAACAAATTTTGGATGTGTAGTAAGTGAGAAGATATGGGAATTTTCCTAGAATGTTATAAGCACCATTCCAATAGATTATCCAGCTGATATTTCATTGTTCTCTGTGGATTGAGGCATCAGTTTGAGTAGATTTTTATTCACAGGTAAGTCATCTAAACAGGTCCTAGGCTTGCCCTACTATCAGCAAAGCATTCATGTCCTTATTCCTACACCCCATTGGTCTACCGCTATTCCTTAAAGAAAGACTTAAGGAGTTACATTGTATGCTCTGCAGCTAGATGTAGTCTTCTCTCTAACGTAACTGAAGTAGAAGCTGCTAGAGGCTAGATTGAAGACTGATCCTCCAGTCTCTCAACCTTTCTTTGGTTGAGACCTCAAAGGCCTTTGAGATCAGAGGCCAGGTTTTCTGTTCTGTACCTTCCACATTCAGTCATCATTTATTACCAGGTATAAGACCAATGTTAAAGGTGCAGTTTATCACTGGAAAGGGCATGGAGTGGGTCTGTCTCAGGTCGGCCGGAAGTATGTGAATTCCTGACTTTGTGCAGGAAAGATTTCACAACACAAGTCCAGGTGATTTGGAGAATATGTTTATTAAAGCTGTGGACAGTGAACCAAAGGAAGGGATTAGAGTAGAAGAAACAACAGGAGAGAGGGCCTATCTGGTGCTCTGATCTGGCTCACTAGAAGCGTGGTAAAAATGTAAGCCTAGGCGGGGCTGCTGTTAACTCACTGGAAAGTCAGAGAAAAGGGGGCCTTGGAGATAGGTTCAGTGACTTAACCCAGGACAAGCTGCTGTTGTCCACTGCTGCCCTGGTTGCAAGTCTCTGTGGATGCTTCGAGTTTCGAAGAGAAAAGTAAAGATGCACACCTGAGAGGGAAAAAAGGCGTGGGCGTGCTCCTTGGTCTTGATGGTTTTTATCTCTCTTCTGCAGGCTGGAATCCTAAGGGAGTTCTCAAGGAAGGGGCTTAACAGACTATTCTTCAGATTCCCAGGTGCACTCTTCAATATGATGAGACATTAATCTGAGTGTGTAGGGAAGTTTGGGATCATTCTCCAGCCAGCTTCACTGCTTTACTTTTATCTTGGGTCAGTCTGGTTCTAATCGGGTTTATCCATCCTTGGGTTTGGCTGGCACAAATGGCACTAATTAGGTCTCTGTTGCTTAGCTCCCTGTAGGCCCAGCAGTCGCGGCCACCACCACGGCCAGGCAGATACAGGTGCAGGTTCACAGTAGATTTGGACAAACAGTAATGAAACTGTAGAGCCAAAAACTGGTGGGACATTCCTTTATTCTAACCTCGCACCTAGCAGGCGAGTAAAACAAAAAGGTCTCCCAAACTCAATGATTCAGCACTCACAAAGCTATTGACACATCCAGGTTGTCCTAGAATCAAAGGCCCAGTTAGGTCACCTCTGATTCCCCATCTGCCAACATGGCTTCTTACTCTTTGCACAAACTGGCTTCTTTGTCCTTCCCCTCCATCTTGGCTTATTTCTTCTTCTCCTCCTTCCGCACAAACTTTTGTTGATGCAAAAACCCCTCCTCCAGCACACATTAGCATAAAAATGCCCCTTCCCAAGCAGGAAGGTTATTAGCAGTTTTACCTGGCAGCATAATTTATCTGGGCAGCGGCCATTTTTAACAATAAAAGTGAGAAAACCTAGAAAATAAAGATTTTACAAACTCATTTGCCCAACACTCCCTGACCTGACCTGGGTGATTTAAGCTATTTACTCTCTGGTTAGGGAGGAGAGGGATAAACCTTTTGCTTTCAGGTGTCCTTGGTTAGAGAAGATAAGTTCTTGCAATTCACTAGCTGGCTGTAAATTGTTCAAATTGCTTGGCCTTGTTTAATTATTCTGTCTCAGTTTCCCCGTTCTCCTCCCCTAGCTTCTTACTCTCCTGTCTCAATTGTACAGCCCCTGGAAGAGTGGTCCTCTGAATTTGCCCTATCCCTTCCCTCAGGTGCTCCAAAAGAGAGATCATCTATACACATGTCAAGACATTTCTATGAATGGACTGTACTCCTCTCCTTTCAAATACAATGTACAGACCAATATCTATGCTGTCTAATCTAAGCAACTTCTAAAATCCTCTGTTATCTGAAATTTTCTTGATCTTAAGCATTGAATACACATGATTTTGGAGTTAGAGAAACTCAAGTTGCAATCCTGGATGATCTAACATTCTATCTTGATTATTTAAACTCTCATATTCTCAATGTCTACAATCTTTAAATGAGTATAGTAAAACTGGCCCTCTACATCTCATTTAGCTGTTTTAAGGATCAAATGAAAACTTTTGATTCAAATTAAATAAAATTTAATATTTGGGATATGAGATACTAATTAAATGTCAGAGATTTACATTTTTTCTGATTGGAAAACATACCTTTAGGGTATTACATTTATACTTCCTTTGTTGAGAATAAACAGGAGTAACCAATTAAAATTCCAATTTATTTTACTAAATTGGGAGGAAAATGGAAATGTGTCTTAGAACCTCTTATTGACACTGGGATAAAACGTTAATGTACAAGGTTAGGATTATCATTTACTGATTATAGTTTAATTAATTGCTTTATACATTCTATTTTTTATCTACTTAGAATACAGTCAATGTACACAATTGCTTGCAAAGTATAAGTCAGTTGGTTTTAGTGATTTTTCAAATGGAGAATGCTAGTTTTGATTCTGTATTCTGTTCAAAAACAATGGTGGATCCTCAAGCCTTAAATTTTTTATAATGATTGCAGTTTAGATTAAGGAACAATTCGGTTGCCAGAGATAGGAGTTTCTAATCTCATTTTTACAGCTAATTATGGGTGAGTTTAGAAAATCACATGCAAGAGAGAGCATCCTTCTTCTAAATTCTCCTTAAGTAAAATGATAATAACCTTTACTTATTTTGTCTGCAACAGAGGTTTTGTGAGTATTTTTTTCATTGTAATTTAGAATTAGAGAACTTCCTAATATAAAGCCAATGAAAGACACTGGAGCAATTGCCTTGTTTTTGAAGTCTTTGGGTGACTTTGTCCAGTATGTTTTTAACATTTATCAGTGTTGACATTTAACATATTGGTAGCTGTGAATATTTACCTCTGCTGAGGTGCTATACAGTCTTTGTTACATAGCAGCATAATAATTGTTTGACATGGGATTAAATGCCTGCTGAACCATTTCCTGGCTTTATGACCTTATACAAATTATTTAGTTTCTCTGAAGCTTAATTTTTCTTTGAAATTGGAAATGAAAATATCCGCTTCATAGTATTGTTTGAGATATTTTAATGAAAGCAACCCTAACATGCAATAAAAACTAATAATTAGTGGCATTTGCCTTTTCTGTTTTCCCCTTATGCAAATTTAGAGTCAAATAGACAAGGGTTTGAGTTCTAGTACTAATGTTCATTTGCTAAGGTTACTAAATTATTTACCTTCTTCGGTCATTCAGTTTTCTATCAAACATACTCCAACCTCCCAGAAATACATGTGATACCATGTATAAAAGCACATAGTAGGTATGCAATAACCGATCATTAAATAGAGTTCAAATTGAGACATTTTTTCTGCCTTTTCTGCCAAGATGTGGTTGTTGAACCAGGATTGTTGATTTCTTTTAAAAGAAGTTGATCCACAGAGTATCTGTCAGTTACCTTCAGCACATTTCACTTGCAGGTAATGCAGGCCGGAAAAGGGAGAAGGGGTAAAGAGCAAGGAGAAAAGCAACATGCAAGGCTTCACGCTGAGCGTCTGCAGCGCGATGATAGGCAGGTGTGGAAACAAGATAAAGGTCTCAGTTCTGCAAGGCATGCGTCTGCAGTCACGCTGTTTTGAAACCTGCCCTCACTGTGGCACATCCACAGTGTTTTGTCATTAAATCCCCGAACGCTTTCTCGGTCCTTCTCCATTCTCTCCGAGCACCGCTTCACAAACATCAGCAGACCCAGAACAGGAACCACCTGTGCGTAGTTGCCTTCGTATATCCAGATCGGGAGAAATGAGACCTACAGGGTATTTGGATGAGAGTGTCTTTTCAGAATAATCTTTTATGTTTCCCAATCAATTTTCAAAGAGCTGGGATAATGTAGAAAGTTTTCAGAAAAGCATCCAAACTCCATAATGTGATGCTAAATTATATTCTATGTAGGATTAAAAACAAACATCCTCACATCGTTGTAAGGGGTAATCCATGATCCATCTCAAGCAGATTGATTTCTATTTAAATTGGTCCATATGCAATTTGCTGAATTAAGAATAGAAACTACTATTCCCAGATTGGAGAAAAGGAATAACTTGAGAAATTCTACTTTTTACAAATATACTACCAAAGTTCATTTGATCAATATTTTTTATCACTTCTTACGGAAGAAAATATGGTAGTACAGAGGAGAGGGTAGATAAACTAACTTTGTTTAGTGTATTTTCTTCACAGAGCCTCTGGAAACATTTTAGGGAGCAGCATGGACAGTGTGGCGTAACAGATTCCACTCCGTGGAGGACCTGGTTCTTTCTGAAGCCCTCTTTGATGTGCTACAAGCCTTTTATAATTCTCTAGCCTCACCATAAGCATCTTTGCTCTATAACATCAGTAAAGAGGAAATACTTTGTCTGAGGACTTGTTAAAGAAAAAAATTATTTGTGGTATTTATTATAGATAGTAAGGCAGATTTTTTTATTCTAGGGAAGCTGCTACAATGGGGGTCTTAGGGTAGGAGGCAGAAAATGGACTCAACTCAACTCCAGCAAAGACTGTGGCTCTTTATTACTAAGGAGTAGAGCGGGGTCTGTGAAAGGAAAATTATTAAGAGGAAACATAGGGATAAGGCTGATTCTCAATAGATACGATTCTTGCTTGAAGGAAGGCCAGGGTGATAGATATTGAGAGTGGGAAATGAATCAGAACAGATACTAGGATGGTCAGATGTCAAGGAAAGGGGATTTTCAGGCCTTGGCTGGTTGGCTCAGTGGTAGAGCATTGGCCCAGCGTGTGGATGTCCCAGGTTCAATTCCCAATCAGGGCACATGAGAGAAGTGACCATCTACTTCTCCACCTCTCCCCCTTCTCTCTCTCTCTCTCTCTCTCTCTTTTGCTCCCACAGCTATGGCTCAATTGATTCTAGCGGGTTGGCCTCCTGGTGCTGATGATGCTCCCTGGCCTCTGCCTCAGGCACTAAAAGAATGGCTTCATTGCTGAGCAACGGAGCAAAGGGCCCCAGATGGGCAGTGCATTTCCCTGTAGGGGGCTTGCCTGGTAGATCCTGGTTGGGACGAATGTGGGAGTCTATCTCTTTGCCTATCTTCCCCTCACTAAATTAAAAATAAAAAAAAAGGAAAGGGATTTTCACTAAGAGAATTAGCAGGATTCTTACTCAAATTCTCTAAGTGCAGAAGCTTTCTCAAAGCTTCTGTTCTAAAGACAGAAGCTTTAAGCCAGGCCTAGTTGATTAGAGGACTCAGAGGAGCCTGATTAAATTTCAGTCCAGGAGGAGTCTTTGTCAGAACCAAGAAGTATGGGTGTTAGAATGTATGTTGTGAGGCAGGCAAGTAGACACATGAGATAAGGAAAGGTAGATGATTCTAGCATCTCACTAACTTTTGCTTTATTGCTAGCTCCTACTGTGGGCTTGTAACATTCTCCTAAAAGCTAATATTCTTCTATGTGTTTTTAAAAGCAGCAATATGAACAGTTGTTTCTTGAGCATTTCTTTTCACCTCTTGGGAAAGTCTAGTGTTTGTGTTAAGCAGAGCATAGAAATGTGCAGCACAGAGACAGTAGGGAAAAGAAGGGGCCACCAAGTCTTTCTTGGCCTACCTCTCAAAAACAAGGACTTAACGAAAAAAAAAAACATTTTAAATAAAATAAAAAAAATAAGACTTAAAAAAATTTTTGCTTCTTTCTCTTGTTATTTTTAGAAAGGCAAAGAAGAAAAAATAACTGCCTTATTCTATGATTCAGCTTAACTTGATCACTTATCATGTATTATTAACTTATATTTCTGGAAAATGTACTTTGGCTAGTACAAACCAAAATAGTTTGAAGACTATACTTTAAATAATATGTAATGATATTTTTGCTCTGTAATGCTCATTAAACCATCATGGTCACAGTTTTTGAGAATTTTATAGTTAAATAAGTTCATGTGATAAAAAATCAACACGCAAATATTATTTCAACTGTAAAATAAATTGTGTTTAAAATTACATCAAACTATCCATTTTAATAATTCTTTAATCTACAAAAATTGACTTCTAATTACATGTGTATTTTAATCAGATGCAGGCATAAAGAAGATAAAACTAGTCTCAATCCATTCTTTGGATCTTAATGCTGATAAAAGACAGCAAATAGCAACCCTGGGTAGCAAATAGCAGTGTCTTGTTGACTGGCTCTATTCCTGAGGAGAACAGGTGGGGAATTACAAAATGTGAATCTCACTACAAACTCCATCTCTTGTTTCTATTTTCAATATGTAGTCTCAAGAAATGGTGCTTCGATAAGTAGTGTAACATTTGATGGTGCTGTCTTTTTCGTATTTTTGTGCTCCAAGGATTATTGTAGCAGATATTTAAAATATCACAGCAATATTTCCTGAATTCTTATCACTTAAGATCTCTAGACTGACTAGCCTGACCGATGATATTACAGTGGATAGAGCGTTAACCTGGGACACTGAGGTACCAGGTTTGAAACTCTGAGGTAGCCATTTGGACAAGGGGCTCATCTGGCTTAAGCCCATGGCTGCTGGCTTGAGATCAAAGGTCACTAGCTTACGCTCAAGATCATTGACTTGAGCCCAAGGTCACTGGTTTGAGCAAGGGGTCACTGTCTCAGCTTGAGCTGCCTGGTCAAGGCACTTATGAGAAGCAATCAATGAACAACTAAAGTAATGCAAATACAAGTAGATATTTCTCATCTCTCTCTCTTCCTGTCTCTCTCAAAAAAAAAAGAAAGAAAGAAAAGAAAAGGAAAGAAACTGACTATACATGCATATAAACCTATTCCCTTTCAAATATAGTTCTAGGATTTACATCGTGAAATCATGAATAATCTGAAAGGGATTATAAACTCTGTGCCATCAGTTAGTGGTGTCCTTTTATGCAATCCGATGCTTAGAGGAATATTTTCCTAAAATCACACAACTTGCCAATGGTATAGCTAGAATTTGAACACAGGATGCCTGATTCCAGAGGCCATGCTCTTAAACACTATTTTTAGCTACTGTGCATCAAGGATTGCATTTAAAATAAACTAACACAAATTAGATTATATATGCTAAGAATAAGATTTACTTAAAGACACCATAGCCAAAAATTTCCGATTTTCCCAATTTGTTCCAGGCTGAAAACTCAAATATTAAGCTATCTACCCGTCTAGACTAAAACTAGACTGCTAATAATCACACAAAGAAGATGAGATTTGAATGAAGTTTTGCAGAATAACTTATCCTCAGGATATCATAAATGGTGAGGAGGGTAGTCCCAGTTTATGAGGACAGCCTGGTCAAAGATATGGTGCAGACAAACAGAATGTGCCCTCAGGATTTTATTTGGTGGTTTAGTACAAAGGCAAACAGGGAGTGTGATGAGGTTTTGGGAAATGATGCTGAACTATTTACAAGTTGATAGAGTCTAAAGGGGTTTTTGTGTTAAAGCGAAGGAGTGTGAATTTTATTCTGAAAGTTACAGGAAGCATTGAAAGATTTTAAGAAAAGATTAATTTGACCCAATTTGTAATTCAGAATAATCATCCTGGCAGCAGTGCAGGGAATTGCCTGAGAGAAATTGCCAGAGAGTCTGCAGGGGTAATTTTGTCAAGAAGTCATGGAATCCTACTTGGAGCACTGGTGGTTAGAACAGAGAACAGGCAAAAGCCAGGGTTAGTGATTTAAGGACTCAGCAACTGATTGGATGTTAGGAAAGAATGGTAGCTAAGGAGGACTTCAGTCTTCTATCTTGGCAATTGCATAGTTCAGTTTACTAATAAAGTGAATATAGGAGGAGACATAGACCTGGAGGTAAGCTAAAATTTAGTTTTGTATGAGGCTATAAGATATTAGAAGAAAATAAAGAAAAGGGAAAAAAAACATCACTTTCTAAGCTTGAGAAAAAAAATTGCTAGTATATACTTGGCTTACAAAAGAAAAATTGAGCCAACTGTTTTATTGTATATTGTGAGTCACTCAAGTGAAAATGTTTGGTCTTACAAGTGATGAATGAAGTCGTTTTCCTCTCCATGGAAACAGTTTTCAGCTAACTGCCATGTGTTTGCAACCAGAGCTGGTTTCACTGGTTTATCTTCTCTAATGATTTTGGTTAAATTTTTAAAATTAGATTGCAAAGCGCACTTGAAATGTCTCAGGAGCATCAATTCTACTTGGATGGATTGGTTAATTCATATGTAATTGCTGAACAAATGTTAACAATTTAAGTCTTACGTCACCAGCACTTTTCATTCTCTTCATAATGTCTTTAGAATTTGTCCAACAAGATTTGTCTCTTTCTAGACTCCAATTTCTTAAACATTCATTTCCACTTCCAAGACATTCAAATATATATGCCAGAAACCCTTACTCCTGCTTTAGCTAAAATAATCTTGATAACAATGTGGATTATAATAGTAAGATAGAGTACTTCTTTGAAAGGGATTCTCAATGTTAATGAACTTAGAAAGTCAGCCCAAAAATAATGAGGCCACATCTATTGATATGAAGGAAATGTGTGAGCCAAGAATGCTCTGTGATGGCATTCAGCTTTCTTTCAAAAATAATGATTACATGACATGAAATGTGTGTGCTTTTACTTCCTCAGATATATTCAGGAGGTATCCATTACTATTTTTGAGGAAAAATGTGATCTTTAAAATGTAAATGTGTGGATGTGTTCAAATCCTTATTTTAGCAATTCTCACCAAAAAAAAAATCAGACATTAAATATCCAAGAATGCCTGCATGTAGTTTAATAACGTCAAACACATATTTAATTATAGAATTTCCACTTAATTAAAAGAAAATGCAGAAGTTCTGATCTTCCCAATATTTATGTGTGGTGAGCTCTGTACTACTTATATTCTCCCGTTACACTTTATACTGTGCTATGACATGCTGGCTTTCCACGGCTGCTGTAACAAAGCTTAAACAACATTCTGGAGACTAGAAATATGAAACAATGAAACAGTCAAGTCACAGCAGAGCCATGTTTCCTCTGAGGCTTCTAGAGTAGAATCCTTCCTTGCCTTTCTCAGCCTCTGGTAGCCCAAGTCTTCTTCTCCTTTCTCTTTAGAGGCCTGAGTTATTAAATTTAGGGCTCATTCTAATTCATTTGGACCTCATTTTAACTTGATATATCTGAGAAGATCTTTCCAGATAAGGCCATGTTCTGAGCTTCTGGGTGAACTTGGATTTTGGAGGGCACGATTCAACCCAGTACATGTTATTTATTAATCTGGTATGAGTTAGAGCTGTGTGAGGGTATGTTTCTCCCACACTAAATTCTGAGCCTTTGCAGCATAGAAGTTTTGTTTTAATAATTTATGTATTACCAATAATACCTTGCACAGTACCTCAGACTCAATAGAACCCATATAAATATTTATTCATTTGAATTGTACTGAATTCTGGTTAAATATGAAAGATTGAATGAATATAAATGTATTGCTGTTCCATCAGGGAACCCTGCAGATAAAATAATTTCTGGTATGTAAACATCTATAATGAGGAATTGACAATGAAACTGCGGCTAGACATGATATGAACACAATTTTGGAAGACAGAACTTATTTTAAGATATCTTAACTAAATTAGTAAATCAGAAGAATCTGAGTCCTAGCCAGGTAGCTCAGTTGGTTAGAGCATTGTCACAATATGTCAACGTTGTGGGTTTGACCCTCAGGACACATACAAGGATCAACAAATGAATGCATAAGTAAATGGAACAACAAATTAATGTCTCTCTCTCTTTCTTCCCCTCCTCTCTCTCTAAAATTAATAATTAAAATATTTTATAAAATAAAAGAATCTGCAGCCTGACCTGGAATGCAGAGGTGCTGGTGGGAATGCAGACTGGTGCAGCCACTGTGGAAAACAGTATGGAGATTCCTCAGAAAATTAGAAATGGAACTGCCCTTTGACCCAGCCATCCCACTTATAGGAATATATCCCAAGGACACCATATCACTGACTGAAAAAAAGAAATGCACCCCCATGTTTATGGCAGCATTGTTCACAATAGCAAAGATCTGGAAACAGCACAAGTGTCCATCAGTGGATGAGTGGATTAAAAAGCTGTGGTACATATATACAATGGAATACTATGGGGCTATGAAAAAGAAGGAAATATTACCTTTTGCAACAATATGGAGGGACCTGGAAACTATTCTGTTGAGTGAAATAAGCCAGGCAGAGAAAGAAAAATATCATATGACCTCACTCATTTGAGGATTCCAAGAAATAATGAGAACTGAGGAACAGAATTGAGACAGAGGAGGGATCAAAGGGACCAGAGGAAAAGAGGACAGAGGGAAAGGGGATGATAGGATGGGATAAACCTGAAGGGAAGGGGGGAGGGTGCTTTGGGGGGGCAAGGGAGATGTTGAGGGGAATACGGGGGGGGGAGAGATGCATTCAGGGTGACCCTAGAATCTATGTAAACACAATTAATTAAATAAAAATTTTTAAAAATTAAAATAAAGGTTCCAGTTCCAATCCCTGAGCTTTTCCAGTCAAGATATATATTGAAGCCCTAGTCAGTTGGCTCAGCAGTAGAGTGTCCTGGGTTTGATGTGTGGAAGTCCTGGGTTCAATTTCCAGTCAGGGCACACAGGGGAAGTGCCCATCTGCTTCTCCACCCTTCCCCCTCTTCTTTCTATCTCTCTCTTCCCCTCTCACAGCCAAGGCTTCATTGGAGCAAAGTTGAACTGGGCACTGAGGGTGGATCCATGGCCTCTGCCTCAGGTGCTAGAATGGCTCCAGTCACAAAGGAGCAACGCCCCAGATGGGCGGAGCATCATCTAGTGGGCATGCTGGATGGATCTCGGTCAGGCACATGTGGAAGTCTGTCTGACTTCCCATTTCTCACTTCAGAAAAAATAAAAGACAACATATGGGAGTTGATGCTTTTTGCTCCTCCCCCCCTTCTCTTTCTTTCTCTATCCTCCCTAAAATAAATAAATAAAGTCTTTTAAAAAATAAAAAGAATCTGCCCTGGTTAGCTCAGCAGTAGAGTGTTGACTTGGCATGTGGAAGTCCCACATTCAATTATCGGCCAGGGCACGCAGGAGAGGCCACCATCTGCTTCTCTGCCCCTTCCCCTTTCCCTCTCCTGTCTCTCTTTCACTCTTTCTTTCCCTCAATTGATTCCAGCATGTCGACCTGGCACTGACGATGGCTCCTTTGAGCCTCGCCTCAGGTGCTAAAAATAGCTTGGTTGCAAGCATGACCCCAGATGGAGAGCATTGGCCCAAGATGGGGGTTGCTGAGTGGATCCCCATCAGGGTGCATGCAGGAGTCTGTCTCTGTATCTATCCTACTCTCACTTAAAAAATAAAAATAAAAAAGAATCTGAGCCTGACCAGGCAGTGGCACAATGGATAAAGCATCGGACTGGGATGCGGAGGACCCAGGTTTGAGACCCCGAAGTCACCAGCTTGAGCGTGGGCTCATCTGGTTTCAGCAAAGCTCACCAGCTTGGACCCAAGGCCACTGGCTTGAGCAAGGGGTTACTCGGTCTGCTGAAGGCCCGTGGTCAAGGCACATACGAGAAAGCAATCAATGAACAACTAAGGTGTCGCAATGAAAAACTGATGATTGATGCTTCTCATCTCTCTTTGTTCCTGTCTGTCTGTTCCTATCTATCCCTCTCTCTGACTCTCTCTGTCTCTGTAAAAAAAAAAAAAAAAAAAAAAAAAAAAGAAGAAGAATCTGAAATGTGCAGGAAGAACAGGTAACGATGAAAAGTAAGTTGATTTGCCAGCCAATTCCCAGAAAGGTTCAGAAATTGAAGAGGTCAAAACCCTGGAAAGTGGGAGTAAAGTATGGGATGCAAACAAGAGGACCAGTGGACACATCTGTTTAAGGCACAGTTAGACTCTTGGAATATCAAATCCTCTCCCATGCAGCAAAGCGATTGCTCCAACCCACTCATTCTCCTCTATAAGCCTTTAATTATGATCTGCTAATTTACTAAATCTATTATTTGTGGCCCTTTAGATTATAAGCTCTATGAAGGCAGATGTCTTTGTTTATGTATTTGCTGATTTGTCCCAAGTACCTGGGACATGAAATTTTTGATGAATAATTTAAATTGCATTGATTAATTTAAAACATGGAAATAATAGCTAAAATAATTAAAAAGTGTTTCCTCTTTGACTCCAACTTGGGAGTGGAAATAAGTGAACCAAATGTGATTGCTGTAAGACCTATGGTACTATCTGTCTTTTTAACTGTTTGCAAGTGTTCCTCAAAGAAAAATTAGAATGAATCATTAAATCAGGAGAAAAATTGAATTTTATTTTTAGTAGATAATCTAAAAATGTAGTCAATCTTTGTTTTTTTTATTTGTTTTTTCATGGACAGCATTCTCTCTTTCCATCTGAGAACATGTGAGTGAATTCTATATCTTCGATTTGGGATTCTGTCAGGCACCATGTGCTGATAAAACATGGATATGTACTTCCAACTTTTCCTTCTCCTGTTTCCATCAAACTCTCAGTTCCAATCCATATGGTAGACTGTTTTCATTTTCTTGAATTTAATTGCAATTGGTAAACTTATTTAAAACATCTTGTAAAATTCACGTAATAACACCACAACAGATTTACTTCATTTTGTAAGATGACTTTTTCAATATAATGATAAAGTAGTAAAAGAGTTAATAAGGGTTATTGTTATTGCAGTCTAGTTTTCTTTCAAGAATGAATTGTTGAGCCTGATCAGGAGGTGGCGCATTGGATAGGGCATTGGGCTGGGATGCAGAGGACTGACGTTCGAAACCCAAAGGTTGCCAGTTTGAGCACTAGCTCATCCGGCTTGAGTGCAAGCTCACAAGGTTGAGCATGGGGTTGCTGTCTTGACTGTGGGATCATAGACATGACCCCATGGTAACTGGCTGGAGCCCAAATGTCACTGGCTTGAGTCCAAAGGTCGCTGGCTTGAGCCCAAGGTCACTGGCTTGAGCAAGGGGTCACTCACTCTGCTGTAGCCCCCCAGTCAAGGCACATATGAGAAAGCAGTCACTGAACAACTAAGGTACAGCAACAAAGAATTGATGCTTCTCATCTCTCTACCTTCCTGTCCCTGTCTGTCCCTCTCTGTGTCTCTGTCAAAAAAAAAAAAAAAAAGAATGAATTGTTGAAAAATTAAGAAATAGAAAATGCATATGTAATGTACATGTGGGCTATTTTAATAATCATAGTATATTACTATGGTCAAGCCTATTTGATTTTTCCCCCATAAATTATCTTAAAATTTCAAATCTTATATAAAACTAATTATGTGTATTGCAGGGTTGGAGAATGGTATCCCAAGCCAATTTATTATATTATTATCATTACCATTTAATAATTATTAGAATATATTGTTATATAAAAATAAGAAACCAGACCGCTGGACTGAAGGCATGGAGGGTCTGTTTATCCTAACAGTAGGCTGTAGTTTGGCTGCTTTTAGAGCTTACTTCCAGGTAATCTCTCTTATTGATTTAGGTGTAATTTTTGTGCTGCCACACAGCATTCTGCTCTTTTCTTTAGACAATATGTTAGTCAAGGGAATGGCCTATCATACTGTGTGGCAGTAAATATTCATTGGCTTGACAAAAGGAAACCCTGTCTTTTCTATTTGTAAATATAATTGTAAATGGAACAAAAATCATCAGATTTATATGGAACTATAAAAAAACCTGAATAGCCAAAACAATCCTAAAGAAAAAGAACAAAGCTGGGGGCATTATAATATCTGACTTCAAACTATATTATAGAGCCACGACAATCAAAACAGCATGGTATTGGCAGAAAAATAGACATTCAGACCAATGGAACAGAATAGAAACTCCAGAAATAAAACCACATATATATGGTCAAATAATTTTTGATAAAGGGGCCAACAACACACAATGATAGTTTTTTAGGGAGCTAAGAAAATAAGGGAGCCTGACCAGGTGATAGCGCAGTGGATAGATTATCGGACTGGGACATAGAGGACCCAGTTTCCAAACCCTGAGGTCACCGGCTTTGTGCGGGCTCATCATGCTTGAGCACAGGTTCACCAGCTTGAGCAAGAGGTTGCTGGCTTGCGCATGGGATCATGGACCTGACCTAATGGTCGCTCGCTTGAGCAAAAAGAATACTGGCTTTAAGCCCAAGGTTGCTGGCTTGAGCAACGGGTCACTTGCTCTGCTGTAGCCCCCTGGTCAAGACACATATGAGAAAGCAATCAATGAATAACTAAGGAGCTGCAACGAAGAAATTGATGCTTCTCATCTCTTTCCTTTCCTGTCTGTCCCGATCTGTCTTTCTCTCTGTTTCCCTCTCTGTCTCTGTCAAAAAAGAAAGAAAGAAAAAGAAAAGAAAAATAAGGGATTGGAGAAAGTTCTTAAAGTATCCCTCTTATGAATGAAAGGGTCTACTGGACCCATGACAGCAGTTTGTTTCTTCAGTCTAACTGATAATCCCTTGATTCATGTCATACAATTTTAAAACAAGATGAAAGTTCTATCCTTAGTAAATCCTATTCCCAATGCATTAAACAATTGAGAAAAACTCAATTATTGTATAATTAAAAGTAAGATTTAATTGAGGCCATTTTCAAGGGAAAAAATAAAATAGTGAGCATAAGATTCAAAGTAACCAGTTCATAAATATAGAGCAGAAACCATAGGTGAATATGAAATAGCATTTTGATGCAGTCCCACAAAATTCCCAAAGTAACAAAATGCATTCATTGCACTGCTATACCTCTCATTGATTAGTTCTAGTTCTATCTAGTGTGCCATCTTTATAATATATATCATGTTAGAATAATTAAGTATGTTGCTCACTATTTTAATACCATAAGCAAATTGCCTAATGATTATTTGAGATGGACTACATCTCAATTGGCAGTCTCTGACTAAAAGTAGGAATAATTTCTGGTTTGACAGTTCCAAATTAAGTCATCCAACTTCAAGCATCCTCAAAAATTATATCTTGTATGGTCAAAAGGAAATATTTTTTAAGACTGAAGTTCTAAACATATTTGTAAAATTAGGCTTATGATAAGATTACCCAATTAGTCTTTGTTAATGATAAAAGGTCAATTGGTTAATCACAATGGTCTTAATTATTCTAATGAATTCTGTGTTCATTGAGTAACTATGATGTACCAGACACTGTGTTGGGTTCAGTTAAGACATAAATGACCAACACTGACATAATATTGGTGCCTTCAGGAGTTTACCCTCTTTAGTTGATGGAGTATATTATTTAAACACATTAAAAAGATGGATAATTACATGCTCTGATTGTGCAATAAATAATGAACTCAGAGATTAAAGCAGAGGCACCTAATTTTAAATTAGCAAAGTCACGGAAGTCTTGCATGAGAAAATGACTTCTAGAGAGATAATAATGATGAAGATGAACTATCTAGAGAGATGACACAATATTCAGAGCCTCTAAGAAAGGAAGAGCAAAGTTGATGTCATTGTGACACATTAATCTGAGAAGGAGCTTGAAACACAAAATAATGCTAGAGAAGTAGAGACCATTATCATTTAGTAGGGACACTGCTGGTCGTTTTAAGTATCTTGAATTTTATCCCAGGTACAATGAAAATTACTTGGTAAATTTTAACAAAGAGTGGCATACACAAGTATTTTTAAAGGTCCTTCTGAATGCTATGTGATGCATGCATTGAAGGAAGGCTCGAGATGAAACAGGCCTACTTAGAAAGACGTCACACATTGTCCAATGAGGTGAACAGAATTGAACAGACTCATAAATAAACAGTGCTGTAGTGTAAGAAAAAATGTGTCAGTAAAAAAGATAAGATGTGGGTTTTATGTATGTGTTTTTTATTTTATTTTATTTTATTTTTTTAGTTCAAGCTACATGTAGAAATCATTAATAAACTATTCATATATTGTGGAGTGCTATTTAAACCTATAGTTGCCAAATACAGCAATATTGTTGAAACAGTTTCAGATTTGAGTTTTTTGGTAAAGTTAATGATTGAACAGTTGCTGCTCAAGGACATGCTGAACATATCTTGTTGTAAAGGTGAAATGGATAAAATAGGTCAAACTAAATCAAAATAATAATGATTTACCTTTCAGCAAAATATTTTGGACATTAAATCACTGAGGTCATCATTGTGTGATCATTAAAACCTGTAAGGATGGTCTTACTCACATGACCTTTAACAAAGACAACGGGTTCTTTTGAGAGTTATTAAATGTAATCTGAAATATATAGCAACATATAATGATCCCAAATAAGAAAAATTAAATGAAAAACAACCAGAAGAAATATATGCTAGAAATCAGACTTATTCACCCCCAGCATTATCGACATTTTGGACTGGATAACTCTGTCTTATGGAGGCTGACCTGTGCATTATTATACCTACTAGACCCCAGTAGCAATACTCATTCCCCCAAATTATGACAATCATCGAAAACGGTTTCAGATATTGGCACAGGTCCTCTGGGGACAAAATTGCCCTTGGTTGATAAATCCTGCTATAAATTTACCTATCTGCATATTTGCTTTTTCATCCTTTAACTAATATTGAAATAATAAAAATCTTGTGTTCCTGACCAAAATTAATATACTATATAGTTGATCAATCAATTTACTATTCTAATTAGATTTACTGCACACTTTCTTATATTTTCTGGAGACAAAATTAGTTTTTCTCACCATAAATAATCTTTATCTGCCAATAGTCATAATCTCCATTATAATTATAGTAGAACATGAAATAATTAGGGAAATAATGAATCTGGCACAGAAACTGTGAAGCTTAGTCAAAGTATATTAATTAGCAAACACATATAAGTCTTTTTTATTAAGAAAAATAGTCTACTTTCTATTTCATACATATTTTAATGGAAGCATTTTTAAGCCGGTACAGCTGGCAGAATTAATAACTGCCTTCTTGACTAGTCATATTTTATGTTTTTATTATATACAAATTTATAATGGCATTCTATTGAACAGTTAATGGTTTGGCTTCTAATAATTCAATATGTAAATAATTCAGGACAGTTTAGAAAAAGAGAAGAATTAAATATAGGCAGCTCATGGCTAAGGGAATTTTCTCCTGTATGTTCATGTCTTCCCTTCAATAATCCTTATCTTTTCCCTCCTGCTTTAGCTACGTTATTGCTCCTCTGCTGATTTGGTTATCATAATCTTTGCACACTGCAAAACACTTCAAGTTCCCTCTGCAACCTTCCCAAAAAAGTCAATGAAAATTGCTATTATACCTTTTATAATTAAATATTCTTTTAGCTTTCCTGTCACATTTAAACTAATATCTTAAGCTATTATAAATGTTGACTTTTGCTGTGTATGTTCTAGCCACCATAAATGTTACAATATACAGAAGAAATTAAATACGTTTTAAAAAAGAAATAATTATGAAGAAAAAATATGTCTAAGGATCAGGAAGAAAAAAACCCCAGTAATCAGCATATATCCCAATTGCCTCATTCTGTGAGGGGTATTTAACCTTTTATGAGATGCTATTGAGAACCGAAAGAATGAAAAGACAAAACTCTGCTCACATATTCTTTACTTTAAACTCTCTTTCTTTTTAGACTAATAATGTGTGTGATATTAACTTTATCAATTTTCCAGTTTTAAACGTCTTTTTAGTCTTTCTATCAATAACACTTCTACTGTCTCCAATTAAAACCTGCCTCCAATTAAAGATCTTAACACTAGGTGCTTTAGATGGAGCTGTCTCATGCTTCACTCTATCTTCTAGGACCTCCCCAAGATTAAGAATTTAGAGTTGCCTTGTACTCATCCATTGTCTCTCACATTCTTAGTCACTAATTTATTTAATCATGTTTACTGAGCACCTATGTATTAGGCATTATGCTAGGATCTATCCATACCAACCTTATGCTAGTTCTTAAATTTGGTAAAATAGAAGAGAAATCTTAGGGCTATGCCAGGATTGGATGACTTACTATATGCAAAGCTCTTACAACTATAACTGATAAAAGTTAGTACTAAATCTCATTCCAATACCCTAAGTTAACCATAATCATCTAACCCTTATAGCAGGGGTCCCCAAACTTTTTACACAGGGGGCCAGTTCACTGTCCCTCAGACCATTGGAGGGCCAGACTATAAAAAAAACTATGAACAAATCCCTATGCACACTACACATATCTTATTTTAAAGTAAAAAAACAAAACAGAAACAAATCCAATATTTAAAATAAAGAACAAGTAAATTTAAATCAACAAACTGACCAGTATTTCAATGAGAACTATGCTCCTCTCACTGACCACCAATGAAAGAGGTGCCCCTTCCGGAAGTGCGGTGGGGGCCAGATAAATGGCCTCAGGGGGCCGCATGCGGCCCGCGGGCCGTAGTTTGGGGACCCTGCCTTATAGTAATCTTATATTGTCATCTCCCTACTTTGAATTGTCCAATAGTTCTTCTAGTTTTACTTATAAAATAAAATTTTCTACAATTTCTAACACAGGCATCAATATGGAGTTTTATTATCTTTCATAATAATGAAGTATTCTGGTGATTTATACTATAGTTAGCAATAATGAATATCAAACTCTTACTTAAACCTACTATTATAAGGGTTAATTACTTTATATATTTCTGTGGAAAGTAGCTGAAATAACTCTCTATCCCAGTTTATAACCTGCTTGATTGATACTCAATAAAATCTATAAGTGTAAATATTTGGTTAACTTTGGCTCTATGTATTTGTATATTTATACATCTGCAGTTTCACCTTTTAACCCAGGTCACAGACTAAAAGTCACTTATCCTGAAATGCTGGGAGAAGACAAGATCTTACCACTCTTCCAACTTTTCATTCATCTCATTCTACATTATGTTCACAACACCCCAACCACATGCCTATTTTACTTGTATAGATTTGAACATATGGTCAACTCACTTATTTTCTCCCCTGTAAAGATGGCAAAAAGATGAAAACAGATTTTAAAAATCTTTTTTTTTCTGATCACAAATCCCACTGTGACTTACAATTCACAGTGGGTTTTTGAATCTTGAATAAGAGACTAGGAGACTCTGGAGGTGAAAGGACAACTTCTGGAGCATGTTTGGAGAGACTGTGGCAGCTGACTTTTGTCCTTGTTGTTATAGTCTAAAGCAGGGGTCGGGAACCTTTTTGGCTGAGAGAGCCATGAACACCACATATTTTAAAATGTAATTCCATGAGAACCACACAACGACCTCTGTACATTATGCATTATCCAATAAAAATTTGGTGTTGTCCCCGAGAACAGTTGTGATTGGCTCCAGTCGCCCGCAACCATAAACATGAGCAGTAGGAAGTGAATGGATTGTAATACATGAGAATGTTTTATATTTTTAATGTTATTATTTTTTTATTAAAGATTTGTCTGCGAGCCAGATGCAGCCATCAAAAGAGCCACATCTGGCTCACGAGCCATAGGTTCCCGACCCCTGGTCCAGAGGCAGAAAGAGCTACTAACATGCAGTGTATTTGAACTCTTGACAAAATATTTTATGAAGAAATATGTTCTCAAAGTCAGCGTGCTTAAAAGTAAAGAGGTTTGAACATTTAGGAAAGTCTTAAAACCTGCCTCCAATTAAAGATCTTAACACTAGGTGCTTTAGAGGGAGCTGTCTCATTCTTCACTCTACCTTCTAGAACCTCCCATGTTAGTTAGTGTAGGCTTTGCTTTAGGACTCCAGCTAGGACAATCAAAGGCAATGTAAAATTGCTTCAACTTCTTTTCTGTGTCTTCTTGATTCATCTGCATGTGTCTATTAGGAAGCAAAAAGAGAACTCAAAAACTTTATTTAAAATGTCCAAAGCAATCAGTGCCACATTTTAAAACTATAGTCCTTTCTATGTTCTCTCTAATATTTACTGACACAGACATAAATCCCAGGAGATAAATGCAAAGTAGCTCCTTAACTCCAACCTCACCCCATTCCCATCACCTTCCTAAGGAATAGGAGAAGGAAATAACCATAGTTTGTGTGTATACATATACTTTTTTAAATTAAAACAATACTTTTTTATATTAAAACAATGTATTTTTAATTGTATAGATTTGAACATATGGTCAACTCACTTATAAAAACATTCTAATTTGTCAGAAGGTAAAGAGAAATAATGATGGAGCAATTATCCCTCTAAACTTATTTCTTAATTATCCAGGCAAGACTGCTAATGATGTTCATTTCCTAGGTTCCACTGCCAGTGCAATAATTAAAGGTCATGCAAGAACATTTGTCCCAAGGAGCCATAAAGTCAAAATGGTAAACTCAGAATATAAACCTGAAGTCTAATATGAGTGTAAGTTCATGGTGCAGAACCAGCAGCCTAGAGATTTTTATAGCCATTGCATTAGCCATAGAATTTATTTTGTTTCATAACTCTAAACCCCATTAACTGGCCATGATTGGTAGTCTAATACTCTAGGCATTAAACACAAAGCGAGAATTTGTCTGATGAGATCATCTGAGTCTTCATTACCAATAAAACAGAACTAAAAATAAAAATAAACAAACAAAAGCCAAGGTACCACCTAATGTTATGAAGCTGTTTTATATTTAATTTCCAGGCTCTCAATCCAATCTCTTGAGTAGTAAACCATAAATATTAATGTGCTAGTAAGAGAGGCTTTACAACATAAAAATGGTGCTATATGCAGTGCTTAGAGAGGATCATTGCCTTTCAATCACCCCCTGGAACCAAAACCTAAGTCCTATCATGCTGAAGAGCCCCCCCACAAGCTTGAGAGTTCCAAACTCTAGTTGTGAAGAAGTGTTTCTAAGATTCAGCCTCCATCTAAAGTAAACCAATTGCTTTTCTACCTTATTTCATGATATACAATACCATCTGGTTATACAATAAAGTATAACTACTCCTGAGAGAAAAGTCATTTTTTTCCCTTTAGAAGAATGAAGAAAGACAGATATGCCTTCAATAGACTTGCAGTTTACCTTTCTTATTTGAGCAAGCTAGTCTAATAAAAGTATATATTTCAAAGTTATTTGTTGTTTATATACTCCTAAAACAGCTGTTTTCTCCTTAACAACTATCATTTTTAAATATCTAGAACTACCTTGTATATTTCTTTAAGCAATAGTGATATATTAAATTCTTATATAGGAGAACTGACAGCAGCTTTTTATTTTTCTGGGAAAAAAATAGTACAGAAAAAATGAAATAAGCTTGAAAGATACATTCATTTTATTTCTTATGATCTTTTATTACACACACTATTCTTCTGACATAACTTTACCATCACCTTTATAAATATTTTTTAAAATTATGTTTTCTATATAAGTTGTTAATTAGAATAAGAAAAACTTTTGCCTTATTTATTTATATAAAATTGATAGAGTTTTTGCTAAAACCTGCCTTGAATGACATATCTTTTCTTGCCCATTTGATGTTCCATTGTAAACCACAAAGCTCATATTTACAAAATTAGAATATTTGATCACTGTATTCTAGTTATATAAGTCACTTTGATTTGACTATTATATTATTTATCTCCTAAGGTTCACTGGTACAAGTACTTTCTAATTAGAGTTGGTTTTCTCTATTGACTATTATTAAACTTCAAACTTCTTTGATGAATCTGAAAAAACTATAGCATTCAGGTACACATTGGCGTTACTTTACCATCATCTTTAAAGGCAAACTTATACAATAGAACATCTGGGTTCATATAAAAATTACTTCTTCAAATATGAACTCGGATTTATCTTCATATAAATACAGGTGGTTGCATAGAATAATGTAGATTAATAACATAAATAAACATAGAAATATTTCTAGGTATGTGTATGTACACAGGTTAGCATATATTTCCTTTTTGTCAGCTGAAAGGTCCTAGAAGCATTATGCCACCCTGAAACAATGAACACCTAACTCCCAGATCTGCATTATAGTAGCATTTTTCAATAAAAAGATCTACTTGGAAAAATGGGTGATTCTTGGAATGGGGCAGAAAATACACAATATGAACTTGGGGCACGTTGTACTACAAGAAGAGGAAGCACTCAGAAACACAATGATGGAGGCATGTCAAAGGAACAAAGGATACAACTGAAAGTGATCCTGATAATCAAAGCTAGACAGATATTCAACAAAATTAATAACATAGCATTAATTTATCATCCTAAGTATAAATTTTCATAAAACCTTGCTAATATGAATAAAATATTGAATAAACGAATACATGGAAAAGAATAGACAAATCTCTTACGTGAGAGAAATCTTAAAAAATGTACATTAGAATCTCTGATTTTAAGGAAGTGAGGAATTGCTCTTCACTTCTTTTGTGTGGGCTGTTCATAGTGACTCCTTTTCAAAGGGTACATTCTACAAAGGGGGAATAAAAGAGTAACTTTAGAGTGGAAAAATGCAGCAAATTCCAAAAAAGATGCAATCAACATTATACCTGATCAATACTTCTCAAAATTGTCAAGGTTTTCTAAGACAAGGTTAGTGTGAGAGACTGTTGCAGCCAAGAAGAACCCAAGAATAAATCACTGCTGAATGTAATGTGGTATCTTGGATGAAATCCTGGAACAAGAAAAAGGACTTTTTTATGAACTTTATTCAATAATAATGCATCAACATTGGTTCATTAATTGTGACAAGTGTACCACACTAATGTAAAATGATAATAATGAGAAAGAATAGATGTAAGACATTTGGAAACCCTTTGTATTATCTTTGTAGTTTTTTGTGTAAATCTAAAACTATTATAAAATTAAAAGGCTATTTTTTAGATTCCCCTAAGGTAAACTAAAAGAAGAAAACCTATTGTATGTTACTTATTCTCAGTAACTGAATAGTCAATTCTAAAGTTCCTACGCCCTGGGAAAAGTGGTAAAGGTCATCCTGAACAAATAGTTTTAATTTCTTGACCTTGAAACCTTCTCTTACAACATAGAGATAAAAATAAGTTATGCCTCAATTAACTTGGAGGTATCTCCAGTGAATAAGATAATGTGAGTGAGAGACATAAGATGTATAAAACAGAGAAAAATATGCAATCATTTCAGGGGTTCCTCGGGTTATGACAGTCTCGCCATACAACATTTCAAGTTTACAACACTCACTTCCATAAAAATATAAAAAATTGAGACATAACTGTTTCATCTTACACCATTAGTGTCATACTTATGGACTACGTGGGCGAACTAGTTTGGTTGAGTACTGGAAGAATACACGTGGGCGAACTAGTTTGGTTGCGTGCTGGAGGAATACACAGTAACGTGCTATATGAGTGAGGGAGTTGGCGTCCCCCAGCACACTTACATACGCCATTTTGGACTGTTAAAGCACAAGTATTCCAGTTGTGTTAGGCTAGGGTTTTGGTGTTTTGATTTTTGTGTTTTGATTTACACCAAAATTTGGGTTACATCACTGTTGTAGGAATGGAAGTGTTGTAATTTGGGGATAAACTGTACTGGGTACCTAGGTGTCAGGAAATGATTTTAAAAAACTTTTCTATAGAATTAATTTCTTCAATTTAATCTACTTAAGAATAGGTTTCTATCTTATAGTAAGGCAAAGTTTCATGACTTTTCAATGAAGGTAGAATAAGGATTTAAGTTATATGCTTTATTTTACCTGATAGATTGGAAATCTACAGGGGGAAAAAAAAGCATAATATAGGTAGGGAGTAATCTTAATAAACTAGGTTAAGTAAATAAATTTAAAATCAAGAAATTTATAATATGTGACAATTATATATCATATAATGATATTATATTCACACACAAAATCTTCTTTGAAGTAGGATTTTTCCAGCTGGAAATCTAAAGGGATAAAAACTGAGAAGCCCTGGTCAGTTGGCTCAGTGGGAGAAGTTCGACCTGGAGTGTGTAAGTCTCAGGTTTGATTACCGACCAGGGCACATAGGAAAAGCGCCCATCTGCTTCTCCACCCTTCCCCCTCTCCTTTCTCTCTATCTCTCTCTTCCCCTCCTGCAGCCAAGTCTCATTGGAGCAAAGTTTGCCCGGGCGCTGAGGATGGCTGCATGGCCTCCACCTCAGGCACTAGAATGGCTCCAGTCACAAAGAAGCAACGCCCCAGATGGGCAGAGCATTTCCCCCTAGTGGGCTTGCCGGGTGGATCCTGGTTGGGTGCATGTCTCTCTGCCTCCCTGCTTTTCACTTCAGAAAAATTTTTTAAAAAAAGAGAAAAAATATTATAAAAATCTCTAACCATGTGCCTGACCAGGCGGTGGCGCAGTGGATAGAGCATCAGACTGGGATGCGGAGGACCCAGGTTTGAGACCCCAAGGTCACCAGCTTGAGCGTGGGCTCATTTGGTTTGAGCAAAGCACACCAGCTTGAATCCAAGGTCGCTGGCTCGAGCAAGGGGTTACTCGGTCTGCTGAAGGCCCACGGTCAAAGCACATATGAGAAAGCAATCAATGAACCACTAAGGTGTCGCAACAAAAAACTGATGATTGATGCTTCTCATCTCTCTCTGTTCCTGTCTGTCTGTCCCTTTCTATACTTCTCTCTGACTCTCTCTTTGTCTCTGTAAAAAAAAAAAATCTTTAACCATGTGAATTTTCCTAAAGAAGAATTTGAAAAGGTAATTACAGTAAATAAAATTTCATTCCTAATAACCCTTGAGATAACAAACCAATGGAAGAGATATTTATATGAATTTTATAAACAATATATATTCTTCACAGTTAGCTTACTATAAATTATCTCAAATTTTATAATATAACATTAATAACAAACTATAAATGTGGTGTTACAAGAAACACTGTTTGTGAAATGCTTGTTTATGTTATTGATATGCTAAAATCAATCAAATGAATTTTTAAATCTCTAATGAATTCCCAGAGCCAAAGGTTAAGATGTTTCCCAGTAATTATTTAAGAAAGCAAGTTATTTGCCCATCTGTGTGTGGCATCTTCTTTAAGAATATAAAATCCTGAAATGTCTTTATGTATGCATTTAAGTGTAAGGAAAACAGTCACTTAAATTAGGGGCCATTTTAGAAGAGGCTCCTTATCTTGAAGAAAAATATAAGGTTTCTTTCCTAAAGGCTGGAATATATAATAAAAAATGCCGGTAATCATAATTGAAGGTTGTCATATTATTGTCACAAGAAATTATTACACATATTCAAAAGTTAATGTATATGCCTTGGAAAATTGACAGTATATATTATCTTTTCATGTTATCTGTTAATTATCTTAAGAAATTGGTATCAACCAAGTTTTAGAAAGAATCTTATATTTTGTAGCTAAAGAGAATATAATATTGAGTCACATTATATAATTTAACAATAAAATTTTATAGTGCTAATTATACATTTTATAACAATTCCTAAGGAAGAAAAGGTACTGTTGAAATAGTTCAAAGACACATGGTGAGTGGGTCATTTTAAAATAAGAATAGTGCATAAACACTTTTTTTTTTGCTAATGTTTTCATACTGAAAAGCTTTTAAAATATAAGAAAACTTTTAGTAGCTCCCAGTCTGTGTTCAGCCCCTTTGTTTACCCATTTGTTCAAAATTTTTAAGCATTTAATTTTCATGCACTGTGCTAGGCATGGAAAGATCAAACGTAAATGAGACACAGCTTCTACCCTTAAGTTTTTCAGAGTTTGGTCTGGGATATAGATGTGCAGAATGATAATTATGGTAAAAATATGATTAGGGTTAAAATAAGAGAATGAAAAAGGAACCAATGGGTCACAAGAGTGTGAGACCAACTTAATTGGCTTAGGGGCATCAGGAAAGGCTCAACAGAGTATGTTCTATTTGAATAATCTTGGGAAATAGATAAGAAGAATTTTTCAAGTATAACACATCATTAGGAAGATACATGTCCATTATAAAAAGTAACATATAAGGACTCAGAATGGTAAATCAGCATATAGTTTCTGTGATAATGTCTGTAAAACTGGAGTTTGGGATATATAGTGGAATAAATAATAGAGATAAGATTGTAATGCTGGTATTGGTGAAATAATAAACAGAGAGCCATGTGGATGATGCTAAGGCACTTGTTCTTTGTTTTATTATTAATTGTATAACTGAGAACTATGACTCATCTGATGACAAAAGGGAGTGCAATAGCTGACATAACAGACTTATCTTAAGACTATCTGCCTGACTGGTGGTTGCACAGTGGATAGCACACTGACCTGAAGCACTGAGGATGCAGGTTCAAAACCTCAAGGTGCTAGCTTGAGCGTGGGATCATAGACATGATCCCATGGTTACTGGCTTAAGCCCAAAGGTCACTGGCTTAAAGCCCAAGGTTGCTGACTTGAGCAAAGGGTCACTAGCTCGGCTGTAGCCCCCCCAGTCAAGGCACATATGAGAAGCAATCAATGAACAACTAAAGTGCTCCAACAACGAGTTGATGCTTCTCATCTCTCTCCCTTCCTATTTCCCTTCTTTCTCTCTCTCTTTCTCTAATATATAATATTATGAGCACACAAGAGTATATGCTCACCTATACAAGAGAAAAGAGAAGACAGAAGTTTTTTTGGTAGGGAAAGAACCTAATAAGATCAGTTTATTTATTTTAATAATTCTGATAGCAGTAAAAAGGAGAACTAGAATAAAAGAAATAATGTTTTTGAGCCTGTTGTAATAGTTGCAATAATGACGTGTGTCTGTAGCAATGGAGATGATAAAGAAACAATTCAGGAGACATGCTTAAAGTAGAATGTGTATGTTAATGTGACCAATTAAATGTGGAGTGGAAAGGAAGAGAGAAGAAAATGTCCACTCTGTCTCAAAAGAATTTACTCCAGATAATGTGTGTATAGTGACAACATCATTTAGAATAAAGAATTCTGGGAAAGGGAAAGTATTGGGTTGGGACTGGGAATAGAAATAAGGCTATATAATGAGTTCAGTTTTGTGAAACATGCCTAGTAGACCTGAATGTGAAAAATACACTGTGGAGTGAGAAGAGAGGTTAATTTACAGATATATAGTACAGATATATAGTTAACTACATACAAAGAGTAGTTGAGGCCATTATAGCAAATGAGATCACTCATCCAATTTATTGATATGTAGAGAAAAAGAGGGTTAAACTAAATGTCATAAGAAACAATAACATTTAATAGTTCTTCATAAAAGGAGAAGTCTGTGATCAAGACAGAGAGGGAATGACCAGCCATAAGAGGAGAATTAGCAATATATGGTGTGCTGGAAGACATGAACAGAAACAACTAAAGAGTACTCAGCAAAGTCAAATGCTCCAGAGATCAACAGGGTAAAGTCAGAATAAAAGTGACCAAGATATTTAGCACTGCACAGTCACTAATAACTTCCCAGGACAGATACCGTAAGTAGCATGGTGGAGGCAGAAGTCAAAATGTATTGGCACTTAGGGATGCCTGGAGAGAGCAACCAAGTGATCATTCTTCCAATTAGTTAGTGATGAGAAAGAGAAGAAAGGCTTGGTGGTAGTTTGAGAAAAAATATATATATTTTTAGGATAGGTGAGCCTTCATTACCTTTCTAAGTTGAAGAGAAGCTGGAGAAGAAATTATTAGCATTATAAGAAAAAAAGGAAAAGTTGATGGAGCAATATTTGAGGCAGTAGGATACATTTAATTTTGAGAAGTGAGACATGTCCTCCTTTAAGACTGGAAAGCAGATGAAAAGACAAGTACTATTTTCAGAACATATAGAGAAAAAGAAAAGATGAAAATGTTGAAAAGTTTCCATTGCTAAGTACAGTTAAATAATGACACGTATTATTCAGTAAACAAATGTAGAAGTACAAATGGAAAATATATAAGGTTTGTTATATTAAGCTCTAGTAAAAAATGGAAGTGAAGTATCATTTTTGTGGCTAACTGGAAATTATTTTCTCATCTGCTTAAGGATGGTAGTCAGATGTAACAGATACTGCTCTATCAGCTTGATGTTGACAAATATTTGTTTTAACAAAAGCATGTAAAGAACTGACACTTGTTGAGCTTTTCTTCTGCACCACATATTATTGTTGAGTACTGCAAAAGTCCTTTTATAAAAAAGCATTGTTATACACATTAATAAAAAATGATATGAAGGTTCAAAGAGGTTAAGATTAAGTGGCCACATAACTAGAAATGGAGTCAAGATCCTATTGCTGGGACGCCGAGGACCCAGGTTCAAAACCTCGAGGTCGCTGGTTTGAGCACAGGCTCAACTGGTATGAGCAAGGTTCACCAGCTTGAGCACAAGGTCGCTGGCTTGAGCAAGAGGTCACTCGGTTTGCTATAGCCCCCCGGTCAAGGCACATATGAGAAAGCAATCAATGAACAACTAAGGTGCCTCAATGAAGAATTGATGCTTCTCATCTCTCTCCTTTCCTGTTTGTCTGTCCCTATCTGTCCCTCTCTCTGTCTCTGTCACCCACACAAAACAAGATCCTATCACTGTGCCCTGGCTGGTTGGCTCAGCAGTAGGACAAAGGCTTGGCATATGAAAGTCCCGTGCTTGATTCCTGGTCAGGGCACACAGGAGAAGTGACCATCTGCTTCTCCACCTTTTCCTCTTCTCTCTTTTTGTCTCTTTCTCTCTCTCTATCCTCATCTCACAGCCATAGCTCATCCAAGGAAGTTGGCCCTGGTTATTGGGGATGGCTCCTTGGCCTTGCCTCAGGCACTTAAATAGCTTGGTTGCAGAGCAATGGAACAGCGGCCCCAGATGGGCTGAGCATCGGGCTTGCCTGGTGGATTCTGATCGGGGTGCATGAGGGATTTGTCTCTCGCCTCCCTGCCTCCCCACTCATCACTTAAAAAATTAAAAGACTATCACTAAAAATCTGTGAGCTTTCCATTCTCTGCAAAACTATCTGAATTTTCAATATTACCTTTCAATTAAAATTTTAAAAAACATATACATAAGAAATTATTAAACATATCTCTTCAAGATGTTTATCTGCAAAAACTTGTAGACTGATGGATAAATTATTAAAGAAGATGCTGAGGGAATGCATCTGTGACATCTCTTCACTGGTGGGAGAAGGGTGCTAGCAAATATGGGTAATGTTGATATTGTTTTATTGACCCTCTTTGGCTAATTAGTTCTTGAAGCATCTGACTACAAAACAACAAGGGTATTAAGAAGGGAAAACATCTGACTACAAAACAACAAGGGTATTAAGAAGGGAAAGTTTTGTTTTTACAAAACTCATAACCATGATAAGAGCCTATTTATGACTATACTATCATGTTAGGATAAAAAAAATTTTAAGGATATCTTGAAATAGAGATCATAACAAGACTAGAACCAATACGGTATCACCTCAACTATGGAGCTGTGGCTAAACTGAACCTATAGGACAAGTGTAGCTTCCATTGTAGGGAACATGAATAAGTAAGACCTGAAAGTTAGGATGAATCCAAGAAAAGGGTTATTTTATGTTTACTTATATTCAATAAAATACAATGTGTTCATCTATCTAATCCTGGGCATTACTTGCAAAAGTAAGAACACCAGAAATGTTTAGGTTAATTACTATTAGAGATATTACATTCATTTTTATATGCCAATAAATCTGGTTAGGCATGCAAGTAAGATTGTATCATAGTTGTTATTTTTTAAGATATGTCCTGGTTGTTTATGAAAAGTCACAAAACTTAAGGACTACTGACTATTGTAGAGGAGACTATATTATTGCTTGCTTCTCAGTAAGTATATTGAACAAGGAATCATGAGGTACTCAGAATTCTTCAGCATGGGCTATTTATCATACAGAGTAAATATGCTTCGAATATATACACCATGATGAATGCAGTACAATTACAGAGTCACAGGTGTAGATAGAGGCGAAAGTCATTTTATGGTAAAGGGAAACAATTTTTTTATTTTTTTTCCTGCCTCAGTCAAGCTTTTTTTGTTGTTGTTCAATAACAAATTTCAAATGATGTTCACTTAATTGAACCAAATGGTCATAAGGTAAAGACAGCTGCAAACTTATAATTAAGCAGATATTTTTTATAAACACTGTCATTTTTTCTGTTTGTTCTATCACTAGTAATAATTGGGCTTACTTCTAAGAAGTAGGATAGTTTCTGTATAAAAGAAAATATAAAACTAAATTACAGACGTTATGTTGAGCCTGAGAGAGAAAAGAAATGAGAAGACATAATTGAACCTGTAAAGGGTTCATTTGTAGATGGGACATTTCCTCCTGGGAAATGAAAGATCTCACAGCAATACAATGAATATACTTTATGATTTATGGTAATTAATTCTGAATGTGAATTATCTACCACATTGCTCACTAAAGAAGATGAATTGTACAACTGAATTATCAGGGTCTTGGAAGTAATTTTAGCATAACCTTAGCAGAAAGTGATGTTTTGTACCTCATCTTCACACGGAAAGCATAGATCAAGCCATCCCATCTTATTTCACTGCCCAGAGGTCCAATTATAAAAAGGAAATGAAGCAAAGAAAGAACAGCTTCCCTATGTATTCTTCCATAACACAACTTTTTTGGATGTCACACCAAGTTTAGAGGAAGATTAAGATACCTTCACTCCATTAATTCTAACCTCAAGATAAGAGTCAGATGAGAGCAGATAGTGTTCCCAGTAGAAGAGTGTTTATTCTGCTTGGAATGGAATAGTCTAGTGAAAAGTGCTGAAAAGTATACTCACTTGCCTCTATTTAAAATGAAAAATAACAAGAATGTGTTCCTACCAGAAATTTGAAGCAATCTTACTTGAATTTGCATGCTACTTGATCTTGGGCAGTTTATTTGGGCTTTAATTATTATTGACTATATCAAGGCTTCAAAATTCAAAGTTGTCATTTAGTCTTCAGTTATTTTTTCTAAAGGAAAATAATTAATGACCATGAATAGTCTCACCTTGAACTTCTATGTGAAAAGATAGTTTAATCAAAATTCTAGAATCAGTTAGGTTTATAGAGTAGGTTATAAGTTTATTTAAAGTTCATAGTCATATTGTTGGACTTATACAATACAATTTTCAGACTGGGTCCTTTGACTTAGTAATATGCTTTTAAGGTTTCTTCATGACTTTTCATGACCTTGTAACCCATTTCTTTCTAGTTTTGGATCATAGTTCATTATCTGAATTACTACAGTTCATTTATCCAGTCACCTACTGAAAGACATGGATGGGCTATTGAAAACCACTGAGATAAGGGTCCAACTTCATTGCTTTGCGTAACATGAATTTCCAATTTTTCCAGCACCATATGTTGAAGACTGTTTTTACCTCCATTGAATGGTCATGTCATGAATTGACCATATGTTAATCATTTATTTCTGGATTCTATTCTATTTTATTTAACTATATGTCTGTCTTTATACCAGTCTCACACTATTTAGGTTACTATAGCTTTGTAATAAGTTTTTGAGAGAGAAAATTGTGGTTTCTTTAGTTTTGTTCTTAATTACAAATTGTTTTGGCTCTTCTGAGATCCCTTAAGATTACATATTAATTTTAGTATGGGTTTTCTGATTCCTGCAAAAAAAAATGCCATTGGGATTTCAATAAAGGATTGTATTGAATCTGTAGATCATTTGACATAGTATTGACATTTTTAATAATATTAAGTCTTTGAATCCATGAACATAGGATGTGTTCCCATTTATTTATGTCTTTTTTTCCCCTTAAGCAATGTTTTGTAGTTTTTACTGTACAAGTTTTCTACAAAAAAGATCACTTCATCTCCAAACAGAGATAATTTTACTTCTTACTTTCCATTTTGGATGCCCTTTATTTCTTTTTATTGCTTGATTCTTATGGCTAGAACTTCCAGTACTATGTTAAATAGAAATGATGTAAGTAAGAGTCTGTTCCTTGTTTCAGAACTTGGAGGAAAAAATTCCAACCTTCTACCATTGAGTAAGATATTTGCTTTAATTTTTTCATATAAAGTTTTTATTATATTTAGTTTCTTTCTACCTAGTTTTTAAAGTTTTTTTTTAAATCATGAAATAATATTAATTTTTTCTGAATAATTTTTTACATCACTGAGAAGATTTTTTTCTTCTTTATTTTATTAATGCGGTATATACTACATTGATCAATTTTCATGGTCATTGATCATGTTGAACCATTCTTGCATTCCAGAAATAGATCCCACTTTGTCAAAGTGTATAATTCTTTGAATCACATGTTGCTGAATTCAGTTTAGTATTTCATTGAGGATTTGTGCATTAATGTTATAAAAATATTTGTCTGTAGTTTTCTTTCCTTATACTGTTTTTGTCTGCCTTTAATATCAGGTTACTAATCCTGGCCTCACAGTATCAGTTTGGAAGTATTCCCTCCTCTTCAATTATATGAGAAAAGCTTGAGGACTGGTATAAGTTCTTCTTTATATATTTGGTAGAATTTACCAGTAAATCCAATGAGTTAAGGGCTTTCTTGTTGGAAGATTTCTTTTACTATTAATTCAATATGCTCACTCCTCATATGTCTATTTAGATTGAGTCTTTATAGGTTCTGTGTGTCTAGGATTTTGTCTACTTCATCTAACATATCCCATTTCTTGGCGTACAATTGTCAGTAGTACTCTCATCTAATTTTTTCTGTAGATTAGTAATTATGTCTCACTTTTATTTCTGATTTTAATAATTTGAACTTTCTTTTCTTCTTAGTTCATCTAGCTGCAGGTTTGTCAATTTTGTTCTTTTTGAAGAACCAACTTTTAGTTTCACTGAATTTTCTCTATTGTTTTACTATTCTCTATTTTAATTTATCTCTGATTTTATTTATTTATTTTCTTCCTTCCACCTTTTATTTTTTTTAGAGTTGGGGGACAATAGGAACAGATAGACAGCAAGGGACAGAGAAGAAGCTGATGAAGAATGTCAGCTCATACTTGCAGCATTTTAGTTGTTCATTTATTGCTTTTTCATACATGCCTTGACCAGGGATCCAGCCAAGCCAGTGACCCTTTGCTCAAGCCAGCAACCTTGGGCTCAAGCCAGTGACCCTGGGGTCAGGTCTGTGAAACCACACATAAGTAAGTGACCTTGCACTCAAGCTGGTAAGCCCACACTCAAGCCAGTGACCATATGGTTTTGAACATGGTCCGTCAGTGTCCCAGGCCAATGCTCTATCCACTGCACCACCACCTGGTCAGGCTCTTCTGCCAGTTTTGAGTTTAGTTTTTCTTTTTTTCTAGTAACTTACATTGTAAGATTAGGTTTTTGATTTGAGATCATCTTTTTTTGTAAATACAGATATTTATAAATATAAAATTCCCCCTTAGCACCATTTTGCCAAATCTTATAAGTTTTGGTATATATATTTTTATTTTCATTATTCTGTAAGTATTTTCTGATTTCTCTTGTAATTTTCTTCTGTAATACATTGGTTGTTTAAAAGTGTGTTGTTGAATTTTTATAGTTTGTATATTTTTCAATTTTCCTTCTTTTTTTATTTCTAATGTCATCTTTTTTTCTTCAGTGAAGATACTTTTTTATTATATCTATCTTTGTAAATCAATTGAGTCTTAATTTGTGGCCAAACACATAATCTATCCTGAAAAATATCTCATGTTCACTTGAGAAAAATGTATATATGATGATTATTGTATAGGGTATTCTGTATAAGTAGTTAGACTGAGATGGTTTATTGTGTTAAGTCCTCTATTTCCTTACTTATCATTTGTCTGGCTGTTCTTTCCATTATTATAAGTGGAATACTGAAGTCTCCAGTTCTTATTCTAGATCTATTCTCCCTTCAATTTGTCAGTTTTGCCTCATATATTTTGATAGTGTATCATTAGGTGCATAAATGTTTAAAATTGATATATCTTGTATCTGTTCAACCTCTTATTAATATATACTATCTTTCTTTATTCCTGGAAAATATTTTGAATTTATGTTTATTTTGTCTGATATTAGTATAGCCACTCCCACCCCTGCTCCCTTTGGTGACTATTTGCATTGAATATCTTTTCCATACTTTCACTTTCAATCAATTTGTGTCTTCAGATCTAAAGTGAGGGTCTTATAGACAGAATATACATAGATCATGTTTTTTTCCATTAATTCTGTCAGTCTATGTCTTTTGTTTGGAGAGTTTAATCTACTTACATTTAAGGTATTCACTGATAAGAAGGGACTTAATGTTGTCATTTTATTATTTTCTATATGTCTTGTAGCTACTTTGTTCCATATATTCTGAATCACTATCTTATTTTATGCTTTGTTGATTCTTGTAGTGAAATATTTAAATTCCTTTCTCATTTCCTTTTCCATACATTCTAAAGTTGTGCTGTTTATGTTCCTTATTGGATGACATTTGATATCCTCAAATTATAACATGATAATTTGAATATATACCAGCTTAATTTCAATAATGTACACAAATTGCTCCTTTACAGTTCTATCTCCACCCCTTTTGACTATTGGTGTTACAAAATTATATTCTTTATAAATTGTGTATCCTAAAACATAGAGTAATTATTTTTTATGCATTAGTCACCTAAATATATAGACAAAAGGATTTGAACTGAGAAATCAAAGTTACAAAAATATCAGCTTCCAATCTACAAGTGTTTGTCTTTAAATGTATTAATCTCTTAAATAAGGTGACCAACATTTTTACAATGAAAAGGAGGACAAAAATAAATTGGAGAAAACAATATCATAAATAAAAGAAACATTTTATTCATTGTAACAATAATATACTATTATATGATAAATGCATAATAAAAACATTTGTAATATTTTATGTTGTAATTATGCTTACATGCCTATTAATTTTTAATAATAATTGTGAGAAAAAAGTACTCATTTAGATACAAATACATCACATCACATGCAATGGGTCAACTCTGCATCAATCAAATATGGACATTTACAGATTAGTCTTCCAATATCAAAAATGAGGACATGTAGGAGGACACTTTTTGAGGGAGGACAGAACTTACAAAAGAAGGACTGTACTCCCTAAAGGAGGGTGATTGGTCACCTTATCTTAAATTATATTTAAAACAAAAGTTGCAGTTAGAAGCCACGGTTACATCAATAGTGGCTTTTATAATTGCTTATGCATTTACCTCTGTCTAATTCTTTATTTCTCTAGACAGTTTCAAGTTACTATCGAGTATCTTTTTATTTAACCTTGTAAGATTCCCTTAAGCATTTCGTAAGCAGGTCAGGTCCAGTGGTAACAAACTTCCTCAGCTTTTGTTTATCTGAGACTATTTTAATTTCTTCCTCACTCTTAAAGGACAATTTTTTCAGATATAGGGGATTGGTTGTTTTTTTTTTTTTTTTCCTAGCTGTTTAAATATATCTGTTCATTGGCTCTGGCCTTCAAAGTTTCTAATGAAATCCTTTTTAAAAATCTTATTGAAGATTCCTTATATGTGATGATTCACTTCTCTCTGGCTAATTTAATAATCCTCCCTTGGTCTTTGGTTTTTAAAAGTTGATTATAATGTACTTTGGTGGGTGTCTCTTATCAGTTCATCTCACTTGGAATTTGTTGAACTTCTTGGATGTTTTTATTCATGTCTTTCTTCAAATTTGGGAAGTTTTTGACCATTATTTTTTCAGATATTCTCTCTGCCATTTTTTCTTCTAAGAAATGATGCATAAATTGATTCACTTAATGGCATCACAGAGGTCCCTTAGTTTATGTTCACTTTTCTCAATTTTTATTCTTTCTAATCTTCAGAGTTGATTATTTCCATTGGCCTATCTTCAAGTTCTCTGATCATTTCTTTTGCTTTTTTAAATCTGTTATTAAATCCATCCAGTATCTTTTTTTTTTAACTCACTGTACTTTTTAGTTCCAGAATTGACTTATTTTTTAGGTTTTCTTATACTTTATTGATATTAGAATTTTTTTACATCATTTTCTTGACTTTCTCCACAGTCTTGTTATTTGAACACATTTAAGACAATTCTTTAAAAAGTTTTTGTCTAATGTCTGCCATCAGGTTTTTTTAGAGGCAGATATTTTAGATTTATTTTTCTACCTTTGAATGAGTGATACTTCACTGTTTCTTTGTATGCCTTTTGGTTTTTTTGAATGCTGATCATTTGAACCTAATGTGGTAATTCTGAAAAATTAGATTCTTCCTGATCACCAGGGTTTGCTTTTTCTGTTATTTGTGTTAACTGTTTTTGCTTTCTTACTTTATTTTATTTTATTCTATTTTATTGTTGTTGGCTGTCTTTGTGCTAAGAATTAGCCTGAGATGTAATCTTTAGGTCTTTATTGAGCCTTTGCCTGAACCTGTGTTGTCACTTACTAATGTTCCTCACATATGAAGTTGTTTTGGAATATCCTAATGGTATAGTTCTCAAGAGAAAAAATATATATAAAAGAAAAAAACAAAGTGGGAGAAAGTCTACTGCTTCTTTAAGTTCCCTGGATGTCAGTTCAGCCAGAGGGATAGGAACTTGCAACAATGGGGACAAAGCAAGAACAATAGCTGCCTATCTTTCTGCACCTTCATGAGCAGAAGAGCAATCGGCAAGCAGAACACAGAGCCCTGATATTTGGAAGACAAGGGCTCTTTAGCCTACCCTGGCTCCCACAAGTTGTGTGAAAGCTGCTCCAGATTTTTATGTATAGCTGTCTACCAATAGCTAGAAGTAGGGAAGGGGTAACTGCTATTTTGCTTACAGCTGAAACTGAAATCAGTTATCAGACAAGTCTTTCCTTAGAAGTTGCAAGAGTCCAACAGATACCAAATGTAAAATAGTTACATCAGACATATTCTCCTAATGAAGTTGTGTTAATAAGGTGAGGAAACAGATTCCTGGTGATTCCTATTCCACTATCATCCTAAAATCCCATTGGCCCATATTTTTTTTAGGTTATTTGTTTTCTTATTTTTGAGTTTTACGAATTCTTTGCACCCCCCCCCCCCTTCCTCTCTGTCTCTCTCTTCCCCTCCCACAGCCAAGGCTCCATTGGAGCAAAGATGGCCCGGGCGCTGGGGATGGCTCCTTGGCCTCTGCCCCAGGCGCTAGAGTGGCTCTGGTCACCGCGGCAGAGCGACCCCCGGAGGGGCAGAGCATCGCCCCTGGTGGGCGTGCCGGGTGGATCCCGGTCGGGCGCATGCGGGAGTCTGTCTGACTGTCTCTCCCCGTTTCCAGCTTCAGAAAAATACAAAAAAAAAAAAGAATTCTTTGCATATTTTATAAAAGTTGTTCAATCTGATTTTGTTTTGTTTTGTTTTGTTTGCAAATTTCAAATGTCTCCTGCTCTGTGGCTTGTCTCTTATTCCTTTGATATTGTGTTTCATAGAGCAAACAATGTTTATTTTAATGAAGTCTAGCTAATCAAGTGTTCTTGTTTGTTTGTTTGTTTGTTTGTTTGTTTTCCATGGATCTTGCCTATGATGTTGCGTCTAAAAAGCAAATCAAGGGATTTTCCTATGTTATCCTCTGGGAGTTTTATAGTTTTTTGTTTTATTTTTAGATCTGTGCTTGATTTTGAGTAAATTTTTCAAGGACTATTACCAGATTTACTTTTTGCATGCAAATATCCAGTTGCTCCAGTACCATTTGTTGAAAAAAAATATATCATTCTTCTATTTTATTGCCTTTGATATTTTGTCAAAGATTAGTTGTTATATTTATGTGGGCATTTTTCTGTGTTCACTCTTCTGTTCTATTGATCTATTTGTGCCTGATAATACCAATACCATATTGTTTTGATTGCTGTAGTTATAGAAAGTCTTCAAGTTGAGTAATGTCAGTCCTCCAGCTTTTTCTTCTTTTTTAATATTGTGTTGGCTATGTTAGGTCTTTTGCATCTCTGTATAACTTTAAAATTAATTTGTCAATAGTCAAAAAATAACTTGCTAGAATTTTGATTAAGATTACATTGAATCTATAAATCAAGATAGGAGAAACTAACATCTTGAAAATATTAAGTTTTCCTATTTCAGTGGAACATGTAATCTCTCAATTTGTCTCATTTGTATGTAAAAATTGTCATCAGAGTTTTTCCCATATAGATTATGTATCTATTTTTTTAGATTTATACTTAACTTTTATTTTTGAGGAGTGATAATATAAATAATAATGTATTTTCTATTTCAGATTCAACTTGTTTATTGATGGTATATTGAAAAGCAATTAGCCTTTTTACATTAGCATTGCATTGTTCAACCTTTCTGTAACATCACTTACTAATTAATTCTAGAAGGGTTTTTCATTGTTGTTTATTTCAGAATTTCTGAATTATCATTTTTTACCTTTCTGTTTAATGTTTTATCTTTCCCTATTTCTTTTTCCTCTCATACATATTTGATTATTTGTGTGTTTATGAATAACACAGTCAACATCAGAAGCATAACTTGTGGGTTCCAGGGTTACCCAGCCTGCAAGTCACCCTTTCTTGGTACATGCCCTCACATCCTGTATCCTGAACTTAAAGCCCAGCTTTAGTCCTACTGAAATAATTATATCTCATATATTTCCCGAGTAAGTGCCATGTATAAGTTTCCTAAGCCTGCAAGTGAGAACATATTGCCTCTACTCACCTACCCCATGTAGTACTACCTTTCTTAAGAGATCTCCTGACATGTTAAAGCATTATATGTAATGATAGCATACTGGATATACCCCAACAGTCTAACATATAGAACCAGCCAATTAAGCCTTTGATTATCCACATAATGAATACAAAATATGTAATTGTTAGACAAGAGTAAGGCAAATCTATATATTCCTTATTTAAAAGTAAAATGCCAAAATGTATGAAATGAATTGTAACTTTTTTACTCAATGTATATTATGTATATGATATATATATATCATATATATTAGTAAGAGAGACACAAAGAGAGAGAGGGACAGATATGGATAGACAGACAGGAAGGGGGAGAGATGAGAAACATCAATTCTTCATTATGGCCCTTAGTTACTCATTGATAGCCTTCTTACATGTGCCTTGCCCTGTGAGCTCTAGCTGAGCAAGTGACCCTTTGCTCAAGCTAGTGACCTTGGGTTTCAAGTCAGCAACTTGAGCTCAAGCCAGTGACCATGGGGTCATGTCCTCAGGTTTTGAACCTGGGTCCCCTGCATCCCAAGCCAATGCTCTACCCACTGCTTCAACACCTGGTCAGGCTGTAATATACTAACATATATTAAACTACATACATAGAAAAAATATATGGAGAGTAATATAACATGCTGTTAAATGTGACTACTTCAGAGTTAGAATGGAGTGGGCAAAGGTTAAATGGAGAGATGAGGAAAATTTTTACTATTATACAAAATGGTAATAATTGGAGTTTTTAATACCTTCTTATAAGAAGAAGAAAAACCTTTAATGGTCTTTTTATTTACCATTTAGTGAAATTCCACTCTTTGTAATGTTGTCTTCAACAGGAGTACTGATGCTTAGAAAATAAACTCACAAAAAGAATGTATAAATTAAGTTTATAAGCATGTTATACCTTTTAAATTGTGTGTGTTTTCTAAATCATAGTAAAGGGAAGAGGGGGATGTGTAACTGGCTTTATGTTCTAAAATCATATCAATAAATTAAAAGGCTCCCTTCACAATAAATTACTGCTGTTAGCTATGTGTATATGTTTAATCATGTACACATACATATATACACACAAAATGATTGACATATCAGCCTATAATTTAAAAATGGAACTTACAGCTGCCTTCAAAGGTCAACTTTTGCATTAAATGGTATCTTCTCTGGAAATCATTTTATATGATATACTTCCTTGACTTTATAAATGATTGAATATATATATTTTCCTACTATATTATTGTTTAAGTACAAACTAGATCTTTCTGTGACAAAAAACAATGAAAAGAATATAGAGCTTTAACAAAGAGCATCTGGCCTGGAAGACTGTTCTGCAAGTACCCTGCTCTGCTCCAATCGAAATTCTGAAGGGATGTCTGAGAGTGAGAGAAGGAAATACAATATTAGGTGTGCCTTCCACATCTCAGGAAGTTATTTAATCCTTACAATAATACTTTAAAGTAAATGTTATCATTTTCATATTATAAAAGAGGAAATGGAAACTCCGAGAAAACAGGTCTGATTGACACTAAAGCATCTGGACTTTCATGTCACTAATTTTTCACATTATAGCCTTCTGCAGGGCAACCACTTACGGCGTGCTGCCCTCCAGCTGCTGAAACCCCTCCCCTCTGCCCCTGGTGGAATACTGATCATCTATGCTCCTGACCCTCCAAGTCAATCATCCTACATTAAAATGTGCATATCCTTGATTTGGTGCAATAGCCTATTTGTACTAAATTTTAATAAACTTAACTTTTTAAAAGTTAACAAATAATACAGGGGTGGGCAAAAGTAGGTCAATAATATACAATAATTAATGGAATAAACCCTGTTTTGTGTACAACTAGAAACCTAATTTTGCCCACCCCTGTATATTCTTATGCTGTATTTCTAGGGTTTATTTTTTTTATAACATCTTAAAATTTGAACACGGTATAAAGAATTTTGCATCACCTTTAAAAATATTGTCAGCTGCATTTCTAAAATTAACACAGCATGCATTTTAATAGCCATGATAATAACAGCAAAATTCTAATGACACTAAGTCCTTATTAAAAGAGATAAGTACTTATTTGCAAGATTTCAGACATGAGAGCAAACTGATTTGGATAAATAATTTAGGACATGATATCTTACTTTCTTACTTTGCTGCCCTTGAATCATAGTATTTGGTAAATACTTTACGATTATTTATTATTTATTGTTTATTATTTGTATAAAACACCTAATTTTTGGAAAAATACTGTGACAACACAGAACCACCTTTATTTACATATATTCTAGCAGAACATGTTTAAAAGTTTTATTAGCACAGTAAAAGTTAATGTAAATTTATTTCATGAATTTAGGCTAAGATATTTTCCCTACCTGTTTGACCTAAAATTATCCTTTTACTGAGAAAACATTTTTATCACTGGGATGTGTCTTTAGAATTTTTGTGATAGATGTTAACTTCCTAAGAAAAAGCAGATTTCTGGATTTTAGTATGTCTTGGCAATTATTAAAGATTACTTTGAAAACCCATGGCGATATAGTTCTAAAAATGTTGGTAATTTAAAGTAATTCAACATGTCTGGGATGTTCTTCAAAGGTTGGTTAAAAATATTATAAAATTCAATAGCAAATTCATCTGGACTGGGGTCTTTTCCAGATGGGAAACTTTCATTACCACCCATCATTTTTCATGGTTTATTATAGATACAGTTTCACTTGGGGAGGGTTGCAGGTAGATATGTACATAATAAAGCAATATCCATTCAAGAGATTCTTCTTTATAGCCACATATACAACCACATATAAAATAAGGAATGCTATATTTTTGATAAGTCTGGGTTAACACAGATTTGTCAGGGTTTTTTTGCAAGCTTAATTTTTAGCATTATGTAATATTGCTTTACATGAATCTGTTTACAGTTTAAAACATTTAAGGAGTAACCAAACTCTAAAATCAAAATTTACAAACAAACAGTCTAAACTTATCTATGTAAAGATTTTATGACATTCCTGAAGTAGTTTCTCATATAAAAATATATTTAATAAGATTCATAAATATGTACATTTTTATCTCAACTACTAAAAATGTGATTATGTATTTTTTCAAACAGTATAATACTTCCTTTTACTTTGGCAACTCCATCAATACTAGATAGTGAGGTGTACCATCCTGAGTATAATATGTAAAGCTTTCAAAAAATGTTAAATATTTACAAATTGGCATTTTTAATTCATGAATTTATTTATAGAGAAAAAATTATTCATAAACATATAGAATCAATTATTTAGATATTTGTTAGATTGAAGTTGACAAATATTTGTGAATACTTTTTAAGCCCGATGATATCATAGAGATAAATATAAAATATGTAAAATATAAATAAAAGTTTAGGAGGGGAGATAGAAATGCAGGCAAGAGACTGAATTATTGTTTGGTGAGTGAGGTACATGGGGCAGGTACTAAGTACAGCGGAGGCCAGAGCAGGGTGCCTAGCTCTCCTTGGGTACTGTAAAATGTTCCAGAGATACAGAGATATATAAAATGCTCTTCGGAATTATGTGAAGGAGGGGCCACTACAGGCAAAAGAAGCTGTATGTGCAGAGATGCAGAGCTTGGCACATCCAGAAACATGCAAGCAGTCTCTTCTTCTTCACAATGGCCGTGAAAAATTGGTTTGACTGATATTTTCCCCATCCAGTTAGTAAAATGTAAAAGTAGGGATTTAAAAACAAACAAACAAACAAGAACATCCAATTTCCTTTTGCACCTTGAAAGAGAATGTGCCTTAAAGGAGAGATGAGCAGATTGGAGGCATGTGATCTGGAAATGACTGATGTGAGTGAGTATTGTCTAATAAGGTCACAAATACAGTTAAATCAGTGCCCCTCATGAACTAATAAATAGGCCAAAATGTCTCCCTGATAGGACTTTACTTCGGCTTGAAAGCAACATTAAACAAAGACATTTAGCTGAGCTGTAACCTACTTTCTCTCCAGAGTTGAGCTGATGTCTTTTATTATCCTAAAAAATGTGTTATAATATATTCAATTGAGAAGTTCTCTTTTCTCATTTCTTTTTGTCTCCAAAGAACCATAGTATAAGGCATTTAGAGAGCTCAATCTCTTTCAAGGCCTGGGAACATTCTGGTGTAGTAGGAACATTCTTTTATAGATACAAACATGCAAACATACATACACGCATTCACACAGACAGCTGTAGTCAGAAGCAATTTGTTCTCAAGGGAGGGAGGTGAGTAATGAGTGCCTACACTAATTCACACTAGAGAAGACACAGATGGGTCATTTGATTACATATTTGGATTGATCCTGAAGCATACTCAAAGATTGAAAGACAGTATTCCCAGTGGCAACAGCTCTTATCTTGGCGACCAAATCCATTCTACTGTTAGGGCTATTAACCAACCCAGAGCAGGGAAGATAATGTAGGCTATTACCAGCCTATATTGCCTAATGGAACCTGATACAGAACAGATAGACATGGTTTTCAAGCCTGAAACATGTAAGCGTAGAAGAATATTTTCACCCTCTTTAGTGTGGGTACAGAATTTTTTGAATCTGATAGTGTATCTGTCACTGAATATAGGTGACTCTGATCCATTTCTTAGGGAAATACACACACCACATTTTACAATATCAGTTTTTATTCTTCATATAGCTTTCTACTGACCCCCTCACAACTTGAAATTGGCAAAATCTGAGATCAAATGGGGTCTATTTCATTGAACATGACATGTCAATAGGCATATTTAGGGACCAAAGAGGCCTTTGATGGCCTGATTGGTTTGAGGAAAGTCTGAATTAGATCAAATAAGTTATATTAGAGGACTTCTCAAAAAAATTATTTGATATGCTTATATAAATCTTGAATCTCTAAGAAACGTAGTTAATATTGAATATTTCCCAAATTATTTGAAAGTGAATGTTTTCTATTTAGGGAATATTATGAGCATTTTTCTTGAGACTTATGTTCTGTGGATTGATAAATACTAGTTTAATTATATAATAATACTGATTTAATTATACAATAATAATATCTAATATTATATAATAATAATAATATCTAATATTGATTCAAAGTTTGGATTCTGTATAACTTGTCATCCCAGTAATATGTATTTTTTAAGACATTCACCAATTAGTCTATTTGACTAAAGTACAGATTCAAACTAAGAATCACCTCTCTTTTTTAAAAAAAATTTATTTAGAAAATTAAATTTAACAGACATTGATCAATAAGAGTATATAGGTTTCAGGTAAATGTTTCTATAGCATTTGAACTGTTGATTATGTTGTATACCCATCACCCAAAATCAAATCATTTTCTGTCACCTTTTATTTGTCCCTCTTTATACCCCTCCCCCCACCCCCTCTGCTCTATCACCTCCCCCACATCCTCTCTCTCATTAAATAATTTATTCAAGTTTTTTCAAGTAGGGACAAAGAGTAAAAAGAGAAAAGTTAGACTTGAGGATTCTCCAAATCTCAAGGGCAGAAAAGGATAATAGCAGCAAGAGTCAGAATGAATCAATAATCTCTGTTAAGGGTCTCTATTAAATAAGAATAATCCTGGAGATCCAACACCTTAAGTCTTTATAAGTCATCATGTTGGTTATAGCATACTCTGTTGCAATCTAATCTAATAAAAATTGGTTGAGCATCTACTCTGTGCAGTCATTTACCACAAATAATTTAAAGTTGAGGATAGTGGAAGATGTGAGGTCAGGGTAGCCAGTATAGCTTGAAAAGATAAATCTACTTAAAACATCAAAGAACTGGTATGAAGAAAGTCACATGATGAGGAAAACATAATAAAAAGCAGACTGTGGTTATGCTATACCATGTGCAAGGGGAAAGAATGAAAAGGAGATTTAGAACCTGACAGGAAAAAAGAAGAAAGGCTTTGTAAATGAGGGTTTGAGCACAGCTTTGAGGAAGCAGGACATGGATAGAAGAAGGGCATCCTAGATTGAAGAAACTTTTTTTTTAATTTTGTGTAAGGGGAGAGGTGTAGGACCTGTTCAGAAAGACATAGATTCATTGTATTGAATTATGGGATTATAAGAGAGTGTGCCAGGAGGTAAGGTAAGAAAAACAGGTTGATGTCAGATCATGAAAGTTTCTGAATCCTGCATAAATTAGAGTATGAAATGTCCTTTATTGGTATCAATGAACTAGTGAAGGTTGGTAGAATGTTCTTACAAGGGAACATTGGGAGGAGATAAGCAGGAATAGAACAAAACCCCTAAGCTTGAGAGTGGAAGATGAGACCACATTGCAGCTTCTGCACTTCCAGGGGTGTGACTTACTAGTAAACAGTTCAAGTGCTAATCTGTATTAGGTCACTTAGACATGCTTAGAGATGTGTTAAACCACTGGATTATATAGAACAGGGGTCGGGAAACTTTTAGGCTGAGAGAGCCATGAACGCTACATATTTTAAAATGTAATTCCGGGAGAGCCATACAATGACCCGTGTACGTTATGCATTATCCAATAAAAATTTGGTGTTGTCCCACAGGACAGCTGTGATTGGCTCCAGCCACCCACAACCATGAACATAAGCGGTAGGAAATGAATGGATTGTAATACATGAGAATGTTTTATATTTTTAATGTTATTATTATTTTTTATTAAAGATTTGTCTGCGAGCCAGATGCAGCCATCAAAAGAGCCGCATCTGGCTCACGAGCCATAGGTTCCCAACCCCTGATATAGAAACTTTGTTTGGAAGATAGCCTGAGTAAGTAGTCTTGTTAACATGCTATGTATTTTGAAGACCTCTAATATCTGCACTGATAAAAGCATTAAGGTAATTTCACAGTTCTGTGTTTTTAAAGAAAATTGTACTTGCATAGTACATAGATGCAAACTTTCTCTTCTAAAGTCAATAGACACTACAAGAAAGATAAAAAGTAATTTATCTCTTTTAGAATTTTGCTAAATATGCATATGCATGCATACAGAACATCATGTTTGCACAGCTACACACTTTCAACAACAATATTTTTGCCCTACCGTAGGGCAGAAGATCCAAACCATATTCCTTAGGGTCTCAGTGACTGTTTCACAGCCTCACTAGGGCAAGAGAAAAACCTAACAATCCATGTATTTAGTAGTTGTCCCAACAACTCATTAAATACTTCCTAAAAGCTTGGAAGATGTTTGCAAAAAGAGCATCTGTACATTGGCAGAATAGTCTTTCTGTTTTATTCTTAAATAAGCACAGTTGCCAATGGAACGTGTGCACCTCTGGGGCACTGCACATCTACTGCATACCATTTGAATTCAAACTGAATGCTGTGACTCATGTGTATTTCCTGTTCCGCTTTGTTGTCTGTGCAGTGTTTGCTGTTAACCATGGCAATCACAGGCCCAGCTTTACAACAATACTGACATTATCCAAAGGTTTGTAGTGCTGCCTAATGTTGAAACTATGGATTACCTCAAATTTAGTAGTTTATCCAGGGTTTCTGTGATTTCCTTGAAAATATTAAATATCTTGAGGCACCTTTGAGAGTGCACAGAAGCCCCACAAGGTGCCATGGCAGAGAGTTTGAGGACCATGGCCACAATGTTTACTTTTGCTAGGATGTGAAAGTGGCCCGAGATGGCTAGAATAGGGAGAATATGAGTATCAATGTTCAGGAAAAAGATTTCTTAACAAGCAGTGATATAAAGAAGCAGCCTGGTGATTGGTAAGGTGCAATCTCAAATAAACATATTAACAGGAAAAAGATTGGAGGTTCATATACATTGAGGTAATATTCCCACCCACTGCTCACAATAGCAAGGCCACCTTCATGTAAGGTTGTCCTACAGTATTTTTTTTTTACTCCAGCAAGTATGACTCAGTCTCAATGACCAGAATTTGGGTATCTTTGATTAAGAGGCCTTGGTAGTCTTCCACTAATATTAACTTAGTACTCAAATAACACTGCTTGAAGTTAAATAGTAGTTTTCAACTATTGGGAATATTTTGGATTGTACATGATTTTGACCCTCAACATTTTCCTTTGGGCAGTTGATTTCCTTGTAGCCCTCATTCAGAGATTTGGATTAAGGTGTACCTGCATATCAGCATCTCAGTGATGGCCTCATGTCTGCCTGATGAACATGATCTTTAAAAACCCGTTTCTTCCATTTGCAAAAACTACCCTATGAGATATGAATAGTTTGAAGTACAGTTTTCTTGAGGTCATTGCAGACTTTTCAAACTCACAACCAACATTTGATTCCCTGACAGTTTGAGAAAACAGATTTACTGTCAAAAAATTTTGACTTTAGAAAAACTATATCCTGTGTTAATCCATCTCTATTATAAAGTGCTACAACGTTTTTCTCACTATATTTAATCTTGATGAAGCCTCTAAGCAACTGTTACTGTTCTTCCATGTGTGTTTCATCATTTTCATTTCTGGACTTTTGAACTCCTCACATATCATCTTTGAAGATATGAAGTAACCCAATCAAATGCTAAATTTTGTCTTTTGATAATCCATGAATTCTTTTTAATGTTAGCCTCAGAAACATGTTTTCAAGGATTGAGGAGGCATTTAATTATAAAAGGTCAAGTCAAAATACCAGCATATTTAACCAATACAGTTTTGCAGACTGTTGATAGAAATTCTCTGAGTTGCATAGCAACAGTGTTTTTAATTATGACTTGCTATCCAGATTTTAATAATTTAATTAGTATTTTTGCTTCATTAAATTGCTACACCCAATAGATTTAATGAATTCAATTCATAGCACGTCTTTAAAGGTTTTTTCACATGTTGCCGTGCAACTCAGAATCTGAATCATATTTATCTTCCATTTAGATGTAACATAAAAGATAAAGTATTTTTAAGACATAACTGGTACACAAATCTGAAAAAGAAAGAGTTAATTAGAAATTTGGAGAAGATGAATATTCTTTTAAAATTACACCATGTTCAGAAAAATGAGGAAATTCACAGATGGTGTTTAATTGTTTTTTGTTTTATAACATGAGGGAAAAAAAATTGAAGAATAAGATATTCCTTCAATTCTTTGTAATGAAGTTTTGAAAGTTGCTCTTGTGAGGTACTCAGGGAACTATTATAAATTGAGAAACCAGATTAATGTTTGAACACTGGCTTTCCTTTTCTTTACTTCAACTATGTTTATACTGCATAACAGTTTACAATTCTGGGCTATGTATCTTAATAGCCCACAACTTTCCTTTTTATATCTCCACCTAGAAGTCTCCTAAGCACCTTAAACTTACTATGGTCAAAAGTGGATTCTTTGCCCCCAATTTTCAAAGCTTTTATCTCACAGTCTTCCCCATATTAGTCAATTACTTCAGTGTCCCTGCAAATACTCAAGTCAGAAAGCCAAGAAAAGGCCCTGACTGGTGGCTCAGTAGATGAACACAGGCCTAGAAAATGGAGGTCTTGGGTTCAATTGCCCATCAGGACACAAGGGGAAGTGACCATCTGCGTCTCCCCACCTCCCACTTCCCCTTCTCTCCCTCTTCCCCTCTTGCAGCCAGTGACTCTATTTGTTCCAGAGTGGCCCTGGGCACTGATGATGGCTTGATTGGTCAGAGCACATCAGCCTCAGGTGCTAAAAATAGCTCAAGCATCAGCTTCCTCTGACAGGGGTTGCCAGGTGATCCTGGTCAGGGCACAAGTGGGAGTCTGCCTTACTATTTCTCTTCCTCTCACCAAAAAACAAAAAGCCAAGAATAGTCTTTGATTCCTCAGTTTTCCATACCTCCTATATCTATTCCACTAATAACTTCTATTAGTTCTACCTCCAAAACTTATCTCAGTTATAGTAACTTTTCTCCATCTTTTCTGCCATCTACCTATACTAAGACACCATCATATCAAGATACTATCATCTCAGTGCTTATCTCTGAATCCACATATTGCTCTACATTTCAGTCTATACCCACTGGCTAATGAAGTCTTTGTATAGCGTGTTAGATCATGCAATCTCCCCTGATTAAAACCCTTCTGTGACTTTCCTTTGCTCTTAGAATCAAATTGTCCCTTAGTTCTTGTCCCGATGTGGCCCTTCCTAGCTCTCTGATGTCAGCGCATTACATTTTGGCTAGTTCACCACCTCAAGAACTTTTGTATTTGCTCCTCTCACTTCCTGGAACAACCTTCCTGCCCTTCTTTCCAGCACTGACGTGTTATTATACCCCATATCTCCTGCTTAAATGCCACCTTTCCAGAGAGGTCTACCCTAACATCCTTGTATAAAGATTTCTATGTTTCTCTTCCTGATTATTTTCATCACAGTAGTTAGCAGTATTGTTTGTTTATTAACTTGTTTATTACATGTTTCTTCTGCTATAATATAAATTTCCTTAAGGCAGAAACCTTAACTGATAGTTTTGCTAATGTAACTCCAGTACCTAAACAAAAATTGAAAATGGTAGTGGGTGAATTCTTGACAAATAAAGTGTACTCCAGAGGGTCTTTGGAACAATAAACCACAAAGTTATAGAACCATAATGGGTAGATGAGAAATTCAATGTAATAGATTTAAACACAAATGGATACATTTAAAGGACAATGCATATTAATCAATTTGGGGAAAAAATGATACTTACTGAGAGCAAAAGAGTATGCTAAATACCAACAAAATAATACTTTTATAAAGCTGCAGTATATATATATATATAAAAAACTGCACGAGGAAAGAGGAGAATGGAATGTTATTGTTTACTAGGTATTGAGCTCATTTTAGCAAGATGAAAAAGAATAGATAGATAGATAGTGGTGATGGAAGCAAAATATTATAAATGTATTAAAACAACTGAATTGTATACTTAAAAATGGTTAAGACAGTACATTTTATGTTATATGTATTTAACCTGAATTTTTTTTGAAAACTACACAAAGATTTTGCAAGGGTTGCTTGGGAATGGAATAGGCAATTATCTATTCAAAAGAGTTCTGTTAGACTATTGACTGAAGATAGACAAATGTTCAATGGTTGCTTTTTTTATTCATCCAGACAAGCATTCATTCAATCCACCCAAATTAACAACCTAGTTTGTGTTTGAGGTGAAAGTAAGGAGGAAAAGACATGGTACGTTCTTGCAAAATTCCTATGGGAGATACATATTTTTTAAGAAGTAAAAAAAAAAAAAAAAAGTGAAAATAATAATAATACATATATATGTACTTATAAAACAGAATTAGAATATACCATGAAAAAGAGTGAAATTCAAATGATAACTAAAGCTATTTCTTGGGGTCATTTAAGACAATATTATTTCATGAGTTCATCAAAATATAATAGAGTCCACAGACCTTTTGACTCTATTTATCTAAATTGAGTTTTCAACTGATTATAATTCATTTTTTCTTTATACATACTTCATGATAAATCATCTTCTTTAACCAGATCATCAGCATTTCAATGAACCCCCTGAAATCATATAAAAGTGAAATTACATATAAAGTTTTATATGTATCACATATATTTGCATTTTTCTGTGGAAATGATAAATGGATTTAAGTCTATGACTCCAGAATTAAGAAGTTTAAGTTGGATAATTTTTAAAAGTAAAATTATCTCATTGCTGAAGGCAAAAATTAATGAATGAATAGATTTCATTTTGTTAATTCAAAAAGATAGCTTGTAGGTCAATATTAAAAATAGATTTTTTGTGTGTTCTTATGTGAAACAAGAAATATGTTATTAAGAACAAGCAAATATGTAGATTCTGTTCTAAAAATTCCTCTGATTTTTCTATATCTTAGCTCTAGAAATCATTAACTTAGTGAATAATGACACCAAAGATTCATTGATTTGTACAGTAGAGCAATTTTTCACTGATATATATTGATGCCTATTTCACAGCTCATTTCTCTACAGAAAGGCATATTTTGGACAATCTAGAGCTGCACTGCTTAACATGTAGCTGCTACCTACATATGACAATTGAGCACTTACAATTTGATGGACCCAAATTAAGATGTGCTGTAAGTGGAAATCAAACACAAGGTTTCAAAGACTTTGCTTGAAAAAAAAATTATGTAAAATATTACATCCGTAATTTGAAATTGATTATATATTGAACTGATATTACTTTTTTGGTATACTAGGTTAAATAAAATGTATTTACTCTTTACTGCTCTAAAAATTTAATTTATATCTATGACTTTATTATATTTCTACTAGATAGCACTAATCTATAGCCTATCTTAAGAAGTAACCTCCTTTTCTCATCCTAAAATTATTTCCATTCTCCAGTAATTGCTAGAATCTATATTAAATCATTACTGAGGAATTACAATTACACTCTGGGATACTATGGTATATCTCTTCCCAGTTTTAATATTTCTTTTCTTCACATAAGAGGATTTTATATCTTTTGTGAGAAGTCTTCCTAGAGGTCTACAGTATGTACTGTCTGATGTTGTTTCTTTTCTTTAGTATATATAATTTGCTTTCCTTTATCTACTAAGAGGCCCACTTATTAATAGCATGCCTTCCAGGAAGAAATAACAGAAATAATCACAATTTTATTTAAATTTTTTGAAGTGAGAAGTGGGGAGGCAGTCAGACAGTGCCCGAACCAGGATCCACCTGGCATGCCCACCAGGATTGATGCTCTGCCCATCTGGACCATTGCTCCTTTGCAGCTGGAGCCATTTCTAGCACCTGAGGCAGAGGCCATGGAGCCATCCTCAGCACCTGGGCCAACTTTGCTCCAATGGAGCCTTGGCTGAGGGAGAGGAAGAGAGAGATAGAGGGGGAAGGGTAGAGAAGCAGATGGATGCTTCTCCTGTGTGCCCTCACTGGGAATCGAACCTGGGACTTCCACATGACAGGCTGATGCTCTACCACTGAGAAAAAAATCATAATTTAATAAATAGTAATATTTACCTTTTTGAAAAGCTCATTCACTCTCACTTTCTCCTCTCAAAGTGATAATTGAAGGTTAGTAGAAAAATTAAGAAACCACACTTTGCTGAAAACAGATACATCTGGACTTTTCCAATGGTTTTGCTAAAGTTCTTAAAAACTGAGTTACATTATTTCTATTACAGTGTCTTGATCCATGTCCCTTTCCCCAGAAACACACACACACACACACACACACACACACACACACATGCACACGCACACACACGTACGCACACACACATACACACACATTATTGTTTGAAGTTTGTAGTCCACCAACCATTACCCTAACCCATATTATCACAGGTTGTCTCCAAATATAAAAAATATTTATCCTTCTGCCATAGACAAGTTTCTTTCCTATGCAAAAATAAAATTTTCACTTTTATAGTCTCTCTCATTATGGTACGTTTATCTAAATGGAATTAATATAGTACCTACCACAGGTTTCCTTAGCTGATTGCTTACAAGTTTGTAAATGTTAATATTCAAGGACATTAAAACCAGAATGAAACAAATTAGATCCTTCCAAATAAGAAATATTTTAATGTGTGGTCCCATAAAATAAAATAAACATTCTAAAAAATGAAGTCTATAAACATCAGGAAGATGGATAAGTTGACACCTCATTCTGCATATCTCTGTTTAATAATATTATATTTCATTTCCCGCTCTAAGAAAACAGCCATTACCCAAAGCAGTCACTCGTAAACAGGCCTTGTGAACAGATTGCTTCCTTGCTGGTGGTATGATAATTGAAATAAGTTTTCCAGTCTTTTATGAGAAAATACCAGATGTATAAAATACCTATTAATCAACTCACTCTCTTTTACAAACATAAGTTTCAGAACTGATGGCTATTAAAGAATAGATTCTGCATGAAAAAGAGAATTGTGAGAAATACCAAAGAATTAGCTAAGTGACCCGTCTGTGGGCTCTTTCTGAGTTTCTGTTGATTGCAGGGTATGGCAGCATGATTATCGCACCCTTGTGGCCAGACTTAAAAGCATCAAACCCAGTATTTCTTCACTGGTTATCCTACAGAAAGGAGAACAGAGGAAAGAAAAGTGATTGTCACTGAGTACATGAAACACGTAGTCTGCCATCCAGTTTCGCCTATGATAGTGTACTCTATTCATGGATGTTTCAAAAAAAATTTGCATTTGCCCACCAACTTTTAAAGCTGTAATATCAGAGTCAGCACTTCACAATGCCATTAAATCAAGTTGTTCTAAGTTTCAGCGATAACATCTTTGTACCATACCCCATTTGATCCGTTCAAATACAAATAAGGAAACAATAAAAATTGAAGAAAGAATAAAGGTCATGGGAAGGATGACAGGGGAGCTAGCCTAAAAGAAACATTAACACGACATGAGTTTTCCCTGAAGTACTATTGTATATTTTGGCATTTTTAGCTGAAACTCTCCTGAACTGCTTTCTCCCTCATGCAAGAGATAAAAGGAGTTGAATTCCTAGAGGAAGAAATCAGTAATTTTAGAAAACATTATATTTTCTTTTTCTGTTTGAATTATGCCTTTCAGTATATTCCATTTTCAGTAGTCTCTAGAGCCACGATCACTTGCCTCACTCTGATGTTCTTGATGTTTCCATATTTCATGTTCAGGGCTTTAGTTGATGGGGTCTGCTTTTATACAATCCAGTGTTCTGGATTAAATTGCTGCTTTCTTTTACCCTTTTTCACTTTTGAAAGTCAAGAGGCAGATGATTTTATCTACTCACTTAATTTGCATGTATAGAATTTATGTGAAATATATTTTACAATGTCATCTCAAGCTCAGAAAATAGTTTCTCTCATAGACTTCTCTTTTAGTATTCCTTCTATTCTCTATTCAAATCTGAATATTTAGGGGAAATACCAGGGACCATTTATGAGTCCTGCTCTTCAAGTCACTAAGGCATGGTGTAGCCAAAGCTACAGTTTGGTGATAATTTTCCTTAAACTCTTCTCACATCTTAAATCTTCTCACATTCTTAAATCGATATTCCCTAGAGACTGAGTGATCTTTGTCCTCTTCTGGGACATTCTGCCTTATCTCAATCCCCCAGAAATCGGTTTGCTAGTCAGAATATAGTTCTTCAAACACTTTTTCTCCTCTTTACCAGGCCTAAATTTACTTTTAGTGGGTGGTTATTGGTGATAATCGCCAGGAGTTTAGACCTTGATTTAAAGAGGAAGGTTCCAATAGCAAATCCATGAAGTTCCCCAAAGGCTAAAACTGGATTACTATTCTAAGGACTTTAGAGTTTTTGAGTTGTTCATTGAGATACTCAAGGTCAGGTGAACTTTTTCAACTTGATCAGGTAAAGGTTCACCTATTTTAGGTCAGACTACCTGAAAATGCAATCCAATGTCTCTACTTTAACTTACAGTTTTCTGTGGCTTTATATTTATACATGCAGATACATTCATTGAGTCAAGGAGGGGAAAAATGGGTATATCATAATAGCAAAGGATCTCCAAAAAATGGCCAGTTAAGCTCATGTCTAAATTGCCTTCTAAACGAATTGGATAGCTCTCTCTTCTATATTTGCATGTATCAGTCGTTCTTCTCTGCTATGTCAAATTGAATTGCCTCTGTGGATCTTTCTGCTCCTCACATAGTTTCTTATAATAGAAAGAACCTTGGCTATGAACTTTTTGTCTCACAGCCCATGTTCTAGTCCCAGATCTGACACTCGTTGGTTGAAAATTTTTTTGCCAAGTCATGTTCATCTCCCTAATCCTTTGGTGTTGGAAGAGGCTTTTAAAAATCTCTTGTGGGTAGGAGAAAGGACTATATAGTTTGATAAATTCTTTCTCTCTCAAACAGATGATTCTAATGTTCTTGTCTAAGGAATTTGTGTCCTTCTTACCCAATCCCAAGAACTGAATTAATAAAAATTACTCACTTATTGAAATAATATGATATGTTTTTATTAAAGCCCTTGAGAATCACTGGTACAATGTACAAGGTCTATATACTTTCTGGAAAATAGTATCTTTCTTTTTTTTACAGAGACAGAGAGAGAGTCAGAGAGAGGGATAGATAGGGACAGACAGGAACGGAGAGAGATGAGAAGCATCAATCATTAGTTTTTCATTGCAACACCTTAGTTGTCAATTGATTGCTTTCTCATATGTTCCTTGACCATGGGACTAGAGCAGACCGAGTAACCCCTTGCTCGAGCCAGCAACCTTGGGTCCAAGGTAGTGAGCTTTGCTCAAACAAGGTAAGCCCATGCTCAAGCTGGCGACCTCGGGGTCTTGAACCTGGGTTCTCCTCATCCCAGTCTGATGTTCTATCCACTGTGTCACCTCCTGGTCAGGCTGGAAAATAGAATCTTTTGAAAATGTATATATCTATACATATATATAAATATATGTATGTATATATCTATAGTAAACTTCATCTCCAGAAAAATTCACTTACACACAAAATATTAAAAACATTTTTAAAAGTTCACAGATAGTTGACATCCCCTCCTAAGAGTCTGACCTTATAGTGGTCTATTACAATATACTTGGTTGAAGACTATACTCTCAGGGATCATTTCTATAGTTTGTTACTAGAGAAGTTTCTCTGATCATGTAGTAGAGTACCCGAAACCACGAGGAGGAGTTGAAGTGTTCTCTCCTGAGTGTGAAGCCGGCTCTTGGTGTTGCTTGTGCAACTGCGTTTTATCATTGATGATCGTTCTTCTCTTCCTTTGGGAGAGTAAGAGGGAGAGAACCCAGTCTGAGTGGTAAAAAAAAAAAAAAGTAAAAAAAAAAAAGAAAAGAAAACAATATACTTGGTTGAAAATGCTTCTGTATGATATGAACCCATTACTGAAAGCAATAGTTCTTATTGTCATTCCACCACTATACAGGTAAAAAGGAGAGTTAGAAAACCTCCCAAAACTACACTTATTCACTATAAAAATGCTTAAAGTATTATGCTTTTCAGTATAATTCTGATCTCTTAATGCTTCTCCAATATAAACTATTGTTACCAATTCTAAAATGTGACATCACTGCAGCCTAAGGCTTAACAGCTTTTGTGAAAACCGGTATCCTCAACTGCTGCTATTTGTCTTTTATTTTTTATAGAAGGCTGCAATGAATTAAATGAAAACCTAACCAGAACAGCAATACAGATTACTAACCATAATAGTCAGCTTCAAATGTGTATCCTGGGGTTTAGGATGATGTCATAAACTACTACTGCAAATTTAATAGTATTGTTGCCTGGAAGCTAAGCTATTATAGTATGTTTAATTTCACTAAGATGTAAATTACATACTTCAGCCTAGTGCAGTATTGGCTACTGTCACTTTCAGTTCTTATTTTTGCAGCTCTCAGGCATTGTAATGTTTATGGCTGTTTTGTTTATCTAGAAGCCTGATGCAGCTATCATTTAAAAATATATATATGCACATATATGTGTGTGCATATGTAATATAAAATAATATGTATATTGGTTTATCTCATGCTTTTTCAATTTTTTAATTTCCACTGTGGCTGAAAGCCAAAATTATTCTGAGTAAGAGTAAATGCCCCTGTCTAGCACTACACACACACACACACACACACACACACACACACACACACACACACAGAGTTTTCTTTACATCAAAAAATAAGTTCAGAAAAAGTTATTTTAAGACCACATGTCCTTAATGCCCTGCCCTTTTGGGTAGAGTTAATGTTTTCTTTGCCCTGGCACAGAGATTTTAAAATATAATGTATAAAAATTTGGACTTCTTTTTAGCTTTACATCATTCTTCACATTAAGAAGAAAAAGGTTTAATGATTAAGAGCTTAGACTTGGGAAATGAAAACCAAATCTTCCATGCCTGAATTATGTCTCATACAGTTTATGGAATCACCATATCCTCAATATGTAAAATAGAAATAAACTATATGCCACCTGTAATTTACTGGTCATATAAAGCAAATTTCCTTCCTTTCTCTTTCTTTCTTCTCTCATAGAGATCTTAATAGCACTGGGTATCTTGACAAAGTCACTTAACTCATCCAGAATTTTGTTTTCAATCCATCAAAAAGGATTTTATTAAATCATCTCCAGTTGTTCTTTCATTATGACAACATATGGTTTCTCAATTGAGATAGTAATATATTTTGCATTAGATATTTTGTATATCCAATATATTACCAAGTAAAAGAGAAAGAGAGAGAGAGGGAGTGAGAAAGAGAGAGAGAAAGAGAGATTGAAGAATGCATTGTTATCTTGGAGAGTTGGGGCATAAGCTAGGACAGTGGTCAGCAAACTCATTAGTCAACAGAGCCAAATATCAACAGTGCAACAATTGAAATTTCTTTTGAGAGCCAATTTTTTTAAACTTAAACTATAAAAGTAAAATCAGTTCTTATCAAGGTAGCGCCCTCACATGGTATTTTGGTATTTTGTGGAAGATCCACACTCAAGGGGCCATAGAGCCGCATGTGGCTCGCAAGCCGCAGTTTGCTGACCAGGGAGCTAGGGTAAGAAGCTTGTTTGTTCTGGGGATTATAAATAAAACAGCTTGGTCCTGAAAGGAGACTATAAAAGTCTCACTGTATGAAAAAGTCACAAAAGTTAGACAAAAAGGATTTGGGGATTTATTCTATAAATGGAGAGGCAGCTATGGCCTTCTCTAGACAAAGAAGAGACAAGAACATTGTCAATTTTCACATAGGGAATGGCAATTTGATGGTGTCAATTTATCTATCTCTGGGATTCTTATCATTGATCAGGGTATCGTTATTTCTCCCATTGAGTTTTATAATAGAAAGAACCTTGACTAGGAGACAAGAAATTTGGTTCTACTCCCAGATCTGTCATTCACTGGTTGAAACATTTTGGCAGGTTATTTTCAAGTGAGCTCTTGAGAAAAATGAGAAATTTTTACTAGGTCAATGTTTAGTATTAGATTAAAGGATCATGAAACAAAAAATTCAGAATCATCTACTGGAGGAAAAGAGAAAACAGAAAAACGAAAATGAAAAAAGGTAAGAGCCCAAATACATATGGTATCAAAGAGATGGAAAAGGGAAGAATGGTGATAAGGTAAGTCAGAGGAGGGATACAGTGATTTGGATATATTTTGAGAGTTCTTCAGTAGCATTTGTTCAACCACAGCAACTGAATGCCTTAAGATATTTCCTGTATACTTTCAAAGGCCAGCCAAGAAGAATAAAGTTAGATTTTAGTCTTGGCTTTGTCATTCATTTTCAGAGTAACTCAACATAAATTGCCTGTCTTCTCTTGATCCATTTTTTTTTTCCTCATTGTCAAACAATGAAGATGTTAATTGGGTAAAGTTTGAGATTTCTTCTTAAAGTTCAAGAAAGTTGTGCTTTTGCCTTTGGGGAGACTTTGCACCTGGCAGGAACCTCTTCAAGGCTTTTCAATCCAAAGACAGAAAGAGTAAAGCACATCTTCCTTGAACCTTGCCAAGATACAAAGATCTTTAAAGCAGAGGTTTGACCATTTCTATCTGATTCACGGAGTCAAACAACAAGTTCAAAACAACAAACAAGGTTCGGGTAAGAAAAATGTGCTGTGTTAGGTTTTTTAACTAAAGATCATTAATAGGAAGCTGAAATATTTTTGAGAAACAATTTTACTTTCTGCCTGTAAGGCTGGTGGCCATGGCCATGCAGGTTCACATTGGATTCAGGCAGATGGTAAAGGAACTGTGGAGCTGGAGGATGGTGGGCCATTTTGTTTATTAGAGTCTCGCAATGGTGGACAAGCAAGCAGGCAGGGAAAACCACTTCCCTCTCTCTCTCTCTCTCTCTCTCTCTCTCTCTCAGGACTCACAAGCTAAACAGGCTGGGGAAAACCCTTTCAAGGCAAACAATGGCCCCTCCCGACGTTGGCAGGCAATCGACAATTTGCAATCTGCCTCCCTGAGGGCAAGCACCCACAGCCTTACATAGACTGTACACACATGGCACTGCCCCATGCTCATGCACCCATTAGGCAAAGTGCAAGCCAGCAAAGCTAACACACTGATTTGCCCAACACAACCCAAACCAATGATTTATTATGGAATAAATGTGTATATCTCATTATTCTTATGTTTAACATCTTTAAATATTTATTTAACAAATATTTGAAAGAAATATTACATATGCCAGGACTTGTTCTAGGTACTGGGGATATAATAGTGAACAAAATGGACAAAATTCTGGCCCCTATAGCAATTTTTAAATAGTGGACAATTAGATTACATTTTATAGTCAGCCATTATGTTTACCCTATTACAAAACTTTAACTTGGTGCTAGATTCTCATATTTTACAATATTTGTGTGAATAAAGTCCTTTGAGCTAATTATTCTTACCTTCTCTTATAAATCCAGCAGTGTGATCCAACCATTATAGTTACATGATTGTTTTTAGGACAGAGAGATAGTTGTTAAATGTTATGCACATTCTATTCATTAGAATCACATTGAGGGTTTCCAATACCAGTGAAATGGTTTCCTAAAACTATCTTGGAACATTGTCTGGTCATTAAATACAAATCTTAATCCTTTGGATATACAAAGGTATTTTTATTATCCATACTTCTCCTCAGTTGAGCTATAAGTAGGAGAAAAAAATGAATATTTTCTGGTCAACTTAAAAAGAAAATACTTTTTTAAAAAAATGATTGATACAGGCTAAGTCAGTTCTTGGGATAAGGGGATATAAATTAGCATTAATGAGAACTAAATTTAAATAAAGTCATTAAAATCAAAGCAAACATAGTTTTATTCTTTTTGTACACCTAAAAACTGATTAATGCTCTAGTGGCCTTGAAGTGCAGGCATTCATTGTTTTTCTTTTGTGTATGTTTGCAGACAGCAAAGGCGAGTCTATATTTGACTGGAGCTTGATTTACTAGTGCAGTTGCATTATTTAACTGATTTACAGGAAAGCTCATCGTTCTCACAGAAGCATCAGAAAGAGATCTCTGTCAGAATTTTACAACCCATTTTTTTTAAGTAATGAATATTGTCGAGTAGATATAAAACCACAGTAAATCAGAAATTTTCTAACAACAGCCATGTAAAAAAGTGTGGAACTTTTATACTCAGGAGTATCTGGTTGCTTGAGAGTCGCCAATTGGAGGAATTCAAATCCAAAAATTGTATATATGAACAAAGGATGAAAGGATTAGGAGTGTTCAGGGTTTTACAAGACTGTTATTTAAAAAAAAAAAGAGTGAATTATTTTCAAATGTTTCTATGTCTCTTCCACTGAAATGTAGCCAACAAGAAACATGTGCTTATGTCTCTTAAATCACTTCAAAGGCTTCCAGATGTTCATCATGAATATTAGTGAAACTGACTCCAAAATCCTCTTCATCTTTGGGATTTTTTCCTTTCACTATTCAGAAACATACTATACAAACTGACACATAATTTATGGCAGTAACGAAAGAGAATCTTCCATTAGGGCCATAACTACACGTTAGAAACATATCTATCTACAAGTAATACAGTTAATTATGAATAAAACTATAACTCTTCCTTAGGTAGCTAACCAAAAACACAACAACAACAACAAAAAGAAATAAAAAGGTCTCACTGAAATAAATTTATTTCTAGAATCAGTCTCAAATGTAGCCTAAAACATACTCAGATAACGTAACTACAGAGACATAATAAAAATAGAAAAAAAAATGAAAATACACAGATTTACTTTATCCAAAAAGTTTTGTTTCTTTTTCTTACAGAACTTCTAAAGAAAGGCTGAATGGTGGTCCACCCCACCCACCATCACCAAAAAAATAAAATAACATAAAATAAAATATGCCCATCATAATCTTTGGAACCTACAATTATTACCTAGTTTTGAAAAAGGGTATTTTCAGATATTATGAAAGATCGCGAGACAAGAAAATGATCCTGGACTATTCAGATGAGCCCCAAAATCAATGACAAGTGTCTTTATAAAAAAACACACAAAGGAAAAGGCCATGTGGAGACAGAAGCAGAGATTGGAGTCATGTGGCCATAGACCACTGAAAGCTAGAAAAAGTACAGACCAAACCCTCCCCTAATGCCTTTGTCAGGAGTGTGGTTCTGCTGACACCTTGATTTTGACTTCTGACCTCCAGAACTGTGAAATAATAAATGACTATTGTTGTAAGGCACCGAATTTGTGATGATGGGTTACAGGAGTCCTGGGAAACAAATGCAGCCTCGCTTCAAACAATTACCGAAGCTCAACAAGAGGAGGATCATTCACCGCAGCAAAGAGTACTATCAAAATCTCAAATTTTCATTGAAAATCACTCAAACTAGTCCTTATGCTTTGGCATAAGTCAGAACTCCAACAGACTCTAAACCCAAATGAAATTTCAATTACTCAAATTGAAACTATTTGAGGGGTTTATTAAACGAAAGAAAGAAAGAAGAGTACTGTGGGGAAACAGCTGGCTAGGCTTGTTCACTGGTTTATGGGCTGCAAGCACTTAGCCTGATTGGTGCATGAGCGCGTGGCTGCACCACGTTTGTGTGGCCTATGTAAGGCTATGGGGTGGTGGCACTCAGGGGGACTGCAGATGGTGGATTGCCTGCCCACCACTGTGAGGGACCATTTTGCTGTTTCTTTGCCCTAGAGGCGGTTTCCCCTGCCTGTGTGCTTGTCTGCTTTTGTGAGTCTTTATTAAATGGAATGGCCCAATGCTTTGGGGCTCCGCAATTTCTCTACCATCTGCCCGAATCCAACGTGGATCTGCCTGGGCTCGGCCACCAGCATTACAGGTATGTACTTACATATTTTCAAAAACACATGCAGTTGAACTAAAAAATATGATCTAATAAAATTATGAAATGCTGACTCAGTTGTAACAAATTTTAATGAGTAATTATGTATTAATAAATAGAAGAACATCTTATCAGTAATTCCTAGACTCAGTGCCAGTCACTTAGAACTTTAAAAATGTCAAGTAATAAAGACTTCTATTCTTATCAATGAATAAGTTTATATTAAAAGCCTATAGAAGTAACACTTTAAATCCTTAGGGGGAAAATCATCTGGCATGACCCAGGCTGTCTAAAAATATTTACTCTGGGAGGATGTGCCCTGAATATCAAGATATCAGTATTTATTTCTAATATTAAGATAATGAATTCTGGGCTGTTGCTGCTAGACATTCTCAAATCTCTGTCTTACTGTGGAAATCTCACAATAGTTCCTTTTTAGAAGTTTTATAGTTGCTGTACTTCTTTTCTGTCTCAAAAATCCAATTTTTCTCGATAAGCATCTTTTGCCAATATTCTCCTTTTTGTTTAATGTTCTTACATTTGTTTTCTAAATGATTTCAGATAGATGTCATTTTTCTTTGTAAAAGAGAGAGTTCCCTAAGAGAAATGATGCATCATACAATATTCTAGAGTCCAAATTTAGAGGCAAGCAAAGACTTCCATGGCAAACAACTTCCAGGATAAAAAAAAATAAAAAATTAGCTACAATAAGGGTGAAAAGCATTCTTTAACTGTATAGCAAAGGGCAGGTTTGATTGGGTTTTTGTGACAGCCTTCTGAGTAGAACTTTTTGTTTCATTGAGAAATAAAAGACAGGAAAAGAAAATGGCACCAAGTTGGCCCATAGCATGGCTGAGACTGTAGCAGTATGTTGATCTGACTGATATTCCAAAGGCATTAGAGTATTTCTAGAAAAGCTGCCTCTCAGACTGCTTATTTATTTAAACATTGTATTGAAAATTACTTTATGAGCATTTGAAATGCATAAAGTACATCATTATGCTATTTATTGAGGATATAGGTAAAAAAAAAACAACAAAAAAACAAAAACAAAAAAAAAAACAAACCACACTTCTGACTTCAAAGACTCTCAGCCTGGGTGGAGAGCAAGAAGAAAAATAAACATAGTAATACAGCCTGACAAAAATCAATAATAGTAGACTGTATAAGATACGGTATATGCCCAAAGCAAAATGCATTCAACTATAGTTCAATTCATAGAGAAACAAATCCTTGAACTGGTTCTAAAAAGTTAACAAGTAGCAATTTCCTTTTTTTTTTTTTTTTTTTTTTCTGAAGCTGGAAACGGGGAGAGACAGACAGACTCCCGCATGCGCCTGACCGGGATCCACCCGGCACACCCACCAGGGGAGACGCTCTGCCCCTCCGGGGCATCGCTCTGCCTCGACCAGAGCCACTCTAGCACCTGGGGCACAGGCCAAGGAGCCATCCCCAGCGCCCGGGCCATCTTTGCTCCAATGGAGCCTTGGCTGCAGAAGGGGAAGAGAGAGACAGAGAGGAAGGAGGGGGTGGGGATGGAGAAGCAAATGGGCGCTTCTCCTATGTGCCCTGGCCGGGAATCGAACCCAGGTCCCCCTCACGCCAGGCCGACGCTCTACTGCTGAGCCAGCCGGCCAGGGCCAACAAGTAGCAATTTTCAAAATGAAAGAAGAGAAGGAATTACAAATAGTAGCAACAGCATTTGCAAATGCATATGAAACTTGCTAGCAAGTAGCTGATCATGCCTGGAGATGTGTGACTGTGACAATGATAGAAGGACCAACAGTGCTGGAAAAGTAGGCAGAAGTCATGTCAAAAAAATTCTGTATCCTGGGATTTTTTTTTTCTTTTTTCTAGAGAGTCAGAGAGAGGGATAGATAGGGACAGACAGGAATGGAGAGAGATGAGAAGCATCAATCATCCGTTTTTCGCTGCGACACCTCAGTTGTCCATTGACTGCTCTCTCACATGTGCCCTGACCAGGGGGGCCCTCAGCAGGCTGAGTAACCCCTTGCTCAAGCCAGGGACCTTGGGTCCAAGCTGTTGAGCTTTTTGCTCAAGCCAGATGAGCCCGCCCTCAAGCTAGCGAGCTCGGGGTCTCGAACCTGGGTCCTTCCGCATCCCAGTCCGACACTCTAGCCACTGCGCCACCGCCTGGTCAGGCTGTATCTTGGGAATTTGAACCTCATCCTGTTGGTAACAGAGAGCCACCAGAGGCCCTTTTACATGCTGCTTGATTCATGTGCTTGATTCAGGAAGCCTTTGCAGCAATGCTGAGGAGGGCTTCCTGATGTGGATTGAAAAGGAATCACAACTTTGTAACCTATGATTGACAATACACACCCTAGATTTTTATATCTCCCTGATATAGTGCCCTGCATATTAGCCCCAACCCCAAATCTGGCCTTTAGTTTTTCTGATTCTACATTTTGATTTCTCTTTCAAACACAAATAGTAAAAAGAAGTCTTTGGACATGGTGAGGAAATAGAGAAGATCAATTTTAAGTAAAAGTAATCTTTTAAATGGGTTCATACTTCATGACCAAGAAGATTGATCTCTTTTGTACTTGGTTGAGTTTGTATCCATATGTGATCCAACAATAAATATCAGTGATTTAAATAAATAGATAGGTCATAGACTTTTTTTTTTCTTTTTAATTTCTGAAGCTGGAAATGGGGAGAGACAGTCAGACAGACTCCCGCATGCGCCCGACTGGGATCCACCCAGCACGCCCACCAGGGGCGACGCTCTGCCCACCAGGGGGCGATGCTCTGCCCCTCTGGGGGTCGCTCTGCCGTGACCAGAGCCACTCTAGCGCCTGGGGCAGAGGCCAAGGAGCCATCCCCAGTACCCGGGCCATCTTTGCTCCAATGAAGCCTTGGCTGCGGGAGGGGAAGAGAGAGACAGAGAGGAAGGAGGGGGTGGGGGGTGGAGAAGCAAATGGGCGCTTCTCCTGTGTGCCCTGGCTGGGAATCGAACCAGGGTCCCCCACACGCCAGGCTGACGCTCTACCGCTGAGCCAACCGGCCAGGGCCTCAAAGACTTTTTTATAAGCCTTCAGCAATAAGAATTTGCATTTATTTTATAGCCAATGATATATTTATTGTTGTTGTTACTATTTTTCTTTTGGTTTTGCTGTTTTAAAAGTTTTTATTTTCCTAAATGATAAAATTCCCAAAAGATCAAGAGCTCCTGAGTCAATTGAAGCAACCAGGCATAATTTTCCAACATTCAAATGCAAATCATATGACCAGTTTAGTGCATATTAGAAAGACTTTAAATAAACTCAAGGAAAATGAAAATTGTGTCTTCACCTGCTGTTTAAGGAGACACGGGGTCATAAATGTTAACCTTCGGTCCGTAGGGGGTATTTGTTAAAATCTGGAGAGTTGAGAAACATGGTAATGGTAGAGTGTTAGCATTCCTCATCTGACCTAATTATAACAGCTTGTGGTCAAACTGCCTGAGTTATACCCTCTGAGAGATTTACTGTGCTAAATAAAGTTGGACAGGTATTAGTATTTACATGCAAACAAATCAAGAAACACCTCATAGGTGAGGTGTTCTTGCTCTGGGGTCAGCAAGCTTTATTAGTACATGACGGGTGAAAACAATCCTTCAGAAAAGTGAAAAATATGAAATCACATGTGCACTTGCTTGTGGCCAGTGCCCTAGAGCTTTCTGCAATTGTAAGGATGTCAACTCAGCATTGTGACCATGGATTCAAGAATTTGTTTACACAGATGTTAACAGTGTGCTTGGGATTTCTTCTGAGAGAAGGCAAGCTGCAAGGCAAAATATTGATCATGATAGAAAAGATGTCCCCTAACTGAATTGTAATTATTCAAATAATAGTTAATTTAAAGTGAATCCAAAATATTTGGAGGCTTTTTCCCTCAAAGAGGCTTTTCCACCCAATTTCTTCCTATTTGCCTATTCACTTTCATAAAACATGTTTTAAATTCAAAAGAACTATAATTCAATTACCTGAAACTATTGAACGTTAAGAGAGCATTTGATCTTTTCCTTTGAGGCTGCAGTTTTTCTTTCATTTTAAGAAGGTCTATATAAGGTATGGAGATTCATCCCCTTCAAACAAAATAGCCAACAAAGGTCTATTTGAAGCTGCCTTTTCTGGGACAAAGACAGTGACAGGAGTCCACTATGAATATTTCCTCTATGAAAAATACAGAATTGAAACTTTAAAAGTTGATTCTAAATGTTTAAATCAAGTTTGACAATATAAGGGAGAGAAAAAGACAAAGACAGAAAGAGAGAGGGAGAGAGAGAGAGTGAGATGTAGATCAAGGCACAGAGAGACAAGGAAAGAGAAAGAATGCAAATAAGTTTATGAAGGATAATACACTGACCTTTTTTTTCTCCCTGGACAATATTTTTTCAAAATTGAATTGGTTGTCAACATTTGGAAGTCAGGAGACTTATCCAGAGAAACCTTGTTTTTAGGGTCCCAACATCTGATAACACTGAACCTAGTTTTGTGACACAGTTGGCCAGCCATGCTGAGTGCTTGATAATACTTGGCTTTCTCTCCAGTTAGCCCATCCCCTCCTGAGCTACTTTAGTGGTGTTTACCTGCATGGTCCCTACAGAGATTTGCATTTGTGATAGGTGATGATTACATGACGTGACTTCTCTTCCCTTAGCCATAGCATGCATGCGTCATGGTACACAGGACTATTTTATACTGAATTTATACACAACCTCAGGATCTTTCTTAACACAGAGGACCAGGTAGCCACTAATAATCAGAGATTTTTATAAGAAAAACTCTACTCCGTATCCCTTTTGTAGGACAAAAATAAAATATTAGTAGCATTGACCATCAAATGGCTGTTAACTATTATGTGTTTTTCTCATTGCTTACTATCTGTTTATCTGTGGCCTTAACATTAGAAAAATTACAAGCAACTTGTAACATCATTATTAAAAATATCAATTAAAATGTTATGAAATGCTACTTTAATTCCTTTATTTACTCAACACATTCATTCCTCTATTTACTCAACACATTTATTTAACATATTTACTCAATATCTACTGTGTACTTACAGTATATTGCAAGAGATATAATAGGAAGAAAGAAGAAAAATTCTACCCTCCAAACTACCTTTAATAGGAGATCAAAAGTAGATAATGTAAATAACTGTAAACCAAACCTCAAAAGTAATAGGTGAGATAACAGAGATGAAAATAAAATATATGGAAATGGTCTAATTCAACATGACCATATAGAGTTAGAGCAAAGGCATTTTAGGCAAAAAAATTAGGAACTGAATATAGAAGGAAATAAAAATCATTTTGGTTGATCTAATTATATTGTTAATAAGTATATAAAAGTCCACAAAGGGAATTTTGAAAACACAAAATTTAACAAGTGAAAAATGCAATTTATTGGCTAGTATTATCTATGTTACAATATTTGCAAAGAAAAGGAAAATTGTATTATGAAACTTCCAGAAAAAGCATTGTAAAATAACATGATGTGCAGGGCGGCGGACCTGACTTGGCGGGGTGAACACACAATACAATATACAGATGATGCATTATAGCATTATACACCTGAAACCTATATAATTTTATTAACAATTATCACCCCAATAAATGAAGTAAAAATATCTTAAAAAGCAAAATGTTTTCTATTTTGCCATAGAATAATTTTGCAATTGATAGAAACTTTTAATTGTAGGCTTTCTTATGATGAAATGGTTAAACTTTTAAAAAATTGAACTAGATTTCTATATTAGCTAATTGAATATTGCTTGCCTGAATGAAAATGTTTGTAATGCCCTGGCTGGTTGGCTCAGTGGTAGAGCGTCGGCCTGGCGTGCAGAAGTCCCAGGTTCGATTCCTGGCCAGGGCACATAGGAGAGGCGCCCATCTGCTTCTCCACCCCTCCCCCTCTCCTTCCTCTCTGTCTCTCTCTTCCCCTCCCGCAGCCAGGGCTCCATTGGAGCAAAGATGGCCCGGGCGCTGGGGATGGCTCCTTGGCCTCTGCCCCAGGTGCTAGAGTGGCTCTGGTCACGACAGAGCAATGCCCCAGAAGGGCAGAGCATCTGCCCCCTGGTGGGCAGAGCGTCGCCCCCTGGTGGGCATGCGGGAGTCTGTCCGACTGTCTATCCCCGTTTCCAGCTTCAGAAAAATACAAAAAAAAAAAATGTTTGTAATGATGGTAGAGAGCAGAAGATTCATAGTTCTCTATTACTTGAGTATTCTAATACTTAAGAGTTCTTATTGCATGTAATGCAGGGACAATGGTTGATGTTCTATAAGTTTATTCTTAAGAGTTGAATTTGTACAATTCTACTAAGACATCTTTTCGGTAGTTTAAAGGGCAAGATGAACATAATACTCTTTATATGCTAGAGTTTAATTTTGCAAACTCAACATACAAAAGGGTGTCACCCCATTTATTCTACATAGCAACATTTGTTCCACTGCACAGTAATCTACAGGTAAATGCTAACATTAGTAGAACAATATAGTATTTTTTAAAGTGTGAAATAGAATTTTAAAGAGTGTGAAATAAAAAAGGAGATGCAACTTTGGACAGCTTCATGTTATTTAACATATCACCCATTTTTTGACAGAACACTGATGAAAGAAAAAGAGAGAAGTAATGGCCTGATTATCAGAAATAGAAAGTATTTCTTAGACATTTAAACTTGATATGTGTTATTCTTCTGTAAATAAAATAGAGATAAAAAGTAACAAGAAAAAATATATACAGGGAAAACAAAACAAATCAAATTTGGTTACATATAGAATTATATATATGGCATAGAATATTATTGTTTGGTAATAACTTCAAAAACACTAAGTAATAGATGGAAAGTCATACTATTTAATTATATATTTATGTAATTGTATAATCTGTATATATAAATATACAAAGTAAAATACCTAATTTGTATATATAGTCAAAATTTTGTTAATCTCTTATTCTCCCATCTACTGTATCACTTCCAGGAGTTCGACTTGTAAAACTCCTGGTTATATCAGAAATTCACTTCACAGTCAATAGTATACTCAGGTCAGTCATAAAACAGTGTTAGATTCCTAATTTGACTCTTCCAGCCAAAGAGTTTCAGATACAAAATTAGATAAATTTAACTCCCATGTGGTGAAATGCTTTGTGAAGGAATGCTTTGTCTCTGTGTTTATGTACAACTAATTGATATCTCTCCTGAAACTCTTTTTTTTTCACACTTTTTCTTTTTCCTATATTAGCAGACAGTATAGATATAAGCAAGTCACGAAAACAAGAGAACAGGCCTTTTAACTGTTTTTAAATTGTTAAGATTACCACCTCCTACCTCATTGATAAGAATCAAGGAGATAAGGATTTTCAGTTTCAACTCACCTACTAGATTAAGCAAGTGTGAAATCAGCTATCTGAAGTATTCACATTTGGGTTGAACACTGCAAAGTGATAAAAATCTGTTTGCCTTAGCTCCAAAGATTAATTGTTTGACAGCGGGTTGTATTGAATTAGATTATCAACCAAAAGATGGTAATCTCAGGCTAAATTTCTTAGGTCATAATCTTTTATAAGATAAAAGATACAGATGTGTCCTTCTCAGTACCTTCAGCCAGTTGATCACACATAGCATCTCAGTTAATTATGATATAATGTGTAAAGTAGAAAAGTAGATTGTTATTGCTTAATTTTTTTTTAATTTACATTAAAAGGATAATTTTTAATAAAGTAAATCTCAACAAAGATTCTCGTATTTTCAGGTCATTTAATGCCCTCATTCCCTATCTTAATTTTAAAATGTCTGTAATTTATATATTGAATGTTATTACTAGTGTTTGAATCAAGTATCAATATTCATATAATTTTATAGTTTTGCTCTCATGTCTCATCATGACCCATTCCCATTTCTGTGGTTTCAAGTGACATGTGTAATTTCTCTTTCTTCTAAAGGAGTCAATCAAGACACAATATAAGGATATTAAGATTTTTTCCAACCAAGTTACCTTTGTCTGTCCTAGCATAGTGTTGTTTGCTTTCTAGGAATTGTTTCTTTCAATCGTGTGTAATTTTACTCTGAGACTGAACCCAAGAATTTGCCAACCATTCTGGTAGTCAAAGGGGTCACATTCCTTTTTCACCGTTCTGGCACTGCCAAGAAAGGACCTGACCTAATCTCGGCTAAAAGATGTTGCTTGTTGGGCTTTGAGATTTCATTGGGAGGTGCAATGACAGAAAAATAGACTACAAACTATTTGTCACAGAAGGAGCAGGCTCACTAGACTCTTCTGTGAGCCACTGCCGTTCTTTCTGTTTTCATCTCACATGGTCTCCATCTCCCTTCATTCTCTGAGTCCTCAGTAGCCTAATAGTAAGTAACTTTGATTTGGCTAAAAACAGAGAGACTCTTGCTTAAAATCCAGAACCTTATCAGTTATAGAATTATTTCTTTGCTTTATCTAATGTAGGTAAAAATATTTTTAAAAAATAAAAAGAGAGTGCTTTGGAATAGAATATTATCAGTTTTTTTAAATGCCTATATTTATGCTCTGTCCTGGTAGCTCAGTTGGTTAGAGCATTGTCCCAATATTACTACAGTTGTGGGATCTATTCCTGGTCAGGGCACATACAAGAATCAACCAATGAAGGCAAAAATAAGAGGGACAACAAATCAGTCTCTCTCTGTCTCTCCATTTCCTGCTTTCTAAAAGTCAATCAGTAAATAATTTTTTCTAATTAAAAATTAAAATGCCTATATATAAACTAAAAATATAGCAACAAAATGTGATCTCATCTACTTGTGTAGGATATGAATGTTATAAGAAAACAGAAGATTGAACCCATGCTAACATTTCATTTTTAAGCTTGACCACTGAAATACCACACATATACACATGTATACTATATCTACATATATGTAATATGTGTATATAATTCAATAAGATGTACTTAGAAAGAAAAATTGGTTTAAAATTTTTTCTTGAATTTTATTCCCCTGGGAACTTCTTCAGTAATACTCAGGAAAACATATGATCATTAACTATTTAATTGAATTCAATACTTATGAATATCCAAACTTGAAGAATCAATGTATTCTGTTAATTCAGAGTTTTATGATTAGCATTTATTTAAACAATTGAGAAAACATATAGGCAAACAATACATTAAAATATAGACATGTTTATATATATGTAAAAATTAATTCTGTTATATATTTATGATTTGAGCAGTGCTACATTTGGAAGACCTATTCTCTTCAAGTCACACATAATCATTTGTGCTTTATTCTATTCATTAGAAGCAAGTCCCTAAATTCAGCCCACACTCAAGCCTCCATATCTTGAAGAGAAGTGTGTTAAATAGATTATGGATATAATGTTTTTAAACTACTAGTTACTATAGAAAGTAAAAAAATCAAATCAGTAGGGAGAAGCTAGGTACAGGGAGGCAGTGGGATTTCCGAGCAAGATAAATATAGTAGTTTCAGGCTGGGTACCAGCGTTTTAATATTCATGGCAGAGGAAAAAATAAATGAATAACCACTACTCTTATGTCATTCAAATACTACTACTACTGACGCCACCACATAAAAACCAGGATCTTAGAAAGGTTGTGGCATTATAAAAATAGGAATACAAAAAATTACTCAAGAGCCTGTTAACTATATAACTATATATAAGGAAATTTGCCATATGACTATGGTTGCACTATAGTGGAGTGGTGGGAAGAAGAATGTCTTTGATCAAGTTCTTTTTACCTAATTTTTCTTAAATAGAACAGTAGTTTCCTAATCTACTTTACAGAGGTATTATAAGAGTAAAAGGACATTATTATGGTAAGGCTACTTTTGAAAATCTATCATGCTATACAAATATGGGGTCTAAGAAATGGCTAAGAGGGTCTAAGCTTCTCTGATTGTGAAACTAAGTGCTCCTTTGGTATCTTGGGGTCAAAATTAGATATATTTATTATCTGGGGTTGCTCTCAAACTAGTTGATAGCGGTAGAGTTATTTGATTGTGAAATGTGTCTGTTTTCCACTATGTATTTATTGAGTGTCTAAAATATAATATCCATGTTCAATGAAGGATACACTTACGAACAAGATAAAGAGGTCAAATTCATCATGGAACTTACAGTTCAGTTGTTCTGTATGCCCACCCCATGAGTATGGTTAAAGCACTTATTATCTTCATAGATGAGATAAGTGAGGCTCATTCCAAGAGCTTCACCCAAGATCCAAGATCTAACGACTGCACTGTGAATATAAGGCAAAACCCAGAAACAGTACAATGCTTTCTCTTCTTGGCCAGGCTTTCTCCATTTTTACCTTCCTTTTTATTCAACTACCCCACCTCCATGCGCTCCACTCCCCACTAATTCTCTCTGCTGGGTTTCATCATTCCAATCGATTTAATATCATTTATAATATAAAAGTAAATATATGTGAACCAAAAGCAAACCAAAGTGAGTCTTCTGAGACAACTAGAGATTCCAAAAGAGATACCTATATTAAATAGACAGTTTTTAAGTAAAAGTAAAAATTGTATTAATGCCCTGATCTTTTGTCCAAAGCATAGCTTAGCTCAGAGGCCACTAAACATTTTCTTCCAGACTAGCCCTGTGAAGAGAGAACCAGACCGCCACCTGGGAGATTTCTTTGAAAGTGGCTTCTCATAGCAAAATGGAGCTGTGATATCACAGACACGATTGGCATTCTTTTCCCACTTCAATGGCTGCTCATGTAGAGCAGCCATTAAAATGCAGATAATATCCTAGAAAGCTAATGTCAGTTTGTCTTTAAATATATCTGCTCACAAAAATTAGAGGATGTTTTATTGCTTCATATTCATTTTGAAATATTCCCTAATTTTTGTAGGCAGTATAGATAAATTTTACCCAATTGGCTTATAATTTTCCTGGGTAGGTTAGGATCCTAGAATTTCAGAAGAGGGAATCATAAATTTCCATAGCAGTAAGCCCCGAGGTAAAAGAAAATATCATGTGTGCCTGATGCTGTCTGAGCCGGGGAAGGAGAGACTGTGTTAATGCCCATTTCAAGATAGCAAGCCTGAGTGTGTGCATAAATAGGCCACCACAGTGTGACTTTCCTAAATGCCCAAGGCAATCTGTGTTGTTTGGAATAGATACAATTCAGACTTCCTAGTTCTTTCCTCTCCCTCTCTTCTTCTGATCCATACTCACAGGACAGAATTCTCTATTAAAGTTCCTGCAATCTGTCCTTTCTTTCCATCTTTTTTTCATGAAAATGATTCAAATCTCAGAATCTAGAATTCTTAATTGCTCTATCACCTAGATAGAAAGATGACTTCTCAAAATAAATTTCTGAGCTAGTAATATCTTAATCAGAGCTTGGATGTGTAGGAAGCACCACATTTGGTGCAGGGCACTGATGGCATTGACTGGTGTATGGGGAAGCAGGCCCTGCATGGATAAATCCATGGAATCAAGGAATTAAGTCCTTGCATCCAGGTATTTGCCATGAAGCAACCAGCTTGAGCTGTTTTTCTCCTAGATTGAGAGAATTTTTACTAATCATGTTCAGCCTCTTATATAGTGTCCCTTGAGAGAAAGTCACCATATATTTCTTAGTGGCTGGTCTTTGTTAAAGGCACAAAGGCTAGTCTATAATTTACTTAACCTGGTCAAGTGATTTCCTTCATGACACAGTACCATTCTCTAATGACAATATGTAAATGAATCAGATAAGCTGATCACAGACATAAGAAAGAAGTGAAACCATTTAGGAGAGTTCTAGAAAGCTCCATCTTAGTCTAGCCCCTTCTTTTGCTGTCTAGTGAAAATTTAATAAAACTATGTATTTTACATCAAAAAGATTCATCATACTTATCATGATATTTCTTAGAAAAAAAGACAAGACAGAAAATATTTCCTGTGGATTTGAGTTAACATAGATGTCAATGTACATGTATAACTGATGTACATGAGTTTAACTAATTCAACAAATCAAGTCAGTGTTAAATTAAAAGGCAATCAAAACTAGTTAACAAATTTTAGGAAAGGAATATCTTTTAAAGAATTTTAGTTCATAGCCAATACACAGAGATCAGCAGTTAGCACATGAATTAGCTCTTGATATCAATTCATTTTTGATATCAAAATTTTTGAAGGAATTTTTTATATCAGTTTATTTTGATGGATAATTACCTTAAGAAAGATTGTAGTCATTCCAGAAACTCTTGAGATGAAATGTCATCCTTCCTTTAGAAAATACAGAAAAGTGAGCGTGTACATCGAAAATGTAAGTGCCATATCTATTAAAACAGTTAATTAGATAAGCTAGTATAAACAAGTTGTGTTCAAATCATAATGAAATATAAATAAAATCAGAATTAATGTATGTATTAGTACTTATAAATGAATTAGCTTAAATTCTCTGATTTTTACTCTGAAATAGATTATTGGACATCTGAACCACAGCAGAGATATTTGATTGCCCCCATTTCTAATTTTTCTTTCAAAGTTACAAATACAAACCATACTTAAAAGTCAATGACAGCTAAGTCAGGAGCAGTCCTGAAAAGAAGGTACCAAATGAGGATACATGTTAGAAATATAGTCTGTACATCAAGGGCCACCTACTAAAAACTGAAAATGTCACTCAAAATAGCCTTTTCCTCTTTTCCTCACATATCATGTTCAACAACCATAATGATTTTTTTTCCCTTAAAACTGATTAGAGGCTGGTATCTTTTTTTGATTCCATGACAATTAAGGGTGGGATCCATTTTGGAGTCACTGATTACAGCTCCCACTGTCCCTCCAGCCTCCCACAAACTTCCTCGTCTTTAAGAGGGAGAGCCCTGAAGGACTCTTGAATCCTTTCCAAAACTAATCTTTGAAGTCATTATAGAATGTCCTGGTGTTGTACAGAACCAACACAATCTGCTAATTAGATGAAAAATATACAGTTTAGTAGAAATCAATTTGTTATATGTAATAATTTTGTTGCCTTTTAGAATATGTAAACATGATCATTTGAATACCAAGTATTTATTTCAGTCATGGAGGCACCACGCCAGGTGTATAGAGAGAGGACTGGACATTTAGTGAATAAAAATGAAAAGCTAATGAATATGTAATGTACTTAGCCGAGCTGTTCACCAGAAAGACATCATTTATAATCCCCAGTTCTTCCGTTAATACATAATTATAATTAAACCGTGTGCATCCGATTTGCATTGTCAATGCACTTTGCCTCATAATGTTTTCTTTTTATCCTGTTTTTCACGAGTTCCAAGTTTTTCAATAATACCAATTTTACTTTAGTGGGATTGAGTCAGCTTTCACAGAGAGATGTTCTTTGATAGTAACAGAATTCATAAAATTCTTTTAAAAAATAACTAATGAAGGCATTCTTTAGGCACAGGCTGTTTCATCAGAACGTACCTAGTTTATTTTACAATGGTAGAATTGCCAAGACTTTAGAGAGCATTCTGATTGAGTCATAAATATTCCAAAGGGGTAGATTAATCTGTATGAATTTACAGAACTTTGCTGAAACTGCTATTTAACATTCTAAAGTGTGGAATTCATCTTCTTTCAGCACAAAAGAGCTTCCTATAATAAAGAGTTTTTATACCAGCAGTAAGACAGCTCAGTGGGGTGTGGTTTTCATGAAATAATCACGCTTTTGAAGGATTAGACATTACGCCTTGTGCTGTACCAACCCCTGAAGTATATGATGGCATGTTGATGCCACCTCCCCACATGGCTCTATGGCTCAGTTTTCATTGAGCCCTCTAAAATACCTGCTTCCTTAGAGCTACATTGTAAATAAGCTAGGAGATCTATAACAGTATTAATGCCTTATCACATCACAGTATTCTTTATGGTTCTTAAAAATAAAAATTATTTTAGCTTTTCACTGTAGCCCAGGTGTAAGACAAGCAAACCAAAATATATTTGAATTAAGATAAGTCATGATTTAGCAGCATAGACTGTATATTTGTTGAAGTTTAGTTAATAATTATGCAAGTCATATCATATCAACTATGTTTTTTTTCATGATGCATTCTTTTAGGGTGCCAGCATAAATTTAAATATTGTGCTATGAAATTAATCCAGAATATATACTAACATTAAAATATATCCTTTCAAATTCTTATAAATTATCACAGGAGGAGTATGTCAGTTTTATTTTCTATTCACCTCGAACTATAATCTGAAGAATATTTGTTGATGATTTCAGTAATCTCTTAATGCTAACATTTTAAAGAATGAGAGTAGGGTGTATTTTTTCATTTCTGATTGGCAAAGAAAAATGTATTCTCTTGCATATTTTATTTATTTTAGTGTTTAGGGAAGATATTATGAAAATTATGGTAGGGACCTATAAATGTCAGCCTTAGGAAGGGTTTTGATTTATTAAACACTTTTCTAGGAATGTGCTAAAATATTAAGTTTTGTGGGCATAATCTACATTTTTTGACATTAGGGAGTACATTTTATTTATTTATGTATGTTCTTATTTTCCAAGTTAAGAGGAGGGGAGATAGAAAGACAGACTCCCACATGCACCCTGACCAGGATCCACCCAGCAACCCCCATCTGGGGCCAGTGCTCTGCCAATCTGGGGCCATGTTTGCAACCAAACTATTTTCAGCACCTGAGGTGGAGCACCCAGGCTGACACGCTATAACCAATTGAGGCATGGCTGCAGGAAGGCAAGAAAGAGAGAATGAGAGAGAAGTGGGAGAAGGAGGAGTGGAGAAGCAGATGTTCACTTCTCCTGTGTACCCTGACCCAGAATTGAACCCAGGATATCCACATGCTGTGCTGATGCTCTACCACTGAACCAACCAGCCAGGGCCTGGAATACATTTTTAAAAGTTACTTTTAAATGGTACATAATTGAAAATTCAACTATAAGTAATATCTCATTCTCTGTAAAGTAAAATATATATATATATATTATTTATTTTAAAAATAATACCATTTTGATCATAATGCACTTATAAGAGACAAATAACATGTTTTTAAGTTAGTTAACCAAAATTTTAGTTTATGTCTAAGCTAGGAGGTTTTTCTTTTTAATTTTCTTATCAAGGAAGCTACTGATCAATCGTAGATTAAATTTATAAAATGCTAGGTTTGAAATTCAGTCAACAGATTAATTTTACCTACAATAGCAAACATAATGCCAATTAAATTTCTGACTAAGTTTTATCTATTATTGTTAGAATAAATAATTTTACCAGTTCTAGCTATGGGGAAAGTTCTAGCACAATGGACAAAATTAACTCTTGCTTTTATTGTGAATTGCATAACTGTGGATTTCCAACTCCAATCATTGGGGATGTTGCTAAAGTGCATATTCTGCATCAGTAGAGAGGGTGTAAGATTCTTTGTCTCTAACAAACTTCCAGGTGCCGACAGCATTTCTGGTTGAAGAACATCCTTTGAGTAGCACTGTGCTTGAATCTCATATTATTACTTTGATTTATCTTTATGATTTACATGACAGATATCTTACAGTCTAGGGTTGCTATTGTGGACTGAATTTTGCCCCACTCCAATATTCTATGTTGAAGCCTCAACTCCCAATATGTGTGTATTTGAAGATAGGGCCATTACACAGGTAATTAAGGTTAAATGAGGTCATAAGTGTAAAGCCATGATATATTAAGATTAGTGTCTCATAAGAAGAGAATGACTCTCTCTCTTTTGATGGAGGACACAGTTAGAAGGCGGCTGTCTGCAAGCCAGGAAAAAAGCTCTCTGAACCTGAAAGACTGGCATCTTGATCTTGAAATTCCCAGCCTCTAGAACTGTGCGAAATAAATATTTAAGTCACACAGTCAATGACATTTTGTTATGGGAGCCTGAGCAGATTAATACAGTTATTGGTTTTGCTTTTTGCTTTGTCTTGTTTTGTTTTCTTAACTTCCATATATCACCTGAAGAAGTAAAATGAACCAGATTAGGAAGCCGATATAATCTGAGCAGAAGCAAGTTTTCAACTGTTGCTACAAATTCTAACCAATATCGTGCATCAACACCAAATGGATTGAACATGATGCTCTTACCTTAACAAAGAATGGATTTAATTTTCTTTAGTTACTACATTATACATGTTATCAAGATAAATATTCAAAATGGCTTCCTAAAAGCCAGAGTATGGATTCCAAGCTGATTAGTTAAAGAGTTCCCTGGCCTGATTTGAAAGTGACAGCCTCCACCATGTACTTCTCCCGCCCCACCTTTTGACCAGGGAGAGCCTGTTATCATGGCTCTTCCATCTCTGGGAATATGGAGGGAGCCATCCTGCCTGCTGCCAATGTTAGACTGTACCTACTTCCTATTCCTAGATAAGGTCATCGATCTTCAAGTGTTAGGGAAATAAATCATGGCGCCTCCTCAGAAAAAGCTGGAGGGATCTGTTAATGAACCTGGTTCTAAAAAATAACTTACATCTAAGTCCTTTACATTCTAAACTTTTTAAGGAGTATTTTAAATATGGTTGTTTTATTTATTTATTTTTATTTTTATTTTTTTGAAGAGGGGAGAGTGTAATATTGACTCCTGCATGAGCCTCAACTGGGATCCACCCATCTGGTACCAATGCTTGGAAGAACAGATAGATCTCTCCTCAGCACCTAGTGCCAATGCTCAAACCAATCAAGCCACTGGCTGCGAAAGCGGAAAAGGGAGAGAAGGGAGAGAGGGAGAAGAGAGAGAAGCAGATGGTTGTTTCTCGTGTGTGACCTAACAAGGAATTGAACCTGGGATATCCGCATGACGGGCCAATGCTCTATCCATTGAGAAAACTGACCAGAACCTAATGATGTTATTTATATATGAGTTTATATACCACTTTTAAAAGTTTACATCGAATGAGTGAAAAAATTACAGAATGCACACCCTGTTAAAATAATGAAAACCCTTTCCTTACTCCCAGTCTTGTGCTGGAAATGGGGCCGGTGCCCATTTCCCATGGGGAATTGCAGAACTGGAACATGCAGCTGCACTTGGACTCCATGCCAGGTGCAGAGTTGTTACATCTCTTGGGCTGGAGGGTTGAATTCTGATCTACCTTTCCCCTTCAGGGGAAACTGTGCCTGGTATCCAGCCCTCCTATCAGAAACTTAAGTTCATTATTGATAGAACTTTTACTCTGAATGCATTCAAATGCTTTTCCTTTGCTCAATAGTACATATATTTTGCCTGGTCCAATGTAAACAGGGTTATTCTATAGTGAAAAAAAAATCATTGGAAATAATTTTTTAATTTATCTCTATTACTTCTCCTGAATATCAGCTGAACATCTACCTTAAACTTTAAAGAAATTATTAACTGTGGGCCAAATGTTCAAGGACATGTTTTTGGTATTAGTTCCCTAGTTATCAAGTTCTTTAATTTAATAAACATCAGAAGATTCATTATCATTATGGACTAAATCATCTGTGAAATTTGATATTTATTGAAGGAAACAGTTTCTGAAATGTAATCCTTTCTTTTCCTTTTCAAGCTAGAATAATCTCTGAAAACAAAATAAAATGTACAATGTCGATCTGTACATCTAGAGACTTATTTTGCTAAAAAACTTTTTGGAACAGTATTTTAAAATCTTTAAAAGTTTTTAAATGCCTTATATCAACCCAGGGACTTTTATTGTTAGCAATTCTATCATTTACTATTTTTACTTATAAATATATCTAAATTAAAATCTAAACAGGATAACTACACATGGTTATGCATATATAATATAATGTACTTTAATTGGCATATGAGACATGAAAAGAGATACCCTGTTTAATGGAAAAACTGTGTACCAAAGTAACCCTTCTTTCCCTCTTAGTATTTTCATTTGACAAGGTTTATGCTTTTTATTTTGCTACTTAACGGCTGGGTTACACAAATGAAACACAACTAACTAAAAGGCGTATTTGGCTTCTTGTATTGAGGGTGTGCCAAAACGATGCCCCTGCGAGGTTGCAGTGTTGCCTCTAGAGAATGTGAGGTGGGATTTTCTTACCACCCCCAGCTGTGATTGGCCAGCATTCATGAAAAGTGGAGAAAGCTGTTCTTTGCTTGTTTTTCCAGAACAGAAGACTAATGCTGATAACACCACCACAGACAGAATTCCTGGATTTATGTACAATGCTCACCAGCCTTGCCTGTCCCATTATGCATGTTATCTGAGCACTTAGCATTAGTTTGTTTGACTTAGCAGCCTTCCATACAAGAAGAAAAATACCAATGTCCTTTTGTACCCAAGATTATCAGGCATGCTTATATTGGAAAGATGCTTTATTTGACCTTTCATGTTAGAATGAGACTGAAATATATTGTTACCGAGGAAGAGAAGTGGAGGATTAAATGCAATGATGAGATTTCAAGCTGATGGCCACTACTCTTGTTTTAGAATTGAAACTACTTTTAAAAATGAAGTATGACAGGGAGAAACAAGTTAAACTGAGCATCAAGCAATGTTCAAGGTCCATCTATACCTCACCTGGATCTATGAGTCACAAAGGAATGATTAAAAAAAAATAAGTGAATCAACTGTAACTAAAAGGTGACAAAATTTGACATTTTGAGAGAACTGAGAATACCCAACAGAGCTAGAAAATGAAACAAGCAATGCAATTTTCCAAAGATTCTTTATTTTCTTTAGTTGAAACAATGTAACAAATGTTTATTAAGCTCTTGCTATGTTCCAAGCCTGAAGTTAGGTATTCCATTAAAAAAGGTCTGTATGTTTCATTCCCCCAACCCAGAGGACTCAGATACAGAGAGGATCTGCAAGGAATAACTCCTATAATGGAATGCATTCATTGTAGCAAAATGAAGAGAGAGCTGTTACACCAAGAAATAAGAATAAATTTATGTATTAATTCTGTAATAGACAAAGGAATCAGAAAATTTTCAGAAAGGGATCTGTTTCTGAAGTATTTTATCAGAAAACAAGTAAAGATAGTACAAGCCAAACAAAGGCAAAGAGAAAATTGGCCGTAATGCCAGTGTAGAGTTGTGGTCAGAATGAGGTTTTATAGAGTAAAAGTAGTTTCCAAAAAGGTTATCTCAAGATTGGCTAAGGCTAGATTCTGAGGCACCTTGAACATTTGAATGAGGAGTTTGGTCCTTATTTGGCCCTTGGAAATGAAAGTGTTTAGGAGCGGATAATACACTCAAGTTTGTGTTTTAGAAAAAATAACTGTGCAGATAGCGACCTAACCAGACAGTGGAAAGATCAGAGGTAGCACGCACATTACAATGTGAGTAGATGATGGCCGGGCTCAGGCAATTACTGTGTCACTGAGGAGAATGTAATGAATTTGAGCAGTAGTGAGGGTGTATTCCAAAGATCACTGGTTCATGGTGAAACGCCTTGAAAGGAAATTTGAAAAATTAATACATTTTGGAAATATTGAATTCTATTTTATTTATAGCCCATTTTTATGGAGATATACTTGACATGCAGCATGTTAGTTCTAGGTATATAACATGATGATTTGATATCTGTACATATTGTAAACTGATCATTACAATAAGTCTAGTTAACATCCAATACCATGTATAGTTACAGAGTATGTTTTGTTGTGGTGAGAATTCTAAGATTTAGTCTTTTTTTTTTTCCTTAAGTGAGAAGTGGGGAGGTAGAGAGACAGACTCCCGCATGCACACCAACCAGTATCCAACCAGCAAGCCCCCTATGGGGCAATGCTCTGCCCATCTGGGGCTGCTGTTCTGTTGCTCAGCAACAGAGTTATTAACGCCCAAGGTGGAGGCCATGAAGCCCGGAGTCAATTTGATTCAACTGAGCCATGGCTGCAGAAGGGGAAGAGAGAGATAAAGAGAAGGGAGGGAAGAAGGCATAAAGAAGCAGATGGTCGCTTCTCTTGTGTGCCATGACCAGGAATGGAACCTGGGACATCACACACCAGACGGACACTCTACCACTGAGCCAACCAGCCAGGACAAGATTTACTCTCTTAGCAACTTTCAAATATGCAATATTATATGATTAACTATAGTCACCATGCTGGACACTTCATTCTCATGACTTACTTATTTTATATCTGAAAGTTTGCACTTTTTGATTTTGATCCCCTTCACCCATTTTGCAGACTCTCAGCCCTCTGCTCTGACACCCAACAACCTGTCCTCTGTATCTTTACCCATTCATCTTTTGATAGACACTAAGGTTGTTTCCATAGCTTGACTAGTGCAGACATCTCTTGGAGGCAGTTATTTTATCTCCTTCAAATATATTCCCAGAAGTGGGATTGCTGAATCCTACAGTCATTATATTTTTAATATTTTTTATTTTAAATATTTTTTATTATTATTTATTGAGTAGAGAGTGGAAGGGACAGAGAAAACAAAACAAAACAAAACATTCATTTGCCAGTCTACTTATTTATGTATTCATTGGTTGATTTTTGCATGTCTTGTTTAACTGGGATCTAACCGACAACCTTGGCATATCAGAACAGTGCTCTAACTAACTGAGCTACCCAGCCAGAGCTCTATATTGTCCATATTTTAAGGAACTTTCATAACTGTTTTTCACAGTTGCTCTGCCACTTTGCATTCCCACCAACAGGGCACAAGGCTTCCCTTTTCGCCACAGCCTCACCAACAGTTACTGTTTCTTGTCTTGGGTAATAGCCACTCTAATATCTCATTGTGCTTTTTATTTGCATATTTCTAGTGACTAGTGATGTTAAGCATCTTTTCATGTACCCATTGGCCATTTATATGTCTTCTTTGGAAAAATGTCTATTTAGATTCTCTGCCCATTTTTGATTGAATTGTTTTGGGGTTTGTTTGTTTTTTTGTTTTGTTTTGTTTTTGCTCTTGAGTTGTAGGAATTCCTTATATAATTTGGATACTAACTCCTTATCAGATAAATAATTTGCAAATTTGTCCCATTCAGTAGGTTACTTTTTCCTTTTGTTTTTTTCTTTTTGTTTGTTTGTTTATTTATTGCTTTCTTTTCTCTGCAAAAACATTTTAACCTGATGTAGTCCTACTTGATTTTTTTTCCTTTTGTTGCCTTTGTTCTTTTGCTTTCCAAGCCATAAATCATCTCCAGGAAGTATGTCAAGGAACTTACTGTGTGTGTTTGTTTCTAAAGAGTTTTATGGCTTCAGTTCTTACATTCAAGTCTTCAACTTATTTTGAGTTAACTTCTGCATAAACTATGCTATAAAATACTGGTTCAGTTTTCTTCTTTCATATGTATGTGTCCAGTTTCTTCAACATCATTTATTGAAGAGACTGTCCTTTTTCCATTGTATTACTTGGTTCCTTAGTCATAAATTACTTAATCACATATGCATGGGCTCATTTTGGGGCTCTCTATTTTGTTCCTTTCATCTCTGTGTCTGTTTTTATTCAATATTATACTGCTTTGATAACTATAGCTCTGTAATATAGTTTGAGATCAGGGAGTGTGATGCCTCCAGCTTTGTTATTCTTTCTTAAGATTGCTTTGGCTATTTAAGGTCTTTTTTGGTTATGTACAAATATTAAGACTGTTCTATTTATGTGTACAATGCAAAAATAGAATTTTGGTAGGAATTATATTGACTCTGTAGATTTATTTGGGTAGTATGGACTTTCAAAAATATTTATTCTTCCAAGCCATGATTATAAAATGTCTTTCCATTTTGTTATACCTTCAATTTATTTCATTAATGTTTTAAATTTATGCCTTGGTATTTTATTCTTTCTGATACAATTGTATTTTTTAACTTTTAAAAAATTTTTCCTGATTGATTTTATTGAGAGAGAAAGGGAGAGAGAGACAGAAACATCAAGCTGCTCCTGTACGTGCCCTGACCGGGAATCAAACCAGCAATCTCTAAGCTTTGGGACGATGCTCTAACCAACTGAGCTATCCAGCCAGGGCTATTTGTTTTGTTCTTTGTTTTTGTTTTTACTTTAAAAAAATTTTTTTATTTACTGAGTTTAGTGAGAGAGAAAAGGAGAGAGGGAGTTAATGCAATTGTAAATGGGAATTTAAAAATAATCATTTTTCTTTCTTGTGGTTTGTTATTAGTGGATAGAAATGCAACAAATTTCTGCATATTCACTTTGTATTTTGCAGCTTTACTTAATTCATTTATTACTTCTAACAGTTCATAATTTCTTTGGGCCAGAGGTAGGTGAAGAAGAATACTTTATTTAATGCAAGCAGCTCAATTGTGGTAGAGCTCAGCTCTGAGAGCAGCAGGGCTGTGGAACTGCTGAGCAGCGTCACAGCTCAATCACGAAGCAGCACCGCTGTGAGGGAGCTGTACATGTATAACGTTATCTGTTGTGTTAACACAGCTACAGATTCTACAAAGAAACAGTTGATTATACACACTCTCTACTCTTCTTAATATTTCAGTAAAGAAGAGAGGTTGCTTTATTCTAAAATAGAAGTAAAAATTCAGAAGAAAGTGAAAAGCACAAAACAGAAAAGGAAACACAGCTTCTTTCTAGATCTAAGTCATCAGTCAAGCTAAAGTTTTATTAGAACATCCACAATTTCCACGTTTGCTATTGAGGTTTCTTTCAACCTATGTAATTGTCTTCAGCTTTCTTTGCCATTCACTCTCACCTATTCAAGCCTCACTCTGAATGGGAAAGATGATGGCGGTGTGGTAAATCAGGCTTACTCTTTCTCTGCGGTTCAGTTAGGAAGAGATGAATTAGAACAGCTGGTAGGAAGTTGATTCTACATAGGATTTGAAATCTAAAATTTCTAAACTCAGAATTACATATTTGATTCTAACATTTTCCTGGTAACCATATGAGGTAGATATTAATATTAGCACCATATCACAGAGGAGGAAACTGGTTTTGAGAGAGATAAATGGCTAGGGCTGGTCAACAGGTGGCTGTCTATAGCATTGCCATCACTGTCATAACAGCTACATTTGTTGGAAACTTCTATTTTTCCAAGTAGTGTCCTAAAAGGTTACATGCAAGAGCACATGTAATTTTCACAGCAACTCTGTTAGGGAGGCCCTATTGTAATCTCCACTGAAAAGATAAGTAAAACAAGATGAAGGAGGTTAGTAACTCTCCCAAGTTCACATAGCTAGAAAGAAATGGAATCAGGATTCTAATTCAGGCAGGCTGGCGTCAGAGTACGTATTCTTAACCACTCCACCATGTATTGCCAATACATAATACAGGTAACAGTCAAGGCAGAGGAAAAAATGTCACCTAGAGGTTTGTGGAACTGTACTGTTCCTAACCTAGGAGGGCACACAGTACTTTTCCACTTACTCACCTGTCTCCTCCACCGTACAGATGGCTCCACCAGGGCAGATGCTGCACCATTTTTCTCTGTGATTGTCTGACCCCCTAGCACAAGTCTTGATACATAGGTTTCAAGAAAAGTTCTTGAATGAATCAGTGAATGATTGAATAAAGAAAGCCATGAGCAGCTAAACATGTTAGTTAAAGAGAAGAGTTTTAACTTAATTGTGCTAAATTAACCTCCTGGGTTGTATAAGCCCCTGAGGAGTAGCCTCCTTTATTTCAGCTATCTGCCTCACAGTGCCTCTGCTCCATGTTTAGGTGTCTACTTCCTACAGTAGTGAGGGAAATTTTCCTCATGTTCCCCCAGCCTGCTTAGCCCACTGATGCAGTTAACTTCCCCACCCATTGTAAAGCCTCATGTTTTGTGATATGTTATCATATTTGACTCTTATAGTAACTCTGTGCAGAAGATGGTATTTTTTTATAGGACACAGGAAAGATTGTCAGTAAGTGGCTAAACAGAAAATCCAGTTCTCATGTAGCTTTGTAACTTTGTTGCTCAGTATTAGTATGTAACTACTGTATCACAGATGACGACCTATTATGGGCATGACTCCCACAACTAATAAATTAACATAGACACACATGAAAAAGGCTTTAAACATTTCTCATCAGTGGATGATTTTAGAGGAACTCCCTTCCTTTAAAATGAACCAATTGCACTTATTAATATACAAATGAATCATCAAACAGATTCTGCAATGAAACACTTATTCCCAAATAAAAGTCAAAGTAGTGTGAGTTCAAAAGATAGCAGGCTATAGTGTTTGATAGCACAGATTCTGAACACAGAAGGGCTGGTTTAAATTCTGGTTCTTTCTTTTATTAGTTTGTGGCCTTGGTTAAGCTACCTCTTGGGGCCTTAGTTTCTTCCTCTGTAAACAGTAATGGTACTAGTACATACAAGAGGCTTACTCTGTTAAGTGCCTATAGTCCTAACCACACAGTAAGTATTATGTGAATGTATTTATTAATATTTTTTGCCTATAGTGTATTTTATATAGGACTTTGGAAAAAAAATGACACACTAGATAAAAATACTGGATTTTCTATCTTCTCTCCAAGTTAAAAAAAAATGCACACAAAAGACTGATGGAGAGATCTCACTGACATATTTCACCCTGGTGAAGATGTTAAACGGCCTTATTGAATTTCTTTTCATTAAACAGCTCTAATAAGCTTGATCAGCTTTCCCTCCCCACCCTCCTGCCTTATACAAGTTAAAAAAAATCCTTTTCTCTTAACTGCTTTAACATTTAACAATCATCAACAGAAACTGTTCTATCATGGTGTCTTCTGAGTTAGCGGACTAGAACAAATTCAGCTCGTTTAATCGTATGGCATCAGGCAGTGCTGAAAATGCAATTTGTTGTGAAATTTGTTTTTGCATTTGCTTTTAGAAGCCAAGTGCTCAGCTCTTTCGCAGCTCCACTGGACCTGATCCGGGAAACACACTAGCTGGAGGGCATCTGTAGCGCCGATCACTCAGAGGGCAACCCGACAGCTGTGCTTCTGACAGCTGGAATAGGCCTGATGCTCCTCCACAGACATCTCGGACACCTTTCTTTCTCCTTAGGAAGAGGCAGGCAGCACTTTGTTGCTTTGAGAATGAGAGTTCTTTTATAGTTGCCATTTTGTTCCAGGGCTTGGTAAGGATTGGAGTATGTTTACATAAATCTATTGTTCTGCCAGACATGTGTTACCATTATTCTTTTAAAAATTGGTAAGAAATAAGGGAAGATGAAAGTGTTCCAGGAATGTGACTAGGTCTTTAACAACTAAAAGTATAAATAAGACTACATCTATTTAGAAAGCAAAGCCAAACAAGGGACAGGCTTTGCTATAGAAAAGGGAAAGGAACCCTTTAGAATCTGTTGCAATTTTCCTGCTCCTACATGTCTTATGTAGATACATTGTTTTAATCATAATATATGCTGTGAAGGGAAGAATGATCAGTTCTCCTTCCGTATCCTCTGGTCCAGCCCTTCACTGTCATCTATTTGTCTGGCATGAAAGTGGGACTCTATGCAGGAATATTAGGGACACTGCTGGATGCAAGATATGTGTTTTGTCATGATGTGTCCATGTATTTGAGTACAGAGGGACTAAAATCTCTACCTTCCTGACATGTTTGTAATAAAGACAGCTTACTTCCTCAAATCATTTAGCCCTAATCAATGATGGTCTCCTACAAAACAAGAAAGGAAAACAGCAACATTTGATTTTTTGTGTGTAATTTTAAATTATATTATTTTAATTGTAATTAAAACACAATGCATTCAATTTAAAAGAGTACTTTTAAATACCCGTTCCTGTGTACACAGATTGTGTTTTATGTAAACATTTGTCCATATCTCTGTGTCACAATGGAGAAATCTTCCCTGTTGCCTTCAAAGCAGCAGGTTTGTCAGAGCACCCTGGCCCCTAACCAGGTCTTCGTTAGTGGTACTTAAAGGATTTGCTCTTCTCGGTTAATGAGTTCAGCTGAAGAGATGTAAAGTTAATCCTCTGTAATAAGATCTTCTAGCAGAATCTGAAACACTGAATATAGTAGTTTATTAAACCAACTTGAGGATTTTGAGGGCATTGTTTCATCTTCATTTAATAAATCAAAGTGTAATAATTAAAATTTTAATCAGCATCTCACTCTAAATATGACCTAAAAAGATGGGTTGCAGTCACAGAAGTTAGAACCTATCAAATGAAGGCTAATTCTTCATTTTACAGTGAAAATACAAAGCCATAAAGGTCAAGTGACTTATGTCAAAGCACATGGTATTATTGAAGGAAAGCCAGATCTAACCTGTTCCAATGTTAATTTTACTACACACACTCCAAAAATGCAAAGTAGATGCTATGTCAGAATGTAATGGTTGAAATAGTTTGTCACACAAATACAAGAGCATATACACCAACTGCTTTCTCAGTAGGACTGGTATCCAGTATACTAACTCATATGTGTATTAGTTCCTTAACTGATAGTCAAATCATGCTCATTAAGTCTGTGAGTGGCGTTGGCTATGTTTGTAAAATGCTATCTGAACATGCCACATTTCTTGACCCCTCTTATAATTTTTCTCAATTTTCTGTTGATTGGACATGGAGAGTATTTTTTTAAATGGAATGAGAAAGCAAGAAGTTAACACAAGTATTTGCTTTGATGCTCAATTGATTGCCCCAAGTCCTTTTGCAAGAATATACCACCAATAGATTTAAAATCATAAATTGTAAACAAACAGACAAAATCATGAGGAGGTGCACTAGGAAAGTGTAAAAAGTGGCTGGAAGAAAGTAAGAAGGAATATAAAAACTGTTTCAGCAGACAGTAAAATCACAGAAACGTCGGAGTGGCAGGAAATATTTCATATTTTTCTTAGTCTTTGGCAATAAATTTTTGGCACTTAACTTTAAATAGTTTTTTCTCCTACATATGTGCTAATAGAATATTTTAAATAAGAACATGGGAGTCACCAAATAAATAGAGATAGGTATTTTTTAAAATGCAAACCTCTTTATCCTTCTTAATGGTGGAAATTGCCCTTATCACTTAAAACAGCAAAATAATTATTTGATTTTCAGGCAGAATGCATCTTTGGCACATTTTTTTAATGAAGAATCATAATTAGTTAGTATATTAGAAAGTGAAAATGTGTGCTTCTAAAATTAAAATTGTATGGTTCATTCAACTTGAGAAGGGAGCATCAAACATTAGAAAGAACACATATATTAAAATTCTATAGAACCAGTTTCAAATCCTGCTGGCTGCAACGCTTAAATAGTTGTATAACCCAGAGTAAGATACTTAGCTGCCTAGAAATAAGGTTACATTTTTTTTTTTAGTTTATTTGTTTTAGGGGGGGTAGGGAGGAGCAGGAAACATCAACTCCCATATATGCCTTGACCAGGCAAGCCCAGGGTTTCGAACCAGCGACCTCGGCATTTCAGGTAGAGACTTTATGAACTGTGCCACCACAGGTCAGGCAAAATAAGGTTATTTTTTAAATTAAATAAATATCACCCACTTTCTAGGGCAGTTGTGAGTATTAAATGAGATACTACATGCCAAACACAACAAAGAGCCTTTGGAAATGTTATTATTTTTATTATTCTACAAAATTTGCTACATATAATTATTTAGTATTAAGAATTTAATTGTGACTCTGATACCTTTCAAAAATTATGTAGCTCCAAGACCCTGTAGTTCAACTTTTTAATATTGCTGATTAGAAGACAGACTCAGAGAGTTTAAAGGATTTCTTAGTGCTGATTTTAGAATAACTTTAGGAAGTAATAGCTTATTTAGTTTTATAATTACATAAAATACATAGTTCCAAAGCTAAAAAAATTTTTAAAAACTGGTAAATAAAGGGAACAGATTAAACATTTATCTAACGTATTCTATATGAGTTAAAATAGAAAAATAAGTCTTAATTTCTGTTACTATTCCTCTCTCCCCTTTCTCCTTTACTCTTTCTCCATTAGTAACTGGCAAAGCCTAATGTACAGTTTTTCTCCAAGTTTTATTTTTGTTTTAAATATAGGCAGATAGATACATAGAACCATAGAGCCTGGTATCTTAGATGACCACTGGAACACTCTGGTTGTCTCTCCCTTGCCTTTTTTCACGCAGCCAGGCAGCATGAAGACCGCTTGGCACCGGTGCATGGGGACACTTCTCATCCCTTTCACAATTACAGGGCTCTCCGCTCTGGGCACCGGAGTTTATTCAGCCAATCAATCCCCCACTCATGGACATCTGAATTGTTTCATGTATTTCACTACTCTAAATATTTTTACAATAAATAGCTGGGTGAATATATCATTAGTCATGTTTGCCAGTATATTCTGGGATAGATTTCTAGGATTGGGATTTCTGGGTCAGTGTAGCTAGATGTCACCAAAATTTTTCCCCTGCATTAGCTGTAACGTTTTAAATTCCTACCAGCAATGTAAAAAAGAGCATGTTTGTCCACAAAGTACATTTTCACAAAGCTCACAAACATTGTATATTGTCAATTTTTTGGATTTTTGTTAATACCTTTAGTTTATGTTTTCTCTATTATGAGCAAGATTAAGCATTTTTATATATGGGAAAGAGCCATTTATTTCTGTGAACTGTTTATTTTTCTAACCCTTTTTAAAATAGAGTGATTGATTCCTCCCCCTAATTTTAGGAGGTCTTTATATTTTAGCAAAATAAAATCTATTGACTGACACCTCCCTATTAGTACCGCTGGCTTTGACTTCTATATGGAACCCAAGACTAGCATGTCCAACTAACTATTCCATGTCTCTACGTGGTCGTCTGTTAAGTATTTAAAATTTAAAAAGGTCAAAATGGAATTCCTGATTTTTTTTTTTCATTTTAAGTTTAATCATTTTTTAATTTATTGGGTTGACATGATTTGCTAAACTACACAGGTTTCAAGTGTACAACTCAGTATAACATCATCTACACCAGTGGTCCCCAACCCCCGGGCAGCAGATTGGTACCGGTCCGTGGGCCATTTGGTACCGGTCCGCAGAGAAAGAATAAATAACTTACATTATTTCTGTTTTATTTATATTTAAGTCTGAACGATGTTTTATTTTGTAAAAATGACCAGATTCCCTCTGTTACATTCGTCTAAGACTCACTCTTGACACTTGTCTCGGTCACGTGATACATTTATCTGTCCCACCCTAAAGGCCTGTCTGTGAAAATATTTTCTGACATTAAACCAGTCCGTGGCCCAAAAAAAGGTTGGGGACCACTGCTCTACACATTATGTCATGCCCTCCCCTGCTGATAATACCAGCAAAATCTCTTTTTGCCCCAGTTCCCTGCCTTTTGCCCTCCTCCCCCTGGCTCTAAACCAGGGGTCCCCAAACTACGGCCCAAAAGCCACATGCAGCCCCCTGAGGCCATTTATCCGGCCCCCGCCACATTTCCAGAAGGGGCACCTCTTTCATTGGTGGTCAGTGAGAGGAACACATTGATTATCTCATTAGCCAAAAGCAGGCCCATAGTTCCCATTGAAATATACTGGTCAGTTTGTTGATTTAAATTTACTTGCTCTTTATTTTAAATATTGTATTTGTTCCCGTTTTGTTTTTTTACTTTACAATAAGATATGTGCAGTGTGCATAGGGGTTTGATCATAGTTTTTTTTATAGTCCGGCCCTCCAACGGTCTGAGAGACAGTGAACTGGCCCCCTGTGTGAGAAGTTTGGGGACCCCTGCTCTAAACCCTTTTCCCTCAGGTTATTGCCACTCTATTGTCTGTATCTATTTGTTATGTATATATGGTTTTTGGCTAATCCCGTCACCTTCTTTGATCTAGTCCCCTCTTATACCTTCCCTCTGATAGCTGTCCCTCTGTTCCTTGTGTCCAGGCCTGTTTCTATTTTTATTGTGTTTCAATGTTCCCTTGTGAGCACAGTTATAATATGACCCCACTTACTTTTAGAAGAACACTGGCTACCATGTAAAGACTATACTGGGGTAGAGGTAGGGAGAGAAAAGAAATATCAGCTAGGAGAGAGTGCTGTAAGCATGCATGTGAGAGAGGATAGCTCAGCTCAGAACTGAAGCAATGGGTTCGAAGAGAAGTGGTAAGATTTTGGTTATATTTAGAACCAATAGGAACTGGTGATGGAGCTAATGTGCTAACTGAAAAAAGAGGAGAGTCAGGGATGACTCTAGGTTTGTGGCCTGAAAAATCTAAAATGTTGAAGCTACTGTCACCAAGTGGGGGTCATCTAAAGGGAATCTTAGTATGTGGTGAGAGATCAGCTGCTGGCTTTCTGTGACATTGGATATAACATGAGCATTAAGATTCACTTCCTGAACAGTCACCTTGATAAGTTTCCCAAAAATCTTGGAGCTGTTAGTGATGAGCAGGCTACTGCTGGAGCATCAAACGAGATTGTCCTCAACAAGTACACAAATGCAAGAGCTACAAACGCAAAATTTTGCCAGAATAGAATTTAAATAAGTTTTGCACAAATTTTATGATTAAAATAAGTGTTTTAATATGTTCTATTTCAAAATTGTAGATAAATTCTGATGCAATCATATGTTTAGTGTATTAGTGTATTTACTGCATTATATAAATTATTATATTTTCACAAAGATGATGCCCAAGAAGACATTCTACCTCATTATGTTAAACTAAATGTTGAAAATTTTACAAGATGAAAACTTAGAATCTTGAATTGCAAAAAAACCTGTAGCTTACAGAGAAAAACTAATGTCAGATTTGAGATCAGCACACTTGAATTAGGTAAGAACAAGTGTTTTTGTGGATGCAACAAAAATTTTATTCCCCAGTATAATAAAGGTCTTAAAGTGTACTGTTGGTATTAAGAAATCTCTGGTTCGTGTCATCTTGGACAATTCAAAGATAAGAAAAATCTCTTAATGATGCTTTGTTTTATAAGTTTCTATGGAATAATAATTTATGAGAATCTGAATCTTGCAATACTTTATAGGCATATTTACTATTATTATAAGTAATTGAGCATGCATTCTGAGCAAGGCATTGCCAAGTATTTAGAATTAAACACACATGACCTCTACCTATCCAGAATAAGAAATGGAGGTGAGTGCAAAGTCCAGTGTAAACTGGTAAAGTGCCTAGTTCATGTTTACTGTATTTTGTGATTATATGAAAGGCACTGGTTTGACTTGTGTGAATTAAATATGTTTATTTAATATTCAAACATGAATACAAAACTTGATTGGAATTCACGGGGAAACAACAACAATTCTTCCTACCTGCTGTTTCTTTGTTAAAGAAAATTCAAACTCAATTCAAAAAGATACTCTTTTCTCTTTAATAAGTGATTTATAATTTTGCTGGTTCTAATTTACTGTAAGCAAAGCATTAGATTAGTAATGTGTTTAATATGAGTTATTAAGTTCCCATTAGACTAAATTAGCACCCCTAGAGATCTACAAAACTACTCTGAATTAATTTGCATTCTTCAGTAGACACATTCTTCACCTTTTCTTAAATGCCACAGATACTTTAGGATGTATGCTCTTCTAAGAACAATAAGTCATCTTAGGAAATCTGAAGTCCCCAGTTTCAAATTTTGTTTTGCAATAATAATAATATTTTAGAAATGGCTCTTGAAAGTTCCTTTTGGTTGTTTTATGTATTAGCACAGCTTCCAGGTCATTGTATCCCAGGCTGTTTCACTAAGCAATAACAGAGCCAGAACCTTATAGACTATTTGGATTTCTCCAACTCCATTCAAAGCCATCAATATAAAACCAACTTCTAATGGACTGATTTAATATTTTGTTCTAAATATCTTACATAAACATACATAACATAATATGTCATCTGTGAATCTTACTGAAATTGGGTCAGAGCTCTGTAGGGCTTCCCTACTCTGCCAGGGTCTTGCCAGTGTTATCCATGGAACTGGAGACTGCACTGATGCTTAGAGGGGAGGAAGTTTTTTATTTTATTTATTTATTTATTTATTTGTATTTTTCTGAAGCTGGAAACGGGGAGGCAGTCAGACAGACTCCCGCATGTGCCTGACCAGGATCCACCTGGCACGCCCACCAGGGGGCGATGCTCTGCCCATCCGGGGCGTCGCTCTGTCGCGACCAGAGCCACTCTAGTGCCTGAGGCAGAGGCCAAGGAGCCATCCCCAGCGCCCGGGCCATCTTTTGCTCCAATGGAGCCTCGGCTGCGGGAGGGGAAGAAAGAGACAGAGAGGAAGGAGAGGGGGAGGGGTGGAGAAGCAGATGGGTGCCTCTCCTGTGTGCCCTGGCCGGGAATCAAACCCGGGACTTCCGCACGCCAGGCCGACGCTCTACCACTGAGCCAACCGGCCAGGGCCGGGAGGAAGTTTTTTAAAGTAACGGAACTAGGCTTTGTCAAAAATAAATTAATTAAACTAGCTGAATCCATCTTCTTAACAGCAGATCAGGATTGTTAGTACATGTACAGACTTGATTTTGTGGTAATAATGAAGAAAACTCCAAAGAAGAATGAAAAAATCCAATAACTGAATATAGAGGCATGTTTGCAATGAAAATTGTGATCACTGGAAGCAACAGTCATATTAACTAATGAAACAGGGCCTTTGCATATTTACTAACCACATTTCTGCAAAGCAGATTTAGCAACCCAATTCTCCAAAGCTAACCACGGTATCAGGCTGGATTAGGAATGAAAAGTCCCTATTCTTGAACTCACATGATGAACTCACATCTGTTCCCCAGTGTACAGCATTACTTTTAGCAGTAATGCAACCAGTATTAGTCTGAGTTGACCCAGAAAGACACTGGATCAATCAGGGCAACAACCTCCTTGTTCTCAATTTAATCTGATCCCCAAATCAGAAACATATCGTCCCTGTCTTTATCCACATGTAAATACTAAGAGTTTAGTGAGCGGAGGATGCCAGGTTCTATGGTTTCAGTTTCTTTTTCTTCCAATCTGTCTTACACTGTACTGCCAAGTTAATATTTCTAAAGCACCACTTTGAGAAAGTCATTTTTCTTCATAACAATTTCAATATTTTAAACACCTCTTCTTTGTTTTAAAGCATGTATTATTTGTCCAAGTTTATAAAAATTACTTGCTGGATGCATCAGAAACTGCAACATATGTAAAAAAGAAAATTTAAAAATCCACACGATTTGCAGGGACATATACCTGAGGCAGAGATGGAGATAATGGACTATAGGGAGGAAGATCTTGGGGACAGGAAGAATGCTTGGAAGGCATTCACAGCAGCCCAGGAAAAATGTAATAATCTGAGCTGTAACAGTCAGATTGGGGAGGGGAGGAGTGGATTAAAATGATATTGAATAGACTGAAATAACGACTTATAGAGGGATAGGAAGAAATATTTTCAAGTTTCCTAATTTGAGAGAGTTGACAGACAATGATGTGAAAAACAGAAATACTGTGATTACTGTGGGATGAATGGTAAAGCATAATGGGAAGTGCATGGCTTTCAATGGGTGGGATTTTTAGAATGGAATCAAATCCAAGGTTTACTGTATACCAGTGGTTTGACCTTGACTGCATGACCTAGCCTCTCTGAGTTTCAGATAAAAGGGGGGAGTATATCTGACTTTTCAGTTTTTTTGAAGATTTATCTTGATAAAATATCTAAAGTATACTTTAGTATACTTGGTATTTGCTCAAAATATCATGGCTATTGATATGATTATTGTTTCTAGATTGAGATGACCAAAGTAGAACACTGATAAGCAGCTGTCAGACACAGCTTGAAATGTCTTCTACTTAATATGGAAGATGTCCAGAAGGAAATGGCAAACTTTTAAATATATAGGGCCATTAAAAGGAAGTACGTAGTTCATTTCTAACCAGCTTGCAAGGAGACTTTTGACTAATCTGGAGAAAGATAAGAGGGCAACAGGTCTGACAAGATTCATGTTGTAGTCGAGTACGAAGAGTGAAAAGATTCTATGAATATAAATTACTATTGCTAGGAAATTGTCCAGGATTTTCTAACCCTGGTCAAATAATGACAGGTTCTTTATATCTGCATGTCTTACTCAATACAACAAAGTCCCTCCAAATGGCATCTCATGCGTGATGCTTTTTCTAATCAAGTAAAAAACCACACACTTCTTACGCCAGAATTTGCCAAATATTTGTGTGCATCTCTCTTAGTACATTCAATACATTCTGCTTTTACAATTATAAGGGTTTCAGAGTCAAAAAAGTTCTTGAGCCTGACCAAGTGGTGGCACAGTGGCTAGAGCATTTACCTGGGACACTGAGGACCCAGGTTCAAAACCCTGCGATCCCTGGCTTGAGCGCAGGCTGACCAGCTTGAGTGCTGTTTGCATCCTTGAGTGTGGGATCACAGACTTGACCTGTGGTCACTGACTTGAAGCCTGAGGTTGCTGGCTTGAGCAAGGGTTCACTGGCTCAGCTGGAGCCCCAGGGGCAAGTCATCTATGAGAAAGCAATCAGTGAAAAAGTAAGGTGTCACAACAAAGAACTGATGCTTATCTCTCTCCCTTTCTATCTCACCTTGTCTGTGTCTGTCTCTCTCTCTCTCTCTTGCTCACTAAAAAAAAATGTCCTTGAGAGTAAAGACCATGCCTCATTCTAGCCTTTTTGCTGTGTGCCACAGCTCCTGGTTCTGTTTTCTACACAGTCATTTGTGAGTAAGCAGTTAGTGACTATCACTAAAATAATTTAATGACTGTACTATGATTATCACCTCAAAATTGGTCCCTTATCTCAATTATTCAGTTTATGTATATTACATTAATCAGAATTATTGTGTATAGTATTTTTTAATTAATAAAACATTATTTTAACCCATTGGCTCAGTGGTAGACCATTTGTCTGACACGTGGATATCTTGGTTCAATTCCTGGTCAGGGTACACAGGAAAAGCAACCATGTGCTTTTCTACCCCTTCCCCTACCCACTGTCTCTATCTCTCTCTTTCTCTCTCTCTTTCTTCCTCTCCCACATAGGGCTCAAATGGTTCAGGCAAAGTTGGCCCCAGGCACTGAGGATGGTTCTATGGCCTCACCTCAGGTGCCAAAATAGCTTGATTGCCAAGCAGTGGTCAAGATGGGCATGCATTGCCTTGTAGGGGGCTTGCCTGATGGATACCACTTGGGGTGCATATGGGAGTCTGTCTCTGCCTCCTCATCTCTCACTTAATAAAAACAAAACAAAGAAATAAAACTTTATTTTCACCTTTATTAAAAAGTGATTCATTCCATTTTTTCATGTTTACTGTATTGATTGTAGAGATAGAGAGAGGAAGGGAGAGAAGGAAAACAGAAAGGAACATCAGTCTGTTCCTGTTTGTGCACTGACCTGAGATCAGACTGGCGCCTTCTGAGCTTTGGAATGATGCTCTAACCCACTGAGCTATCCTACCAGGGCACATTATTTTCACCTTTTAAATGCATTGCTAACTTTGTAAGACTTATTAATAAATTATTTTTATTAGAAGATATATTATTTAAAATCTCTTAGAATAAGTTTGATGTTTGGGCCTAATCATAATCCTATAATAACAAATCAATGTATCAATGTTTTAGGAGCGGTTGTTTTTGTTTCTTTGTTTCTTTTTTTTTTTTTTAGATTCATTTTAGAGAGAGGAAAGGGAGAAGGAAGGGGGGAGGAGCAGGAAGCATTAACTCCCATATATGCTTGACTATGCAAGCCCAGGGTTTTGAACAGGCGTCCTCACTATTCCAGGTTGATGCTTTATCCACTGTACTACCACAGGTCAGGCTGCTGTTTTTTAATCACAAATTCTTCAATATTGTACTCTATTCACCATGGGATTTTCTATTCTATTATGACTTACAAACAAACTAATATTTATATTGTTCTTTAAACAATTGAACAAAATTAATTGAAATCAATAGAATTATTGATTTGAAAATTTGCTACACCTTTACCAAATATTCATTGCCTAACCAAACATCTTTCACATTTTTCCTTTATATGATAGAAATAAAAAGGATATAGACATGAAAATGCAGACACGAGTTTGTTTCCATTTCCTATCTTCCTGTTTCCTTCACTCAGCTCAACATTGCTTTTTATGCCCCATTTTCAACACTTAGTTTAATTTTCTTCTTGCTCCTGATGTGTGTATTAGAATCTGACAATTTTATATGTTCTTTACAATAAAAGAGAAGAATGCTTTTCTGAAGATGTCATTGTTCAGAGTTAAATAAGCCACTTTTACTAGGAGAATTTTCTAATATTTATTTAGAGGGTTCTATTTTTTTCTATATGACTTGAAAATAGTTCTGCTATTCTAACCCTTCAATGAAAGCATGTTTAGCACACAATTTGAGATATTTGCAGCATACACTGTTCATATAATAAAAGATTACCTTTTTAATAATAGCTTCTTTTGAATTAGGCAAGAATTTCTATAATAGGAAATCCACATGGGAAAATGTAGCCAATGATGGTTTTGTGTAGGCTTTAACAATTTCTTTGTTCTGAAGGGTTTTGCATCTTGGGTTAGAAATATAAAGGAACTGCCACTCCTATCTAGTCATTATTTCATTTAATGCAAAAGCATTGATAATTATCCAGGGTATATCTTGATACCTTTTAAATAATTCATTTTTAGCAGACCTCTACCAACTGTGGATATCTGCCATAAAGATTTACAATTGCTTTACTCAGTAGTATAATGGAAAAGCTTATGAAATCTGTGACCAGAGTCTTGTTTGGAAAGCTGTGTTACCATAGGCAAGTTGCTTCACTCTCTGAGCCTTTGATTCACTTATCTGTAAAGTGAGAAGGTTGTAAACTTAAATAAGATTGCATGTATAAAACACCAACTAGTGTCTTGCCCATAAATGAACCAAACAAGTATAAGTTGGCTTCAATCACAGACATCTACTGCCTGCTTGATCCAGATGAAGAGGGTAGTGCTCCTTTTGGAAATGTAAGAAGAGGCAACAAATGAAGTCAATCACATTCCCAATGGATTAAGTGATAAGGAAACAATTTTTCCTGAATAACAAAATATCCAGGGAACAGAAAGTCTCCCTATTTTGGATATCAGGGTTTCTGCTCAAATTCTCTGTGATTCCTTCCTCCCATCTTTCTTCTCCTATTGAAGTTTTTGGCCAAACTACTATCCTCAGAGTCACAAGATGGAGTAAGGAAAATGCATTTTTTTTTCCTCACACAGTGGTAGTTAAACTGCCCCTCAACCATGACTTATTAGTCTACCTCTTTGATCTACTTAGGACATCAGATCTTGTGGCCACCCCTGGACCAATAATAAACAGAGTTACAGTTTACAACCAGAAACTGTGGTTCAAAGACTTGCTAGACCAACTGTTAAGAAAGAAAAGTGGGATCAGAAAGCAAGTTTTCTTATGTCAAATCCAGTGATCCCAGGAGGACCATACAATTTTATCACTAGGATTGAAATTAGGTAGGTATTTAGATATATAGATACATAAATGGATAGATGGATGGATGGATGGATGGAAGGATGGATGGGTAGATGGTTGTAGATGATAGGTAGATATGTATATCTATAAGTATATGCATATTTTGTATATAAATTACTTTTGCATTAATTTTAATAAATTAATTTTTGAGACTTTAAGTTACATTTGATTTGCTTTACCTTTTCTTGAGAAGTTGATGTATATAGCTTAAATGTTCTGCAATTCTTTAGTCTTGGCATATTTCTGAAATATTTTTTCAAAAGCTATTTAACTCATTTATAGTCACCTTTCCAACAGAGTGATCTGTGTTTAACCATTTTCTAGATTAAGTTGATCTGAGTCTTATTTATGATGCTTTTGTTAATTCTCAGCATTTATATTATACTTACTTCTAGTCTTCTTGTCTTCATTCCTCTCATTGATGCTTTGTAGCAGCAAAACACTACAGATGAATTCCACCAGCATGCATGCATTTTGCCATCTCTGAGTTTTCTGGATGGGGATTTAGATACATGCCATACAGGAATGGCAATCAGATTAGTGATTTTAATTAAGTTAATAGATATTTTTCACAATGAAATTTTGTATTAGATCCCTAAATAAGGGAATGTGTTTAAAGGTCTTTCATTTTTTCTAAAATCAATCCCTGTCCCAGCAGTAATACCAGCACAACACACAGAGCCCTTCCTTGAGAAAGCAACTTAGTTTTATATATACTGTGAAGTACTCTAGATCCAAAAAACAATTATCACCCTGCTCTTTTTCTTCTTACCTGTAGTATGTTTTATTCTGCATGCATAAAAGAAGCCCTTCAGGTTTAACCAACTTTCAATCTATGCCTTCTAGATAACATTTGACCTGCTGCCCAACACATACCTTTGTTGCTACACAAATAATGAATCATAAATTATATCCTCCTTCCATGGCTGAGAAGTTTTATAACAGGCATCCCCAAACTACAGCCCCCACGGGCTGCATGTGACCCCCTAAGGGCATTTATCCGGCCCCCCACCACACTTCCGGAAAGGGCACCTCTTTCATTGGTGGTCAGTGAGAGGAGCACTGTATGTGGTGGCCCTCCAATGGTCTGAGGGACAGTGAACTGGCCCCCTGTGTAAAAAGTTTGGGGACCCCTGTTTTATAAAATATACCCAAGATATGATGAATTTGGAAGCCAGAAGTTTGACTTTAGAATCAAAGGCAGACCTCCTGTAAAAGAATGCAGATAGGAATCAATTAAACTCTACCTCCACTTGTTTGAAGCTAAACTGTGACCATCTATTCAGAGAGGCAAATCAGATCCTTTCCATTAAGATAAGACTGATTCTGGACACTCATTGCCCAATAGTATCATAAGGTTTCTATTCAGTTTATTTTTCTTTTAGAAGATGCAGAAATTTGAGACTAGGTTAAAACAAACCCCACATGTTTGCATTTGGGTTTATTTCCCTCAGTAACTCTATCACATTGAAGTACAAAATCTTAGGCATTCCAAGTTGAGTCACCAAACATATTTATGGAGAAAAAATCAGCTACAATTCTCAAGACTGACTATATTTGGAGCAAGAGAAAACTAAAATGGTATATTTTCTCATCTCATGTGTATACCAACAGCTTTGTCTACCTTTAAAGATCTTTAACATATAAGTGGTTTTATCTTTACTAAATAAATAAAAGAAAGAAATATTATTAAAAAATAATTTAAACCTGTTTGACAAATGTTACAAAATACCTCACATGAGAGCTAATTTCAAGTGAAATTTTATATGACTTCTCAGGGTAAGGTAGAAAAATTAACAAAATTTCATTTTAAATTTGCTGTGGTTTTGTGGTATGTATATTTCATCCAGTTAATTGCATGTGTGTATTTATGATGTGAAAATCACCCACTGAAAATGATAAAAGAATAAAGAAATATAAGCCCTTGACAGGTAGTTTAGTTGTTTGGAGCATCGTCCCAACATATCATGGTTGCAGGTATGATCCCTGGTCAGGGCGCAATAAGAATCAACAAATGAATGCATAAATAAGTAGAACAACAACTCAGTCTCTCTCTCTCTCTCTCTCTCTCTCTCTCTCCCTTTCTCTCTCTCTCTAAATCAATCAATTAAACCTGAATATTAAAAAAGAAATACAATCTTTCTAGACTGAGTCATGAAGAAGTGGAAAATCTAAATAAACACGTAAGCAGGGAGAAAACAGAAACAACTATAAAAAACCTACCCCCAAAAAAAGTCCAGGACCAAATGGCTACACTGGTTTGGTAATGAATTCTACCAAACATTCAAAGAAGATTTGATACCTATTCTTCTCAAAATCATCCAAAAAATAGAAGAAGCAATACTCCTCAACACATTTTATGAAGCCACCAACCCTCATACCAAAACCAGACAAGGACAGTACACACACACACACACAGAAAAAAAAAATATAAACCAATATCTCTAATGAATACAGATGCAAAAATCCTAAGCAAAATACTAGCAAATCAAATATAACACATTAAAAATATAATACATCATGATCAAGTAGAATTCATTCCAGGAACTCAAGGATAGTTCAACATACAGAAATAGATCAACATAATGCACCACATCAACAAAACAAAGAACAAAAATTATATGATCCTATCAATAGATACAGAAAAGTCATTCAATAAGATATAACATACCCTTTATGGTTAAAACACTCAGTAAAATGGGTATAGAATGAAAGTCCCTTAGCATAACAAAAGCCATATATAACAAATCATCAACCAATATCACACTAAATGATGAAAAATTGGATGCTTTTCCTGCAAAATCAGGATCAAGACAAGGCTATTTCTCTCTCCACTTTTATTCAACATAGTTCTGGATGTTTTAGACAGAGTGACTAGGCAAGAGAAAGAAATAAAAGTCATCCATATCAGCAAGGAAGAAATAAAAGTGTCACTTTTTTCAGATGACATGATCTTTTATATAGAAAACACAAAAGACTCTACCCAAAAACTGTTAGAAACAATAAACTAATACAGTAAAGTTGCAGGATAAAAAATCAGTATACTAAAGTCTATTGCTTTTCTATATGCCAATGATAAAACTTTAGAAAATGAACTCAAAAACACAATTCCTTTTACAATTGCAACAACAACAAAAATACCTATAAATAAACTTAACAAAGGATGTGAGGACCTATATACTGAAAAATACAAAACATTATTGAAAGAAATTAAAAAAGATACAATGAAATGAAAAAATACTCCATGATCACAGATAAAATCAACATAGTTGAAAACGTCCCTACTACCCAAAGCAATGTACAAATTTAATACAATCCCTATCAAAATCCCAATATTACTTTTTAAAGAAATAGAACAAAAAATTACCAGATTTGTATGGAACCATAAAAAACTCCAAATAGACAAAGCTCTCCTGAAGAAAAAGAATGGAGCTGGAGGTATCACACTACCTGACTTCAACTTATACTACAAAGCCATGATGATCAAAACAACATGATATTGGCATACAGACAGACATGCAGACCAATGGAGCAGAATCAAGAACCCAGAAATAAAACCACATATATATGCATAAATCATCTTTGACAAAAAAGCCAAAACCACACAATGGGGAAAAGAAAGCCTCTTCAATGAATAGTGCTGGGGAAATTGGAAAGCCACATGCAAAAAAATGAAATTTGACTACAGTTTGTCCCCCTGCAAAAAAATCAATTCAAAATGTGTCAAATACCTAAATATAAGATCTCAAAAATAAATTACAGGCCCTGGCAGGTTGGCTCAGCGGTAGAGCATCAGCCTGGCGTGCAGAAGTCCTGGGTTTGATTCCTGGCCAGGGCACACAGGAGAGGCACCCATTTGCTTCTCCACCCCTCCCCCTCTCCTTCTTCTCTGTCTTTCTCTTCCCCTCCCACAGCTGAGGCTCCATTGGAGCAAAGATGGCCCGGGCGCTGGGGATGGCTCTGTGGCCTCTGCCTCAGGAGCTAGAATGGCTCTGGACACAACAGAGCGACGCCCCAGAAGGGCAAAGCATCGCCCCCTGGTGGGCATGCCGGGTGGATCCCAGTCGGGCGCATGCGGGAGTCTGTCTGACTGCCTCCCCGTTTCCAGCTTCGGAAAAATGAAAAAAAAATTAAATTAAATTAAATTAAAAATAAATAAATAAATAAATTACATAGGAGAAAACATAGTTACTAAACTGTGGACTTTAGGTATAGAGAAATTTTATAAATTTGATCCCAAAGGCAAGGGAAATAAAGATAAAAATAAATGAATAAGACTATATCAAACTAAAAAGCTTCTGCACAGCGAAAGAAATGGACAACAAAAGAAAAAGGCAGCCAACTAAATAGGAGATAATATTTACAAGCAATAGCTCTGATAAGGGGTTAATATCCAAAATATATAAAGAACTCACAAAGCTCAGCAACAAACAAGGAAACAATCCAATTAAAAAATGAGGAGAGGAACTGAACAGACACTTTTCCCAGGAAACATACAAATAGCCAACAGATATTTAAGAAAATGCTCATCTTCACTAGCTATTAGAGATATGCAAATTATACCTACAATGAGATACCACCTCAAGCTGTTAGATTGGCTATTATCAACAAGACAGGTAATAACATCTGTTGGAGAGGCTATGGAGAAAAAGAAACACTTATTTACTTCTGGTGGGGATGTAAACTGGTACAGCTCTTGTGGAAGAAAGTATGGTGGTTCCTCAAAATATTAAGAATAAAACTACCATATGACCCAGCAATCCCTCTCCTGGGTTTTTACCCCCAAAACTCAAAAACACTGGTACATACACACATGCACACCATGTTAATCGCAACATTATTCACAGTGGCCAAGACATGGAAACAACCAAAGTGTCCTTTGATAGAGGATTGGATAAAGAAGATGTGATACATATATACAATGAAATACTACTCAGCCTTAAGATGTGTGAAATAATGTGATTAACTTTATTTTGCATAAAAGCCCATTATATAAGGCTCGATTACTAAGGCATAATGGGTTTACTCCCTTTTCTGATAACTCCATCTGTTAACCTGATCAAACCCAGGTATGACTTATGTTTCAAGTGTGATAATGTAACCCTATGATGTGGTGAGTGGCCAAACCACATATAAGTAGCTGGGGTGAAGATCAAGTCAATCTACTGAACCTCTAACGCAGACTCCACATTGCCCACCATGACCATTTGGCAACTGCCACGAAGCACTCTGCCACTCCAAGCAAGTTTGTTTGGGGCCACACCAAAGCGAGGACCTAGACTTAGCTGGCCACTTCTCTTAACCATGAGTGAATTAAAGTCTATGTTATTTACTTGCTATGAGTGTCTTTGCCTATTCAATTGACTCCTAATTACTTTCATTTTATGTCATGAACTACCTAATGAACCCAGCTATAACTTAATTATAACTGATTAAATAGTTTAACATGACATACTCCTTTGTACAAAATCAGAAATTCCTAGTAGTCTTGCTGTGTGCTTTCACAGTGCAACACCTACTTGAAATTATTCTTTTCCTAGGTTAGTCCTTGCCGGAGTTTATGAGATCATGATGCCATACAGATCCCTGTCTAATACATTATTTTTTTTCCTGAAGATTGTCTTGGCTGCAGATATATGTTTATGAAAAACAGAAAGGAAATAAGGAAGATAACAAGTAGATTATAGAAAGGGAACATTCACTTTTGCAATAACCATGAAGGGAGTGGTGACAGAAAAAAGAAGTCAAAGTAGAATGAAAGATTAGCTAAGCAGAGAAAAAAAATGATGATATGTAGAGACAAGAGAGGGGGCATCATATGGCTAGGTGTATCATCACACTCCATCCAAAGACCTCCAAGAACACAATTGTCATTGAGAAGTTGGGTTTATTGCTTCTTACAGCATGGGAGCACACATACAGTGGGGAATTATGGGGGATTTTAGCATTTGGTTTTGTGAGTGCTTCAGGGAAGAGTATAAGGATATGGGGTCTTACCCTGGTTTAGATGCTGCCAGGAAGTGGGAGGAACTCTACAACTGGTTACCTTACTCTTACCTAGGAGAAGGTAAAACCAAGTGAGGCAAAAGCTGTCAGTTGTAAAGATGCAAAAGTCCAATCACTTATATTAACCAGCATGGGGAATGTTTTGTCTTTTTTTTTTTTTTTTCTGAAGTTAGAAGCAGGGAGGCAGTCAGACAGACTCTCACATGAGCCCAGCAGGAATCCACCTGGCATGCCCACCAGGAGGTGATGCTCTGCCCATTTGGGGCCTTGCCCTGTTGCCTCTGGAGCCATTCTAGCTCCTGAAGCAGAGACCATGGAGCTGTCCTCAGCACCCAGGCTAACTTTGCTCCAATGAAGCCTTGGCTGTGAGAGGGGAAGAGAGAGCTAGAGAGAAAAGAGAGGGGGAAGGGTAGAGAAGCAGATGGGTGCTTCTCCTGTGTGCCCTGGCCGGGAATCAAACCCAGGATTTCCACACACAGGGTCAACACTCTACCACTGAGCCAACTAGCCAGGGGTCATTTTTTTATTTTGACAATGCTCCTGTTTCAATATTTTTTCGGTCATGATTATGGAGGGTCCTTGTTTTAACCGGATCTGTCATGGTCAAAGAGTGAGCTTTTCTGATGTTAGTGTCCTATGAAATTGTCTATGTTTAACAAGATTTAGCTCTGAGGACAGGGCCAGCTGGTTGCAACATCAAGGTCTGAATGATAGCAGCAGGCCAAGATATCAGCTCCTAGATATCAGATGTTGCTTTTCTATTTCTTAGGAAGAGGCATATTGAAATCAAGGTAAGACAGAGTACAAATAAAAATAGCTAACAGTAATTTATTTAACACATATTATATACAGACACTATGCTAAATGCTTTGCATGCATGATTTAACTTAATATTCATAAGAATCCTATAAAGAAAGTACTATTTTAGTATACATGTTACTAAAGAGAAAAATAAGCCTTAGAGAAATAAAAGTCACTTGCTTAAAATGGATTAACCAGTAAAATGTTGGGATTAGAATCCTAGGCCTGTCTAAGTAAGAGCCAATGAGCTTAATCACTGCTTTATAAAAGAAAGTGAGTATGAACACAACATTGTTACTTTAAGAGATTAGCTTCTCCATCAAGTTGTAAGCTATGTAAGGACCGAGATGCTGCATTTTTGTTTCTGATCTTGCCAGATCATCCAGATCAGTGACTTGCTTACAATAATGCTTAATAAATATTGAATAATCAGAGAAAGGGGGAATGAATGAACTGACTGATAGAATCAGATGTTCACACTTGATCAGGATCATGACTCACATAATGTTACTCTGTGTCCTATAAAGTAGGAAGAAATCTTAAAATGTAATAAAGTAATAGCAGTTATTCAGCTCTAGAATTGCATGTGAGTTTTACAACTTTCATATATACATTCTTGAAGGTAGATTATTACCTTAGTTTTCACATAAGGACATGGAATTTTAAGTATGTGAAGTCCTCACCCAAGATCATACAACTAGCTAATGGCCAAACATGAACTTGACTCTTGGACTCCCCACCTTTCAGTACAGTGGACTGTGCTCCAAATTCTAACTCAAGTGTTTCGATGCCCACTGAAGCATTTTGTTTCCTATCCCCCTTAGGTAATATGCAATATATGTATAATATTGGAAAATACTACCTAAAGGCTTTTAGAACCACTGTCCCACTATGGCTCTGGATCCCAGCTCCCTACTTCAAAAGGTGAAATCAAACCAATATAAGTCAATGGATGAGCTGCTCATTTCTGTTTGTCTTTACACAGTTCTCTTAGCTGTCCCTACTTGATAGAGCAATATTTAAATATTTATATGGATTTACAAAACCAGAAGAAATTATGTTATGTTGTTTTCCTTTGAAACAGGACTTCAAATAACATAATTATCATTTTCACATGTGGATTTTCCCTGTGGATATGAGTTTTAAAGATTGTATCTGACCTTGAGTAAAGCAATATTCATGATCTTAATGTATTCCTGCAAATATCAGCCATATTTATCAGGCTATGGATTTTAATTTAGCATAATTTGGTACCAAAAAAAATTGCAAAATGAGCTGGTCACTCATAATCATTTATTTATATCTACTAAAAGGTTTTTCTATGAAATTTTATAGTCAGGTCATACGTCTTTAAATACACAGGTAAAACAGAGGAGTAGAACATTCTGTTGACAAATGTGAATCAATCTGGTTTCATTCAAAGAAAGTAATCAAGCTCTTTGCAAATAATATAAAATGCAAAATGATTGCCTGTGGAGAGGAGGGGGCCTTATCAGCCTCTCTTCTCTGAGAAGTGACGGCCATGTTCTAGCTGGGGGAACACGTGCCACCACTTATCTTGTGACTTCTCTGCAGCCTCCAATATTTATTAACAGCTGATTTTCTGTAGCTGTTCTTCTTTCCCTTTTTCCTTCCTCCCATGTAAATTAGTTTCCCCAAATCTCCATTTAGCCTTTGTTTTCTTATCAGTATTACAAAAGGATGATTATTTCATCATTGGCTTTGAAGAGTCTTTCGTATTATGTGGTAGAGCTCTGGTTTCAGACAGACATTTAACAGACCCCCATTTGTTTTTTCTTTGTCTCATCATCTTAAATAAAGCCCCCTGAAGATTGAGTCTTTTGTAATGATGAACAAGAGTAAAGGGAAATTATGAATTTTCACTTCCAGAGAAGATGCAGTATTCATCAGGAATTCCTGGTGAGATTCAAACAGGGTAGACTTCAAACATGAGAACAATTGTGCTCACCTATGAAAAAACTTTTCATAACTTGCATACCTGTCTTTCAAGTTTCTTATTAGGCTAATACCTATACAATGTCCCTCTTCTGGGGCTCAAGCTTTACTATATTATCAGAAGGGGATCCTACAATATTTCATCATATGAGTTTATTTTTTCATGTAAGAACTTCACTCTTTCTTTCTCCCAAATACTTTCTAATTTTTTTTGCAGCTTTTTTGTTCATCTTTGCTAATCAGAATTTAACTTTAACTCTCTGATTTCCGGAACAGGTGCTGTCCTGAATTCCTGATATTGAACAGCTATGGGAAAAGAATAGGTGTCATGCCCTCATTTTTTAGATTCAGATGATTCAGAATAGCCTGAAAAATTCTAGTCCCTAAACTCCTTTGATCATATTTTGATAAGCTTTTTTTTTTTTCCAAAAACAGTACAAGAATTAAGTTAGCTATTTAAGTAGAGGTCAGCTTATATTGGGCAACACAAAAATGGTCTAATATGAGCCATTTTCTCAATTCAAATAAAGTGTTATGTTATCTATAAAAATCAAAGAGATAGAAAATACCCAAACTCCTAGAATCCCAAATCAGATTATTACTATATGCTTAATTATATCTTATTTATATTTGGAAATCCTTTCCCACATCTATCTACGTTTGATATAATTAATTGATTCAAGCATCTAAAGTATGAATTTTCTTCTTATATGGCTTTGGGTTCATATATACACTAATAAGGTAAAACCATATTGCAATGCTGCAATAATGAAAACACTAACATGAGGTCTTCATCTTCAGTAATGGTTATCACCAGGCATCTCTGACATAATGTTGAATGTGTTCATTATCTATTGCTCCATAACAAATTATCAGAAAACATAGTAGTCTGAAACGACCAATTTTTATTAGCTCACAGTCCCTATGGGTTAGGAATCAAGGTGATACAGCTTATGTGCTTCTTGTACTTACTTTCTCACAAGACTGATATCAAGGTGTCAGCCAGGACTTGCTCATTTAAAGGCCTAAAGAGAAAAGAATATACTTGCAAATGTACCAATAGCTTTGGGCAGGTCTAAGAACATCTACTTTCAAGTTCATTCACTGGCTGTCGACAAGTCGCAAGTATTTACTCTCTTAAATAAGCCAGATATGTTAATCCCTTGCCACATAGGTATTTCCATAAGTCTACTTACCACAGAGCAGTTCATGTTCCCCAGACCAAGTGTTCTAAGAAAGAATGAGTGAGAGAGGATGAGTAAAAAGGTAGCCATAATCTTTTTAAAATCTAATTTTGGATGCAATCTCCCATCAATTCTCCAGCATCCTCTTTGTTAGAAGCAAGTCACTAGGTCTAACCACATTCAAGGAGATGGAATTAGCCCTGATTGGGTGACTCAGTGAATAAAGTGTTGTCCTAGTGAACCAAGGTCCCGGTTCCATCCCCAGTCAAGGCACATACAAGAAGCAATCAATGAGTGCACAATTAAATGGGAAAACTAAGTAGAACAATGAGTTGTTCTCTCTCTCTCTCTCTCTCTCTCTCTCTCTCTCTCTCTCTCTCTCTCCCTTCCGACCATCTCAAATCAATGGGGAGGAAAAAAGGAGAGGGAAATACAGTGCCTAGATGCCAGGAGATGGGGATCTTCGACAGCTATTTGAGAAGCTGTCTATCAGAGTCTGCTTTCTGTGTCCAAATGGTTCATGTCCCTCCTACTTCCAGTTCCCCAAATCTAATCCCATTGCAGTAAGTCAGGACATGATAGTTAAACTGTTGCAATGATAACTCTAAAATGTGGTGATGTAAAACAACATGGTTTTATTTCTCATTCATATACATGTCCATCATGAATGGGCTAAGGATTCTTCTTATGTTGTCCTCACTCAAAAAGTCTCCAATATCACTGGGGGTGGATGAAGGGAAGAAAAAAATTGATCACTGGGTTTTAAAGTTTTCTACATGGAGGTAACATGTATTACTGCTGCTCAAATAGTAGGGCCACACTAATTTTAAGGGAACAAGGAAGTACATTTCTACCATGTGCCTGTAAAGAATAGGAACAGAACTAACAGCCCCAATTACTAAAAAAAATGTTTAAAGTTATATAGTTCAGCTCTACCTAAGTACATGCCAAAATGATTATAGGCCAAATTTTGATGTTTAACTCATTCCACAAATATTTACCAAGTACTATTATAAGACTTTTACAAAATGCTAAGGTCTAAGAGCAGAGAACAAAGCAGATCTTCCTTACCTTCTGGTTTCTCAATATAGTGGACAAAGCAATAAGTATTTAATAATTGCAAAGTAGAAATTATTATAAAATGTTGTTAAACATACTAGATGCATCTAACATGGACTTGAAGAGAGAGGCGATCAGAGAGGATATCTTAGAGTAGATGAACTCTGATGAGTTTTGATAATGTATAGAAATAGAACAGGTAAAGAAAGTCAAATTTTCAATTTTTTTTAATAAGATGAATGTATCATGATTATATTTTTATTCACAAGACCTGATTCCTATGCAGCTGTGGTTAATTCCTGCCTTACCTAATCAAGTAACTGGGCAACTGTGTACCTAGACTTTCTCATCTGTGAAATGAGAAGGTTTAATGAGATGTTGTCCAAGATCTCTCCCAACTATAAAATGCTATGTTTATTTCTGGCTCTAGAGGATAGTTTTTTCAAAACCACCTTCTATAGGATAATTAAAAAATAATTACCTTATAAAGCATTCACTTACTAAAAAAAGTTCAGTAAACACCTATGAGAAATTTTTCTATCTGAAAATAATAGAATTCTATTTCCATCCCTTCTGAAATACATGTTCAAAACTGATCACCAAAAAAAAAAAAGAATTAAGACATAGCTTAGACTGAATGAAGTAGTAGTTCTTCATGCAAAACTTCTACTCTTGTGACGTTTCATCTTTAATCTACCACCCTAAATATTTTTAATAATTCTCATATATAAGGACTTATTCATATTCTACCTGTTGGTCTTATTGATTTTCTTGTGAAAATACTCCATTGCCTCCCCCCACCACCCCCAATACACAAAATTTATTTTGCACTGAAACTCTTACCAGGTTGATTTGCACCCACCTAATTTCACTGAGTGTCATTCTCTTCATTAGATTTCTCATTCCTCTATGGATCTTTCTACTTTTAGGGAAAATTATCGACAGTAATATTCAAGTCATCTCCAATCACAGCAAGACCATCATTCTATCAGTCAACTCAATCCTGGCTCAGTATTCTTCCTTTGATCATTTCAAGCCTTCATTCTCAGTCTCTTCTTTTACTGGTCTTAAACTTTCAAAGCAGTTATCCCTACCAAGTATTGGCAAATATGTGATACAACAGGAATGCTTATTTATTTCAGGGGAATGTAATTGCTACAACCACTTTGGAAAACAGTTTGGCATTATCTACTAAAGTTAAACATATGTGTCCAGATGATCCAGCAATTTCACTTATCATTATATCTGACATTTATATGTAGAAATATCTATAGAGATGTTTATTGTAGCCTTAATTATAGTTGCTCTAAACTGCTATGACCCAATTTCCATCAGTAATATAATGGTTATATAAAGTGAGGTATATTCTTCAGGTGATATTTGACAAATTGCAATTTCAATAAAGCCATTAAGCATAATGTTAAGTAAGAAACAAAATACAAAATAATATAGTACATGATTATATAAGAGTTGACAAACATAGGTTTACAGTTGTGAGTATGCAAAACTAAGTTTATTCTTGTATTGTTATTCATTTATTAATTATATTATTATTATTAACCTACTTTTGCCTACCTCTGTATTTATATAAATATAATGTACAAAGAAGCTTAAAAACCATAGGGTTAGAAATCCAGACAATGTTTATTTATTATTGATTAGGAGAGAAAAAGGATTGAGAAAGAGCTTGGGAATTCTGTAGCACTAGAAATATTCTAGTTTTTGAGCTGGGTATAGGAAACCCTGACATTTGTTTCTGTATTCATTGTTTACATGTTTTTCTGTAAGTACACTGGACTTAGATTTTAAAAAGTAATAAAAAAAGAACTTGGGCTTCTAAGAATCCTGCGTTGCTGTTTTATTAATGGACCATGTGGAAACATACACAAATCTTAAAAAAAAAAAAAGAAATTCTCATTTTTCAGTGATGAGAGACACAATTGATTCCCCAGTATTTATATCTTCCCATATGAGTTGTGAAAATCTTATACTCTAGTAGCCTTTATCATTATAGAATATTTTTGTTTCTTTTTTTTTTTGGATCTTATTTTTATTAATTTTAATGCAGTGACATTGATAAATCGGGTACATATATTCAGAGAAAACATCTCCAGATTATTTTGACATTTGATTATGTTTCATACCTCTCACCCAAAGTCAAATTGTCTTCCGTCACCTTCTATCTGGTTTTCTTTGTGCCCCTCCCCTCCCCCTACCCACCTCTCTCCTTCCTCGCTCCCTCCCCCCCACCCTACCCCCATTACCATCACATTCTTGTCCATGTCTCTGAGTCTCATTTTTATGACCCATCTATGTATGGATTCATATAGTTCTTAGTTTTTTCTGATTTACTTATTTCACTCCGTATAATGTTATCAAGGTCTATCCATGTTATTGTAAATGATCCAATGTCATCATTTCTTATGGCTGAGTAGTATTCCATAGTATATATGTACCAAAACTTGTGGGAGGTATCACACTTCCTGATATCAAGTTATACTACAAGGCCATTGTACTCAAAACAGCCTGATCCTGGCATAAGAACAGGCATATAGATCAATGGAATAGAACAGAGAACCCAGAAATAAACCCACAGCTTTATGGACAACTGATATTTGACAAAGGAGGTAAGGGCATACAATGGAGTAAAGACAGCCTCTTTAATAAATGGTGTTGGAAAAATTGAACAGCTACCTGCAAAAAAATGAAACTAGAGCACCAACTTACACCATTCACAAAAATAAACTCAAAATGGATAAAAGACTTAAATATAAGCTGTGAAACCATAAGCATCTTAGAAGAAAACATAGGCAGTAAGCTCTCCGACATCTCTCGCAGCGATATATTTGCTGATTTATCTCCACGGCCAAGTGAAATAAAAGACAGGATAAACAAATGGGACTATATCAAACTAAAAGGCTTTTACACAGCTAAAGACAATAAGAACAGAATAAAAAGACAAACTACACAATGGGAGAACATATTTGACAATACGTCTTATAAAGGGTTAATAACCAAAATTTCTAAAGAACTTGTAAATCTCAACACCAGGAAGACAAACAATTCAATCCAAAAATGGGCAAAAGAAATGAATAGACACTTCTCCAAAGAGGACATACAGATGGCCCAATAGGCATATGAAAAAATGTTCAACATCACTAATCATTAGAGAAATGTAAGTTAAAACCACAATGAGATATCACCTCACACCAGTCAGAATGGCACTCATCAACAAAACAACACAGAGTAAATGCTGGTGAGCCTGTGGAGAAAAGGGAACCCTCCTGCACTGCTGGTAGGAATGCAGACTGGTGCAGCCACTGTGGAAAACAGTACAGAGATTCCTCAAAAAATTGAAAATCGAACTGCCTTTTGACCCAGCCATCCCACTTTTAGGAATATACCCTAAGAACATCATAGAACTGTTCCAAAAGGAGAAATGCAACCCCATGTTTATGGCAGCTTCGTTCACAGTAGTGTAGATCTGGAAACAGGCCAAGTGTCCGTCAGTGGACGAGTGGATTAAAAAGCTTTTTCTTGTTTCTTATCTCAGTTGCAACATGGTTTAAGGTAAGGTTTGTTGTTTACTTAAGAAAGCTCCAAACCACTTAACATACATATATATGTGGTATAACATTATAGTATGATATATACACCTCTGTGTGTGTGTGTGTGTGTGTGTGTGTGTGTGTGTGTGTGTGTGGTATAACATTAGAAAAAGAGCAGAAGGAAAGAGATGGGTGGGGGAGAAAGAAAGAAAAAAAGAAGCAGAGATATGAAAGATATATTACTTAGAGTTCTAATGTGTCAGACAACACAGATTAAAAACATACTCCCTCCCTCATCTTTTCTGGCTTTCTCCTATATGATTTACATATGAAATAGGTACCTTTAGGTATTTTAAATTTTATCTTTTCTTTAGTGTTTACTTACCTAGTATTGCTTATCAAGTATAAACTTGAATCTATGAAAATTTGCAAACAATGATTAAAGTAAAATGTGCAAAAATTTGAAATAAAGGACAATGAGATAAAATCTACTTTATATGTAATTTTAAGCTACTTTAAATGTTAACAGTTGTGTATGCTAATGTAGATCCTGTTTTAAAATGACATGTTATTTTGATAAAGTTTTCTTCTTTTTGGTGCTTTAGAACAGGGTTAGTAATGGAAAGAAACAACCTATTAAGTAAACTTATTCCTAATTTAAATAGAATTGCAAAAAAATCACAGTATAACATATAAATTAAATTCAGGCTTTTCTGTTGAAAACTTTTTAAGTTTGAATATTTTAATTAAAATATGCCTAGCATATATAATAGAGTCATGAGTCATTAATAAAATTTGAAGTTTTTACATTATAACAGAAAGGATGCCACATAGCAAAGATAAAAATTATAGTAAAGAAGACCAAAGTATTTTTTATGAGTCAGAATGTAAAATATACATGATTTGACTCAAGCTAATGCCATTTACAGAATAAAATAAAAGATGATATTTTTCTGATGTAAAACACACTAAATCAAATATTACTCATGAGATTTTTTTTTTATTGCAGAGGGGGGCTGGATTTATGACCAAAGTCAATGTAAGCCTTCAAAACAAATTTTAAATACAGACATACCTTATTTTGTTGTGCTTTACAAATTTTTCTTTTTCTTTTTCTTTTTTTTTTTTTTACAAATTGAAGATTTGTGGCAACCCTGTATTGAGCAAGTGTATTGGCACCATTTTTCAAATACCATTTGCTCAATTTGCATCTCTGCGGCACATTTTGGAAATCTTCAATGTTTTAAACTTTTGATCATTATTATATATGTTTTGGTAATCTGTCATCAGTGATCTTTAAGATTACCATTGTAATGTTTTGGGAACTACAAACCATGCCCATATATAATAGCAAATTTAATCAATAAATAGGTGTTCTGACTCCTCTACTGACCAGCCATTCTATCATCACTGGCATTCTCCTCATGCCTCCCTATTTCCTGAAATGCAACAATGTTGAAATTAGGTGAATTAATAGCCCTACAATGGCCTTTATTTTTTTATTTTTTTCATTTTTCTGAAGCTGGAAACAGGGAGAGACAGTCAGACAGACTCCCGCATGCAACCGACCGGGATCCACCCGGCACACCCACCAGGGGGCGACGCTCTGCCCACCAGGGGGCGATGCTCTGCCCATCCTGGGCGTCGCCATGTTGCGACCAGAGCCACTCTAGCGCCTGGGGCAGAGGCCAAGGAGCCATCACCAGCGCCCGGGCCATCCCTGCTCCAAGGGAGCCCTGGCTGCGGGAGGGGAAGAGAGAGACAGAGAGGAAAGCGCGGTGGAGGGGTGGAGAAGCAAATGGGCGCTTCTCCTGTGTGCCCTGGCCGGGAATCGAACCCGGGTCCTCTGCACTCTAGGCCGATGCTCTACCTCTGAGCCAACCGGCCAGGGCTACAATGGCCTTTAAATGCTCAAGTAAAAGGAAGAGTCGCAAGTGTCTCACTTTACAATGGCCTTTAAATGCTCAAGTAAAAGGAAGAGTCGCAAGTGTCTCACTTTAAATCAGAAGTTAGTGAGGAAGGCAGGATGAAAGCCATGATAGCCTGAAAGCTAGGCCTCTTAGGCCCAATAGGTAAGTTGTGAATAAAATGGAAAACATTTTGAAGGACAATAAAAGTGCTACTCAAATGAAAAAAAGAATGAATAGAAAGCAAAATAGCCTTATTACTGATAGGGAGAAAGTTCTAGTGACCTTGATAGAGAATAAACCAACCACAACATTCCCTTAAGTCAAAGCCTACTGCAGAACAAAACCCTAACTCCCCTCAATTCTAGGAAGGTTGACAGAGGTGAAGAAGCTTCAGAAGAAATGTTTGAAGATAGCAGAGGTTGATTCATGAGATTTAAGAAAAGAAAGCACATCCATACCATAAAAGTACAAGGTGAAGCAGCAAGTCCTGGTATGTAGAAACTGCAGCAAGTTATTCAGAAAATTTAGCTAAAATAGTTAAAGAAGGTGGCTGCACTAACCAACACATTTTAAAGTAGATGGAACAGCCTTATATTGAAAGAAGATGCCATCTAGGACTTTCATAGCTAGAGAGGAGAAGGCAAACCTGGCTTTAAAGTGTCAAAGGACAGGCTGACTCTCCTTTTAAGAACTAATACAGCTAGTAACTTTAAGTTGAAGGCAGTAGTCATTTACCATTCTGGAAATCCTAAGGCTCTTAAGAATTATGTTAAATCTACTCTTCTTGAGCTCTATGGAAAAACAAAGCCTGATTAAGAGCATAACTATTTACGACATGGTTTGCTATATATTTGCCCACTGTTGAGAACTGTTCAGAAAAAAACAATGATTCACTTTAAAATATTACAGCTCACTGATAATGCCTCTGGTCACCCAAAGAGCTCCAGTGGAGTTGTACAAGGAGATTAATGTTGTTTTCATGCTTGCCAACATACCTATTCGGCAGCCCATGGAACTACGAGTAATTTCAACTTTTAAGTCTTATTTAAGATATGCATTTTCTTATGCTATAGCTGTCAAAGGTAGATTTCTCTGATGTATCTGGGCAAAGGAAATTGAAAGCATTCCAGAAAATATTCACTATTTTAGATGCCATCAAAAGCACTCATGATTCATGGGAAGAAGTCAAAATATCAGCATTAACAGCAGTTTGGAAGAAGGTGATTCCAAACCTCATGAGGGGTTCAAGACCTCAATGAAGAAAGTTACTGCAAATATAGAAAAAATATCAAGAGAACTGAAATTAGAAAAGGAGCCAGAAGATGAGACTGAATTGCAGCAATCTCATAATAAAATATTAACAGATGAAGAGTCGCTTTTTATAGATGATCAAAGAAAGTGGTTTCTTGAAATGGAATCTATTCCTGGTGAAGATGCTCTAAAGACTTTTGAAATTACAAAAAAAAAAATTAGAATACTACATAAACTGAATTAATAAAGCAGCAGCAAGGATTGAGAACAGTGCCTTCAAGTTTGAAAGAGGTTCTACTGTGAGTGTAGCACAATCAAACAGCATTGCATGCTACCAGAGACATCAGTCATAAAAGGAAGACTCAATTGAAGGCAAAGTTTATTGTTGTCTTATATGTAAAAATGCCATAACCACCACAATCTTCACCATCCACCAACCTGATCAACTAGCAGCCATCAACATCAAGGCAAGACCTTCCAGCAGTAAAATGTTTATGACTTTCTGAAGGGTCAGATAATGGTTAGTACTTTTTAGAAATAAAGTATTTTTAATTAAGATATGCACATTTTTATAGACATAGTGCTATTGCACACTTGATAGACAGTAGTATATTGTAAAAATAACTTTTATATTCACTGGGAAATTAAAAAAATGTGTTTGGCTCACTTTATTGTGCTATTACCTTTATTATTGTGGTCTGGCAATATTGCCTATGTATGCCTATACTATAATATATATATCAGGGCAGATTATACATCACCATGGCATTCTGTTCTTGAAAGTCACTGATTTAGCTCATATATATATATTATATATATATTATATATATAATATATATATATATATTTGTATTTTTCTGAAGCTGGAAACGGGGAGAGACAGTCAGACAGCTCCCGCATGCGCCCGACCGGGATCCACCCGGCACGCCCACCAGGGGGCGACGCTCTGCCCACCAGGGGGCGATGCTCTGCTCCTCTGGGGCGTCGCTCTGTCGCGACCAGAGCCACTCTAGCGCCTGGGGCAGAGGCCAAGGAGCCATCCCCAGCGCCCAGGCCATCTTTGCTCCAATGGAGCCTCGCTGCGGGAGGGGAAGAGAGAGACAGAGAGGAAGGAGAGGGGAAGGGGTGGAGAAGCAGATGGGCGCCTCTCCTGTGTGCCCTGGCCGGGAATCGAACCCGGGACTTCTGCATGCCAGGCCGACGCTCTACCACTGAGCCAACCAGCCAGGGCCTAACTCTTATATATTTTTAATTTTTTAATTTTATTTAGAAAATTTACTTTAATACGGTGACATTGGTCAATAGGAGTACAGAGGTTTCAGGTAAACATTTTTATAGCATTTGAAGTGTTGATTATGTTGTATAACCATCACCCAAAGTCAACTCATTTTTCGTCACCTTGTATTTGTCCCTCTTTACACCCTTCCCGCCACCCCCTCCCCATGTCCTTCTCCCTCATGTCTCTTTCCACCAGTAACCACTTCACTTTTATCTATGTCCGTGAGTCTCAGTTTTATATACCACCTATGTGTGAAATCATACAGTTCTTAGCTTTTTCTGATTTACTTATTTCACTCAGTATAATGTTCTCAAGGTCCATCCATGTTGTCATAAATGTCACTATGTCATCATTTCTTTTATGACTAAGTAGTATTCCATTGTATATATGTACCACTTCTTCTTTATCCAGTTCTCTATTGAGGAACACTTTGATTGTTTCCATATCTTGGCCATTGTGAATAATGCTGCAATTAACATGGAGTGCATGTGCCTATCTACCAGTGTTTTTGGGTTTTGGGGGTAGAAAGCCAGGAGAGGGATTGCTGGGTCATATGGTAGTTCTATTCTTAATATTTTGAAGAATCACCATACTTTGTTCCACAATGGCTATACCAGTTTACATTCCCACCAGTAGTGAATAAGGGTTCCTTTTTCTCCACAGTTTCTCCAATACTTGCTATTACCTGTCTTGTTGATAATAGTCAATCTAACAGGTGTGAGGTGCTATCTTATTGTAGTTTTGATTTGAATTTTTCTAATAGCTAGTGAAGATGAGCATCTTTTCATATATCTGTTGGCCATTTGCATGTCATCTTGGGAGAAGTGTCTGTTCAAGTCCTTTCCCCATTTTTTAATTGGATTGTTTGCTTGTTTGTTGCTGAGCTTTCTGAGTTCTTTATATACTTTGGATATTAGGCCCTTATCAGAGCTGGTGTTTGCACATATCATCTCCCATTTAGTTGGCTGCCTATTTGTTTTGTTGTCAGTTTTGTGTTTTTTTGTTGTTTTTTTTTTTTTGCTATACAGAAGCCTCTTAGTCTGATGTAGTCTCATTCATTTATTTTTGCCTTTATTTTCTTTGCTTTGGGGTCAAATTCATAGATTGTACTCTACAGCCAAGGTCCATGAGCTTAGTACCAATGATTTTTTCTATATAGTTTATTGTTTCATATCTTATATTTAAGTCTTTGATACAATTTGAATTGATTTTTGTGCAGAGAGACAAACTGTAATAAAGTTTCATTCTTTTGCATGTGGCTTTCCAATTTTCCCAGCACCATTTGTTGAAGAGGCTTCCTTTTCTCCCTTGTGAGTTTTTGGCTCCTTTGTCAAAGGTGATTTGTCCATATATTAATATATGTAATTTCATTTCTGGGCTCTCAATTCTGTTCCATTGGTATGTATGTCTGTCTGCCAATGCCATACTGTTTTGATTATTGTGGCTTTGTAGTATAATTTGAAGTCAGGTAATGTAATAATCAGGCTTCATTTTTTTCCTCAGGATAGCTTTGGCTATTCTGGGTTTTTTACAGCTCCATACAAACCTGGTAATTTTTTGTTCTATTTCTTTAAAAAGGGACATTGAGATTTTGATGGGGATTGTATTAAATTTGTACATTGCTTTGTGTAGTAGGGACATTTTAACTATATTAATTCTTTTGATCTATAATCATGGAATATTTTTCCATTTCATTGTGTCTTTTTCAATTTCTTTCAATAATGTTTTGTAGTTTTCAATATATGGGTCCTTCCATTGTTAAGTTTATTCCTAGGTATTTTTGTTGTTGCAATTATAAAAGGAATTATATTTTTTAGTTCATTTTCTGAAGTTTTCTTATTGGCACATAGGAAAGCAATAGACTTTAGAATATTGATTTTATATCCTACAACTTTACTGTATTGGTTTATCGTTTCTAACCATTTTTTGATGGAGTCTTTGGGGTTTTCTATATACAGCATCATGTCATCTGCAAAAAAAGTGATAACTTTATATCTTTCCCAAGATGGATTCCTTTTATTACTTTCTCTTGCCTGACTGCTCTGGCTCAGATTTTCAGATCTATGTTGGATAAGAGTGGAGAGAGAAGGCAGTCTTGTCTTGTTCCTGATTTTAGAGGAAAATTCTTCATATTTTCACCATTTAGTGTGATATTAGCTGATGGTTTGTCATATTTGGCTTTTATTATGTTGAGGTACTTTCCTTCTATTCTGATTTTTTTTATAAATAAATTTTTATTTTAATGGGGTGACATCAATAAATCAGGGTACATATATTCAAAGAAAACATGTCCAGGTTATCTTGTCATTCAATTCTGTTGCATACCCATCACCCAAAGTCATATTGTCCTCCGTCACCTTCTATCTAGTTTTCTTTGTGCCCCACCCCCTCCCCCTCTCCCTCCTTCCCTCCCCCCGCCCCCCGTCACTACCACACTCTTGTCCATGTCTCTTAGTCTTGTTTTTATGTCCCACCAATGTATAGAATCCTGTAGTTCTTGTTTTTTTCTGATTTACTTATTTTACTCCATATAATGTTATCAAGATCCCACCATTTTGTTGTAAGTGATCCGATGTCCTCATTTCTTATAGCTGAATAGTATACCATGGTGTATATGTGCCACATTTTCTTTATCTAGTCTTCTATATTTTTTTTTACAGTGATTAAAGCCTTTAAGCAAACTCTTGGCCAATACAGCAAGAATCCATAAAAGAGTAGTGTCCTTAACATGTTCACCAAGTCCAAGTTGGCCCCAATACCATTCCAAATCCCTGAAAAATGCAACCCAATCCCGGTTCAGTCTGTTAGGAGCAAGGTTCTCTATTCTGATTTTATTGAGTGTTTTAAACATAAAACAATGTTGTATCTTATTGATAGCCTTTTCTGCATTGATAGGATTATATGATTTTTGTTCTTTGTTTTACTGATGTGGTGTATTGCAGTAATCAGTTCCTGAATGTTGAACCATCCTTGTGCTCTTGGAATGAATCTCACTTGATTGTGGTGTATTTTTTAATGTGTTTTTGTATTTGATTTGTTAGTATTTTGTTTAGGATTTTTGCATCTGTATTCATTAGAGATTAGCTTGCATGGAACATTCTCAAGGATAGACCATTGGTCTATGGTTTTCTTCTTTCGTGCTTCCTTGGCCAGGTTTTATATAAGGGTTATGTTGGCCCCATAAAATGTTTTAGGGAGTATTGCTTCTTCTTTTATTTTTTGAAAGATTTTGATAAGGATAGGTATCAAATATTCTTTGAATGTTTGGTAGAATTTACCAGTGTAGCCATCTGGTCCTGGAAATTTGTTTTGGGGAAAGTTTTTGATAGTTGTGTCTATTTTCTTTTTTTATATATAGGTCAATTTAGGTAGTACACTTCTTTGTGACTCAGTCTAGGAAGATTGTATAGTTCTAGGAATTTTCCATTTCCTCTAGATTGTTGAATTTGATGGCATATAATTTTTCATAATATTCTACTATAGTCTTTTATATATCTATGATGCCTGTGGTAATTTCCCCTCTTTCATTTCAGTTTTGTTTATGCAATTTCTTCCTCTTTTTATCTTAGTGAGTCTAGCCAATGGTTTTTCAATTTTATTGTTCTTTTCAAAGAACCAGCTCTTTGTTGTATTTATTTTTTATAGTTTTTTTGTCCTTTATTTTATTTAGTTCTGCTCTAATTCTTATTATTTCCTTTCTTCTGATGACTTTGGGTTGCCTTTGTTCTTCTTTTTTTAGTTCCCGAAGGTGTGATGTAAGGTTGTGTACATGGGAATCTCTTGTTTCTTGATATAAGCCTGTAATGATGTAAACTTCCCTCTTATTACTGCTTTCACTCCCTGACAGAAATTTTGATGTCATGTTGTCATTTTTATTTGTCTATATATATCTTTTGATCTCTGCTTATACATATTTTTCTTTCACCCATTTTTTAAAAGTATGTTGTTTAATTTCCACAATTTTGTAGGTTTCTTTATTTCTTTTTAGAGTTGAATTCCAATTTCAAAGCTTCATGATCAGAATATATGCCTGATATCATTTCAATTTTCCTAAATTTGTTGATGTTAGTTTTGTGGCCCAACATATGGTCTATCCTTGAGAATGTTCCATGCAAGCTGGAGAAAAGTGTATAATCTGACATTTGATTGAAATATCCTGTAAATATCTATTACATCCATTTGATTCAGAGTGCTATTTAAGGCTTATATTTCTTTATTGATTTTCTGTTTGGATGATCTATCTAAGGCCATTAATGGTGTGTTGAAATCTCCAAGTATGATTGTGTTTTGTCTGCTTCTATTCTTAGATCAGTTAGTAGCTGTCTTATATATTTTGGTGCTCCCTGGTTTGGTTCATATATATTAAAAAGTGTTATGTCCTCTTGATACAATGTCCCCTTTATCATTATGAAATGTCCACCTTTGTCTCTGGTTACTTTTGTTGTCTTGAAGTCAGCATTGTCAGTTATGAAGATAGCTACACCTGTTTTCTTTGGATATTATTTGCTTGGAGAATTGTTTTCCAATCCTTCACTTTGAATCTACTTTTTACTTGTAGCTGCTTAAATGTATCTCTTGAAGGCAGCATCTAGTTGTGTTTTGCTTTTTGATCCAATCTGATACACTGTGCCTCTTTATTGGTGAGTTCAGCCCATGTATATACAGGGTAATTATTGACACTTGAGAATTTTCTACAGCCATTTTATATTTTATTTACTGGTAGTTCTGTGTCTTGTTTGGTTCTTCTCTTTTGTGTTTCTGTCAGTTGTTTTTGTTTGGTGGTATTATTCAATACCTCTTTCCCCTGTTTTTTCTTTCTTTTAGCTGTGAGTTTCAGTGGTGGCTTTTCTTTTTTTTTTATTTTATGAATAAATTTTTATTTTAATGGGGTGACATCAATAAATCAGGGTACATATATTCAGAGAAAACATTTCCAGGTTATCTTGTCATTTAGTTCTGTTGCATACCCATCACCCAAAGAGAGATCGTCCTCCGTCACCCTCCATCCAGTTTTCTTTGTACCCCTCCCCCCACCCTCCGTAACCACCACACTCCTGTCCATGTCTCTTAGTCAGTGGTGGCTTTTCTGTGGGTTGTTGCCATTAGGTTATTAAAAGGAAAATGTTCATATGTACCATATGTACAAGGTCTTTCTCTTATAGTGCTTTTGCACTCCATCCTCCTTTACTACTGCAGATCTTTATTCTCTCCCCTTTTATGTTATTGTTGTCACAGATTATTTTTGTTTTTATTATGACCTTGTTGGACCTTTTACTTGAAGTTTTGATTTTTTGGTTCTTTGCATCTGGTTGTATAACCCCTTTGAGTATTTCCTGAAGTGGGGGTTTTCTGGTGATAAATTCCCTCAGTTTCCATATGTCTGTAAAAGTTTCTCTTTCTCCTTCAGATTTGAAGGATAACTTTGATGGATATAATGTTCTTGGTTTGTAAATCCTCTCTTTCAGCATTTTAATATTTGGGTCTATTCTCTTTGGGCCTGTCGAGTTTCTACTGAGAAATCTGATGATAACCTAATGGGCTTTCCTTTATATGTTATGTTCTTCTTTTCTCTAGCTGCCTTGAGTACTCTTTCTTTGTCATTGATTTTTGACAAATTTATTTATTTATTTATTTGTTTATTTATTTATTTATTTATTTATTTGTATTTTTCCAAAGTCAGAAGCAGGGGCATGAGGAGGAGACAGACAGACAGACTCCTGCAAGCGTACAACCAGGATCCACCTGAAATCCACCTGGCATGCCCACTAGGGAGCGATGCTCAGCCCCTTTGAGATGTTGCTCAGCTGCAATCAAAGCCATTCTTGTGCCTGAGGCAGAGGCCATGGAGCCATCCTCAGCACCTGGGCCAACTTTGCTCCAATGGAGCCTTAACTGCAGGAGGGGAAGAGAGAGACAGAGAGAAAGGAGAGGGGGAAGGGTGGAGAAGCAGATAGGCACTTCTCCTGTGTACCCTGACTGGCAATTGAACACATGACTTCCTCATGCCTTGCTGATGTTCTATTGCTGAGCCAACTGGCCAGGCCCAACAATTTTATTTATGATGTGCCTTTGAGTAGTTCTGTTTGAGTTGTGGTAACTCGGCATTCTGTTTGCTTTTTGGCTTCAAGGCTCTAACTCTTTCCATAGGCTTGGGAAATTTTCATAAATTATTTGTTTGAATAGACTCTCCATTCCCTTCTCCCTCTCTTCTTCTTCTGATATACCCATTATTCTTATATTCCTCTTTCTGATGGATTCAGATGATTTTTATAGAACTCTGTTTTTTTAATTTATGATCTCTCTTCTTCTCTCTGTAGCATCTTTAGTTGCCTATCTTCAATGTCACTAATTCTTTCTTCTGTCAGGCTTGTTCTTTTAGCAAAACTTGCTACCTCAGTCTTCAATTCATGTATTGAGTTCATCTCTGTTTTTAAAGTTTTAATCTTCTTGGTGAGATATTCATTTTGTTCATTAATTTGTTTTCTGAGTTCATTATTTTGCCAATTGGTGTCTCTCACATCTTGTTGAGTATTTTTAGAACGTCAGTTTTGAATTCCCTATCATTTAATTTCAAAATTTCCATGTGGTTGAGATTGTTTTCTGGAGATTTTTTTTTCTTTCTGAACTATATCTGTCTTGTGTAGCCATGATATTCAATTCCTTCTCTCTTGATGGCACTTGAGAGTGGTATTGTAAGAACACTAACAAAAAAAAAAAAACCTAAAAAAAATAATTAAAATAAAAATACAATAAAAAATATAAAAAATTTTAAAAAATTATGTCAAGAAGAAAAACCACAGGAAAAAATATCAAAGGCAAGCAAAAAAATTAAAAAAAACCCCACAAAAACAAGAATAAAAAATATAAAATTTAAAGATGAAATTCAAAAGAGCAAGAAGAAAAAAATAAGGGAAAAGAGAGAAAAAAATAAATTTCAGTTTTGAGAGGTTTTTTTTCTAGTAGATGTCACTGTACAACTTTTAGATCTGTGAAGTTCCTTGGGGTGCCCACCATTGAGATGTTATTGCCACAATGATGTGGGTGGGGCCACAGTCACATTGGTGGCTAGGGCATATTGTGAGGACTTTACAGCTTTGGCTTTATGGCTTCAGCTTTCCACTTTACAGCTCTAGCCATGGTGATCTCAGGCTTCCAGGTGCCACTTCTTGCATCTCAACAGGCCTAGGGAATAGACATGGAGCACATTTGTTCTACAGGGGAAAGAGTGGCTCTGGAGGACTAGCTGTGGAGTTTGTCTCTGCCACTGTGTGTACTGCAAAATGGGGGAGGTGGGATATGGGAGGTTGGGGGTTTTCCCTTTAGCTTTCTCTGTCTCTGCCAAGTGTGAGTGAGTGAGCCAAGTATGCATGAACCTGCACTCTTGCTACTTTGGTTTATTTCCCCCTCTACCCCTCTATCTCACAATTCCTCCTGGCAGAAGGAGACCAGTCATTCTGCGTTTCCCTCTCTGTATGCCTCAAACAAAATCCAGAGTGCCCACATTTCCCTTTTCTCCATAGTCTAGCAGAGAGAAAAAAATATAGTCACTCTAGGTTTATCTCCTCTTCTTTCCAAAGCCAACATGAATGCATTTTATCTTCCACTCCTCTTTTCACCCCATCTTACCTTTAGTTCATTGCATCGGTGGATTTTTCAGGTATACCTGTGAGCCCAGCTGGGGTTCCTTCACTGTGTTATAGTTGTTCAATTTGTTGAAATTTCAAGGGGAGAGATAAGGAATATCTCTCATGCCATCATCACTCTGGTGTCATTTGAGTTCTTACAGTTTTCCAGCCATGACAAATAAATAAAACTTTGGCATAAATCCAATAAAATAGTACTCAGCCATAAAAATAATTACATATTACCATTTATGACAACATGTATGGACCTTGAGAACATTATACTTAGTGAAATAAGTAAATTAGAAAAGCTAAGAACTATATGATTTTATACATAAGTGGGATATAAAACTGAAGCTTATGGATATAGATTAAAGTTAAGTGGTTACCAGGGGAAGGGTGGGAGGAGTATAAAGAGGGACAAATACACAGTGACAAAAAATGTTTTGAGTTTGGGTGATAGGTACACAACATAATCAACAGTTTAAATGCTATAAAAATGTTTATCTGAAACTTATGTATTCTTATGGATCAATGTCACCCTATTAAATTCAATTTTCTAAGTAAAGAAAAAGATTATGGAAATAAAAGACTCCACACTACTACAGTAATTTTCTTATTGTTTGTTTCATTCTCTCACACAGATTAGGCATGTTCTACAAGCTAAAGTATGCTCACTTGGCTAAATCAATTTTCAAAAATGTACTTTCTCCTGATTATGAGCATTTATAATCCATTTTCTCCAATTTTCAGAAAAGAAAACAAAATTAAAACATTGTGCTTGTACCACAAGCAGAAAGCTCAGTTGACATAAACATTAAGCATGACTTAGATAAAAGTTATTATTTTAATATTTATGACTGGTATTAAATAATTTTTGTTGTTTCTTCTCCTAGATCCACATGTCATTATATTGATATTTGTACTCAGAAACAAAATATAGCTGTGTGATAGACTGAGAAACAAGAGAGTAGTCTTACTGTCTTGAAAATTTTAAGAAATGTCTTCAAATGGCAGATCCACTATGCTTTTGTGTGACACTAAGGATAAAAGTGCTTTCCCAAGAAAAATTTATATTAACATTGATGTGAATGAAATATAAATTTATTACTACCATTAAATATAGAGCTGCATGCCTGACAGAAAAATCTTCCTTTAATTAAGAGGAAGCAAGAAGATCTGACCATCTCCTTTTATTTTTCTTATTTAAATAGAACTCAAAGCAAAAGAATTTTGTAATTGAAAGTTAGATTCTGCCAAACAGAATTAAATTTAACCAACACACGGATAATAGTAAAAAGACATACAGGTGAGATTTCTGAATACACAGTTTGGAAGGAATCACAAACAGGTAGTTGGCCCAAGGGAGTCAGTTACTATTGTGGTTTGGTCTGTAGGAGTAATGGAAGGAATAGGTGTGTCCATGACGAACACATGGGAGCATGCTGACTGACACTCGATATTGCTTGTTTGATATCTATTTTTGTCTAAACTTCAAATACTATTTCATTGTGCTATGAAAAGAGCAGAAGGTCTTGAGTTCTCTGATTGGTTATTGTTTTGAAAAAGAAAAAAATTGCTTTTCTTTTTCTCTCTTTGGCATTAAATCCCAGTGGACGTTTGAAAAGCATTTCAAGTCAAGGTATCTGTGCCAAGGAACTTTTCAGTCTGCTATTTCTGACTAAAGTTTTATGTTTTCACCTTCTTACCAAAAACTGCAAATAAAAGGCTAAAAAATGTTTTACAAAATGGTTCAATGTTTACACTTGCTTTGAACTCCTATACAAACTCATTTTCTACCTTTAAGGTATTTATCAAAAGGAATATTGAAGCCTGTGCTAAATGAGTCTTGGATTTCATCCCAAATGAAAAACTATATTTATAATAGTATTTCATAGAAAAATCTCACAGTATATTTTATCTATACAATTCAACTTATTAAAATATAAAAAGATTGTCATTATGGGCCATATAAGGTGCCAGGAGCTCAACTAAAACCTAGGACAAGACAAAATCAGTCATGAGTAATCTATTGTTTGCAATCTGGAAGAGATCAAACTATCATAGTCTGGGTAAGTTAAGTGTTATAACAAACACTCAACATTTTTAATGGCATAAAAAATTGAAATTTAATCATAGCTTACATAAAACTCCAGTACCAATAGATGTTCTTAATGAGGATGGACTGGTGGATGGCCATTTTATTAATACTCTAGTGTGAATAGGCTTTATTAGTTGGGATGAGGGGTGATCCTGATAGATGTAGCTGAAAGACAAATCTTTTGCTATCTTATGGGTCTTTTCTCCTCTAGATCCTCAACGATTCTACCTAGACATAGGAGACATCAAACAAAGAATCACATATGAGATGGTTTTAAGTCAGATCCAATGCATAAGGTGACCAAGTTTTTACAATGAATAGGAAGACAAAAATAAATTGAAGAAAACAATATCGTAATTAAAAGAAACATTTTATTCATACACTATAATATACTATAATATGATAAATGCATAATAAAAACATTTGTAATATTTTATATTGTAATTATGCTTACATGCCTATTATTTTTTAATAATAATTGTAAGAAAAAAGTACTAACTTAGTAAAACTAAATATCAAACAAAACCACTAATTTGGAGTGATATTCAGGTGTATTTATCATTTTCTAATTTAAAGAGTCTCTTTTCTACAACTATTTAATCAAAATGTGTTATTAATAGATATGGTTTGAGGTTATATTTCCAATTTAAAACTCAAATTTCAGGAAAATACTTGTAAATAAAATTATACATATTTGGAAATTATTAAATAGATAATGAATTAATAATGTGAATTGTGTTCATCTGTCTGTGATTGAATATTCACTGAGAAAGAAGTAATTGTGAGTCTATAACGTTGTATGTGCTGTGTCATGTTTTGGTAAGAAGTACACAAAGCCATTAGCACACTCTGTATATCACATGCTCTCTCAAGGTCTCCTGTGCAGAGTACGTGCATCTCATAATTGCTTCTCACCATACTGTATTATTCCTTGACAAATTGTCATGTCAGATACAAATACGTCACATCACACGCAATGGATTGACTCTGCATCAATCAAATATGGATATTTGCAAATTAGTAATTCAATATCAAAAATGAGGACATGTAGGAGGAATTTATCAAGAGAGAACAAAATGTATAAAAGAAGGACTGTCTACCCTAAAGGAGGACGATTAGTCACCTTACCAGGGCAGCATGATTTGTATCTAGCTGTACTGCATTGTAAAGAATTCATTATATGCACAAACTATCTATAAAATATAGTCTGGTTTAGTAACAGAAAGGAAAAAGAAACAGTTTGGGGAACAACAAGTTAGTTTCTGTGACACAAGGTAAAGTGATATGTGCTAAGGAAGAGCAGAGAGATGTCACAGAATCTAAGAGATATTGATAAATGAAATACGGTGGGCACAAGGTATCAATGAAGGCTTTTTAAATGGGATGATAACTTCCATGGAAAGAGAAAGAGAAATATACTGATCATGTAAAAAACATTTGATAAAAAAAATGGTCTATGCCCTGGCCGGTTGGCTCAGTGGTAGAGCGTTGGCCTGGCATGTAGAGGTCCCGGGTTCGATTCCTGGCCAGGGCACACAGGAGAGGCGTCCATCTGCTTCTCCACCTCTCCCCCTCTCCTTCCTCTCTGTCTCTCTCTTCCCTTCCCGCAGCCGAGGCTCCATTGGAGCAAAGATGGCTCGGGCGCTGGGGATGGCTCCTTGGCCTCTGCCCCAGGTGCTAGAGTGGCTCTGGTCGCGGCAGAGTGATGCCCCAGAAGGGCAGAGCATCGCCCCCTGGTGGGCGTGCCAGGTGGATACCGGTCGGGCACATGCGGGAGTCTGTCTAACTGTCTCTCCCTGTTTCTAGCTTCAGAAAAATACAAAAAAAAAAAAAGGTCTAAACAGAAAAAAACAACTGAAATAAGCAACAATCATTAGGCTAGGCTTTAAATTTTGTAATATAATTCTATGGAATTAAGATATAGGGTCTTTTTATGTTTCAGAGGTATGGATTTTTTAAAAATACTGTTGAGATTATTCTTTTTGCATAAACGTAGTATGTATGAGATATACAATTCTTCCATGATGGCAGTGCCGGGTAAGCAGGCCAGTGCAGAGGCCCATGGGGCAGCCCACGCTGTGGCCTACCAGCCCATGTGCCCTGTGGTGCCAGTGCCCAAGCACCCAAGAAGGTGGCGGTGGCAGTGGCGAAGGTGGCAGGCCAGAAACAGACCACACCTCAGGAATACAGAGGTCACACCTACTGGCCAAGAGTAGATAAAAGCCAGACTAGGAGTGCAAATAATATTTACAATGGCACCTAGGCTCAGCTGAAGCAGCCACAAATTCTCGATTGCCTGCAGCTCCAAGGAGGTTGCTAAGGGTCAGTCATAAGCAGTGACCTCCACTGGTCTGTGTGAGGTTCTGGCCAGGTAGGTACAGGGCTAGCACATCCAGTGGCCAGATGTGCAAAAGCATCAGCTCAGGACCTAAAAACTCTAGTTAGAGTGGTATCCTAAGGAAGGGCTTTTCACACCAATCCCAGCTAAGGCATACAAAATTCTGGCACAAATTGCAAAAACAGCAGTAGCAGCAGACAAGTAGCCCACAGCGGATTACAAACACCAGCTGAGGCCAACCCAAGAAGATCTAGAAACAACACAAATGAAAGCTGGCGGCAGAAAACACCAACCCTATACTCAGCTAGCTACACAAACAGCACATCCAAAGGAGCAGTCTATACAGAGACAAAATGAGAAAACAGAGATATCCCCCAAAAAAGAACTGAATGAAATGGAAATAACCAAGATACCAGATGCAGAGTTTAGAATAATGATTGTTAGGATGCTCAAGGATCGTAGAGCAAGAATGGACAGACATAATGAGCACCTAAGTAAAGAGATAGCAATAATCAAAAAGGACATTGAAATCACAAAAAAGAATCAGACAAAAATGACAAGTACAATATCAGAAATGAAGAATACACCAGAAGGAATTAAAAGCAGGCTAAAAGAAGCAGAGGATAGAAACAGCGATTTAAAGGCCAAGATAAATGAAAGCATGGAAGCAAAACAGCAAAAAGAAAACAGGATAAAAAGTTTGAGGAAACTCTAAGAAAGTTCTGTGAGAACATAAAGAGAAACAACATCTTCATCATAGGTGTTTCTAAAAGAGAAGAGAAAGAACAAGAGATAGAGAAACTTGTTCAATCAAATCATAGCTGAAAACTTTCCTAAATTGATGAAGGAAAAAGTCACACAAGTTCAAGAAGCACAGAGAATCCCATTAAAGAGGAACCAAAAAGAACTGCACAAAGACACATCATAATTCAAATACTAAAGCTAAGAGATAAAGAATGAAAGAATACTAAAAGCTGCAAGAGAAAAGCAGTCAGTCTCCTACAAAAAAGCCCACATAAGGAGGACACCTGACTTTTCAACAGAAACACTTGAGGCCAGAAGGGAATGGCAAAAATATTCAAAGTAATGCAAAACAAGAGCCTACCATCAAGACTTCTTTATCCAGCAAAGCTAACATTTAAAATTAAAGGAGAAATAAAAACTTCCCAGATAAAAATAAAAAAAAAAACAACTCAAGAAATTCATTACAACCAAACCAATGCTGCAAGAAATGTTAAGGGGCCTGTTGTAAACAGAACAAAGGGGGAAAAGAATATAGCAAAAGAGGAATACAGCTTTAAGGAATAAAATGGCAATAAACTATATATCAATAATAACCTTAAATGTAAATGTATTAAATGCTCCAATCAAAAGACATAGGGTAACCGTGTAGATAAGAAAACAGACCTGTACATATGCTGTCTACAAGAGACCTACCTCAAAACAAAAGATACACATAGACTGAAAGTGAAGGGATAGAAAAAAATTTTCATGCAAATGAAAATGAAAAAAAAAACTGGAGTAGCAATATCATACTTTTATCTGATAAAATAGACTTTAAAACAAAGGCTATAGTAAAGAAAAAAGAAGGTCACTACATAATGATAAAGGGAGCAATTCAACAGGAAGATATAACCATTATAAATATATATGCGCCTAGTATAGGAGCACTTAAATATATAAAGCAGATTTTGGTAGACATAAAGGGTGAGATCAACAGCAATACTATAATAGTAGGGGATTTTAATACCCACTAATATCAATGGATAGATTTTCAAGAAAGAAAATTAACAAAGAAAAAGCAGCCTTGAAGGACACACTAGATCAACTGGATTTAATAGATATCTCTAGTACTTTTTACCCTAAAGCAGCGGAATATACAATCTTTTCAAGTGCTCATGGTACATTCTCTAGGATAACCACATGTTAGGACATAAAACGAGTCTAAATAAATTTAAGAAGATGAAAATTATATCAAGCATCTTCTCTGATCACAATGGCATGAAAGGATAAATCAACTACAAGAGAAAAACTGAAAAACATTTAAACACTTGGAAACTAAATAGCATGTTACTAAATAACAAATGGGTTAACAACGAGATCAAGGAAGTAATCAAAAATTTTCTTGAATCAAATGAAAATGAACATACAGCAACTCAAAATTTATGGAACACAGCAAAACAGTCCTGAAAGGGAAGTTTGTAGCATTACAGGCATACCTTAAGAAGCTAGAAAAAGCTCGAATAAACAACTTAACCCTGCATCAAAGAACTAGAAAAAGAACAGCAAGTAAAGCCCAGAGAAAGTAGAAGGAAGGAAATAATAAAGATCAGAGTGGAAATAAATGAATAGAGGAAAAAAAAAACTAATACAGAAAATTAATGAAACCAAGAGCTGGTTTTTTGAAAAGATAACAACATTTATGAACCTGTAACCAGATTCACCAAGAAAAAAAAGAGAGGACTCAAATAAAATTAGTAATGAGAGTGGAAAAGTAACAACTGACACAGCAGAAATACAAAGGATTATAAGAAAATACTATGAAGAACTGTATGCCAAAAAAATGGGACAACCTAGATGAAATAGATACATTTATTGAAAAATATACTCATTCAAAAAGCAATCTTGAAGAATCAGAAAAACCTAAACAGACCAATTACAACAAATGAGATTGAAACATTATCAAAAAACTCTCAACAAACAAAAGTTCTGGGGCCAGATGACTTCACAAGTGGATTCTACCAAATATTCAAAGAAGACCTAACTTCTATCTTTCTCAAGCTCTTTCAAAAAATTTAAGAGGAGGAAAGACTTCCAAGCTCTTTTTATGAGGTGAGCATATTCCTTATTTTAAAATCAGGCAAAGACAATACAAAGAATAAAAACTGCCCAGGCCAGTAGCACAGCTGTATAGTGTCGGACCAGCATGTGGAAGTCCCAGGTTCGATTCCTGGCCAAAGCACACAAGAGAAGTGCCCATCTTCTTCACCCCCCTACCCCCTCTCCTTTTTATCTCTCTCCTCCCTTCCTGCAGCAAAGATCCATTGGAGCAAAGTTGGCCCGGGCACCTAGGATGACTCCACGGTGACCACCTCAGGTGCTAAAATGGCTCCAATTGCATGATCACAGTAGAGCAACACCCCAGAGGGGCCGAGCATCGCCCCCTGGTCACCATGCCAGGTGGATCTCGGTCGGGCACATGAGGGAGTCTGTCAATCTGCCTCCCTCCTGCTTCTCACTTTGGAAAAATACAAAAATACCAAAGAAAGAAAGAAAACTATAAGCCAATATCCCTGATGAATTTAGATGCTAAAATTCTCAAAAAAATATTAGCAAACTGGACCCAGCAATACATGAAAAAAAATCATACATCATGATCGAGTGGGATTTCTTCTGGTGAGGCAAGGCTGGTACAATATTCTCAAATCAATGTGATTCATCACATAAACAAAAGGAAGGTGAAAATTACATGATAATATTAATAGATGCAGAGTAAGCTTTGATAAAATCCAGCACCAATTTATGATCAAAACTCTCAGAAAACTAGGAATAGAGGGAACATACCTCAACATGATAAAGGCACATCTATAACAAACCCACAGCCAACATCATAATTAATGGGCAAAAATTAAAACTAATCACCTTAAGATCAGGAACAAGGCAGGGGTACCCCCTTTCACCACTCTTATTCAACATAGTTCTGGAAGTCCTAGCCACAGCAATCAGAAAAGAAGAAGAAATAAAAGGCATCCAAATTGGAAAAGAAGTAATACTATCATTATTTGCAGATGATATGATACTGTACATGGAAAACCCTAAAGTCTCAGTCAAAAATTACTGGACCTGATAAATGAATTCAGCAAAGTGGCAGGATATAAAATTAATATTCAGAAATCAAAGGCATTTTTATACACCAACAATGAACTGTCTGAAAGAGAAATTAAGAAAACAATCCACTTCACTATTGCAACCAAAGAAATAAAGTAACTAGGAGTAAATTTAATGACTATTACTCAGAAAATTATAAAACATTGATAAAAGAAATCAAGGAAGATACAAACAAGTGGAAGTATATACCGTGTTCATAGACAGGAAGAATAAACATCATTAAAATGTCTATATTACCCAAATCAATTTATAAATTCAATGCAATTCCTATTAAAATATAATGGTATACTTCAAAGATATAGAACAAATATTCCAAAAATTTATATGGAACCAAAAAAGAACACAAATAGCTTCAGCAATCTTGAAAAGAAAGAATAAAGTGGAATGTATCACACTTCCTAATATCAAGTTATACTATAAGGCCATTGTACTCAAAACAGCTTGGTACTGGCATAAAAACAGGCATATACATCAATGGAACAGAACAAAGAACACAGAAATAAACCCACACCCTTCTGGACAATTGATATTTGACAAAGGAGATAAGAGCGTATAGTGGAGTAAAGACAGTCTCCTTAACAAATGGTGTTGGGAAAATTGGACAGGTACTTGCAAAAAACTGAAACTAGACCAACCAGCTTACACCATTCACAAAAATAAACTCAAAATGGATAAAAGACTTAAATGTAAGTCGTGAAACTATAATCATCTCGGAAGAAAACAGGCAGTAAGCTCTCCTACATCTCTTGCAGCAATATATTTGCTGTTTTATCTTGAAGGGCAAGTGAAATAAAGAACAGGATAAACAAATGGGACTATATCAAACTAAAAGGCTTTTGCACAGCTAAAGACAATATGAACAAGAATTAAACGACAACCCACACAATGGGAGAAAATATTCAACAATACGTCTGATAAGGGGTTAATAACCAAAATTTATAAAGAACTTGTAAAACTCAACACCAGGAAGGTAAAAAAAACCCAGTCAAAAGATGGGCAGAAGAAATGAATAGACACTTCTCCAAAGAGGACATATAGATGGCCAATAGGCCTATGAAAAGATGTTCAACATCACTAATCATTAGAGTAGGGGTCCCCAAACTATGGCCCGCGGGCCGCATGCGGCCCCCTGAGGCCTTTTATCCGGCCCCTGCCACACTTCCAGAAGGGGCACTTCTTTCATTGGTGATCAGTGAGAGGAGCATAGTTTCCACTGAAATACTAGTCAGTTTGTTGATTTAAATTTACTTGTTCTTTATTTTAAATACTGTATTTGTTCCCATTTTGTTTTTTTACTTTAAAATAAGATATGTGCAGTGTGCATAGGGATTTGTTCATAGTTTTTTTTATAGTCCGGCCCTCCAGCAGTCTGGGGAACAGTGAACTGGCCCCCTGAGTAAAAAGTTTGGGGACCCCTGCATTAGAGAAATGCAAATTAAAACCACAATATCATCTCACACCAGTCAGAATGGTGCTCATTAACAAAACACACAATAAGTGTTGACAAGGGTGTGGAGAAAAGGGAACCCTCTTGCACTGCTGATAAGAATGCAGACTGGTGCAGCCACTGTGGAAAACAGTATTGAGATTCCTCAGAAAATTAAAAATGGAACTGCCTTTTAACCAGCTATCCCACTTTTAGGAATATATCCTAAGAATACCAAATCACTGATCTAAAAGAAAAAATGCATCCCCATGTTTATGGCAGCATTGTTTAGAATAGCCAAGATCTGGAAACAGCCCATGGGTCTATCAGTGGATGAGTGGATTAAGAAGATTGGTACATATACACAATGGAATACTACACTGCCATGAAAAAGAAGGAAATCTTACCTTTTGTGACAACATGGATAGAACTGGAAACTATTATGCTAAGTGAAATAAGCCAGGCAGAGAAAGAAAAATATCATATGACCTCACTCATTAGAGGAACCTAATGAACAATGTGAACTGAAGAACGGAATAGAGGCAGAGGTGGGATCAAAGGGACCAGAGTGACAGCGGTCAGAGGGAAAGGGCAGAAGAGGATGGGATCAGAGAAGGGAAAGAGATTAGTGAAATTCTATATACATTACACAGCGTTTTAGAGAACAGGACAAAAATCCTGAAGGGAAGAGGAGATGGCGCTGGGGGAAGGGGCTAAAAGGGGTGTCGAGGGGAACACAGTGGTGGTGAAGAGATAATTTTTGTGGGACCCTTGAATCTATGTAAACACAATAAATTAAAATCAATAAAAATTTAAATAAATAAATAAATAAAATAATTTTTAAAATAAAGATTTACAATTCTTCTGTGGCAGCTAGTCCCAGAAACAGTAGGATAAACATGATTTGCTTTAACATGACTGCCAGTGTTTGATTCTCTTAACATTTTATGGGGCACCCAGTTCCACAAAGACCAAAGAATAGGAATTTTGAAATGTCCTGGGTAATTTCAGGAAGCAGCGGACTAAGGCATTCAGTAGAGTTGAAACAGATGTTGTAGGAAGGCACTTTAGCCACTTTATGTAGATATAAAAACCTAAATTTAAAATTTTAATGAATAGTCTATATCTTCTACAGCTTTATAGAATGTGAAGAAATGTCCGTGTTGATTTTTGACATTTTGTTATTTCAATTAAAGATTGTATCACATAAAACTTATCCCAATTTCTCATTAACATTCTTGCCATTTCTCCTCTTTGTCTCAACCCCCAGCCCTGAAAAAGGAATGGCAGAAATATGATATCTTGAAGACAATTTAGGGTTTGTAATACTTTTTAAAATAGTTTTTTATTTCTTTCTAATTAGGCTTTGAACTTCCTGAGGCCAGGGACTGTGTCTGAGAACACCTACAGTGGCTAACACAAGGTGAGTCTACAACACATCTTAAACCCTGCCTTCTTTGAGTCCTTGCACCTAATATAGTGACAGATATGTAGCTGGCCCTCAACAAATCCTTGTTAGGATGCACGTATGGATAAATGAATGGATGGATGGATGGATAGAGTATCTAAACAGTATCTTCTATTCACCTGGTTTTCCTTTTATTAAATGTACTAGAAATGAGTTCTTAACTATGGATGACCAGTTTTTTGGTTTTTGTTTTTTTATAAATAGAATTACCGTACAATGGAACCAGTGGAATAACTAGGAAATAATATGTCAGTGAGGGATTATTTTTTAAGTTCTGAATCATGAATGTGTGGGACATCCAACAACGGGTTATAGTTTTGAACTAGAGTAGCAGATGCCTATAGATTTAAATGCCAAATTTAGCAGCTGCTGCTATGAAACTATTAGCCCTCAGCGGTGGTCTCACCTATATACTTTATTTTGGTCTTCTGGAATCTACAAAACTATTTACTGTTATGAGGGAATAAAGTGAGAAAACAGATTTGCAAATAAATTAGCAAATTTTTAATTGTCTAATCTCTGTTAAATAGTAACAGTTATGTTATGCATTCAGTTCTTACTATTTTATAAGAACTATTTTGTTATCAACACAGTTTTCGTACCTTATATATCCTTGCTTTACATATTTCATCTATCATAATAACACTTTTTAATAAAAATTCTCTGCCACGTGTGTTTTTTCTTCCAATTGCAGTTTAATAGTGTGCTTCTAATGTTGGAATGATAATTCTTTGAAATAAATAACTCCTATACTCTCTCTAAGATATTTGATCTGTTTCTCACCATTTAAAACTATTATGAGGAGAAAACAATCCTGTGAATTACTATAAAATAAACTCAATTTTTTTTTTTTTTTTTTTTTGTATTTTTCTGAAGCTAGAAACCGGGAGAGACAGTCAGACAGACTCCCGCATGCAACCGACCGGGATCCACCCGGCACGCCCACCAGGGGGCATGCTCTGCCCACCAGGGGGCGATGCTCTGCCCCTCTGGGGCCTTGCTCTGCCGCGACCAGAGCCACTCTAGCGCCTGGGGCAGAAGCCAAGGAGCCATCCCCAGCGCCCGGGCCATCTTTGCTCCAATGGAGCCTCGGCTGTGGGAGGGGAAGAGAGAGACAGAGAGGAAGGAGAGGGGGAGGGGTGGAGAAGCAAATGGGCGCTTCTCCTGTGTGCCCTGGCCAGGAATCGAACCTGGGACTTCTACACGCCAGGCCCACGCTCTACCACTGAGCCAACCGGCCAGGGCCAATTTATTTTTAATTGATGTTTCTAAATAAAAATTTTGTAAATAAAGGTTAAAAAGTTTAAAAGTTCCTAGTATGCTCAAATACTCTTATCTGTTTAAAATATTGCATTTTCAGCTTAAAAAAAAAAAAAAAGAATACCACTCCCCATATTTTCTGTTAACCTCAATTTTGAGTTGGTGTTTCTTAAGATTCTAAGAGGGGAAAAAAGAAATCTTTGTATTTAGAAAAGTTACACAAAGGTCCTTCAAAAACCAAGATACTTTTGAAGTCAAATTAGATAAGAATAAAACAAACAAGCATGACAGATATGGGGTTGTAGTAAATTTATTTTAGGCTCTTTTGCTGCTTCCCATTTGGTTTCTAGTTGTTTCTATTTCATATATGATGATTCAGCTCACCTTCATAAAACTTTCTTGGATAACCCCAATCAAAACGATGTCTTCTTCCAAATGTCTATTTGTCTTTTCTCATAACTCCCTTAAGATTTTATTATTCTGCTTTATGATTTAGCCATTTGTGTAGAATCAGTTCCCATTTTCTGAGCACAATATGTTCCAAAGTTAATTTAAAAACCAATATTTCTTTGTATTATTATTATTATATTTTGTCATATCCAAAGTACTTATTCCCATAGAACTAATAATATAAGTAATGTTCCTATTTTCTTTTAAGTTCTATTGCTGTCTGATCTAGTGCTTATAGAATTATTTCAAATATACTTCTACTGATGACATTGCTTCTTCAAAACAAATTGTTTTTATTTTAAGGGCAAATTATATAGACTTCTAAACCTAGACTTGTCTGGATTCTCTGCAACTTACTATCTATTTGATCATGGGCAAATTATTCAAATATGTTCATCCGAGATTTTTCTAAAATGAAGACAATAATGCCCTTACTATGTCTGTTATGAAGATTAAAAGCATTCACATATGAAAGTGCTTCAGAGTTAAGAACTATATGATTCCCCACATAAGTGGGGTATAAAACTGAGACTCATGGACATAGATAAAAGTGAAGTGATTACCTGGGTGAGAAGGGAGGGAGAGGGAAGTAAATAGGGACAAATATATGGTGATAGAAAATGATTTGACTCTGGATGATGGGCACACAATGCAATCAACAGTTCAAATGCTATAGAAATGTTCACCTGAAACCTATGTACTCTTATTGACCAATGTCACCCCCAATTAATTTAATTTCAAAATAAAAAATAAATATTTTATAAAATTTAAAAAACAATAAGAAAATACTTTAGAATAGTACGTGGCATATAGTAGGGGATAAATAGGTTAGTCTGTAGATGTTATCATTATTATTTTCATTGAAACTTGGAGTATCAGAACGTTTACTGCCCACATATAAGCATGTTTAAATGTGGAAATATTCAATATATTTTAGATGTTTATCTTCTAGAGACAAAATGCATACTTGAATCATAGAACACAGTCTCACATGATCAGAAAAAACATAACTACTCATTCCATAAAATACAGATCAAATGCTTTTTTTTTGTTTACCTATATTGCCAAGATGAGTAAAAATGGAAACAAAATACTTTAACTATTTTAATTTCATCACAAAAATGAAATGAAAGGAAAACTAATAATAATTATTATTGATATTAATTATTGAGCCCTTAGGATGTGCCAAGCATAGAGTGAATGGCTCTGTATGTAATCATCACATCCTCCTATTACAGATGAAGAAACTGGTGGTTAAGGAGGCAAAGGTCTCTCACAGCTAATGAGAGTTAGAGCAAGGATCCCAAATTCAACATTTCTGACTTTTTAATCTTATTTTATTTTCACTCTAGCAAATACAATGTTCTGAACTAAGTCCAATAGTATTGTTTAAATTAATATTAACACATTCCAATGTCTTTTTAGGGATTATCTGCCTCTTACCAAACCTACCCAGTTCTTTCTAATCCTGTCTTCCCCATATTGTCTACAAAAATAGAGTAAGACATTTTGTCAAACAATTGGGTAATGCCTAGTATAGTTTTTTTTCCTAGTACATTTTATTTAGTGCATTACATTTGATCACTATTTACAGAATTGCCTTCTCTTCCTTTTGTCTGAGATCATCAGCTCACTTAGCAGTGTTGTTTTTGGAAACTGCATTGGAAATTCCTTTTTAATTTTGTAGTCAATGAATGTTATAGCATTACTCATGAATGCAAGCATCTGATACTAACAGATAACAAACATGTAGAATTTTTAATCTTGCTAAAGAAAAGGCAGTATTCTTATTTGTGTACCCTTTATCCTCTCAATATATATAACCTTTATTTTTGAAATGTATATTATGTGCAAAGCACATTGTACATATATTACATATATCTCATTTACTTTTCATAGCAAATCTCTGAGGTCTATACTTTAATTATCTCCTTGTTAGAATGAAGGTCCTGAGAACTAGAGAAATGAAATATCTTGCCCAGATTTATACAACTAGTAGGAATGTCAGGATTTGAACCCAGGCGGAACTTTAGATACAATAATTGCCATTGTTTTGAGATGACCCCTGATTGCTTTGAGTTGAAAAAACCAAAACCATCTAACTAGATGGCAAGCATTAGGCTTCCCCCCTCCTGTGAGTGTCTAGACTGTAAACTTTTTGAAAGAAGGGCCTGTGTCTTCATACTTGTATTTGTGTATCTCATAATGTCTAAAAGGTGACTTGACACCATGGATAATCAATAAATGAATGAATGAGAACATTATGGGATGTCTAAGATGCTGTTAATGATTAATATATTGATCTATAATTAAAGGCTCAATTATTTTGCTTTAGTGATACTGACCAAGTTTAGTTAATTTGGTTAAATGTGGTGTCTCTTTGATATATTATGATTATTACTTTTTATAATCAAGCTAATGCTAACCAGAAATTGCTAAAATATCTGAATTTGGAAATTCAAAAATATGTGGGATGAACGTAACATTATTGTAACTTTCATACCTAAGTGTTTTGCTTATTTTGGCAAGTTTAATTTAGTTTCTTATGAAGGATGGCATTTGATTATATGCTGTGCAGTATTATGTTTACTATGAGGACCAATGGCAATACCTATAAATAGTTCACATTGAGTGTAAACTTCTGGAAGTGTAGGTAATGCTTGGAATTTCATTAGTTAAGAGAGTCTAAAATGCTGGGATATTTTACCTGACTTTAAGAATTGTTTACAAAGTTTTTACTTTAGCACTATTGTGGAGAAATAAGCCAGATATGCTTACTAAGGCACCTTACTAAGTGAGCCCGATTTCAGTTAATTTTAGTAATTAACAGTACACATAGAAGGGACATATTCAGGTCCCTACTAGAGATTTTTTTTATTACAGTATTAATTTGACAATTGCAGTAAATAGTAAGTCAATGTAATTAAAGGAAGGTTTTGTATTTTATACAGACGGTATACCAGAAGAAAACTCAGCAGAATGTTCTCTGAACATTTCTGCTTTAAGAGAGTTACTTTTTTTTTTTTTTATTCAGGAGTAGTAACCAAAACTTTTGTAATATATACATAACATTTAAAATATTTATACATTAAAATGATTTAGGAGCAAGATGGTATAGGAAAGGTAACATGTAATCTAATGACTTTTATGAGTGTTGACTAAATATTTTCCGGTTTCAAAAGTCTATGATCGTGACAATTCTTCACCATGAGTAGACTTAGAGGTTCAGTCAGTATGTCTACATTTGTGTGGTCAGAGAACATTAGAGTTAAAATATACCTTTAAGACTCTAGGTCATGTATTATACATGACAAATTTAGACCTAGAGAAGATAAATGAGCTGCATAAGATCAAATAGATCTTTAGTAGTGTATCTGTGACCCAAGTGTTTTTTATTCTGCATTTAAAACATATTATTCTTCAATGGAAGAAAGAAGGAAGGAAAGAAAGAAAAAGAGTGAGAGAGAGATGGAAGGACTGAGGAAGGAAGGAAGAGAGAGAGGAAAGAAAAGAAAAAAAAGATTAAAAAAAGAAGGAAAGGAAAAATTAAGACATAAAGACTAGGTAAGGAGCCCTGGCCGGTTGGCTCAGTGGTAGAGCGTTGGCCTGGTGTGCAGGAGTCCTGGGTTTGATTCCCAGCCAGGGCACACAGGAGAAGCACCCATCTGCTTCTCCACCCCTCCCCCTCTCCTTCCTCTCTGTCTCTCTCTTCCCCTCCCGCAGCCAAGGCTCCATTGGAGCAAAGTTGGCCCTGGTGCTGAGGATGGCTCTGTGGCCTCTGCTTCAGGCGCTAGAATGGCTCTGGTTGCAACAGAGCGATGCCCCAGATGGGCAGAGCATCATCCCCTAGTGGACATGCCGGGTGGATCCTGGTCGGGCGCATGCAGGAGTCTGTCTGACTGCCTCCCCATTTCCAACTTCAGAAAAATACAAAAAAAAAAAATACTAGGTAAGGAAGGTGATATAGTTCAATCTTCCCTACTGGAAAATTCTTTATGACACACAGTGAGCTAGTCTCTAATTAAAATTATGCATGAACCTCACTTTTATTATTGAGTTGTTATATTTGCAAGACAGATTTTCCTTCTAGTGAGAGAAAATCTACCTGCTTTTATTTCTTCCTTTAATCTTCTGTTATCTATACCAAATATCCATACTTCCTTCAACCATTCCTTTCATGACATGAGTTTCAGATACTGCATCTTCTGATGCCTCCTTCCAGCACATCAATACAATGTTTTATGCAGATGCCTATTAAACACAGTGTTACAAATGGTATCTTGATACTGTCACAAGTATGTGGAAAAGCCACTGTACTTTGGCTTTTTAAATTAATTGTGCCTTTTGTATAGTTGTGCTCATGTATCACCTGAAGCCTTAAAGTACTTTTCACATAGGGTCGTATATGTAAGGGCTCATATATTGATATTAAAACAGGCTTGTTTATTTTATCATTTCTAAGTCAAGATTTACAGGATTAAACTGTTTGCTATCATCATTGTTGGTTATCATAAAGTCTGTCAGTTTGGATTATTTGAGTTGCTCAAGAAAGCCATAATGATAAAACAAAGGAAGTTAAGTCCAATTGGAGTTTATGATGATACAAAAAATAAAACTAGTAGTATAAAATAAATTATATGATAGGTATGTTTTATATGTCATAACACATCTGCTGTCCAAAGGGAGAGGCTTGGAGACACAAGTCAAAATACTTTTGAGATCAAAATGATACATAAAAAGTGGTACTTTTTTTTTGAGATCTCCAGAACTTGAAATCTAGGCTATAACCATTGCATTTCACTCTGTATTTCTAAGTAATGTGAGCTTATGCTCATATCTTGCCTATTTCTTAAATATTCAGTGGGATGAAGACAGATGCCTAGGATGGACTGTGTTGAATGTGAGAGAGTTGCCTGGGTTAAGGGCATATATGAAAAGGGAAGTAACAAGACCACACAAGAAGGATAGTGTTCCTTAAAATAGGCAGTGAGGATATTTTAAGTTCTAAGCTTAAAAGGATTGTTAAGGCTATCTTTTGTACATTTTATAAATATGCCTTGCATGATATTATATAGTTTATTAACAAATATTATTTAGGGGCTAATTATTCTTGTGGTATTTGATATAGACCTAAAGATATTTTATAAATATCTACTTTTTAAAAAACTGGAGCCTGACCAGGCGGTGGTGCAGTAGATAGAGCATCAGACTGGGATGCGGAAGACCCAGGTTCGAGACCCCGAGGTCGCCAGTTTGAGCGTGGGCTCATCTGGTTTGAGCAAAAGCTCACCAGCTTGGACCCAAGGTCGCTGGCTTGAGCAAGGGGTTACTCGGTCTGCTGAAGGCCCACAGTCAAAGCACATATGAGAAAGCAATCAATGAACAACTAAGGTGTCGCAACAAAAAACTGATGATTGATGCTTATCATCTCTCTCCATTTCTGTCTATCCCTATCTTTCCCTCTCTCTGACTCTGTCTCTGTGAAAAAAAAAATAACAACAACAACAACAAAAAATACCTGGAGCATATGAAATGGTTCCCAACTTAAAAAAAAAAAAAAGACTTCTAAATTTTATCCCAGGTTTTCTTAAATCATATTTTAAAAGAGCAGACATCATTGATAGTTATTGAATGAAATTATGAAATCTCTTATGTAATATCTTCTGTCAGAAACAGCTGCCTGCAATTTACCTGAGATCTTAATATTACTTCAATTTTATACCATAGTAATGTCAAGAGAGGATCATGAGCATATATTTTCTCCTCAATCACAAGAATTATGCTCCTGAAAATCCTTGAGACAGATAAATACACACATTAAAAAAATATAGAATTTATAAAGTTATACTTGCGCCAACAAAATTTGTATAGATAATTGTATCTTGATTAAAAGTAAGTATAATAGAGGCATAGTTGTAATAATTTGTATATCTTAAATGAATAATTGTAGGTATGCATGAAATATTTTTTTATTCATCTATTTATTGAATTAACCAGTCACTACCCTATATGATAGAGATACAAAGTTGAAAATAATAAATGATATCTTCCCTCAAGGAGTTCACAATCTATTACATAGAGACAGCATGAAAACAAATAAATATGACAGTATTTTGTGGTGCCTTTTAACGTAGACACTTGTATAGGCTAAAACAGGGGCGTAGAAGTTGAATACCTACAGTACTATGTGTTTCAGATGCTGGTGACTCAGTGTTGAAACAAAAACTGTTGGAGGAAGCAGATGATGAAGGAAAATTGTTAAATTATAGAGTGTATGAGAAAGTGATTACCATAGATGAGGTTTAAAATACTTAATAAACAGTGAAAAATGGGTACCAACTCATCAACTAGTCACACAATGGAAGTCCATCCTATCTGCCGAGTATCAGATCTAAAATCAGTACCAATAGAAAAATAAAAGCAGGGAAGGAAAAATTAAAGTATCAGGTAAGAGTACTATTGAAATTTTAGAAATTTGGAACTAAGGGGTGACTTTTGAGTGACACTCTCAAGAAAATAAAGAAGTTAGTCATGTCGATATCAGAGGAAGGCCATTCCAAAGAGAGGAAATAGGAGGTGTGATAACTCTGAGGAGGAAGTTCACTAAAAGGAGATGGTTGGTGTGACCAGAGCGCCTGGTACTGGGAGAAACAAAAACAAAAGAGGCCTGAGAGAAGAAGACCCTCGTAGCTCCTAGCAAAAACTTTGATTTTTATTCTGTGTGAGATGATATTTCACTGAAGATTTTGAATAAAAAGCTGACGTGATTGGTTATGGTATTTTAGGAGGATCTGCAGGCTTCTGGATTGATAACTGGCTGGTTAGGACAAGAGCAGTGGCAGGTATTAAGACAGAGGCTACTGCAACAGTGCAAGCAAGAGGTGGGCCAAGTTACAGCTGCAGAAGTGGGAGAAGTAGTTGAATTCTGGGTAGGTATTGCTTTGAAAGTAGAGCGACTTGGATAGGCAGACAAATGAGATGTGAATTGTGGGAAAGATGAGTCAAGAATGACACTGGCTGGAAGAACGAAGTAGCTGGCTATGTGCCAAACCCTTTCCTAAACCATCTAGGATAGATAGCCAATTAAATAAACAATGATAGGAGAGTGCAAATATTTGCCAAATATGGGAAGCACAGGAGTTTATAATAAGGTTGCTTAATCTAGACCTAATAAGTGAGGGACATGTTTTTTTTTTTTAATGTTTATTTTATTGATTTTCAGAGAGAAGAAAGGAGGGAGAGAGAAAGAGAAAGAGGGGGGGAGAGAGAGAGAAGAAGAAAGGAGAGCGAGAGGAAGGAAGAGAGAAAGGGGGGGGAGAGAGAGAGAAGAACATCAATCTGTTCCTATATGTGCCCTGACTGGGAATTGAACCAGCAACCCCTGTACTTTTAAGTCAATGCTCTAACCATCTGAGCTATCCTGTCAGAGCAGTTTTTCATGAATGAAAATGATGCCTGAGTCTAAGGATAAACCAAATTGATTCGGGTGAGAAGGAGGCATAGGGGAGAGGGAAAACTAGACATATAATACTTCGGTGTGTGGGATCCCAAACACTTTAAATTTGCTAATATCTTATGAATGACATTATTGCTGCATCCCTTTAAAGATACTATATTCTTATCAAACTATTGCCACTGGCAGGAAGTTGGTTTAAAGGCTGTATTCTTAAGCATTTTTTCCTACAAAACATATTCATGAAGCACTCTTTTTGTGCTAGAGTCTCTGTGCTGAGGGGTGTATCATAATGAATTATATTTGGATCTTTCCCAAAAGAAGCTAAGAGTATAATTTTATTCTCCATATTAACACCCAAGTATTAGTTAAGTCCACTGAGATATGCACTTATTTTTTCAAGTTGCTAGTACACTAGATTTGTTGTATTATACATTTGTGAGTTATGAGACTTAGTAACTAATTTAGTAATGACTCAACAGATCATCTTCAAGGCATGATGCTTGGTTTTATCCCCCTCCCTCACCCAAAGTATCCTTAGCACCTGTCAAATGGTATAGCCTACAATTTTTCAAGTAATAAATATATGGCACTTCTAATGCTAACCTAATTTTTTCTACAGATCAGTGTGACAGCCATGAAGAACTAATATTTTGTAGAAATTTAATCTATGAACTTTCCTTATAGGCTCTATGGCAAGAGGCTTATATAATAATTTCTATTAAGAATTTTTCAGCCTGACTAGGCGGTGGCATAATGGATAGAGCATTGACCTAGAATGCTAAGGACCCAGGTTTGAAGTCCTTTGGTCATTGACTTGAGTTCAAAGTTTGCAAGCTTGAAGCCCAAGGTCACTGGGTTGAGTCCAAGGTCACTGGCTTGAGCAAGGGGTCACTGGTTCAGCTGAAGCCCCCTGGTCACATATGAGAAAGCAATCAATGAACAGCTCAAGTGCCACAACTACAAATTGAAGCTTCTCATCTTTCTCCCTTCCTGTCAATTCCTCTGTGTGTATGTTTCTTGTTAAAAAAAAAAAATCATATGTATACTGATATATCTTTAATGACCTTAGTACCACTTAGAGAAAAGTAGTTTTCTCCTCATTGACAGATCTACTTGCAACTTCTCTCCCCTTTCTTTTATGAAACACTTTTACAAAATTCTCATTTCTATCAGCATCTTTGACTTTGTGATATACAAGGTGGAGCAAAAGTAGGATTACAGTTTTTCATATGGAAAATAATACAATAATTAATAAGAATATAAGAATAAACTCCGTGTTTTGGCATACTCATAACTGTAAACCTGCTTTTGCTCAACTCTGTATTTACAATTGTTTTCCCATTTATAAAGTTCTTTCTGACCCTGGACAGATCAGGGCACACAGGAGAAGCAACCATCTGCTTCTCTACCCCTCCTCCATCTCTCTTTCTTTATCTGTCTCTACTGTTCCCACAGCCATGGCTCAAGTATTGTAGTTCCAGCAAAAGTTAGTCCCAGGTACTAAGAATGGCTCCATGGTGTTGGCCTCAGGTGCTGAGATAGCTCGGTTGCTGAGCAACAGAGCTCTGTCCCAACAGGGCAGATTATTGCAGGATAGGGGCTTGCGGGATGGATCCCGGTGGGGTCGAATGCAGGAGTCTGTCTCCACTTCCTCTCCTCTCACTTAAAAAAAAAAACAAAAGAATTTCTTTCTACCATTCTTTCCAAACAATGATTTCAGTACTTTCAAACTTAGGACTCTGGAATTATTTCTTTCACTTTTGTTTTTATAATTACATTACATGAGGGGGAACAAGGTTCTTTCTAATTCTCTGTGAAATCAAATGTTATTTTGTTCCTGTTGAAAAACATCGACCAGTAATGATTTTACATACATTTTAATGGATTTAAATGTAATTTTATAATCATAATTAAGCCATCCCACACCAATTTTCCCTTCAGATTTTATGGAGAAAAGGAATTGATCTGGCAGGAAGAAAAAAAAAAAAAACAAAAGACCAGGATGTGGATCTTTGAAAGGTATTAACCTTTTAATGCCATGTTTAGCTTGTTTCATTCCACAAGAATCAATGATAAACACACCCATCCAGTTTGTGGTCCTCATTAAAACAGAGCGTTGCTATGAAATGAGTGACCCTTTCAAATTGGTAATAATTTGTCATTCAACTCCATAAATTAATATTATTTTAAAAAGATGACTCCACTGTCCTAGTGACACCACAATTGGCAGCTGCTTTTAGGTTTTCCTGGACGAACTCTAGTTATTATGATAAGGGAACCCATGATCCACTTTAACTTCTACTCGGTTTGAAAGTGCCATGGACACCACTCTTCTCCTGAGTGGATTTAATTCCCCAGCTCTCAATGCTGGCAGATTATCATGCTGAACCACGTTTCTCCCTTCTGCTCTCATCTTCTAGTCAATTGTTTTAAGATTGTTTTGGAAGTCACACTGAGAAATGATAAATTCTTGATAGTCTCTTCCTACTTGTTTCTCTACATTGGAGAGAAACCATCAGTAAGTGCATATTTATTATATCTAGTACATTCCCTTTTGTCAAATCGTCTTTCCAGAGCTTTTTGTTTTCTAAGCATCTACTTAACCACAGCAGTGAAACAGTGAAGCTGCTTGTTGCCTTCTATTGGAAATTAAGCTTTGGCCCTAAGCCAGACTGCCTGAGCCAGCACTAATATAATTCACAACTGGAAGAAGACAATCAATTAATCAATACTGTAATTTGGAACTGACTATGGTAGTAACACTCACAGCTATTAGACTCAACTGACTGACACCATTTAGGATTAATGAGGTAGCTAGAGCAGGCAAACCAAAGATTCATATAAAGACTTTCCCCTAAAATCAAACTGCCCACTCTATTTTGTTATTTTTTTATTTCATGATACTACAGTGAAATCTACTGTAAGTAAGAATATGAAGGGCAAAGAATTTTACCCATTACCATGATTTTGAACAGGACTTTAATGAACATTTAAGGTATGGATTTTAAAAATAAATTCAGTTCTATGTTAGAATCTTCTGAGAAATTAAAAAAAAAACAAAAAACATGACCTAAAATTACTTTTCTGATGTTATTTGAGTATTCCTTGAACTGTTATATAATCAAATATTGGTGTATTTATTATTTGGGAAATAAATAACCATCTTTTAAACTAAAAAAAACTTAAAATTATTTTTAAAAAAACCTTTAAGGCTTATCCTGTTTTAATCCCACAATAAAATAAATAAAATTATAAAACCACACAGCATCTGTGGTGTTTGCAAAATAACAACAAATATTAACTCTTTCTACTCACTTCTGACAGAGCCATCGAATTTTGCAAATCTTATTGACAAGACAAGGGTTCCCCTAAGCCATTGGCTGCATATTTATAATGATGTATCATTAAGCTAACTAGAAAGTTTGTGCCTTTGTTGTTGCTGTTGTTGATTCTCTGGACTGTGTATACCTAGGCTCTGAGCCCTCAGATTGCAGATATCTGTTATAATCTGAAGTCTTAAGAGCTAGCCCAGTGGAGTTAGACATGGTCATATATTTTTGTTTTTGAACTAAGGAGCAAAATACCAAAGCATCTCATATAAATCTAGCAGATGACAGGAAGATAGAGTAATATAGCTGTACATATTGTATCACCATATATATGAAGGGTACACTTTGAACAGCAATATAACAAAATCCATAGAGAGAGTCTCTGTACAAAGGATTGATATTCATTCTTTTAAGTTAAAATTGGTTTCAGGTATACAACATAATAATTTGATATTTGTATAGTTGTAAAATGATTGCCACAATAAGCCTAGTTCATTGTTCTTTAATTTAAAAATTTAGTAAAAATTTATTTAATATCCTAATTTTATTATGAAAGACTAAGAAAAGCACTTGAATATAGTCCTGGGACTTGTATTTTCTTTTCAAATATTTGTCATATTAATAAAGAAAAAGACATTGAAAATATTAAAATCTTCTTAATATTGTATCAGACACTGAATTTAGAAACTTTAATATGGTCTATAGTTGATTGTAAATCAAGACTAAATTCTCTCTCGTGAGATCTTTCTATATATTATCTGAAGTGTTTCTTTGGGGGGAATCCTAAAAAGCAAAATAAAACTTTAGAACTATCATGAAACTTTTGAAAGAAAGCAATTTAAAAAAAATGAGGGAGTCTAAGATTTACTAAGTAAACAGTGATATTAGACAAAATGGTGACATTTAATTAGAAAGCCAATGAAGTTTTATCTATACTGGTTTCCACTGATATGAATATAAATATATATATATATATATATATATTCTTTATCGCATCCAGTGGTTGTCCTCATATTAGAGACATATTCTAAGTAAATGACATTTCACAAAATGGAACATATGTCCAGTTTAATACATCATTTTTTATTATAGAGAGACACAGGAAAACTAATTTCATTCTGCTTGCTTAAGCAAAGTCAATAAAAAACAATAAAATTTTCATTTTAAGAAGATGTACTTAATGTTTTTAATAGAGAAATTATTTTGGATCTTATTCAACTTTACCCTGTAATAAATATTCTTATCTTTAAGAGAATAGAGCATGGAGTTCAAAATGAACAATTATATTTATTGGTTGGCCTTTTTTTGTCAAAATAATCAACTAATTCTTTTGAAATTTATAAAATTGAAGAACAAATATATGGAGGTATCTAATAAAAAATGGGACAATGACATATTTAAGTCAGTGCAAAATGAACAATATTTTTTTATGTTGTCTTGTTTATTTATTTATATTCAACTTCATTTTACACAATAACACTTTGAGCCAACTTGCAAAATATATATAGAATACAATGGGATATTTTATTTTAATGCCATGTTATTCCAAAAGTAATTTAAGGAAGCTTTTAAAGAGTTATGAAATACAATAAAATAAAATAAATTTAAAGTTGCTAAAAATATATAGAAAATGTAACAAAGACAAGAAATTAAGTTAAAATCTAGGAGATTAAAAAACAGATAAAAAGTCACTTTTACACATTTGATAAATAGTTGGGACAACTTAGTGTGCAGCATTATTTTGTAGAGAGTTTTATATAATGGCAAATATTAATCTAAACTTTCTAGAACAACAGTCGATAATAGGTCATACTGTAAATATTTAAGACCTTGTGAGCCATAAAGACTCTGTAGCACTTGTCTGTCATTTTATGAAAACTGTCATATGCAAGATGTAAATGAAAGGACATAGTTGTGTAACAGTAAAACTATAAAAATAGGCAGTCAACCAGATATTCCCATGGGCTGTAATTTTCCCAGCTCTTATGGAAACTAAAGCAAAGATAGAGTCAGTTACCTAAATTTAAGATAAAAGTCTACTGCATAGAATAATAGCCTTTACTTTATTTATTTTTATTTTAATAATTTATTTTTTTATGTGTGTGACAGAGACAGAGAGAGTCAGAGAGAGGATCAGAGACAGACAGGCAGTAGGAAGGGAGAGAGATGAGAAGCATCAATTCTTTGCGGCACCTTAGTTCATTGATTACTTTCTCATATGTGCCTTGGCCAGAAGCGGGGGGGTGGGGAGGTGGGAACACAGCAGACTGAGTGACCCTTTGCTCAAGCCAGCAACCTTGGGCTCAAGCTGGTGAGCCTAGCTCAAACCAGATGAGCCTGCGCTCAAGCTGGTGACCTCAGGGCCTCGAACCTGGGTATTCTGCATCCCAGTCCGACGCTCTATCCACTGCACCACCACCTGGTCAGGCTACTTTTTTTTTACACTAAAATGTGAGATGAAATTTCGTAGGGGAAGTGTGAGAGTGGCCAATGTCAGTTACATCTCCACAATAATTAAAATAGGTTGTTTTGTGCAGCAGCTGGTCACAGCCTCATGAACATCTATAAAATATGTGTGAAATTCAGCATAATGTTAATTTTGGGTTTTGTTTTTGTACACAAAATACAATGGACCATTCTCTTTATTTTTTAGTTAGATATTATATTAAAGCATTTTATACTTTGGGATATTTCTCTTCTTAAGTTTACTTTGCTTTGCTTTTTCTATTTGTCATGATTGTTAAACAGAAAAATCACCACCAGCACCCCATGACATGTAAAGCAATATACTATCTTGCATTGCATTTAAATAACTGAGAACTACATTAGTACTATGACATACATAAGCATTACTCTAAAAACAGTGAAGGAAATATGAAAGAAATTAAAATCTTATATGGATGATGGGCATTAAATGAAGAAAGTGTGATGAATGTTGTCATATCAAGAGCCATGAGTTGTGGATTGTACTCCTTGGTGATGAATTTCAGGTCCACTATATCAGCAATGTGATCTTTAGCATAGTCCTTAAAGTCTCTGAGCCTCAGTTTCTTCATCTCTAGTATAAAGATATTATTAATGCCTTTCTCACTATGTTGTAAGGGTCGATAAGATAAGACTTCATACAGTGGCACATGCTTAGAACTCATTATTTAACTCAGCTAGGACGTATATTTAAAAGCTTTAGGTTGTGATGGGAGTTGCAAACATACTTGTCTGGGATCCATGACTTCTTCACATCCATGGGTAGATTTTGTCTGTCTGTTTTGGAGGAGGACTTTTGTAGAGGTTTGATTTGGAGAGAGAAGTTGTGTGAATGTCTTCCCCCTACCACACACATACCCCAAGACTCTTTAAAAAGACTACTAAGGGAGCTCAATATATAGCCCTTCAATTTACTAGACATAGTGGATAAGTTGCTGAGCCAAGCCTAGAAAGTCTATGAGCAAGATGCTGTCTAAAGTGGTTGGTTGTAGCAGAGGAGAGGGTAGATTTGAAGATGTTAATGACACCCACAGTGTTTGTAGGGACAATGGATTCATGAGCATTTCCCAGGGACCACTTTTGAAATACACAGAGTAGGAAGCTGCAGTGGTGTATGCTTAACCTTCCCAAGCAGTCAGCTGGAGACTGAAGGGACTTCTACAGCAGGACTGAGGCTGACTTCTAAGAAAAAGAAGGTATAGAAGAGAGCTCCTTGGGGATCAAGTGCGTGTGTGTGTGTGTGGGGGGGGGGTGTCTCCTCCAGTATTACATAAATAAATGTGAGAGTCAGCTTTCAACATCTGCAGAGTCCAGAGAGTACCAAAATTACATCACCACTGAAGGTTCAGCCAAGCAATGCCCTTTGTTCCACTTAACTTTCCCCCTCCATTCTATTCCAACAGTGAAAGGGGCAGAAATCACAGTAAGCAAGATATGGTGGGGAGGAGGGAAAGTCAATCAATGTAGGTGGAGTGCAGAGCACATTCCTTGCAGCTGTGGCTGATGCAATGCTGTGAGAATACTCCAGCTCCCAGAAGCCTCCTGGGCATACTCAGGAAGGAAGCTTGCCCACTATAAGGAAGTGACTTAGTGCCAACCACACAGCTCCCTGATCTTTTCAGCCATTGGCTTTGAGGAACATGCTGTAACACCCTATAGGCTGAACCTGTGTATATAAGCTAGCTTACTTCCTGAATAAAGTGGATCTACATCACTGAACCTGGTCCCCAGAGTCGGGTCTTTGCGTCTCCATTGTCCTCACCCCTGGCAGGACTTGTCCACAACTGGCGCCCAACGTGGGACATGAACCCATGACCCTGAGATTAAGAGTCTCATGCTCTACTGACTGAGCTAGCTGAGCTCGAGCCCCGGGCCACTGCCACTTTCTGCACTGCAGACCTTGCAGCTCCGGACTCAGCCTCAGCCTCAGCCCTGGTCTCCTGCCACTGCTGGCTCTCCACAATATACAGAGCAAGCTGCAACTCACGAACCTGTTGATTCCTTCTTCAGCGTCCGCTCCATTTCCAAACGAATCTCGTGAACCTGTTCGGCCTCCTCCAGTGCTTGCTCCAGCTCCAGGGTTGGCATCTCTTTCTCCCACATTTGGTCCAGCTCCTTCCACTGTTCTGTTTGCAGGTCCCAGGCAGCCTCTTCCACAGAGCTCTTCATTTCCTCATGCATGGCTGTAAAAGTCAGCCAGCCTATGGCCCCCAAAAGGACAGCCAAGGGGAACCATAACAGCAGCCAGTCCTCTACTCCACTGCTGAAAGGTAGTAGTGGCTCCTTGCTGATCTGTATCGAATCCTGCCACAGACTACACCAAATATAAAGCCAGTAGCCAGGGTCACCATCAGAACCACCTGGCCCATGCAGGTTCTCATTGGATTCAGACAGTTGGTAAAGAAACAATGGAGCCAAAAACTGGTGGGCTATCATCTTTAATCATAGCTTGCACCCAGCAGGCAAGTAAAAATACACACTGGGCTCCAAAACCCACTCATTCAGTGCTCACAAAGCTACTGACTTATGCGAGTTTCCTAGAATTAAAGGTTTCTAGCTCACAAGAATTATTCACCTCTGTTCCCCATCTCCTTCCTTCTCTCTGCACAAACTCTGCACAAACTGGCTTCACTCAACACTCCACCATCTTGACTGCTTCTCCTCTCCTCCGTGTGGCCTTTCTCTGCTCTCCTCTCTAGTGCTAATCTCAGAAACCGAGAGAGAGCAAGCTCCCGGTATGCCCCCATTTTATAGTGTAGAAATCAAAACCTTTAATCCAATATACAAAATAGGGAAGTCTCTAATACAATGTCACTTATCTGAGGCATGATGGGTTTGTACCACCCCACATCAAAAAGGGTAGGAAAGGGCCTGACCTGTGGTGGTGCAGTGGATAAAGCGTCGACCTGGGAATGCTGAGGTCGCCAGTTCGAAACCCTGGGCTCGCCTGGTCAAGGCACATATGGGAGTTGATGCTTCCAGCTCCTCCCCCCTTCTCTCTGTCTCTCTCTCTCCCTCTCTCTCTGCTCTCTAAAAATGAATAAATAAAATAAATTAAGAATAAAAAAAAAAGGGTAGGAAAGGTTTAGTCCTAAAACCAAGCCTTAGGCTACAAGAATCCTGCCTGCTTATAGCCTGTCCCCCCACATCCAATGCAAACTATAAGTGAGCAAATATATATATCATTATTTACAAACTTATTTGACCAATATTCCACCCCTTTTGCTTGCTTCACAATCTAAAGCACAGGTATTCCTGCACAAGGAAATTAGGCACATTACACAAATTACAACAACATGACAAATCATACAATTTTAACAATTACAAAGATACACTTCACCAGTCTCTGAGCACTTTGCTAAGAGCACAAAATGTCCTCGGCCTTTTTTCTAGCCATGGGAAAAGCTTCCCCAGGCAGGGGAAGGGCCTCCAGCAAAGCTGCCCCCCACCCCCATCAGGATATTTCACATTGTCCAAAATCAGTAAGTCCATCCAACAAAGGAGCCAGTGCTCACTCAGATCATAGTCCAGGAAATCAATCCATGTACATGAGGCCTCAGCCACTGCCTCATCCCTGCCATCCTGGCAGGCCTTACACTGTCCCAAAGAGGAGCATGTGACAATGGCAGTCAGCATTTCTATCTCTGCTCTGGAGAGCATGATGGCATTCATCCCTATGTCCCAAAATCGCAGACCTACCAGGGACATAGCAAGTACTCCTTGCTGCTGGGCTCTCATCTTCTGGAAACTGTGGATTGCAACTCCAGCCTGATTCTCCTCATCCTCCAAAGAGGAACTGAAAACACCAGTTCGAGCTGCCGGGCTCAAGCCCTGGGCTGCTGCTGCCTGCGTGTGGGAGTCAGCGGTTACTATAGCACACATAAGCAAGAACAAAGCACCAGGGCCTGGGAGCCCATCAGGGGCAATTCTCTGGGCCTGCCCCACCAAAGCCTCCACATCCCCCCAGGTGATGGGGCATGCACACCGGCTGCAAGGTCTTCTTCTGGAGCTCTGAGGACCTCCTCCCCTCAGGCGTAGTCAGAGTGGAAAAAGCCAGGGCTGTGGATTTGGACAGGTGAAGACTGAACCACTTAGTGGGTGCCCAATAAACCCTGTCAAGCAGGTTGGGGGGTTCCTGGGATCCAAATTGGCTGAAAAACACAATCATAACCTCTCCCTTGCATTAGAAGAGGGTGTGATCCCCACCACTGTGCCATGGCTGGGTCCTTCCAGTGTCATTTCAGAGAGAGAGGCAAGGGAGAGAGAGAGAGTGAGAGATACAGAAAAATAGACAAGACAGACAGAAAGAAAGAAAAAAGACACATGGGGCATATAGGCTGGCCCATGGTTCTGCAGCAGGAACACGTGTTAGAGTTAAAGCTGGGGTAGAAAATGGCATCTGAGAGGCTGGGGTGGGGCACTGAGCCCTGGCAGGAAATGCGGAAGTAGCGACTTCTGCTTTTCCCAGTGGCAGAGTGGATGGTGAATTAGCAATTCTGTTGGTTTCATTTCTGCGCGCTCAGCCACAAACTCAGAGGCTAACCTACTTTCCTCCTCAATGGAAGGGGCAAATAGGGAGGTAGGAGCTCCTCTGAAAGAGGAGTAGCCTATAGGACCTTAGGGACCAGCAGAGGGTCCCCAGCAGGAGCACCAGTCAAGTAGGCGTGTATTGCCAATAAGGCAGGAGTGAGGCCAAGAGGGAAGATTTGCCCCCCATGCACCTTGGCGAAACGAATGCATTGGAGTGCTCAGGCCCAAGTATTCAGGTCCCAGAGGGGCATGTCCTCAATCCAGGGATTGAGACTAGAGAGAATCTCCCAGTAAGTACAGGGATCCTTTTCACAAACTTCAACTCGCCTACTCTGCAATAGGGTGTGCAGGGCTCAAGCCTGTGGGGCTTGAGAGTGGGGAAGAAGGTTTCCCATTGCAGAGAGTCACTCACCCGTCCCTTGGATGCTGGTTAGGTCCCTGCCCGACAAGTCCTGCCAGGAGTGAGGACAATAGAGATGCAAAGACCTGACTCCGGGGACCAGGTTCAGTGATGCAGATCCACTTTACTCAGGAAGTAAGCTAGCTTATATACACAGGTTCGGCCTATAGGGTGATATAGCGTGTTCCTCAAAGCCAATGGCTGAAAAGATCAGGGAGCTGTGTGGTTGGCGCTAAGTCAGTTCCCTACAGTGAGTGAGCTCCCTTCCTGGGTATGCCCAGGAGGCTTCTGGGAGCTGGAGTATTCTCACAGCATTGCATCAGCCACAGCTGCTAGGAGTGTGCTCTGTGCTACACCCCCATTCTATTTTCTAACTAGTCAAACATTTAGAAGCTTGCCTCAATGTTTAATCCAGCTAATCTATTAGCATATCATATAATAGGTATTATAGTTGTCTTAGTTCTACTAGGGTTCTGTTGCATAATGCATAGCATTCAGAAGTTACAACAACAGCAAGCAGCCATTCATCAAGTCCAATTGGCCTTAATTAAAAGAGAAGGGGGAGTTGTGGGTGGAGTGCAGGAAGGGAGCTCACCCGCTGTAGAGATGTAACTTAGCGCCAACCACACAGCTCCCTGATCTTTTCAGCCATTGGCTTTGAGGAACATGCTGTAACACCCTATAGGCTGAACCTGTGTATATAAGCTAGTGTACTTCCTGAATAAAGTGGATCTGTGTCACTGAAACTGGTCCCCAGAGTTGGGTCTTTGCATCTCTGTTGTCCTCACCCCTGGTAGGACTTGTCCAGTAATCAACCTAAAAGGAAACCCAGATTTTTGACACATTCATGAGTTAGGGCATTTTAATTATGGAATTAAATCTGTTTTGTGGTATAATATGTTGCTTTAATAGTTGTAAGTAGACAGAGAAGTAATAGTGCCTGCCTGAGTTTTTTATTCAGCAACAGGATATAAATTAGCACCTTTGAAAAAATTGTAAAGTGGCAATAAAGTTGAAAAAAGAAGACTGCAATTACATTTGGTTGTTTTATGACTTTATTGCCTAATTTGGATTTGTTCAATGGTATGAACATTCGTTATATCCACATTTATATATTGATGGATTGCAATCACACTAGAATTCTTTCTTTATAGCAAGTATGTACTGAATACCTATCATGGATCAGGCACTGTACTAAGCATTGGGCATAATGAGGGGAATAAAGGAGATTTTATAAACATATTGAGAAAAATAAACATTTAAACACATTTGGGCAGCAGAATAATATTCCTTTTTGAGATGTCTTTTTCCTAATCCCCAGAACCTGGTACATGTTAGCTGGCATGACAAAAGAGACTTTGAAGATATGATTAAAATTAAGAATTTTGAGATGGAGAGATTATCCTGGATTATCCAGGTAAACCCATTGTAACTATAAGGGCCTTTATAAGGGCAAGAGGGAGGCAGGAGGAACAGTCAGAGAAGGAGATGTTCTGACAGACACAGAGGCCAGAGAGAGAGATTTGAAGAGCCTGTACAGTTATTTTTGAAGGTAGAAGAAGGGGCTATGAGCCAAGGAATGTAGGCAGTTGTGAGAAGAAGAAAAATGTAAGCAGATGAATTTTTTCCCATAGCCTCCAGGAGCAACACGTAACTGCTGACCCATTTTAGATTTCTGACCTCCAGAACTTTAATATAATAAAGTTGTGCTGTTTTAAGATGCAAAAGTGTGATAATTACAGCAGCAAGAGGAAACTAATACAGTAGGCAACAATGTTAAAACATAAAATTATGATAGGAGAAATACATAAATGTTGAAGTCATATTTAAGTAGTATTTATTAAGCTAATCCAAGAATTTGAGGAGGGCTGCTTGAGGAAGTAATAAATAACCTAAGACTAGGAGGGTGAACAAAATCAACCAGAAGAGAGGAGCACTAAAGAATATTCTAGGGTAGGAAAATAGGATGCAAAGGCTTATAGGTGGGCAAAAGCAAGTGATATTTTAAAGAATCGGAACAAGTTCAATGTCTGGACAACAAAATTTGAGATAAAGAATGCATGATGAGGCTGCCGAATGTACTGAGGTCAGATCATGAAAGGGCTAATCAGTTATGACACATTCCAAAGTTTGAACTTTATCATAAGAGCAATGTGAAAATTCTATAGGATTTTGAATAGGTGAATGTCATAATCATATTCTCATATGTGAACTGTACAGAGTGGATTTGAAGAGAAATATTTAAAAAAGAAAGGCCAGTTAAGAAGTGATGGCAACCATTTAGAAAGGAGGTGGCTTTTGCTGGGACCTTGGTTGTGGCTGTAGGAATAAAAAGTGGAATCGGGAAGCAATTTGAGAATAGCATCTAAATCAGCGGTTCTCAACCTGTGGGTAGTGACCCCGGCGGGGATCGAATGACCAAAACACAGGGGTCACCTAAAGCCATCGGAAAATACATATTTCTGATGGCTTTAGCCACTGAGAAGCTGTGCTACTGTCTGCAGCAGCGCTATTCAGCTTGAATGCACGCCGTTATGGACGTGCGTTCCAAACTGAATGCCTGTGCATACGTGATTGCATCATCTGTCCAGGGCCTAAGGCAGGGGTCCCCAAACTTTTTACACAGGGGACCAGTTCACTGTCCCTCAGACCGTTGGAGGGCCGGACTATAAAAAAAACTATGAACAAATCCCTATGCACACTGCACATATCTTATTTTAAAGTAAAAAAACAAAACGGGAACAAATACAATATTTAAAATAAAGAACAAGTAAATTTAAATCAACAAACTGACCAGTATTTCAATGGGAACTATGCTCCTCTCACTGACCACCAATGAAAGTGCGGCGGGGTCCAGATAAATGGCCTCAGGGGGCCGCATGCGGCCCGTGGGCCATAGTTTGGGGACCCCTGGCCTAAGGGGTGGGAGAAGCGGGGAACACTCCACAGTCCATAGCAGCGCAGCTGCTCATCCATAGCAGAGCATTACGTGTGTCTGGCGCTTGCTGACATTATCAGTGGGCGGGTGCAGCAAGCGCTGGAGGACAGAAGCCTAGGAGGCAGAGAGGCAAGAGGCGGAGGGAGAGCCAAGAGAGCCTGCGAGACAGCCTGCTGGTGTAAAAAAGGTTAATAATGTAAAAACAGTACACACACCATACACACAATACTGTGTAAGTGTAAGGTGCTTTGTGTGTAATCATTACACAGTACACAAAGCAGCTTACCCTTACACAAAGCACCATACATTTACACAGTGTGAACTACATCGGTCTTATACTATAAGAGACCACTATAAGATGTAGTTCACACTGTTCCCCAATGTATAATTATCTCCCATATCTCCCACTATTTTCCCATATTCTGAATGAGGAAACTGCTGAAATCAGCGGTTTCCAGCATTGAATCCGCCTCCTATTGATTTCATTGGGAGTGCGGTGGATTTTGTGGAAGAGAGCTCCCAAGAATCTCGGGTTACCACACAATCCGCTGCAGCCTCCTTTTGATTTCAATAAGAGGCGGAGAAATGACAGTTTCCGACACATTTCTTCCTCTCCTATTCAAGTCAATGGGAGGCCGCAGCAGATTCCGCTCAAATATAGAGCATGTTGCTTAATTTTTTTCACGCTAGAACTTTTCCTAGAGCAGAAAAATTCCAAAGATGGAATCCGCCACCCCCAATAGACTGAAAGAGTCCTCACACTGAGGAATCTGCTGTGCGGATTCTGCAGTGTAAAAGATCTGCCTCCTATAGAAGTCTATTGGGGGTGGATGAGGAACTGTATTGCAGGGTCACAGCATTAGAAAGGTTGAGAACCACTGATCTAAATGATATTGTGATTTGCTAGATGTGAGCGGTGTAATAGGTAGGTAGGTGATGGCAGCATTTCAGGGACGAAGAACACAAGAGAATTAATTGTGGAAGGGAGATAAGAACATGAGTACATTCCTCAACATATTAGACTTAAAGTGTTTATAAAATACACATGTTGAAATGTCTAATGAGCAGCTGGACATATAGAATAGGAGCCTAGAAAGGAAGTTAGTGCTGGAAAAGTAGATTTGTGAGTCATCCATTTACTAATGGCTTTTGAAGCTTTGAATGTCATAATGGAGTAGATGATTTTACAGGATTCCTGGATTAGCTTAATAAATCCTTTACATTGAGGTGGAGAAAAAAGACTAGAACTGAGCCATGAAGTCATTATTATGAAAAAAAAAGTGGAAGAATAGCAAAAGGAACAGTGAAAGGAAAATAAGGAGAGGCCAGAGGGAAAGGAAGCATACCGAGAGAAGCTGTGCCAGGCGAGGAGGAAAATAGGGGCGCCTGAAGAAAAGATTTCAACAGCAGCCAATGCTTCTAAGAAGTCAAGCAAGATAGCTGAAAAGTGCTCCCAGTTTGCAGTATGTAGGCACCGAGAGCATGTGAGCAAGGTCAGTAGTATATTGCAAGAAAAAATAGCATTGGATAAGTTCAGAAAATTAAAACAGGAAATATAAAAACCACCTTCAAGAATTTGATGGTGAAGGGGAGACAAGAGATAGTGGGATTTGCAGAGAATTTAGATTGAAGAAAGTTTTACTTTTTCTTTCCTTTTTTCCCCCTTGTTATATATTGCAGAAACCCATACATAATAAAAATTCTGGTGTGAAGCATCTGGAAATGAAAAAGAATGCAAGATGCAAGCATTTGGAGGGTGGAGAATGCACTGTATGTCTAAGGAATCTAAGGGGGTAGGTTCCAGAATTCAGATAGATGTAGATAGTTACATAGATAGAAATTCAAATCTTACTCAAACCATTAGGAAAAAGGGAAAGATGGATATAGCTTATAAGCTGAACCTTAAAGAGCCCAAGAGTTTCCCCCCAGTGATTTTAAGTAATCTCCTGGACTTGGGGGGAGGAGGTGGATGAGCTGAAGATTTGAGGAGAGTTGGAAAGGTTTGACATAGTATCTGTGAGAAATGGGAATTAGGTAGTATAATGGAAAGCTAATAGGATTCCCAGGCACTATTGAAAGCCTGAGTAAGATTAGCTATCATGAGTGCATTTTGGTACCAATCTGCCCCTTTGTGTGGTATTCTTTAGCAGTGTTCAGCAGAGTTTAGCAGCCTTGGTGCATGCATAGGGAAAAATGTGTTACTGTCGACAATCTTCTGCACAAAATGATTAGAACAATACGGCATGGGATGCTCTGATATTGGCAAAAAAAAAAAAGTAATTGAACACCCTCCAAATGCCTGGCCTTCATATATTCTCCTTTGACAAATGCTGAGTCCCTTCTTATGTTAGCCTGCTGTTCTTTTAGAATTCAAGATGCAGGATCTCAAAATGAAATGCCTTTTAAGACTCTACTATAAATAAGCTGAGTCCCCTTTTGTGAAGGTATAGAAAAATTGAAAAATTTAGCTAATTATGATATATGTGTGTCGCTTATGTGGTAATGTTGCTATTACCATTATATTTATATAATGCATTACACAGTTTGCCATTTAGAAATGAAGTGTAGTGTAATACACAAGTGTATACATACTTATCTAAAACATATTTTAAATGTACCTATAATTTTCCCACAGATGTCAATGTACAGCTGCATCTTTATCACCAATGGACACGAGGAGAATAATGTGAAATACTATTACTCTCATTCAGAAGCCTGCATTAATCTTTAAGTATGAGCTCCCTCAGGATTCGGTTTTATTTTTTAATTTCCGTTTCTTGAATTTTGTTACATCTCTAGCTGCTCACTTTACTTAAAATTAAATTTAAAAATTAAATCTCAACTGCTAAGCTGCCTGGCTTAGAGCCCAAATAAGAACCAGGCGTTTTCTTCTCCTCATCTCCTGATCACTTTAACAAATTAAATAGGAATAGAAGGAAAAGTGCCCTACAAATGGAAAGGAAGAGAGAGTTCTCCGATTATGTCTTATGACTACCAATTTTTTATGCTCTTGCAGAAAAAAAGTTAATAGATGAATATCATTGCTCCGTATCCTCATTTAAATATTAGAAAATATACAGACAGGCTCTGGTTAAGCACCATGTGGCAGAGTAAGTGTGGACTTGTTCCTGAGAAGCAGCTGCCTAGGCAAGGAATATATATTTCCCAACTCCTTTGCTGCTAGGTGACACCACATTATTTGCACCAATGGAACATGAACAGAAGTGATGAGTGACACTTCCTAGGCAAAATGATTAAGAATCAGGTATGCTTTTCCTGTGATTTCATTTCTGATCTTTTAGCTGGAGAAGACTAAAGTTCTTGACAAGATAGCACCACAAGATGGAAGGAGACTGGATCCTAGTAAAAAATGACCCCATCCAAAACCTGCTGTAGATTTTCATGTGAGAAAAAGAATGCCAAACCACTGGAACTCATTAAAATGGATACCCCCAAATTTCCTGAACCATACATTTACTGATAATCTCTTGATTATTCCTACAGGCAATTAGTCTAATGAAATATTCGTTGGTTATATCATTTTCAAAACTAAATTTATTTCTAAGTTCTGGGTGCTTCTTAATTAATATTTATATAAAATTGTTTTTCTTAATGGCAGACAAAAATCTACTCACCTTAAAACCATCTTGTGGGGCTTTTAACATAACAGTGTTGAGATAAATATAAATATCTCAGGAGGTAGAGAATAAAGACTTTGGCAAGAATAATAAGAAAAATGCATTTCCTGCATTCTAAAATGGACTTGAAGGCATTTTTATTTGGAAATAAGTCTAAAAGCTTGAGAATATAACCATAATAGTTTGTCAAAACTAATTCAAAACCCATACATACCTGACAGAAAGATTGCTTTCCTCAGAGCGCTTTCAGAATGAAGTATTTGATTCCTATAATGCCTCAGGTAAAAGGGATATCTATTTTACAAGCAAATAAACAAGAACTGTGTATAAATTTTGTCCAGTTCAGAAACAGAAGTCTGAGGCTGGAATCATATCCTTTGTCGGTATGTAGAAAAGTAGTTGTTGAGATTTTTTTTTTTTTCATAAACATGGCCAAGTTACAGTGTCTAAGGTGGAAGGTTAATTCTGAAGCCTCTATTCAAGGATGCTGAGGCAGGAGAAAAGACACAGGCAGGGGCCAGGGACCAGAGCCTCCTCATTATTGTGTGAGGAGGAAATGTCTGCCTTTCAGAGGTCTCAATGAATTGACTCGTTGTACTTGTTTTCAAACTATGCCCAGGCAGTATCACCAGGACTACAATGTAATGTCTTACCTTCACAACAGGCTTCTGAACTCAGACCAGGATAATCCATGGACCCAGAGCCACCACTAGCCTGCACAGCACCTTCATGTGAAACAACAAAAACAAACCAAAAATAGGTTTTTTTCTCAAGATAAATGCAGCACTAAGAGTGCTGTCTTGGCTTGGAGCATCGGGCTAGAAATACACAATCATACTAATGTGTGCACCTTGATAGGCCACGGAATTATTTCTGAGAACATGAACTTGCCTTCCCCTGCCCCTCCCTCACTGAGTGTGAGTGTTCCCTACACTGCTGAATTCCAGGATTGCTGTTCCTATTTTGGTAGCACGTCTACATGATGTTCTTCATCATGTTGAGATCCGGTACAAAGAAGACAATTTGTGATAGGAACACACCATTTCAATTTTTAAAATTAGCATTCTAGTTATTAGACGTTAACATTTAAAAAAATTAAAAGGTCAGTATATTACCCATTCCTAAAATATAAGAGAAACAGACCTCATGGTGTGTCTTCCAGTAGGCATATATACTAAGGCCATAATGATCCCAGGCTATATAATAACTGTTAGTGTCTCTATGTTTCTTCATCCCATCATTTGATTTTGAATATCACCCTGTCACATTTCTGTATTCATCAGACTGTATCCAACAGGGAAGACTTTAAAAAAGAAATCTGTGCAATCTCCTATTGCAAACACATACACATGCACACAGACAGAAAAGACAGAACATGAGATAAGTTTGGTTTTTCAACAGTAAAACATTATATGCATTCAAATGTAGTGAATTTGATCATTTTACCTAATATAAAACATTTCGTGCTGACAGGAAGTGTTTATATTAGCATAAATATAAGGAATGGTGTAAAATAAAAATGGCTACATAAACAAGAGTAGTTTTGTTACTTTGAATGCCCACACAAAAATACATTGTTTTATTATGATTATTCTCATCTATTTGGTGCTATTTTAAGAGAAAATTGATGCAAAGAACTGGGATGATCTTTAGTAACATGTGACTATAATGTTATACTATAATAATACTGTGTAAGCCGTATGAACTGAATGTTTATGTTCCTCCCAAGGTTGTATATTGAAGCTTAACCCCCAATGTGACTGTGTGTAGAGATAGGTCTTTTATAGAGGTAACTAAAGGTAAGTGAGGTTGTAAGGTAGAGCTCTGATCTAATAGGATTATTGTCCTGATAGGAAGAGACCCCTGAGAACTCTCTCTCTCTCTCTCTCTCTCTCTCTCTCTCTCTCTCAATTTAAGAATACTGCAAGAAGATAGCGTTCTGCAAGCCAGAAAGAAAAGTCCTTTCCAGGGCTATACACTGTATGTAATGCCAAGAACATAAGCTTATTCCATTCTGGCTAAATATAACTTCATCTTAATAACACATATATGTCTTCATTTTTATAAAAATATCTTTATAAATTCCATCTGGTTTTTTTTGTTGATATCATCTGTTAGTAAGGAAGAATTTATATTTTTTTTTGTTTACTGTGGTAATAGAAGCTCATATTATTGAAGAAATAATGAAACTGACTTCAAAAATGGCTGAATTATAAGTTGGGTTTTCTTCATCCCATTCCTTAAAAAGCATAGGAGAAGGTTCAGTGTTCTTCTAACCAGAATGCTATTTATACACGAAGATGAGACTTGCAAAAGAAGCATGGTCAATATTCAAACATCATATGGTGGTATGAAAATTCTATACTGCAGAGTAACCCAAGGTTTATAATTAGTGAATGGCACACAGTGGGGAGAACGTAAATACGTGTGTCAGCATCAAGCCCAGGAAGATGTATTTGGTTCTTAATTCACAAGTAAATGTGTGCCCCTCTCATCAGTTCGGGTTCATGAAGATTCTAATCAAGCAATTTATCTGGTTCATTTCTCATATGCCCTCATCAACTGGAGTGCAAAGTCTACTCAATAGCCAGAAAAGATGAGATCAGCCTTGAAAATAAGTGTTGGACCATTTGTCTAAAGCCCAAAAGAAACCAGGGTGAGACAAATGAGTTCAGCTTCTTGAACTAGTCTCCATAGGGCCACAGCGATATAAGAAAGGTGAAAATTATACTCATGCCATTTATTTGGCACTATTAATATCCTTACCACCACCACCCAGTGATAAAGTGGGTTGATAACCTCTTCCTTATTTCTTGCTGAGTTATATATTTGCAAATTTTTCTTTAGCATTAATCTCACATGGTCATTCCCATTAGGATCCTAGGATCTGTCTGAACCAGTATATGAACATCATAATTCCCTTCTTAAAACTTAAAAGCAAACCAAGGACCAAAAGTGTTCAATATTTACTTTCACTGACAAAAGGGGAGAATATTTTACCTAGATATATAGGACAGAACATTGGGTTATGCATATTAAAATGAAGATAAACAGCACATCCAAAGAGAAATTTGAAGTCAGAGATGATGTCTTTGCATTGTGTGTTCCAGTCAGATACCCACGGACTAGCCAAGGCCCTGATTTTTCAAAAGGCTTAGTGAACGGATTTGACATAGAGATAGTATTAACTGGTACATGCAAATGAGTAAGAATGAATCAGGGACCAGCTGTTCATTCATACCCAATGCTATCACACAGAAGGACGCCATCTAAATCATCAGGGCCGAAAAAAATCCTGCATGGTATATTTCCTTTTAAAGAGGCCTGGTTAGCTGGATTACCTCCCATTTTCCAACTATTTATAAGCAGCAAGATTCAAATCAAGTTCAGTACTTAAGTGATTGAAGAAAAAGTTACTCTCACCGATGGATCAGAAAACAATAAGCACATTGTTAGTAAATGACAGCCTCTCCCGGTTCTTAGTGACACAAGGGGCACCATCAGCAAGCCGGCCCCAGTGTGATCTGGAGTACCTCTTCACTTGCCTCTTTCTATCACATGGTGATGGAAACTGTCACAACATGCCTCTGTAGGCACTGAGCTATCTGTGATTTATTAAAGTGCCATTTTGCTGATGAACTGAAAAACACACCATGTCTCATCAACAACCAGAGCATTTTTCATTAGAATATATTCTCTAATAGCCTCTAAAATTAATCTGCCAAGATGGTTTCTTCAAAGGAAAATAACAATAGGATATTTTCAGACCTTTTTCCAGTTGATATTTGACTCTCAAATTTTTGAAGGCTATCTCAGTTAAACAAAACACATTATTTTAACCCTTCATGTCAAATTCTTCATTCAGAATGAAATTCAGGTTCAACTGAATGGTGAGACATTCTGCACCTCTCCTCAGATGCCAGCCTGCGGTTTCGGGTAGTCATCAGGGGGCTACTCCCGCCCAGGAACATGGGCTTTCCTACCTCTGCCAGGCAAATTCCTGGGGCCTAGTAGCCTAGGAGGCTAGTGGGTATGAATCATCATCTGCTTTTGAGATGCTAATTTCAGGATGAGGGAGGGTTAGTGTAAAGAGTATAGGATGCTCAAGCAAAAGCCCCAGGTTCCCCAAAACAACCAGGACTCTGAAGGACTAGAGTTCCTTAAGGTCCCAGATATTCAATTATAACGAGGCAGAGAGGTAAAGCATTAGTCTAGGGGTAACATTTACAATCTGACTACACATGATCTTGTTTTCAAAATGTACTCGGCAGGTACTGCCAACCAAGTAAGAACTGCTTTTCAGTTGTTGTTGTTGTTGTTGTTTTTTCACTAAAGTATTCCATTGGCAGAAGGACATGAACAAGTCCATCAGGGAGAATTTAGTTGGATTTTCTTATTTTACTAGAAACATACTTAGATTAAAAGTGTCCACTCTAAAAAAAAATCCATTCTATTCATATCTGCCAGTGTTTAATATAAAAATATATTTAATTAGATGATTATGCTTCTTGACATGAGAGACTAGCTTATCTAATTTACCATTATGT